>NC_092470.1:21133184-21835684 GCF_047495875.1 Pithys albifrons albifrons | reverse complement strand
GCAGAGCAGGCAGAGCAGGCAGTCCCATGGCCTCACCTGCCGGTCGATGTGCTCCTCGATGAAGCTGGTGCTCTCACGGATGTCGAAGCCCTCCAGCAGTGCTGCAGCAAGGGCACAGGCAGCATCATCACCAAGCTGGGATCCAAGCTTAGCTGCCCTCCCTGAGCCTTGGGAAACAGGGCCCCCACCCCATGCCCCATACAGAGAGTACCTGATCCTATTTAGGATCCCAAGACACACTGCACACAAAGGGACTGGGAGGACAGTAGCCATGCTGAGGACACCCAGGCAGGGGCCTGGGACGAGCAGAGCTGTGGGTCACTGGGATGGGGGTAGGGTAGGCACAGATGGGGGCAGCGAGCAGTACTCACAGTGTTCAGCCTTGATGGTCTCCTGGAAGTCCTGCTTTGTTTTCTTCTTCATGATGGACTCACAGGCACCAATATCTGTGAAACCAAGAGATGGAAGTTTTATAGGGGAATGGGCGCTGCAGGGAGGTTACCTCAGGCACTGGCACAAACCAATGGCCCCTGCTGCCCTGCCCACTGCTTGGGTCACCTACCCCTCCTGGGGACATACAGGGCCCTCCAGCCCACCCCTTCCCCCAGAACCTGGGCACCCATGGTACAGCCAAGAACCCCTCCCTCCTGTCCAGTTCCTACGCAGGCTCAGCAGGCGATGCTCCTGCTTCAGTCCCTTCAGCTCCTGGGACACAAAGTCCTTCATCTGCTTGATGTCCATGCCCCGGCGCCGCTGCAGAAGGGAGAGCCTCAGGGAGGGGGCCTG
The DNA here is from genome assembly GCF_047495875.1 of Pithys albifrons albifrons. Taxonomy (NCBI): domain Eukaryota; kingdom Metazoa; phylum Chordata; class Aves; order Passeriformes; family Thamnophilidae; genus Pithys; species Pithys albifrons. Next base: position 21,834,898 of record NC_092470.1, on the reverse strand, counting down.
GCTGTGGGTGCCGCAGCTGTCCCGCCGCCTGGGCAACACTCACATCGTACTGTGTCTGCAGGTTCCGGGACTTCTGGCTCAGGAAGCCAAACACCCTGGAGAAGTGCTCGTTCCGAATCTGGCTGAACACCTGCAGAGGCATCACAGCTGTCAGGGCCCAGCCAGCTGCACCCCCGGAGCCACAGACCCCAGGGCAGGGCTTGCCAGCAGCCAGCAGGGTGGGGAGCGCCCAAACTCCTGGCCAGTGGTACTGCAGTAATATTACTGAAGTAATATTTTCATTATCAAACTGTCATAGAAAATTACTGACCTGAATTATGGCCAGGGTAGAAAATAACTACAAACCCTGTGATTCAACAGAAGTGTCTTTCGTGCTCCTTTCTATCCTTACCCTTTCATGTTCCTTTTCTCTCCCCGTGCTGCCACCTCAGCCTTTGGATTTTTGTTTGCTTTTCCTTTGTGGGCCTTAACCATTGAGTAAGTAATCGTGAACCTTGACAACGAACTTTGTTGTGCTGTTGTTTTTATATTAAACCTGTTTTTTCTGATACCTTTGCTGGTGATTCCTTAAGTGACCTCAAAACACTCACTAACGAAACAGCCCCTGCATGCAGGGACTGTGCCAACTTCAGAAGTGGAGCTGCACCTGCAGACCACGTTTCCCTGGTCTCTGTGCCCCAACCCATCCCAATTTGTGCTCAGGGGCCCAGGAGCCCCTGGCCACTCCTGCTCAAGCTTTAGGGGGAGCTCTGCCTCCTTTCCCCATGGGGACCCACTTCCCCTGAGGCTTATGAGGACTCACTTTGTCCTGGGAATTGAGCAGCACCTTAATACTCTTGTCAGAAGAGGTGACATCTGGCCCAAAATCGACACTGCCTGTGGGGAAAAGTTAAGAGTTGCTTTGTCCCAGCCACAGTGAAATCCCCACATGCACCAGCCCTGCAGCAAGAGGTGGTAGTGACAGGGGATGCAGCCCAGCCATCTGGTCAGTGAGGGCTGTCCTGTGGATGACCTCCAGCAGCAACTCACATCAGGACAGCCCTGCACATGACAATGCCAGGCACAAACCCCGTGGGCTCTGGCCAGGTGGGTACAGAGCCCTGTGCCACGCCCACCATGGGAGTGGAGCTCCTGCCACCCCATCGCTGTCGCTGGTCACCCACCACACTTGATACGGAAGGTGTCGTCCACCAGCCCCTCGTAGACCACCTGGGAGCACAGCGCTGTCACGTAGTCCACGTCTGCAGGGAGAGCCAGAGCCAGAGCCAGAGCCAGGCTGTCCTCCTGCTCCTCCCACCACCCACCCTCCCCCTGCCCCCTGGGGGAGCTGCTGCCCAAACTGCTCGCCCCTGGCTGCGTTTACCCACTGCCCTCTCCCCAGCCCACCTCTGTCCATGAGGAACACATGTCCAATCTCTGGCTTCCTGCCCTGTCCTTCACCCTCGCTCTCCTCCTCCAGGTCCTGCCACAGCTCGTGGCTCATCTGTGAAGGGCAGAGCGTGCCAGGGCGGGGCTGCAGCCAGGGCACAGCCAGGGAGTCCCACAGGGGACACTGAGGCCCGTGACAGGCACAAACGTTCCCCCTTCCAGGGCACACCCCAGTGAAGAGCAGCTGCCGCTCTCCTGCCTGCCCTGGGCACATGGGACCCCCCAACAACCTGCTGAGGCTCCCGAGCCATCCGAAGGAGGCACAGCAGTGCCACCTCTGTGGTGACTAAGCTGCCATGCAGCTGCTGGGGGCCCGGTCCCCGACAGGGACCTGTGGTGCCCGTCATACCTTGGCACAGCGGCCGATGCCATAGGCCTTCCCAAAAGGGCCGTACAGGGAGTTCAGCAACTGCAGAGCTCTGGCAACAGGGTTGATCCAGCGGTGATCCCCCTCCTGTGGGACCAGGGAGCGAGTGTGGGCAGCTGGTTGGGAATCACTGCCATGGCAGGGGACTGGGCTGAGGACAGGCTGCAGACAGAGAGGGCCCTGGGCTCGGTGCTTCCAGGAGGAACATGCACAGGAACATGCTGGGATGCTCCAAAGCTGCTGCAGAGGGAGCACAGAGGCCAGCACAGGGGAAGCAGCCACCCCTCCCAAAAGCCACCCCTGGGGAGCAGACAGAGCCTGTGGTGTAGGCTGAGAGGCCAAGCACGACGCCACACCTGCTCTCCAAACACTGCCTTTGTCCCCAGCCCCACTGAGACCCAGGGGACAGGAGGGGCTGCCACCCCCGTGTCCCACTGAACTGACCAGGAAGTAGTCACGGAAGAACTCGGGCAGCTCCATGCTGATGATGTCTTCATCCAGGGGCAGCAGGTAGAAGGACCATTCGTCACAGGTGACATCTAGGTTTGGGACAGGGGACAGTCACCCATCCCTGGGCACAAACAGCCCCAGGAATTGTGGCAGCCCCCAAACAGGGTGTGGGGAACCCCAGAGAGACAGGATGGGTGTCAGGACCCTTTCTCTTCCCTGAGGGCAGAGGAGACGAGCCACTGCTACGGTGGGCACACACCTGCCCACAGACTGGCAGCCAGTCCCGAGGCCCCCCATGTTCCCTGAGCATCCAGGGATCGCCATACTGGGATGCAACTGGGACCCTGAGGTGCCAGAGCTACCCCAAGCCAGCCCTTGGGGAAAGGAGGGCAGGGGCAGCACCACAGCTCCACTCACCACCAAAGACTCCTTCTTCCTCCAGCACCATCTCACAGGCATAGAACTGGAAAGGAAGGGGAGACCCTCAGGGCCAGGCAGGCTCTGAGTGGGGAAAGCTCTGGGGGGACCCAGCTCCTTCCCAGGCTCTGCAACATTCGATTTTAGTTTAATATTTCTGGGTTTGCAACAAAGAGCTTTCGGTGCCTACAGAAAAGGTGGAAAATGCAAATGCTGGGCCGGGACAGAGTGATGGGGGAATGGGCAGTGGGACCCCACTGACCTTCTGGGGACTGAAGATGATCTTGTACTTCCTGCTCCTCCCCGACATCTTGTCAGCATTGACAATATCTGTGGACACCCGGCACGGCCCCTGCACAGCTGCCCACCCTGGCACAGGCCCCCTTGGCCCGGGGTCCCAGCGCCGCGGGCACAGGGCTGGCCCAGAGCCTTCCCAGGGGTGCTCCAAGCTCCAGAGCAGTGGGACACCTGCCCCGGGGGGAGGACACCTGCCCCGGGGGGAGGACACCTGCCCCGGGGGGAGGACACCTGCCCCGGGGGGAGGGACACCTGCCCCGGCCGAGGGACACCTGCCCCGGGGGGAGGACACCTGCCCCAAGGGGAGGACACCTGCCCCGGGGGGAGGGACACCTGCCCCGGGGGGAGGGACACCTGCCCCGGGGGGGAGGGACACCTGCCCCGGGGGGGAGGGACACCTGCCCCGGCCGAGGGACACCTGCCCCAGGGGGAGGACACCTGCCCCAGGAGGGGAGGACACCTGCCCCGGCCGAGGGACACCTGCCCCGGGGGGAGAGGGACACCTGCCCCGGCTGAGGGACACCTGCCCCGGGGGGAGGGACACCTGCCCCGGGGGGAGAGGGACACCTGCCCCGGGGGGAGAGGGACACCTGCCCCGGGGGGAGAGGGACACCTGCCCCGGGGGGAGAGGGACACCTGCCCCGGGGGGGAGGGACACCTGCCCCAAAGGGAGGACACCTGCCCCGGCCGAGGGACACCTGCCCCGGGGGGAGGGACACCTGCCCCGGCTGAGGGACACCTGCCCCGGGGGGGAGGGACACCTGCCCCGGGGGGGAGGGACACCTGCCCCGGGGGGGAGGGACACCTGCCCCGGGGGGAGGGACACCTGCCCCGGCCGAGGGACACCTGCCCCGGGGGGAGGGACACCTGCCCCCGAGGCCTCGCTCACCCGCGATGAATCTCATCGTCCTGACCCGCGGCCGCACCAAGAAGCAGAACCTGCATCAGAGAGGGCAGCGAGGGGCTCCTCGTACCGGCGCTGCCCGCCCCGGACCCTCCCTCACCGCTGCGGGCCCACCCCGCGCTGTGCCGGCCCCGCCCGCTCCTGCCTGGCCGAGGGCCCGCCGGTGCCGGTCACTCACTGGTCGCTGGCGCCGGGGCCCGGCCGGGTCTCCACCTTGTACAGCTTGTCCACGTCGTGCTGCTGCGGGGACACGGCGCGGGCTCAGCGCGGGGGCACCGGCGGCCCCGCCCGCCCGGGCCCGCCGTGTACCTTCAGGATGGACACGTTGGCGATGCGGTCCAGGGGGCTCATCAGGTCGGCCTCGATGAACAGATCCTTCCTGCCGGGGAGCTGCGGGCAGGCCGGGCGCGGGTCGGCACCCACCGCCTGCCCGGGCCCCTCCCGAGCCCGCCGCCATCCCGAGCCCTCCCCGCCGCCGCATCCCTGCCCCGCGCCGCCCCCGGACCTGCTCCAGCAGGTACACGAGCTGGTCCCGCGCCAGCCGCTTCAGGATCGCGAAGTCGGGCGGCTCGGGGGCGTCGCGGCGCCCGGCGGCAGCCATGGCGGCGGCCGGCACGGCGCCCGGAACGCCCGAGCGCGGCCTCGGCGCGCCCGGAACCCCGCGGCGACGGACCGACGGACGCCATGGCAACGGCGGAGCTTCGCGCACGTTTATTGGCCGAGGGGCGGTCACGTGGCCACCCCGCGCTCCTCCAGCAGGCGCCGCAGCGCCCCCTCCAGGCCCGCGCTGGTCCCGCGCAGCGCCCCCGCCACGCGCGCCGCCCACCGGAAGTACTCCTGCACGCGCTCCGCCGACCACCCTGCGGCGACAGTACGTCACTTCCGGCCCGGACAGGCCCCGCCCCTCCCGCACACACCGCCCCGGTACCGGGACAGGGACACCCGCACACACCGGCCCCGGGACAGGGACAGGGACACCCACACACCGCCCCCGGGACAGGGACACACCCACACACCGCCCCGGTACCGGGACAGGGACACCCGCACACCGCCCCCGGGACAGGGACAGACCGCCCCGGTACCGGGACAGGGACACGCACACACCGGCCCCGGGACAGGGACAGGGACACGCACACACCGCCCCGGTACCGGGACAGGGACACACCCACACACCGCCCCGGTACCGGGACAGGGACAGGGACACCCACACACCGCCCCGGTACCGGGACAGGGACACGCACACACCGCCCCGGTACCGGGACAGGGACACCCGCACCCCGCCCCGGTACCGGGACACCCGCACACCGCCCCGGTACCGGGACACCCGCACACGCCGGTCCCAGCAGTGCCCGGGGCTCGCCCGGCCCCGGCACGCCCCGCGGTCCCGGAGCGGCGGGCCCGTCCCCGCCGTACCTCGCGGGGTGCAGCGGTTCAGGTCCCGCAGGTTGTGCAGTTTGTCCGCCAGCAGCACCAGCCGGGCGCGGGCGCTGCAGCTCCGGGCCCGCTCCACCTGCAGCCGCTTCCGCTCCTCCCGGGGCAGCGCCTTGTCGTCCGTCACCTCCTGCACCACCCGCCGCACCTCCGGCCCGAACCGCAGCTCGAGCTCCGAGAACGTCGTGTCCGTGTCCTCCACCGTGTCGTGCAGCAGGGCGGCCTGGGGACAGCGCGGGGTCCGGGCCGGGCACTGCCGCAGCGGGAGGGCCGGGCAGGGAACAGGGCAGGGAAAGGGCAGGGAAAAGGGCAGGGAAAAGGGCAGGGGAAAGGGCAGGGCAAAGGGCAGGGCAGGGAAAAGGGCAGGGCAGGGCAGGGAGAAGGGCAGGGCAGGGCAGGGAGAAGGGCAGGGAAAGGGCAGGGAAAAGGGCAGGGAAAGGGCAGGCCAAAGGGCAGGGAAAAGGGCAGGGCAGGGAAAAGGGCAGGGAAAGGGCAGGGCAAAGGGCAGGGCAGGGCAGGGCAAAGGGCAGGGAAAAGGGCAGGGCAGGGCGCAGGGCAGGGCAGGGCAGGGCGCAGGGCAGGGAAAAGGGCAGGGCAGGGCGCAGGGCAGGGCAGGGCAGGGCGCAGGGCAGGGCAGGGCAGGGCAGGGAAAAGGGCAGGGCAGGGCAGGGCAAAGGGCAGGGCAGGGCAGGGCAGGGCGCAGGGCAGGGCAGGGCAGGGCAAAGGGCAGGGCAGGGCGCAGGGCAGGGCAGGGCAGGGCAGGGAAAAGGGCAGGGCAAAGGGCAGGGCAGGGCAAAGGGCAGGGCAAAGGGCAGGGCAGGACAGGGTAGGGCAGGGCAGGGAGTGGAGCGTTACCTGCAGCACCACCACGTCTGTCACACCAGCCTCGTGCGCCAGAATCCTGGCGACGCCTGCGACGAGAGCGGAGCTGCGAGGGGGCACCGGGGAAGGGGCAGCTCTGGGCCACAGCAGCGGCTCCCGAGGTGGCACCCGGGCTGCACCTCACAGAGGGCACGGACGGGGCCCCGAGATCCACCCTGGGCAGGGGGAACCCCGCGGGCACGTCCTGCGGGCTGAATCCTTGGGCTGGGCAGGCAGGAAACTCCCGGGGCTTGGCCCTGCCCCACACCGTGGGTGGTGTCCCCAGGCCGGGCAAGCGGGACCGTGGGACGGGGTCCCCCAGCACATCCCACGGCACCGGCCGGTGCGCGGAACAGCGGGAGCGGAGCCCCCCCTGCAGAAGGGCTGGCCGGGGCAGGGCGGGAGGGACATGGGACAAGACAGGGGACACGGCTGTCTACAGGGGCCGGCGTGAGGAGCTCCCAGGGCAGGAGGGGCCCCGGGCATCCCCTGGCAGCGGGGGGTCCGCACCAATGGGGTGGTTGATGTAGGGGGTCCCTTCGGGGTCCTTCCGCCGCTGCTCCTTGTGCTTCCAGGCCGCGAACTCTGCCGCTTCCAGCAGCCGCGCCACGTCGGAGCCCATCCCGTCAGAGCCCATCCCCGCCGCCTCGGAGCCCATCGCGTCGGAGCCCATCCCCGCCACCTCGGAGCCCATCCCCGCCGCCTCGGAGCTCATCCCCGCCGCCTCGGAGCCCATCCCCGCCACCTCGGAGCCCATTCCCGCCACCTCGGAGCCCATCCCCGCCACCTCGGAGCTCATCCCCGCCGCCTCGGAGCCCATCCCCGCCACCTCGGAGCCCATCCCCGCCACCTCGGAGCCCGTGCCCGGCGCGGCGGAAGCGGCGCGAGCGGGAGGCGGGTCCCAACACCGTTTATTGCGCGCCGGGCCCCGGCCCGGGCCAGCCCCGCGGCACCCGGTACAGCAGCGTCCCGTCAGGGGCGCGCACCTCGCGCTCGGCCCCCGGTGCCGCCGCGGCTGCGGTCAGCGCTCGCCGGTCCTGCCGCAGGCGGCGGTCAGGCGAGGGGCAGCCACGGCTCCGCAGCACCCGCCGCACCACGTCCGTGCTGACGCCGAACCCCTGGGCCAGGCGCTCCAGCGGCCACTCCTCGGGCAGCTCCTGCCGCAGGAACCTGCGGGCACGGGCACGGTCACCGGGGCGGTCACCGGGCACGGCGCGGCCCGGCCGGCCCCGCGCTCACCGCAGCTGCTCCATCGCCTGCCAGGTCAGGACGCGCTCGGGCGCCCCGCGCGTCCCGCGCAGCTCCCGCCGCAGCCGCTCCATCCGCGCCACCGTCCGGCGCCGCCGCGCCCTGCGGGGACACACGTGAGCGCAGGCCCCGGTCCGCCCCGGCCCCGGTCCGGCCGCTCCGCACCTCTCCGCCTCCTCCAGCGCCGGGTCGGGCGGCTCCGGGTCCCCGGGCCACGCCGTCAGCGCCCGCCGCGGGGCCCCGGCGAGGAGCGCGGCCGCCCGCAGCCCAGCCCGCAGCAGCGCCGCCATGGCCGGCACCGGCACCGGCAGCGGGCGGGGCCTGCGGGGGCGGCCCCGGCGGGGTCCGGAGCGAGGTGGCCTCTGGAGGGCTCGCGTGCAGTCGTGGGGGTCGGGCACAAGCACCAGCCCTTGGCCCGGCAGAGGTGAAGCTGCCCGGACTGTGTGGCCAGAGCCGTGCGGGGTCCAGAGTCTGGTCAGGGGGCTCTGCAGCTGCCCCGGCGCTGGTGGGCGTGACCAGCCTCTCCAGCAGCCCCGTTTGTCCGGTGAGCACCCACAAGAGGAAGGCTGAGCGAGCCTTCGGCCACGTTACTTATGCCTTTCATGGGGCAAGTGTGTGACGCATGGACTCAGCGAGGCTTTGCCGTGGTGTGAGGCACGCGTGTGCTGCACACGAAGGATGGGCAGCTCCTGCACCACAGCGCAGCTGAAGGTGCCATCGTCTTCGGCCTCCCCCGGGCTGGCTGGGGACGCTGGGGGACAGATGCCTGCGTGGGATGGCGACGGGCTGCCAGCATCACCTGGAACAACACAGACACAAGTGGGTCTGTCTGCAGACCAGGCATCTCTGTGGGTCTGCAGCCCCCACTGCCCTCCCCAGTGGGGCTTGACCCTGGCAGCTCCCCCTCTGTCCCTGCTGCCCTGGCCTATAAAGGCTGCAAAGTGGATGGATGCGGTGCTGGGGAGCAGAGGAGGGCTGGGTGAGGGTGGGGGGGTGGTAGTGAGGGCGGGGAGCAGCGTGGACAGGGAGCAGCTGTGGTGGGTGCGAGGCCTGGGGGTCATGCTGTGTCACTGTGTCCCCACCATGTCCCCTCTGTCTCCCCTGCAACTCACACACCCCTTTGACTGCCCCGTCTGCTGCACTTCCAACCCCCTCGCTCCCGTACTTCTGGGTTTCTCACGCTCCCTCCTGCCCACGCCTCAATCCTTGGTCCTGGGAAACCACCCACATTCTTCCCAGCTCCTGCGAGTGGGATAGTGATGGCCTCAGGCAGAAGCTTCCAGCAGTCACCAGTGCCCTGAACAGAGCGCAGTGGTCCCTCCCCAGTGTCCCAGCACCCTTGGCACTCTGAGCTCTATCCAGCCCACCTGCTCCTCCCACCCTAGCAAGGCCAGGAGTATCCACAGGAAGGTGATGTGTACTCACAGCCTTCAGCCTGGGTTCTGGCACCAGGCAGCTGCTGTTCTCTCAGCAGCAGCCCCTCGGGGTGGGTGCAGGGCTGGGTGACTGCTGCCCGTGCTGCCCGGCCCCGCAGATAGCCCCTGCCCAGCACCCTGTGGCCCTCGTGCCGTGTGTGGTACAGGACGCTCCGGCCTTGAATGCAGAGAGTGTCCACACTGTCGGCGTCTGAGCCCAGGATGTCTGGCGGCAGGGCCTCGGCTCTGGAGCTGTGTATGACCCAGTGTCCTGAGGCTTGGGCTGGGCGTCCCAGGAGTGAGATGACCATCATTAAATCATGGCTGTCCTGGTCTCCAGGGGCATCCCAGGGAAACTGCAGCTGGAAGGAGGGAAGGAAAGTGGCCATGGCTTAGCTCTGGAGGCCTTGGCTGGAGAAGGGAAGAAAGTCTTTAGGCATGTACAGGTGCTCACTAAAGCATCCCCCTGCACACTGTCCCCAGGTACAGCCCCACAGCCATCCCAGACTCACACTGCCCCGGGAGCATGTCAGCTGATCCACCTGCAGCAGACCCGGGACCCACATCCTGGCCCAGATGCTCAGTGCCTGATTCACTCTTCCTCATCCTCCTGCCCTGACTGTGTGGAGCGGATCACAGCAACCCCATTACCTGGCCCTGGAGGGTGCAGGATCCCTGGCTGTTGGCCGTGGGGAGCAGCCGGGAGAGCTGATCAGCGATGCCCAGGTCTCGGATCAGCTTCTCACGCAGCAGCAGAGCATTCACTCTCCTCTTCTCCTCGTGTTCCACGATGTCCCGGGGCTGCATGGAGTCGTACTGCACATGCTGCACCTTGGCAGAGAAACACCTGAGCTACAGCACAGCTGAAGCTGGGATAATGCACAGGCAAGACAATGTCGCAGGCTGCTCCAACTCTGGGGAGAGTTACAGACTTGGGGTAGGATGGAGATCCTGGTGGGAGTCACAGCAGGAAGCGACAACACTGGGGCTTGCAAATACTGCCCAACACAAGCTGTCGACTTTCTGGACTTCATACAGGGAGCCAGACCTAGAATTTCTGCTTTGTGGGAGCATCTATGCCCCAGCATGGCTTCCAGAGCCATGTCACTGCCATGGAGAGTCCATGGACAATGCTGCCCCTGAGGTACCTTTCTATCCCATGTCTTGGTGCTTCTGTGGGAAAGGTGGGTTGTAGAAGCTGTGCTTTTATTCTGCATCCTCTCTGTTTTCTTCTTCCTGGTGGCAGCTTCCAGCTTTTCATTTTTCAGGCGAATCTCCTCCAGCTGCTGCCTGCCACAGAACAGCAGAGTCAGTCACTGACTCCGTCAAAGACACAATAGCAAAAGACATTTCTTGCAGGCCAACGTTCTGTATCAACAGCCCATATGAGAAGTCTGCCAAGAGAGGGGCCAGGAATGCTCGTAAAGAGACTTTTAAAAAAGAGAAATGGGCTTAGATTAGGCTATGCCTGCCAGAAGGGAGTGGGACATTTGGGACATGGTTTTTCCAGTGTTCAAAAGTCAATGGAGCACTGCCCTTGCCTCTCGAGGGTCCATACAAAAGGAGCTGCTTTGCTGTGGTGCCACAGCACGTGCATGTTCCTTCCCTTCCCCTTCGGTTCTCCCCACTTGCTTACACCTCCAAGCAGCAGAATGGCTCCCCAGAAGGGCTAAACAGCGAGTGGTCTCCATGCACCCCATGAGGAGAGGGTTTCTACAGGAGCAGCGTACCTGGCATGCTCCTCTCGTGCCTTGGATGCTGCCGTTTCCTGAAAGAGGGACCTGCCCTGGTGGAAGAATGGCTCATATTTCTCTGTCCCAGGTGCTGGGTAGATGCGCCGGAAGCCTCCCAGGTGCTCGTTCTCGTAGGTCTCGGCCTGAGCCAGCCAGGCAGCCTGGGTGCTCTCCTGGGCCCGGTGCCTGCAGCCGGAGGGACAATGGGGAGCTGCAGAAGGAAGCTCTGGGGCCGGCTGAGCACAGGACTGACATGCTCGGTGTTTCCCAGCGTTATCCCAGGATTCCTTATGGAAACAGCAGCTGGAGGCAGCTCCCAGTTTGCCTGCAAGGAGCAGGCTCCCTAAATACTGGCCCTGTGAAAGGAGATGCAGATAGACGAGGGGGAAACCCTCAGCCCTGGAAAGGAACCCTGCTCTGGAGAAGGGCTGTTCCAGCTCCCTGAGGCAGGGCTGCAGTCTCTCCTGTGAGCATCCTGCCAGCCCAGGGACACTGGCACTGCCTGTCCCCACTGAGGGGTGCGACAACAGATGCAGCTCAATGGGGATGTCTCTGTCAGAGCCCAGAGCACGAGCTGTCACAGATCTGGTACCCAGAGAGAAGCCCCTAGCTCTTCCTTCCAGGATGCAGATGGCTTGGGAGAGCTCAGAGGCTGCCCAGTGCCATGAGCTCTGGGAGCTTTCATCTGTCAGCCCTGATGTTATCCTGCTTTGCCATGTCCTGGGGTGAACAGCAATACCTGGACTCACGGAGAGCCTGGTTGGCCTGGAGGAGCCGCTCCTTCACCCGCCGCTTGTCTTCCTCCAGCACTTTCCTTCTGTCGCAGGCATGCACATTGATCAGGTGGAAGGTATCACACAGAAGAGCATCCTTCACCTCATGGTCTAGCTGAGAGTCCGTGTTGAAGCTGGGAGAGTGGTTCACCTGCCAAGACAAGCAGGTAACCTAACCTGGCACTCGAGCTCCCAGCCTATGGCCCTGGCCACCCTCCACACTGTCCATGGATGCTCTTCCCTGTATCAGTGACAGGAAGCAGGAGGACACATGCTGTGCTCTGTCCTGTAGCCCACCTGTGCTACAGGTCACCTGGATTCCACCCCACAGGGTACAGGCAGGAGGCAGCAGTCATGAATTCAGGGTGCTCTTACAGGATAAGGGATCCTAAGGTTTGGGAAATTCCCTACTGTTAAGAGGATGTGCAGGGAACTGTCTCTCTTGGATCCTGCTCACAGTAGGGTGCTTGGCTTCACAGGCTGGTTAATTCTGTCAGTGAGGTGGCCCTTCTGAATCAAACAAGTCCTGCTCATCCCAACCTCCTTGTCCTGGAGCCTCTCTCAGATTTTGGTTGTCCACTCCTTCCTCACCTCCAGCAGCCACGGCTTCAGCCTTCTGTCCAGCAAAATGTCAAAGCCCAGGATCTCGAAGCAGGCACAGCCAGCGGTGTGGTTGGGGAAGCAGCTCTGGTAGTGGTGCTTCACCACAGGGTAAGCTGAAATCAGTGTCTTTATGATAATGTCATCAATATCTGCCCAGAGCTTTGTTGTGTCGTAGCTGTGCTCTGCCATCCAGGCATTCAGGGTGGACAGCTTCCTGCATGGGGGACAGGAAATGGTAAGGTCTGAGCTGTGCCACCCCAGGAAAGGTGAGGTAAACCAGTGTCCCTAGACAGTGTTCCTGTGGTGCCTGGATGTGCCAGTACCTCTTGCTGCCCATTGTGTCATCCTGGACGAAGTTCTCATTATGCTTGTTGATCGCATAATTGGTCAGATGCATGCAGATGTCACCCTGGCAGGGAACCAAGAGAGACATTCATTCACACTGAACCACAGAGTGAGGACAGAAACAGCCCCACCAAATACTCCCAGGTCCTTCTTTTCCATCTGAAGCATAAGCAGAGCAGGAATGGTGTGGAATTGAACATGCTTGCTCACTGGGGCCAGAAGCAGGAGGTGCTCGCCAGAGGCACCAGTGAGGGGCAGGGGGATCTGGCCTGCAAGTTTTCAACACCTGATGGGGTGAGACCTCAAGAAACCAGATCTGAATCTATTGTTGATCCAGTTTTGAACACGAGCTTGGAAACCTTCCAAAGTTCCTTCCATGCAAAACAACTTCATGATTCTGTGGTAATGCCAATTAATGGCTGAAACGTGGGGCTAGATCTACTTCAGACCCTTCTGAAATACCTCCTGTGAGGAGGAGGAGGGGTGGGTACAGAGGGAGAACAGGGAAGCAGTAAGCTGGGACCCCTGAAGCCTTCAGCCCCTGCCTTTTCAAGGCCTGGAATGCCCCTAGGACAAGTTAGGGATTGACACCTGTAGATACTATGTGAAGTTTTTTGAAACTTGCTTTTTTTACCAGGTTTCTGCTGCTGCGATTGATGTACCTCATGGTGGCAAACCGGGCCAGGCCCTCCTTGTAAACAAAAACCCTCAGGGGATCACAGGATGTGACCAGCACATAGATGCGCATGTCAAACTTGAAGCCATCGATGAGGAAGGGCTGTGAGGAAAGTCAGGAGCAAGAGTGAAGTCAGGAACTCCTCCATCTGCCTGTGCTGCTCCTTGGCAGCAGAGGAGAGGGTCAGGCTTTGGCTGTGCCCCTGCTGTGCCACAGCTGTCTCTGGCAGACCAGGAGAGATGTGGGACGCTGGCAGAACGAGGAGGCTGGAATCCTTCCCTGGTGTTCTGGGACTGTCTGAGTACCTCAGAGATGTACTGCTGACAGATCACGCGCTCCCCATGCTTGATCTCCTCCGGGTGGTGGGTTAGGAAGATTCCTCTTCCCTGGCAGCTGTTGTCAGGCTTGCAGATGAACGTTCTGGTTTTACTCATGGATCTGTAGGCCTGGAAATCTCCATAGCTGTACAAGGAAGAGGTGATGATCACCAGCTGCAAAAAACAGCCTCTGAACTCTAAGAGCGAGATACTGAAACCATGGCACTGTGGGCCAGTACAAATCAAATGTTCACAGGGGAGGAATAGAATCCCTATTTCTGATCTACAAGAGTCACAAGTTGGTCCCTGTGTGACCTGACTCAGCTCTCCCTGTCCCACATTTCTCTTGTGCACACCTCGACCTATACTGGGAGGTCCATGGCAGAGGTCACCATGGAACATGCTGGAGCCAGTAAGATTTGGGCTCTGGTGCCCAGAGAGAGCAGGTGAGGAGGCTCCCCCTGCCCGTGCTCCTCTGAGCCCCGTGGTGCTGCCCCACGCCACTCACTCGGCCGGCAGGCACCATGTGCGGGGGAAGATGTTGTACTCCGTGGGGAAGAGCCGGAGCATGCGGTTCAGGTTTCGAGCCAGCAGGTCCTTACGGCAGAGCTCAATCATGCCTGGGAAGTGGTTGATTTTCTGAAAGAGGGGCAGAAGACCCCAGATCACCAGAGGCCCTGCAGGGATGGATCCTCCTGGCCCCGTTAAGAACCCGCCACTGAGCAGGAAGCAGCTGCCTTGAACTGCTGCTGAGGGGCAAGACTGCATTACAGCCGCTTTATCTGAGCTTCACCAGTGATTTATCTGCCTGTTCCATCTCAGCCCTGGAGCTCTCCCTGCCCAGAGCACCACAGGAGCCATTTGTCATCGCGGCTTATTTGTTTCACAGCACATTACAGGGCTGGCAGTGCTCCCGCTCCTGCCATGACTGCTCTGAGTGCTGCTGAGGCCCTGACTGCAGACATGGCACAAGGAAAGGCAGCTGATCCCAGGCCCTGGAGCCGAGGCAGTGCTTTGGATGCCTCTGCTCTGCTCTGCCAGATGCTGTTCTATCCACACAGTGCCCGTATTCCCTCCTCCCTGAGCAATTCCCGCTGGACAGCCATTGTGTTTACCTGGAACCGCTTCATTTCCATGAGACGCTCCAGAGAGACTGAGCTGTCTGTCCAGTACACCGTCCACTCCTCGTTTTCTCTCACCTCTTTCAGCCCACAGTGCTGTGCCGCCCGCCGCACTGTGCCAAGGCAAGAAGTGACAGGGGACAGCCAGGGGAGCCACAGGGACTGACAAACCCCAAAACAGCCAGGGACAGAATGTGGAACAAACTTCTCTGGGCTGCAGTTCTCCTCTCAGAAGTATAAGGCGTTGGCAGGACACTTTGGGATGTGTCAGGAGCAGCAGCTTTTACCTGGCACAACCCCCCAGGCTCTGGCTGCAGCTGTTCTGGGTACTCTCAGCCTTGTAGTGCCCAGGGCCCCTCACTCAACAGCAGGGTTGAACCTGCCATGAGGCTCATACTTCACAAGAGCAAGTCTCAGGAAGCCATGAGTTTAATCTCCAGAATCAAAGGTCTTTTGGCAGTAGAAGAAATCTCTGGGGCTAAAGGTCTGCTGGGATGTTTCATGTTAGTGCCAGGTCTGAATTTGGCCCTCACAGGGCTGGGGAAGTGATGGAGGTCTCTGCACACAAAGACCCCTTAGCAAAGTGGCTTAGTAACACCCCTCAAGGGCTTGTTCTTTTAAGATCCAGCTTGTGGCAGGAAAGAAAAGCAGGAGAGAGGACCAGCTTTTCAGAGTCATCGGGGATGGATGGCACAGGGAGAAGTTCCAAATATGGATCCTGACTGTTCCACCATCAACTTTACCTTAAAGTTGAGAGCCCTCAGGTCCTGTTCCCAAGCCCAGGTACCACCTTGCACCCTACCTGACTGAACCCTTCTCGCTCACCTTAGCAGACACCTGGCAAACACAGGTGTCGAGGGGACATGCAAGGTCTATGCTGCTGCAGCACATTTCAAACCAGGGAAACCTCAGTCTGAAGTGTGGCAAACTCCCCACTAACACAGTGGCCCAGTCAGTGGGCACTAATAAACAAAACAGTGGGAATTGAGTGCCAACAGTGCTGCTGGCTGAGCAGGCACCTGCACAGCCTGCAGGGACCCCACAGAGACCCTGCACCCCCTTGCACTTACCGCTTTCATACTTGCAGCTGCTCAGGTTGATGGAGGGGACACTGGAATTGAGAGAGATGAGAAAACAGGGGCTCAGCGAGACGCTGAGCACGGATGGAGCAGGCACACAGCCCTGACCCCTCTCAGACACAGCACAGCAGGCCGGCCTGGCCGAGCCAGCCCGGGCTCGGGACAGCCCTGCAGACACGGGGCAGAGGGGGGCCCGGCACGGGGCTGTGCCTGTGTGAGTCACACGGGGCATCGCTGGGGCAGTTTGGGAGGAACTGTTTATTTTGGGTCAGTGGGTCCCGGACAGGCTCCCGGGGCTGGGCACTGCTCGCGGGGAGCAGCGGGGCCGGACTGGACCGGGGCCGGGCACGAGTGGGGCGGCCGAAGGGCTTCCCCAGGCCCCGCCGCGGGTCTGCGGCCCCGCACTCGCCTGCGCTTCCTCCGTGGTTCCAGAGAGTCCGGGGGGGCTGCGGCGGCGGCCGCTTCCCCGCCCGGGGGGGTTTCCGGGGCAGCTCCCGAGGTCGGGCCCCCTTCGCCGCCGCCTCCCGCCGCCTCCATCGCGCCGCTCCCGGGGCCGCCGGTTCCCATGGCGACACGGCCATAGCGGCGCGGGCGCGGCGGCCCGAGCGGCCCTGAGCGCACGTGGCTGCCCGTTCCGCCCAGTCCCGCGCCGGTCGCGCCGCCCTCAGCTCTGCAGCAGCCGCGCCAGGTCCCCGCCGAGGCGCAGCAGTTCGGGCTCGGGCAGCAGGTGCTGGCGGATGGCGCTCAGGGCCTGCGCCTCGGTGATGTCCCGGTACAGCGGCGCGATGGGCAGCGGCAGCAGCCCCGCCAGCTCGCACAGCGCCACGGCGAAGGGCTCGCCCAGCTTGGGGCCGAAGCGCGGCGGGCGCGCCCACAGCAGCACCCGCAGCCCGCGGTCGCTGCCGGCCCCGGGCCCCGCCGGCGGGTCGCCCCGCGTGGCCAGCACGTTGCAGGCCAGCCCCGCGCCGCCCAGGTGCTCCGCCGCCCGGCACACGTCCCGCGACAGCGGCTCCAGCGCCGCGGGGCCGGCGGCGAAGAAGAGGAAGGCCGGGGCCGGTCCGGCGCGGAGCAGCCCCAGGCTCGGCCCCAGCGGCTCGGCCGGGGCCTCTTCCAGCGGCAGCGGGCGGCGCAGGTAGAGCCCGTGCAGGTGCAGGTGGTTCACCGAGGCGCCGCCGCCCAGCCCGTTGAAGCCCACGCAGAATCCCGGGTGGGCGCTGAGCAGCGCGGCCTCCAGCGCCCCGCGCAGCACCTCGGCCGTCAGCGCCTGCGGCAGCCGCCGCGCCGGCTCGGGCAGCAGCAGGACGTGGCCTCGCTCCAGCGGGCTGGCGTTGATGGCCACGAGCAGCGGGGCGGGCGGCGGCCCCGGGCCCCCGGCGCGGCGCAGGCGGAGCAGCAGCTCGGCGGGGCGCAGGCGGGTGAAGTTGAAGGCGCCGGGATCGAAGGGGTCCCGGAGGCTGCGGACGGGCTGCGGCGGGCGGCGCTCGGCGCTTCGCTGCTCGTTCAGCTGCGCGACGAGGCCCACGGGGCCGGGCAGGACGCGGGTGGGCAGCGGCCCGAGCCGGTACCGGAACAGTCCCCGCTCCATACGGTCGCTCCAGCCCGCCAGCAGCGCCCGGTCGAAGCGGGAGGGTGCGGAATCCGCTTCGTCCCAGCCGGCTGCCTGCAGCACGAAATCCTCCTCGCCGTACACGAACTCCTCGGGGCTCGGCTCGCCCGGCTCTCCGCCCGCCGCCGTGTCCGCCATGGCCGGGGCGGGCTCGGGGGCCGCCGGGCGGAGCCGGGGCGGGGCGTTCCGCGGCAGCGGGGCATGGACGGGCGGCGGAAGCGGCGCCATGGGCGGCTCGGCCAGTCTGCTGCCGCGGGACGTGCTGGGCGAGTACCAGGTACCGGCGCGCCCCCCGGGGCAGAGAGCGGGGCGGCGTGGCCCCGGGGCAGGAGGTGCCCAGCGGCCAAGGCACCCGCGGCTGGGTTGCCCTTGGTCAAGCCCTGGCCACGGTTCCCGGCGCTGACCCTCGCTCTTCCCGCAGGAGCTGACGTTCCTGAGCAAGCAGGAGATCCTGCTGTAAGTACCGTCCGTGGGGCGGGATGTGGGCGCAGCCCCCCGTGCCCCCCGCACTCCCGGGGCCTCAGCTTCTGCCGGGAGCACGGAGGGCCCGGCCCGGCCTCGCCCCGAGGCTCCCGTTCGGCCGTGACGTTCAGCCGAGCCTGGGAGTGCCGGTGCCGCGCCCTGACAGCAGGATGTCACAGGGCAAGGTCCGCGGGTGCTGCCGGTGTTGGGGCCGGTGACCCTAACCCTAACCCGGCTGTGCTCCCTCGGAGGCCCGGCCCTCGGAGCGGCAGCGGCCGGGCCGGCTCCTGTCCCTGGTGCCGGGAGCAGCTGAACCCCCCGGGCTGACACGCACCCGCCGGGCCCTGGAACACCGCTGGTACCCAGAGGGGCTGCTGCCGTCCCGCTCGCACCACAGAGCCGCTCTTGTTCTTTCCCCTTCAAGTGCCTACAAGAGGTTCAGTGAACTGCTGCCAAAGGAGGAGAGGGAGAATGCCTGCTCCAGGCGGGTTCCCAAGAACCACATCCTGACGCTGCCTGAGCTGCGGGTATGGTGTCTGGCACACACTGGATGTTGCTGCTCCCGGGGTGGGGGCGTGTTTGGGCAGGGCCCTGATTTAACCACCGTGCCAATGCTCTGCCCTCAGCTGTGCCAACAAACAGCTTCCTCATCCCTACTGAGCCACCGAGGATCCTGGGGATCCCTGCTGTGCCAGGGAGGATCCCAGGGATCCCTGCTGCGCAGGGCTGCATCTCGGGAGGCACAGGACAGGCTTGGCTGTGCTGTGGGTGTCGGACCCATGGCAGAGTGGGGCACCTGCTCACCTGCTGGAGCAGCAGCCATGGCCGGTGTGGGCCTGAGGGAGCCAGCCCAGCCCAGCCCTGCCTGAGCCATTCCTGTGTCCACAGGCAAACCCCTTCCAGCACCGGATCTGCCACGTGTTCTCTACCTCGGAGGCCGGGGATGACAGCATGTCCTTTGAAGACTTCCTCGACATGCTGAGTGTCTTCAGTGACTCTGCCACCTCCGACATCAAATCCCACTATGCCTTCCGCATCTTTGGTAGGGTCAGGATCTGCTGCCATCTCCTGGGATCCCTACACCTCAGGGAAGAGGGGATGGGGGGATGAATCCATGTTCAGGAGGGCTGGCAGTGCCCATGGACTGTCCATGGGGATGGTGGCTTTGGAACTCCCTGTGGAAACGGCTGTTTTGGCACAGTGACGTGCACAGAGCTGTGCAGTGCTTGTGAGCGTCTGATGTTATGTGGCCCTGCCAAAACGTTTCTTTCCTCTTTCCACAGACTTTGACGACGATGGGACTCTGGACAAGAAGGACCTGGAGCAACTGGTGAACTGCCTGACGGGGCAGGGCGAGGAGTCCCGGCTGAGCAGCACAGAGATGGAGCAGCTCATCCAAAACGTGAGTCCTTCGGGCAGGGCACGGCCCCCACATGGCCCCAGACACAGAGCTCACCACTCCCCTTTCCCTCAGATCCTGGAGGAGTCTGATATCGACAAGGACGGCACCATCAACCTCTCTGAGTTCCAGCATGTTGTCTCTCGCTCCCCAGACTTTGCCAGGTGCGGTGGTGTCCAGCAGCACAGCTGGTTCTGGGGCTGGTCTAGGGGTCCATTGCCCCAGTTGCTGGGCTGGGACAGAGCTTGTGGTGACAGGAGGGCAGGGCTGCCCTGTGCCAGGTCTGACATAATGGCAGGGGGAGCTGCATTCCATGCTGGCTCAGCGTCTCAGGCTGGCCCTGCAGAGCCTCTCCCACATGGGAACGCTAGTCCCTGCAGCCCTGGGCGCTCGCAAACACTTTGTGTGACCCAGCAAGGAGGTGCAGAACCTGTTGTCTCTCTTGCAGCTCCTTCAAGATCATCCTGTGAGCACTGTGGCTCTCTGGCACCACTCCTCCAGTTCCTCCAGCACTCCTCTGGCTCCTACAGCTCTTTGTGGGCTCAGCCATTTCTTCTTTCAGGGAGCACAGGCTTGGTCCCTCACCCGCCCAGCCATGCCACAGTGCTTTGGGCAGGAGCCCTCCTGCTCCCCTCTCGGGTGTCTGGCAGTGGGGGTCCCTGGGAATCTGCCTCTTCTGCAGCCCCTCTGCTTTCCCAGTACCAGAGTTTGACTCCTTATGCAGTCCAAGGGCAGCTCTGCAAGTGGGGGAGGCAGAGCTGCTTGTGCCTGGGGCCTCTCTGTGCCAGCATGGCCCCTCTCTGCCCTCAGGACCAAGTCCCTAAGGACGAATCCCAAGTGGTGCCTTGCAGCAGCAGGCAGAGAGCTGCCTCCCCCTCCAGCCTCTTCTCAGCTTCCCCATCTTCCTGGGAGCCTCCCTGCTGCCACATGGATCCATTTCTCTGAGCAATAACCCAAACATGGATCCTCTGAGCAATAACCAATTTGTGGATCAGTTTTTCCTGAGCAATAACCCAAATGGGGGTCCTTTCTCTGAGCAATAACCCAAGTGTCACTGTACACGTATCAACCCACAGCAGAGCTGTCCTCCCACGGCTGCACAGGACACACAGGGCACATTCCTTCCCCACTGGCACAGCCCACGGGTCCACAGCTTGGGCTCCCCTGTGCTGCCTCAGCACTGACCATGCTTGAAGCCTGTTCTCCCTTTCCCTCTCTGCCCCTCCTCTGGCTCCAGCCCAGCAGCTGCTTGGCTGCCCTGGCCTCTTCCTCCCCTGGCTGCTGTGAGGACACAAATAAAGGGCTCCGGTTTCACCCTCACTCTTTGCTGCCTTTGTCTGACTGTGGGATGGGTGCCACGAGGGTGCTGGGGACATGGGCTCCTGCCAGGCCCCTCTGCCTGTGTGCCAGCTGCCGCTCTGGGACAGGTCCCACATTCTGCTCGGTGACAGCCCTTTCTATGGGCCACCTCCCTCCCTTCCTCTCTCCCTCCTTCACACTGGGATTGTTCTGAGCAGCACAAAGATCTTGATGCTGTTCAGAAGCACCAAGGGAAATGCAGGTTGGGCGAGTGGTACCTTTGCTGTGGGCAGTGCTGGGGCCCTTTGTGCCTCTTCAGCCATTGGCTCTGCCCTGACTCGTAGCCAGTGGCCCCACCGGCCTGGTGTGGGGCTTGGGCCTTGGTCTGTCTGGCCTTGTGTAGCCCCCGTGCTGGGGCAGAGTGGGTGACGACTCTTGGGGCACTGGTGTGACTGTTTCTCACACACTGGCTCCTGCTGCTGGTGCTGCTGGCCCTTCCAGCTCGATGCCCTGTGGTGCTGATGGTATCTGTCCGCCAAGGTCTGTGCCCCTTCGGCCCCAGGGCCGTGTCTGCTGGCACTGCACCAGCCAACGCCTCCGGTGGCTTTTTTGATGTCCCAGAACAGGCTGGGCAGGAAATTCAGTGTGTGGGTCCAGCTGGGAGCGAGGCAGTGCTGGTCCCTGGCAGGGATCCTGCCTCGACACGCCAGCTCTGTGCAGCACTTGCTGCTTCCCTCAGGCCCATCCTGGTGCTGCTGGTGCTTCCCAGGCACGAGGGTGTGCCGTGCAGCACTGGTACTCAGCCACCATGGAGTCAGGTCCTGCCGGCTGCTTCAGGGTCTGCCCACAGCCAGGTTGGACACGGACAAAGACCTGCTGCTCTCTGGGTGGGCAGTGGGTCCCATATGCAGCACAACACCATGGTCCCAGGGAAGGGGGCTGCCATAGCCCCTTCTTGCTGGAGGCAGCTCTGCTCCCAGCCCCAGGCACCAAGTTTTCTTAGTGCGGTCACCTCTGTCTTCCCCAGCTCCTCATGGTATCAAGACTGTCACCCCAGCTCTGCCTCCACCATGCTGCTCTTTGCAGCACGGGCCTTCAGGCACAGCCTCAGGACAGCCAACGGCTGCACAAGTGACACCCTGCCAGAAGGTCACAGCCCTGGGCAGCATCCCTGCATGGGCACACAGCCACCGTGCTGTGAGGCCCTGCATGCCCTGGCACAACATTCAGCTGAGCACATGGGGGCTTTTCAGGTCTGACAAGCCAACATGGCTCTCCTGCCCTGACTGAGTGAGAAGCAGCACTGGGCAGATCTTCTCCCAACCGGACCAAGAGCCAGACATAGCTCTTCTCTGTGGGGCCACCAGGATGGTTGCCCAGCCCCACTGTGCACACACATCTCCAAAGGAGACACCTGGACTTTATATAAAAACCACAGACATTTCTGCACACACACATGGGGCCACAAGGGTGTCTGTGCCCACCTGGTGCAGAGGGAGCTGCTCCCTGCCCCTCTTTCCTGGACACAATTCACATTTTCCATATTCAGAATGAACCAAACACAGACACAGAGCACATGCCACAGGGCCAGCACCACCTGGCCACACACGTGGCCCTGGGTCCCGCAGTGGGACGTCACAGTGAGTTGGGGCATGAGGGCGCTGCAGTTGCCCCCTCCTGCACTCTGCATAGAGGGGGTCTGGGCCCCCTGGAGCCGTGGCCTCACCAGCAGCCTGTGCCAGGCACTGCGTCCCATGGTGGGGACACTGGGCTGGAACAGTCCCGCAGGTCCCTGGAAGGCACGTGGCACCCCTTAACACCCACAGTCACCAGTACTGAGGTGATGCCTGGGGAGCTCCCAGGGGTCCGGACTCCACTGGCTGGTGGGTGCTGCCGCAGGCCACGGGCCTCAGGCTCCAGGCATGCATACACAAACAATACAGACCTTGGCCACAGCACGTGGTCTGGTGAGGCTCAGCAGAGCAGAGGTGGTCGTGGGTGAGGGCTTGGCTCTCGTCCCTGTCACACCACTGAGTCCTGGATCTCGGAGCCCAGGCGCACCCGGGGTCTTTGGCAGGCGGGAGACACTTCCACAAAGCTGTCCCGGACATGGAGGGGCCTCTTCTCTGACTCGGAAAAGGCGCGTGGGGGACCCGAGGGCTCGTGTACAGGGGTGCTGATGATGTAGTTGTCCTGCAGGGCCTGGTAGCCCTTGTGCTCAGATGCCGTGCTGGGCAGGTTGCTGCCATTCAGGGGCAGTGTCTCCACTGCCTTGCGGGGTGGCTTCTGGTGCCGGCTGGGGTCTCCAGGCTCCAGTAAGGCCTTCATGCCATCATGGTGCCGATGCAGGACGAAGAGGGCCAGCACAAGGACGGCAGCAGCGAAGAGCACACACATCACCAGGAACTCGGTCCAGTAGGTCTTGCCAACCAGCCGTGCCGTGGCACCGCCCACTGCTGAGGTGCTCCGGGACGTGCTGACCGTCTCCAGGGTGTCATGGCCAGAAGACACCTTTCTGCCATGGTCCAGTGGCCCCCGGCCCAGCTCCTGCATGCCCACACAGTAGCTGGCCATCAGCTTGCGGAATCCCTCCTCCAGCGACCAGCACTCATAGGTGCCTGCGCGCTCGGGGCTCCCCACCAGGATGAGGGCCCCATCAGGCAGCACCAGGTAGGAGGCATTGACAGGTGCCCCGTTATGCAGCCAGCGCCTCGAGGCCAGGTTGGAGAGTAGCCGGCATGGCAATGGCTGCACTGCGTTGGGTGGCAGCTGGATCTGCTGGCACGGGGCACCCGACGCTGCGGACAGAACCCATGGTCAGCAAGGGGACCCCAGATGTGGACCAGCGGGGCAGTGGGGGTGGGGGAAGCAGGAGTCTGAGATGTGTGGGAGCCCCTGGGGCACCCGGTCCCGTGGCAGGATGCACAGGAGCTCACCTGGGGGCAGGAGGATGCGGGGACGGGATTGGGAGGCATTGGCCAGCTGGCAGAGCCGCTCTGTGTCAGCGTCCTCGATGTCCTGCGCCCAGAGCCTGGGGAGAGAGAAGTGTCAGGGTAGTGGGGTGCTGCAGGGTGCAGTGAGGTGCTGTGGGATGCAGGGGCATGGAGCAGGATGGGTGCAGTACTTACTGTGGGTGTGCTGGAGGGTGCGACATGACCCTGCGGCAGGCACCCCGGCTCCAGGCACAGAAGGGGTCCCGTGCCAGCACACACTCCCCACAGCTGCGATATAGGCTGCAGTTGGCAAAGGGCACTTGGGCCACCGCCGCGTATGTGGCTGCATAGACTAGGCCCTGCGAGAGGGGACACAGCGGAGTCAGGGGGTTGGTTCCTGCACACCCCTGCCCTCCTGGGCCCCTGCCCCCAGTCCACAAATAGGACCTGCCCCACGCAGGCTGAGCCCCCAGCATCCCCCCTTGCCCCAGCTCCTGCCTGGTCCTGGTCCAGCAGCAGCTGGAGAATGGGGTGCCCATCAGGGAAGAGGCGGATCTCCTCGATGATGTACACACCATGGTTCACTCGCACAGCCTTGTGCAGCCGCCCGTCATCTGTGAACAGAGGGGCTGTGCTGAGTGGGGTCAGGGCACACAGTGTACCCCCTACCCTGCCAGGGCCTGCCTGCACCCACCCATGCCCAGGAAAAGGATGTCGTAGATGCCGTGCAGGCCCTGTGTGCGGTGCACACTGATCTGCTGGTAGCGCCGGCGGCTCTGCAGCAGCAGCGGCTGGCTGCGCACTGGGCTGTCCATCAGGAAGTGGTCCTTGATGAAGTTCAGCACCCGATCCGGCATCTGCAGTGATGAATTGATCTTCAGGTGCCGCGTGTGGCTGGTGATGCACTGTGAGGGAGAGGAAGGGGCTTGGTAGGCCTTAGGGCAGTGGGTGGGTGGGCGGCTCTGCCGTGGCAGCCGCCAGGACCAGAAGAGCACAAGGGGCTGTGCCGTGTCCTGTGCTAGGGCAGATGCCGAGGGGGCACCTACTGTGCCTGGTCGGGGCTCCGGCACTGGGCCAGTGTCCATGTACCACTGCTGCGTCTCACGGTTCACCTCCTTGTAGAGCCCGTCGAAGGCACGCTGTACACTGCGCATGGGGAAGGCACAGACGGCCGAGCCCAGCCCGCCCTTGTTCCTGTGGGGAGAGGCAGAGTCCATGGCAAGATCAGGCCCCTGCATCTACCAAACCCCCTGCACTGCCCTCCGCAGTGGCCCAGGTCCCTGCCACTTACCATTGTGAGGTGAAGACCCCGTAGAAGAGTGTGTCCCTCCAGTGCAGCTCGCCTGGGGTGAGCACGAAGATGTCCTGCAGCACGTTGAAGGGGAACCCATCCTCGGGGTGTGAGCAGAGCAGCTGAGCTTTCAGGAACGTCGTCCACCGCCGCTGCAGCACACGCTCCCCACCCTGGTCCCCCTGTGCAGCACAGCGGGTCAGGATGCGACGCCACAGCCGTGGCTGAAGGGAAGCCTCAGGGGCTGGGTGAGTGGAGCAGCGGTCCAGGCACCGAGGGTTGGAAACGTTCAGGGTGGACCCCCATCCCCCCCAACCCAGCAGTGAGTCATATCCCAGGCACAGTCCCTCATGCATCCCCACTGCCCTGCACCCACCTTGCACACACGTGCGATGCGTGAGACGATGGTGTTCTCAAAGTAGTCAAACTCCTTCCCAGTCTCACTGAAGAAGAAGTAGACCTTGTCGTCATCGCCCTCGGGGTTGCCAGCAGGGAGACTCTCACGAAGGTAGGCTGAGCCCACAAACACTGGGTCTGGAGACACAGGGACCCTCAGCCCTACTGGTCCTGTCCCCAGCCTCCCACACCCTGAGGAACGAGGAACTCAACCAGTGCTCACCCTGCAGCCAGTTGAGGGAGTTCTCAGTCTTGAGGGTGATGCGGCTCTCCTGGCTGCGGGAGATGGTCGGTTCGTTGCCCTGGAAGTTGCTGACAGTCCCGGCATAGAGTTCACCATCTACCAAAGAGACACTTCCGCTGGGACCCGGCACAGGCCACTGGAATGGCTTCCCACAACGGTCCGTGGCAGCCCGACTCTGGCTCAGCCCAGTTGGGCAGATGCAGGGAAGGCAAGGCACAGAGGGAGGGTGAGGGTCCCATGGCACTGCAGGGAGGATGAGAGTGCCGGGGTGGCACAGGGAGGGCAAGGGTCCTGAGGCAGTGCAGGGAGGGTGAGGGCACTGGGGAACTGTGTCTTACCGACCATGACAGCTGTGGAGCGGTACTCAGGGTCAAAGGGGCAGCGTCCCTTCCCATCCTCCAGCACCACCTTCCCTGATGTGTCCCGCTCCAGGATGAAGCGCTGTATGTTCTGCAACAGGACAAGGCTGTGAGCTGGCAGAGCTCATCCCAGTGCCCAGGACTGTGTTGCAGGGTCCCAACAGCATGGGTGGACCTGCATGGGGCCCTGCTCCTGTACTCACGATGTAGGCACAGGCTGGGCTGAAGGCGCAGGTCCCACAGGTGTACAGGTGTGTGCTGTTCAGCCGCAGCAGCAGCTTGATGTAGTTGTGACAGTCCCTCTGTGGGGGTCAGAGGACCAGGCTCAGCCCTCAGCTCAGCCATCCCCCTCTTATCCACCCTGCACGGGGCACTCCTCACTTCTACCACAGCCTTGATGGCCACTGGTAGTGGGGCTCACCTGGGGGTCCTTGCCCTTGAACACACACTGCCTCTTCTTCTCCTCATCCGCACTCCATAGCAGCTGTGGAGAGGGGACAGTCACTGGGAGCCCCTTTTGTGCCTGGTACATGCACACCTTTCTAGGGCTTGTACCCAGCACCCATGTCCTCCCCACCTCAACCATTCTGCTTGGGGGTGGCTGCTCCCAAATACAGCGACTCACTCAGACCTGAAATGCTGGCAGGGAGGGAAGCCCCTGCACTCCGGCTGCCTGGGTGCCCTCTCCCTCCCTGAGGGCAGCCCAGTCCATTCCCAAGCTCACCCTTCGGGCCGGGGCGCCGGGGTGGAAGTGGCTGGTGTTAAGGGCGAGAAGCAGCTCCCGTGCCCCCAGGTAGAGAGTCCTGCCGTCTGGGCTCAGGAGCAGGGCTGTGTAGTTGGACACGCCAGGTGCCTCAAACCGCTGCACTACCCGCTCGGGTGAGTCTGTGGGGGGACAGCGACAGGCATCAGCCTCACATGAGCACCTGACCCCCAGGACCCCACACCACAGCTGCTCCTGGCCCCTCTGCTCAGCACCTCGGCCATGCCACCCACCCAAAGCAACCAGGGCCAGATGAGGTTCTGCCCGTGCTGCCAGACACACATGGCACCACATGTACTGCAGTGAACTGTGCATGGCCACAGTAGTGCCCGAGGGCAGCCACGAGGTGCTGCTGTGTCCAGGCCCTGGGGAACCAGGACTGGGGCAGCTGCCTGGCCACACAGAGCCCCAGGGCTCAGCCCTGTGGCGCAGGAGGCTCAGCCCAGCCTGGGCCCACGAGGACCCCAGCCTCGCAGCAGGGAGAGACAAGTGCCAGTGGCATCTTCCTGCCCCAGCTCACAGAGCTCAGCCTGTGCTGGAAGCAGGGCTCAGCTCAGCGCAGCCCATGCCAGATATGGGACTCAGCCCTGTGCTGTCCACCCTGGCCCTTGGGCTCAGCCCCTGCCGGACACGGGGCAGTGGCCGTGCTGAGTCAGGGAGCACCATCCTGTCCCATCCCATCCTGTCCTGCGTGGGTGGCCTGGCCCCGGAAGCCCTTCCTCTCCCACTGCTGCTCTGAATCAGATGGGCCTGGCTGGGCTGACTCACACTGCCAACTCCCTGACCTCTGACACCCCGGGGACTCCCTGACCTCACTCAAGCCTCTGCCTGCTCCCAAGCCCCACCAGGATAGCCCTGGGGCTCCTGTCAGACCCTGCCCAGTGAGATCCAGTGTGAGGGCTTGAGGACCTGTGAGGCAACAGTGCTGTGGGGCAGGAACCTGCTGCTTGCCCCTCCCATTGCTCCACACACCCCTAATGCCCCTGGATGGGGTAGTACCTTCCCCATCCTGGGGGCCTCAGCTGGCCTCCACCCCAGCACCCACCCCA
This sequence comes from Pithys albifrons albifrons, assembly GCF_047495875.1. NCBI lineage: Eukaryota > Metazoa > Chordata > Aves > Passeriformes > Thamnophilidae > Pithys > Pithys albifrons. The sequence continues at coordinate 21,807,632 of NC_092470.1, read as the reverse complement.
CCTCTCCCACAGCGCCACAGAGAGGGGGAAGCCAACAGCCCAGGGAATTATCCGAGAGGGGTCCTGCACCCCAGTACTAGGATGATGCCACCTGTGGTGGGCATGGCACTGAAGGGGCAGCAGGGCCCCTGAGCCCTGCAGAGCTGTCCCAGCAAGGGGAGCTGCTGGTGCAGCTGCCAGGGACCTGTCAGGACACGACCTGCTTCTTCCAGACAAACCTGCTGCAGGCACATCCAGCGCTCCCAGGAGAGCAACTCCCAGCTCCTCCCTCCCCTGGCTGCAGCCCCATGAAACTCCATGGGAGCCACCACCGGGCACACATGGGCCACTGGCCCATGCCCCCTGCCCAGCTCCTCCTGCAGTGCTCCTGCAGAACTCCAGGCACTGCCTATGGCTGCAGCCTGGCACCCCCACAGCCTCACAGGTGGGCAGACCACGGGCAGAACCGGTCTGTGGAGGCAGGGCTGGGCAGCGTGGCTCGACGCAGCACAGCACAACATGGCACGAGGCCAAGCTGGCTGTCCCGCTGGCTTCCAGCCTCCTGTCCAGCTCGGCGGGTCCCACATCTGTTGGTGCCACCATGTCCATGGCCAGCGGTCACAAGAGCACGTGGCAGGGCCACGTCCATGCCAGCAAGCCACAGTGTGCTGAGCCAGGGAGTGCTCCCAGCTGCCCAAACCACGGCACCCTCCCAGGCTGCCCAGCACAGGACGGGACGGGCTCTGCTGGCTGCCAGCAGCTGGATCCAGCCACCTTCTCCCAGCAGCACAGACAGCCCGGACACCCGTGGGTGGCCCCTCATCCACCCCAACACAGCTGCTGAGGAGTGTGCCCAGCTGTTATCCCACCCTGTGCCAGCTGCTGGGGGATACTGCAGGGCACGAGAGGGTTGCAGCCAGGCCCTCCACTTGTGAGGGCTCTGCCTGGTTAAGCACCCTCCTCGATGTCCTTCCCCAGCCCCTTTCCAGCACAGCCCCCCGAGCTCTGGGACCACGCAGCTGGTGGGGGGCTGCAAGAGCCAGAGCTGAGCACGGCAAAGTAAGGGGCTGGCAGAGCCCCAGGGGCACAGTGAGCAGCGAGGGGAGCCACGGGCAGAGTCCCACAGCCGGCTCAGCCCATCGCATCCTGTGCAGGGCACAGCTGCTACCACTGCCCTGCGTGCGGTGCCACGAGCACCCCTGGGCGCCCCAGAGCCCTCCGCCCTCGGGGTGGGTCTGGACACAGGGACGTGTGTCCTTGCGCCCCACAGCATCCCCGGGGCGGCCCCGCTGCCGGAGGCTCCCCATGTCCCGGGGGGCTCGCAGGGGCTGCACAGCCTCGCACTGTTACACGGCGTTTCCACGCCCGTCCCGTGGCGCGGCAAGCCCGGGGAGCCGCGGGACGCTGCGGCCGGAGCCCCGCCGGTGCCAGTGGACCCTGACTCCCCGAGGGTTAGCGGGCACTCACCGTAGGGCAGGCTGACCCGCGGGACGGGCTCTGGAGACGCCGAGAGCAGCAAGGCAGCCAGGAACGGCAGGACCGGCCGCGCCGCCATCCCGGGCAGCGCCGGCCCGGGGCTCCGCCGAAGCCGCCCGGGCGCTGCAGACCTGCAGGAAGAGAAGGGGCTCAGCGACTCGGTGCGACTCGGTCCGGTCCGGTCCGGTCCGGCCCCGCCCCGCCCGCCCCGGGGCTGCCCGCCCGCCCTCGGCACCGGGCGGGGCGGCCACGCGCGAGGCCCCGCACGGCCGCCCCGAGCATTACCGATCCGCCCCCAAGCCGTCCCCGGCCGTGCCGAGCAGTCCCGGCAGCCCCAGCCCCGCCGGTGCCCCGGGCGGGGCGGGCCGCTCGGAAGAGGAGGCGGCCGGTTTCCCGCCGGTGCCGCCCCCGCCCCGCCCCGGTGGGACTCGGCCCCGGTCCCCGCCCCGCGGCCGTCACGGTCCGGAGCGGACGGGGCTTTGTCCCCGGCACTAAGGACAGCCGGGGGTTCCCCGCACCCCTCGGCCCCGCGGGAGGGGGAACCGGCGGAACCACGACCCCAGGGGTGCCCTGGGAGGGGCTGGCTGGTGGTGGGTGGCTGTCCCCGCAAAGGCTGTCCCGGGGATGTCTCTGCCCTGGGGACAGCCCTGCCCCTCAGCTCGGGCTGTGCCCCATGGCCACTGGGCCCGGCACAGCCCGGCGCTCCCTGCTCTCCTTCGGCAGTGATGGGGTCCCACTAGGTGCCTGTGCCAGCCCCACCACGGGCAGAGCTGGCTGGCACCGGTGTCCCCACAGGCAGCACCGGCAGAGGGGACACATCCTTGCCAGCTCCTGTGCCCGTCCCGGGGGCCCCGGTGCGGCCATGCCACCGAGGAGACAGTGCTGGGCAGAACCCTCTGCCTGGGCCCTCGATGGGCTTTGTTCCCAGCCAGGGTTCGCAGCTCCCACAGCCCTGGGAGTGCTGCCCGCCTGGCCAGCAGCCCCCACGCAACTGTTATTAATGACAGCTCCTTATATCGCCATGGCAACGGGGTGACGGGGGACAGAGGGATGGGGACTCTCCCACAACAGACAGCTCTCTTGGGTTTGGGATGCCCACCACTGCCCCTCCCATGTGGAACAGAGCCCCCCATGTTCTGCCTGGCTAGTCCCAGCCCTGGCACCGCATTGGTGGGACCCCCTGCGAGCTCCCTGCTGGGGAGGAGCACTCCCCGCAGACCCGGAACAACTGTAGCTACACTTCTTGAACGGCTGTGCCCACACTGCTGGGACAGCGGTGCCCACACTCACACAGTCTGCCCACTCGGCACTGCTGGGTGGCCATACCTGGTGCCCAGGGGGTGGGGCTGGGGGGTGCCCCACTGTCCCCCCTCAGCCTTGCTTCCTTCCTGTTCTTGCTGCTCCTGCTGTGCCTGACGAAGCCCAACATTCCTTCCCAGGCCTGGGACAGCCTCACAGCTCCACCCCGGCCTTATCAGCACCCTTTGCCCGGGAAGTGCAACAGATGGACAGGACTCTAAGTCACCCCAGCCAGGTATATTACCCTGTGTGGGGTGGGAGCCAGCACTCACCCTGCAGCCATGGCACCCCATGGCACCTTTGGGGGGTCTGGGAACCCAGCCTATGCACGGCGGTGGAAGTGCAGTGCCAACACCCTGGTGTGATGGCACCCATGCTCCCTGTGGGGAGGACAGCTGTTGTAGGGTGGGCAGGGGGGGCGGGAGTAGGAGGGAAGGGAAGGGGCAGGCAGGGAGGGAGGGAAGGATCAAGCAGGGCAGGACAGCAGGAGGGGAGGGAGGGAAAGAGAGGGCAAGGAGGGCAGGAGCAGGCAGCGGAGCCAGGCCAGAGCCTGCGCCTTTAAGTGCTGCTCCAGCGCTCCTGGCAGCCGGAGCTGTTTATGCCAAACTCCCATTTATCTCCCGTCCTGCCCACGCAGCTGCCAGCGGGGCAGCGCCGGGGGCACCCACAGCACCCTGCCCTGCTCCGCACCGCGCGGGCCTGTGCGTGCCCTGTGCCCTGCTGCAAGCACCAGCACGCACTGCTGCGGTGGCCGTGCCACCCTCCCTGCTTGCTGTCAGCAATGGGGAAACCGCTCTGGATATCTGGGCAGCACCACAACCCATGGCCTACAGTCAGTGGGCAGGTGGAGTGGTGGTTTCTGCACCAAATTCCCATGCCAGCACTTGCCACTCTGTTCCTGCTGGCAGTGGGTGCCCAGGAAGGTGGTGGTGGTGGAGCTGGTGCTGCTGCTTGCAGGGAGCGAGGACAGGGCTGTGTGTGCCTCGATGCTGCTGCTGCTGAGCATTCCCACCTTCCTCCACAGCCTGCCCTAGTACAGGCAGCAGTGTGGGCACAGTCCCTGCTCAGCGACCAGTACCAGGCTTGCACGCAGCCCACGTGCCTGGGCTCTCCCCACCTCTCGGCTCACACGCGTGTCCCTGGCTCGGATGGCTGCTGGGAGCTGCCAGACAGAACCAGGCAGTCCCTGCCATCGGCTGTGCACACACACAGTGTGTGAGCACACGTGCACACACACCTGCAGCGCGCAGCCGCGGGCCCTACAGAGTCACACAAATGCTCCAGCCCCAGCTGCTCAGCCCCAGCTGCTCAGAGATTGCAGGTCTTACTGGATGGGGATACCTCTGGTGGCATGGCCGCGGCTGGAGCATGACATGGACACAGCTCAGCTTTGCTGCTTCCTGGCAGCCCCCTGTGGGAGAAGCCTTGAGTAGGACAAGGGACTGGGGCAGCCTCTGGATTGTGGCATGACAGTGCTCCCCACAGGGCCCCGGGGCATCCCCCATTCCATGTGTATCAGCTGTGACACACTGCCTGAGCCAAGGGCCTCCTACGGAACAAAGCTGGGCTGCCCTTATGCCCAGGCCCACTACCAGCTCAGGCTCTGCTGCCAGGACCTCCCAGCTCCGGTACTGATACTGTCTGATGGTGGCACACCGCCAGTCCCCCACTCTCCCACAGCATCCCTTTTGCCCCAGCACAGTGCTGCGGGGGCACCCTGCATACAGGGCACCAGGCACCCAAAAACACACACATGTCCCATTGCTCCTGCTCTGCTCTGAGGACCACAGTCCAGCTGTCTCCTGTGATGCCAGAGCCTTGCCTGCATGCCAGCGCTGCCTGCCCAGGGGCTGCAGGATACACGGGATGCTGCCCTGGGCCTCCCCTGCTTGTTGGGCAGCCCTAGCACAGGGCAGAGTGGAGCCAGCAGGCACCCGAGGCAGAGAGCACCCCTGGGAGGTAACAAGTTGGTGGGCTCCGAGCACAGGCACAGTGGGACTCTGGAGTGCAGGAATGGGGGGTCCTGCATCAGGGACGTGTGCCCTCTTCCTAGCCAGTACTGACTACAGAGCCCAAACAAGCACTGGTCTTGTACCCTTGGTACCTGTGGCATCGTTGGTACCCTTGCTGAGGTTCTGCCTGTGTCACTGGGGGTGCCAGCCCCCCAAGCAGCCCCAGGCCTAGCTAGAGCAGGCACTGGGGCCCATGGAGTGACCCAACACCCCATGGAACCCTGACCCTCCCGGTGCCGCCAGCCCAGGGGCTGCCTGGGCACCAACACTTCCTCAGATGCTGTGGCCACATGCCTGGGACACAGCACATGTGCACTACACAGGCATCCGGGACACAGCACACATGTGGGTCACACCACGCACACGTGTGCCCCATCCCTGAAGGTGCACTAACATGGCTCCCCACGAGGAGCCCACGATGCCCATCCCAAGCACTGTGCGTGCACTTCCGCGCCCTCGGCCGAGCCCCAGTGTACGCACACCCAGCACATGTAAACACACGCAGCGAGGTCACGGGGTGTTCACGCCCTGGGCAGCAAACACACGTCTGGGAACAGGCTGTGGGAACCGCCCCCAGCGTGCCCACACCCTGCACATACACACACACAGGCACGCACTTGCACATGCACACACACATGTACACAGGCACAGTCACAGACACACACAGCGGCAAACTCGCGCCCAGGTGCACAGTCACACACTTACCATGCACATGTACACACACTCACACACGCTCTTGCACACACATGCACGTGCACAGCCACACAGTCACACACATGGGCACACACACGCACACTCACACAGGCGGGCACACACACACAGTCACACACACACGCACACTCACACAGGCGGGCACACACACACAGTCACACTCACACATTCTCACACTCACACGCATCCTTAGCCCCTCAACCACCCCCCGAGCACACCTTCCTCGGGGACGTCCGGGCACGTGCACACACCACCCCTGTGCACGCACACCCGCACAGCACCGCACACTCCACACACCCGCACAGCACCGCACACCCCGCACAGCACCGCACACCGCTCCACACCCCGCACACCATTCCACACCCGCACACTCTCGGCTGCACACGCTGGCACACACAGACACACCCTCGTGCTCTCTCCCTCTCACACGCACATACATCCCGCCCGTGCCCACCGCCCCCCGCGCTGCTCACCGGCTCGGTGGCTCCGGGGCGCGGCGGGAGCCGCCGGCAGCGGGGCCGGTGCGGGGGGCGGTGCGGGGGCGGCTCCGGGGGGCGCTCCGCCCGCGGCACAACAAAGGGCCGCCCCGCCCCTCCCGCCCCGCCCCGCCCCGCGGGTCCCGGGGGTCCCGGGGGTCCCGGGGGCAGGAGCCGGGGCGGCAGCTCCTAGCTCAGTTGGCAGCCCTAGTTCTAGGGTTGGTCCGTGACCCCCCGCGGTTGCTGGGGGGACACTGGCCCAAATGGGGTCGTGCTGGTGTCCCCGAGGCTGCATGTCCCAGCCTCCCCAGCAAAGCCAGGGGTGCACAGTGCCGTCGGGCTAGTGGGGAGCATGGTTTTGGGGGGCAGCACCCACTGGGGGCCCTTTCTTGGGGTCTCTGGTAGCAGCGGTGGCCGTGGGGACACCCGGTGCCTGTGCACTTGGCCTCGGACATCATGGTGAGATCCTTGTGGTGACACTCAGCTCTGGGAGTTTTGGGGCAACACATGACTCTGTGGGGTTTGGGGTAACCATGGCCATGGGTATCCCCACAGTGACACACTTGGAGCCAGTGGCTGCAGCTGGGTGTCAGCAGGGCCCAGAGCAACTGCTGGGACAGTGGGCACCGATACACTGGTCAATTCTGGGTGGGCAGGGGTCTCCACAGGAGTCCCAGGGCACGATCACTGTGGCAGTCTTGGAGGGGTCAGATGGTTGCTGAAGCGGAGACAGCAGCCCCCACCCCAGCCTGCAGGCCAGCAGCTCCCACATCTGGGGGCAGCACATGGAAACATGGCACATCAGCCCTCCGGGCACACGGGTCCTGTCAGCCCCCTGGTGCCCCCACCCATGAGCAGACATAGGGCTGCCTGCAGGCAGCTGGGATGACATGCAGATGATTCTCTATTTCCCTGTTCATGACCTGGCTGGGTCCCCAACCTCTGGGGCCCGTTGATTCCTGAGGTCCCAGCCCCACAGACAGCCCTGCCAGCTCTCAGTTCCCCCCCTGGGACATCGCACTGGGGACACCAGTGTGACACAGTCAGGGCGGGTGGCTGGGCTGAGGCCAGGAATGGACGGACAGTGCCTTTGTTTGGGGCCTTTCCTGGGCCTGTGCCACATGGCTGCTCTTGTCCTTTCCTCGCGGGGGGACGGCGGCTGTGCTGGCCTGACCTCGTCCTGCCAGTGCCGTGGTCACTGGGCGGCTCCAACCGCAGGGCTGGGATAAGGGCAGCTGGAAGGGCATCTGGGGGGGCGGCCAGGCAGCCCCCGGGCCCTGCGCCGGGGGACAGCCCCAGCAGTGCTGGCATGCGGCTGTGGGGCTGCTGGCAACAGTGGGGCGAGTAGTGGGGGTGGGACGGCCGGACGGTGGAGCTCTGGGCGCTGACCGCCCCACTGCTGTGGCCCCGCGGCTCCTGCTCTGGTTAATGTTAAAGCCACGAAGACGTCAGCGCCTGCTGCACCCCCCCAGCCCCTCCGCCACGGGCTGCCAGTTCCAGGGCTGTTTTTCCTCCTGGAGCGGGATCTGCCCGTCCCATGTGGCTAAAAAAAGCCATCGGCTTGGCCGGGACAGCTGGACAGCACAAATCCCAGCCTGATCAGCCTCCCGGCCACCCCAGCACACTCCATGCTCCGTCTCAGGGGGCTCCTGGCGTGCATCACCCCCATCTTCCTCCTCCTCCTCCTCCTTTTTCTTCCCATGTGGGGGCCAGATGAGGTGAAGGTCCCTGGTGCAACAGTGGCAGCTGCTCCTCCCGCTGGATCCAGCTGCCGAGTCACGCGTCGGCTGTGAGTAGGGACACCACCTTCCATGTAGGGACAGGCTATGGCAGCACTTCTCCAACCCTGGTGTACCTCCCAATTCCATATGGGATTTTCAGTGCGACTTGGTCCCGGTTCTGAGGGGTTTGACAGCTGGGCTTGATCCTGAGGGGTTTTGATCCTGGTTCCACAGGGGGTTTTGCAGATGGGTCTGGTCCCAGGGGAATACGTTCCTGGTTCCACATGAGGATTTACAACTGTATCAGGTTTTGGGGGCGTTTGGTCCCTGATCCACGTGGGGTTTGGCAACTTGGTCAGGCTCCGTGGGGTTTAGTCCTGGTCCCACGAAGGGTTTTACAGTTGGGTCTGGTCCGATTCCACACAGGGTTTTACGGCTGGGTTTGATGCCAGGTGGGTTTGGTTCTGGTTTCATGTGGGGTTTGGCCTCGTGTTCGCAACCCCGATGGACCCAGGAATGCCACATCCCTTTGCTGGGAATGCGGACGGCCGCGCATCCCGGTCACCTTGTGCGCTGGCATCAGCGGGCATGGAGTAATGGCCCGAGCTCCCCCCGTGGGACCCCGTGCGGCCCCTCCAGAGCCCTCGCGAGGCCCCACGGCAGGGGCCGAGAATCTGTCCCGCCCCGGGGCGGAGAGAACCGCCCCGCCGTGTCCGCCCCGTCGTGTCCGCCCACGCCATGGCTGCCCGTTACCTCCGCGCCGTCCCGTCGCTCAGCCGCCTACCCCGCTGCCCGCTGCCCGCCGCCTGCGTGGGGCAGCGCCGGCACTGTGAGTGGGGGGCACTGAGGGAGTGTGGGGGGACATCCTCGTGTGCTTGGGGCTGCACGCGCCACGAGCCCGGCGTGCTCCAGAGCCACGGGGAGGTGGCTCGGATTCTTTTGGGGGGCGGTGTCTGAAACTGGATCCGGACCCACGCGTACTGACCGTCCCGGGGTGTCTGCGGACCCACGCCGGGTTTTGCCGTTGGATCTGGTCCCAGGGGGGATTTGGTCCCGGTTCCACGAGGGATTTTACAGATTTGGTCCCGGGGGCGTTTGGTCCCGGTTCCACGAGGGATTTTACAGATTTGGTCCCGGGGGGGTTTGGTCCCGGTTCCACGAGGGATTTTACAGATTTGGTCCCGGGGGGGTTTGGTCCCGGTTCCACGAGGGATTTTACAGATTTGGTCCCGGGGGGGTTTGGTCCCAGTTCCACGAGGGATTTTACAGGTTTGGTCCCGGTTCCACTGGGGTTTTTGCACCTCAGCTTGTACCTGGTCAGAGCCTCGGGGGGTTCGTTCCTGGTCCCGGACCCACACGGGGTTTTGCCACCCGATTTACCCTCTGGGAGGGTTTCCTCCTGCTCCTGCTCCTGCTCCAAATCCTGTTCCCAGCTCCACGTAGACTTTTGCAGCTTTGTCAGCACTCAGGTCTCACCCGCGGTGGGGGTGGGGGTGTCACCTCTGGTCTGGGTCTCACGTGGAATTTTACAGCCCAACCTGCAGCCAAGTTTGGCACTCAGAGGTGTTTAATCACGCTCCCAGATCCACACAGGGATTTGTACCCTGTTTTGCACCTGGGTCTGGCTCCAAGGGGATTGCACGTGGTCCCAGTTCTGGTTTTGGTCTCAGTCTCACTGGGGCATTGCAGCCCAGCTTGAGTGTGGGTCCTGCCCCGAGAGGAGTGTGCACCTGTCTGTGTTCCACTCCCACAGGGGTTTTGCACCCTGAGCCCCACCCCAGCAGTGCTGGCCCTGTGAACCGGCCCAGACCCCATCAGGGTTTGCCCCCGACCTGTACCTGTTCCTGAGTTGGGGTAGCAACTGCACCTGTCCAGATGGGCTGTGTGGTCCCTGCAGGGTGCAGAGCTGTGGGGCCAGAGGCACAACCCTAACACCCTCCAACTTCTGCCCAGATGCTGACAAGCGGATTAAGGTGGCCAACCCAGTGGTGGAGATGGATGGGGATGAGATGACACGGATCATCTGGGCCTTCATCAAGGAGAAGGTGATGGGCTTCTGCCCTGGGAATGGGCGGGTGTACCTCAAGTGAAGCTGGGAAGGCTGTACAGGGAACAGGCAGTGCCTTTGCTGCTCTACATGTCCCTCACCTCCCACCCCAGTCCCTCTGTCTGCAGGAAGCAGGTGGTAAAGTCGGCCTGGAAGTGAGGGGGTCCTGGGCAGGGGGGACTCTTCTGGGCAGGGAGGCCCATCCCCAGCAGAGGGGATTGTCCTGGGCAGGGGGATGGTCCTGGGCAGGCAGCTGGGCTGTGCCAGGGTGCTGCTCTCCAGGCACCCCACACTGTTACCCTGCTCTGACACTCTCCTGGCTCCCCAGCTCATCCTGCCCAATGTGGACGTCCAGCTGAAGTATTTCGACCTGGGGCTGCCGCACCGGGACAAGACGGATGACCAGGTCACCATCGACTCAGCACTGGCCACCCAGAAGTACAGTGTGGCTGTCAAGTGTGCCACCATTACACCTGATGAAGCCAGGGTGGAAGGTGGGCAGGGGTGAGGGGCTGAGCTCCCATCACACTGGGGGGTGCTGGCAGCAATGTGGGGTGCTGAGCCCCCTGTCTGTGTGCAGCCCCTCAGGGCCAGGAGTGTCTCCCACCTGCCAGCTCAGGCTTCCAGTGGGCTGGAGGTTGCACCATACTCAGCACTGTGTCTCCCCTCCCATCCTGGGGGGCTTGTGGGTGCTGTGGGGACCCCACAGGCATGGGGCTGGGGGACAAACTGCCCCGTGCCAGTCACAATTCTGCTCTGGCTGTCCCACCCCTTGGCCAGCCAGCCTGGCATCTGGTCAGCCATGGTGGAGCTGGAGGGACTGGGGAGGGTCCTTGAGGGGTGTCACCTCTGCATGCCCCACAGAGTTCAAGCTGAAGAAGATGTGGAAGAGCCCCAATGGCACCATCCGAAACATCCTGGGGGGAACTGTGTTCCGGGAGCCCATCATTTGCAAGAACATCCCCCGCCTGGTGCCCGGCTGGACCAAGCCCATCACCATTGGCCGCCATGCCCACGGTGACCAGGTGAGCCTGGTGTGGGGGATGGTGGCATGGGGGTGTCCAGCAGCTTCTGTGGCCCCTGCCTGATGCTCTGCCTGGTCCCCCACAGTACAAAGCCACTGACTTTGTGGTGAACAAGTCTGGGACGTTCAAGATGGTCTTCACCCCGAAGGATGGCAGCGGGGCCAAGGAGTGGGAGGTGTTCAACTTCCCTGGTGGCGGTGTGGGCATGGGCATGTACAACACAGACGAGGTACTGGTGGGGCTGGAGGGGTCCCTGCAGGGCAGTGTGCCCTGCCACCCTGGGGAAGCTGCCAGATGGGGGAAAAGGCTCCCATGGGGTCTGTGCACTTCCCACGCAGTCCATCTCAGGCTTTGCGCACAGCTGCTTCCAGTATGCCATCCAGAAGAAGTGGCCACTCTACCTGAGCACCAAGAACACCATCCTCAAGGCCTATGATGGACGCTTCAAGGACATCTTCCAGGAGATCTTCAATAAGTATGGGGCTGGGGGGGTTTGGGCTGCTGCAGGGACTGCCCAGGAGGGACTGGCAGTAGCACCCGCTGGGGTGGGCACAGCTGATCCCCACCTGGGCTCCCAGGCACTACAAGACGGAGTTTGACAAGCTGAAGATCTGGTACGAGCACCGGCTCATCGACGACATGGTCGCCCAGATGCTGAAATCCTCTGGCGGCTTCGTCTGGGCCTGCAAGAACTACGATGGGGACGTCCAGTCGGACATCCTGGCCCAAGGTGGGGCAGTGGGAGAAGACAGCATGAAGCAGTGGGGGGTGGGCTATGTGTGGTCACCCTCACAGAGCTGCCCTGACCCTCATCCTGCCACAGGATTTGGCTCCCTGGGGCTGATGACCTCAGTCCTGGTGTGTCCGGATGGGAAGACCATCGAGGCAGAGGCTGCCCATGGCACAGTCACCCGCCACTACCGGGAGCACCAGAAGGTGGGTGTGCTCTGCTGGCATGGCCTGCCAGGTTGCCCATGGTGTGGTGCCCACACCAAACAGCTGACAGCTCTCTCTGCTCAGGGACGACCCACCAGTACCAACCCCATTGCCAGCATCTTCGCCTGGACGCGTGGCCTGGAGCACCGGGGCAAGCTGGACAGTAACCCTGAGCTCATCAAGTGAGCAGGGAGGGGTTGGGGTCTCCAGGGTGGGGGGACCCTGCCAGCAGCTGCCTTGGGCACAGCTGCTGGCAGGGTCTGGTGCTGGCCATGCTGGAGCTGCGGTGCTGCTGTCCCCAGGTTTGCACAGACACTGGAGAAGGTCTGTGTGGACACAGTGGAGAGTGGAACGATGACGAAGGACCTTGCTGGCTGCATCCACGGCCTCACCAAGTACGGGTGGCTCTTGGGGTGGAGCAGGGGGGCAGCCACTGGCACCAGTGCAATGTGGCTGCATGGGTGACCACGAGGGTGGGCTGGCCCCACAGGGCAGCCACAAGGGCAGGATAGTGACCAGAAGGGCAGGCTGGCCCTGTGTGGTAGCCACAGGCGGCTGCTGTCTCTGGAAAGCCCCTAGAGACTGGAGATGTCTATTCACAGCTGCCAGGGTTGTGCACGGGTCACATCCCATGCCCAGGGCTGTGCTGCCTGGGGAGGGGGGAAGGGGTGGGCAGATACTCCTCCCAACCCCTCTCTGTCCTCCCAGTGTGAAGCTGAATGAGCACTTCGTGAACACCACGGACTTCCTCGATGCCATCAAGAACAACCTGGACAAGGCCCTCGGCAAGAAGTAGGGGATCAGGGGGGCCTTGCTGTTCCCAGGATGGATGGGGAAGGGAGGGGCCCAGTGCCACCCCCAGCTCCCTGACACGCCTCAGGAACAGAGGAATCATTTTTATAAGCAGTTTTCTTACGAGTGTTTTTAAAGCTCTTGTAGCAGCCGTGTGTAGGGCTGGCGTGTCCATCCTGCACTGACTCATGTATCCCCTGACTGTGGTGCCATTAAACACCTCCCCAGCCATGGCACATCATGGTGGCACAGTGCTGTGGTGTGGGCATGGGGGGCACGGGGGGTGCCAGACCTTTCACCTCACTCTTACCTGCCTGGAAGGCCATGCACCCCAGCATTTTGGCACTGGCCTGAGGTAGTGTGTGGGGGTCCACACTGGCTAGGGACACAGCCCTGCCACGCTGAGGAGAGGTCTGGGCTGGCCAAGGCTGTGGCCATCTCCATCCCCAGGCTGGATGATGTCGTGGGGGAAAAAGTGGATGGCAAGGGTGGTGGGCACACGGCCTTATGGCAGGGCTGAGTGGTGCCACCCCCAGAGCCAGCCCAGGGCTTATGGGAATGGGGCAGATAGTGCCCAGCTCCAGGGATCACAGCCACAGGCAGAAAAATCTGTGCAAGTGAAGAGGTCAGCAGTGGGATCTCACCCGCTGCTCTGGCTCGAACCCAGCTCCTGATGCCTGCCAGGACCTTACCCAGCTCTGGGCACACTTGGAGGCAATGCTGTGGGGTACTGCCAACTCCCTGCCCCACAGCAGGGAGGGTGAGGAACTCAGATAGTGGTCCTGGACTCAGCACTGCCCCAGCTGCTTCCTCCCTCATCCCTGGGCATGGAGGAGGCAAACCCCCACCTGTGCCTCAGTGAGAACCTTTTCCTACACCCTGGAGCAGCTGAGGGGCAAGGAGGGGGGGCAGTTTGTTCTCAGCCCCCTGCAGCCTGCCTGCTCCCCACATAGACCACACAGCTTACACAGGTTTACAAAGCACATTGGTTGAAGGGAACTGAACTCAGTGAAAAGATAAACCCAACCACATGGCACATCTGAAAAAAATAAATTACTTTCAAAATACCATCATTTGCTGGGGCTGGCTGGGCATGCCTCCCCTGGATATGCTGCTGGCTGCAGATCTGGACCCCGAGCTGTGGGCATCGACTGCCCTGAGCTTCTATGAAAATACTCTGTTCTGTGCCCCAGAGCCTGGCACAGGGAGCCCTGGGGCGAGCAGGAGGGCAAACCCACCTCCTCCCACGGGCAGGGGCTTCTGTCCCCTGGGGGGTCTGGGAGGAGCCCCAGCACAGCCAAGGGGGGACCCAGGAGGTAGAATAGTTTGTGATGCTCATCATCTTGCCCCACTGTGGCCCCTTCCACCCTTACCCACTCAGTAATATTCTGGGTCGTGCCTCCCCTGCCCACAGCTTCAAGTCACGGGACACAGGGCACAGGCAGGGGGGCAGCAGCAGAGCCATGGCAGGTCCGGAAAAGAACACATCCCTGTGTTCTCCAACCCCAGCAGGAGCCCTCCCCTCCAGTTCTAGGGGCTCTGGCTGGATGCTGCAGCCCCTCTTACCCCACCAAGCCCCCACAGCCCTGCCAGCCTTGGCTACAACATGTTGTAGTACGCCATCTCCTTCATGGCCTGCTCGGCCAGCGCGTGCTCATCCGGGGCGTTGCCCACCGTCCCGTAGCCATAAGAGTTCTCCTCCTCGAAGTCATCCATCTCCTGCTGCCCATCCAGCTCAGTGTGGTCAGCCCCAGACAGCTCCATCATGGCATCTAGGAGTTAGCACAGGGACATGCAGTGACAGACCAGCCCAGAGGGCCAGGCCAGCAACTCCCCCCTCCCCAGGTTTGGAGCCCAAAGCTCCCTGGGTGCTGTAGCCCTGCTCGATCCAGGCCACTTGGGGCAGCCCTTGGGCAAGGAGACGTGAACTAGCCACAGCCCAGCCCAGCTCCCAGAGCCACTGACACTGCTGGGGGCAGCCACAGTGCCCAGTCCACACTGGAGACCCACCTTGGCTGTCCAGGCTGATGTCCATCACCCCATGCTTGACCTTCATGTGCCGGCTGAGGTTGCCCTTCAGGTTGAACTTGCTGGAGCAGTAGGGGCACTTGAAGGGCTTGCTGCCAGCGTGCAGGTGCATGTGGCCCAGCAGGTTGTACATGCGGTTGAAGGACTTCCCACAGACCTGCCGGCAGCATGCCATGGTCAGCCAGGGCTCCCCAGCACAGGGGGCACCCCCAGAGCTGCCAAAGGCTTTGCAGAGCAGACCTTGCCCCAAGGGTTCCCCATGGCTTCCATCAAGAGTAATGGGGCTGCTGCCCCTCTGGGGTCCCTTGCGGCTCCTGCCACATGCCCTCCTCCCACTCTTTGTGGGGGCTCGGGGACATGGTGCTGGGAGCTCCAGAGCATCCAGCACTGGGCAGAGAGAGGCAGGGGTTGTCCTTCCATCAGGAGCACTGCTCCCAGCACAGTTTGGAGCAGATAATCCATTCTGAAGCAAGCAGGGGAGGCACCACAAATTTGCTTCCAGTGCCTGAGGGCTCAGCCTGGCAAGATTCCCATGGGCATAACACAAAAGGATCGTTCTCCCCCTCCCTGGCTCTGCCAACCCCCCGGTCCTACTGGTACCTTGCACTTGAACGGCTTCACAGGTGAGTGCACGATCATGTGGGTCTTGAGCGTCTGCTTCTGCACGAAGGTCTTGAAGCAGATGTGGCACTGGTACGGGCGGACACTGGTGTGGATCAGCATATGCCTCTTCATGTTGGCTTGGAGTGTGAACTCCCGCCCGCACACCTCGCACTTGAACTCCTTCACACCCTGCCAAGTGTCAGAGAGCTGTGGACAGGGGCTTGGACAGACCCTCAGGCACTGGGGGCAGACAGGCAGTGCCAGGAATGGAGTAGGAACACCATGGGCAAGGGATGGGCTCCTTGTGTTGAGAGCATGGCCCAGCCTGAGCCTGGCAGCATGCAGGGGCTGTGGGTGGGGGCTGGACAGGCTCTGTCCGAGCTCAATTGATCCCGATGAAAGAATCCCTGGAAAAGGGCAAATCCCCACTTACAGCCCCTGTCCACAGCTCTCTGACCAGGGGCTATGGCAACTCCTGGCCAGGGCTGCCCAGGTCACACTGCAGCAGGTCTGAAACTCCATCCACAAGGATGGGAACCCCCAGAAGGACAGGGGCTGGGTCCCAGGAAACCCAGCAACACCAGCCCGAAGTGCCATTGTCCACTCACCACCCACCTCTTCCCAGGTCTGGCCAGGGCTGGTGAGCACTGGGACACCCCTCTCCACCAGCACCCACATCCAGGGCCAGCACATCTCCTCCAGACATGACAAGGGCAGCACCCCTGGGGATCCCCAGGCCCTACCTTGTGTGTAAGTGAGTGCTGCTTGAGGTGATGGATCTGGCTGAACTCCATCCCACACTCGGTGCAGACGAAGGGCCGGACGTTCTGGTGCTTCAACATGTGGTTCTGCAGTTGGCTGCGGTAGTGGAAGGACTTGCTACACTCTAGGCACTGGTAGAGTGTGGGGCCCTGGTGTGTGGCCAGGTGCCGCTTCAGCTGGGTCAGCGTGGAGAAGTCCAGCCCACATTCCACGCACACGTGGCAGCGGCCGCTCTCGTGCTTCACCTCGTGTGCCTTCAGCTCGCTGGGGTAGGCGAAGCCGCGGCCGCAGAAGCGGCAGCTGTAGGGCTTGATGTCAGTGTGCAGCAGCATGTGGCGCTTCAGGTGGCTGGTCTGGGTGAAAGCTTTGCTGCACACCCCGCACTTGTGCGGCCGCGTGCCCTGGTGGGTCAGCAGGTGGGTCTGCAGGTGGCTGGGCTGCTTGAACAGCTTGTTGCAGTGTGGGCAGGAGTGAGGCTTGATGCCATTGTGGCCCAGGATGTGGGTCACCAGGTTGTACTTGGAGGTATAGGACTTCTCGCACATGCGGCACTGCCAGCGCTTCTGGCGGTCCCCGGCCTCCACCAGGTAGGAGTCGTCGATCTGCACGTTGATGTCCAGCCGGTCCAGCTGCGCCTTCCTGCTGCGTTCACTGGTGCCACCGGCCACCTCTGCCTCCAGCTCCCCTGGCTCCTGCCAGCCACAGCCCTGCTCGCTCTTCACCTGCTCGGGGTCCCCCAGCGCAGGGGCCTCCACCTCGTCAGGGGATGGGGCGTCCGCCTCGAATGTGCCCGTGGTCCTCAGGGTCCTCGCGGGGCCACCATCTGGGTCACCGCCCCCACGCTGGCGCTCGGTGCCCTCAGGCTCTCGGTGCCGGCGCAAGTGCCGCAGGCGCCGGGGCTTCCTGCTGAAGGTACCCAGGTCAATCATCTTCATGGCACCGCTGTGCACTGCTGGCTCCTTGCTGGGCTCTGGGGGCTGGGGTGGGTGGCCATGCTGCCCCTCGCCCTGCTCATCCCCTGGGACGGACACATCGTGCGACGGTTCTGCCTCCACTTCTGCCTTCTCACTCTTGACCTTGGGCACCAGCCTCACGGGTGGCCGCTTCCTCCTCCGGGCATGCTTCTCCAGGGAGGACTCTGCCTCCAGAGTGTCCTCCTCCTGTCCATCCCCCGGTGCCTGCTCCTCTCCCTCGGGGTCCCCGGGCTCCATGGTGGTGGTGGTGTTGTCCGGCAGCTCCCCAGCCAGCCCCGGGAAGAACCCAGTGGGGGTGACGGTTGCCCCAAGCAGCTCATTATCAGACACCAGGCCCAGGACTGCAGCCTGTGCCAGGGACAGCACCACCACCGCATCCGTCTGCGTCCCGCACTCGCTGAACCGATTCATCTCTCACTGCTGGCCTAGACCGTCATGGCTGGGGAGGGAGAGACACGACAGTGAGCCCCGGCACACCCCGCTGCCACAAACACCGTGCTGCAAGGGGCTCATTCCAGCCATCACTCCTACCCTTAGCACCATCCCCAGTGAACCCTGGACCAACACGGCTGATGCCAGTGTGGGTGCCCTGCACCACATGCTCCAGAATGTGCAGGCACATGGCCCCAAGGAGGGGCAGGGAAGCTTGGATCCAAGTCCACTGTCAGCCTCTCTGGCCAGGCTATCAGTCACCAAGGCTGGGGTCTGGCTCCTTGCACACCCTTAAGCTCCCAGCAGTGACTCCCAGGGACAGGTGTCCACACAGTCTGGGGACCAGTCACAGCCGAGCATGGCTCGGTGCTCTGGCAGGAGCAGCAGCAGCACAGGAAGTGTGAGGGACAGAGCCCAGAGCCACCAAGACCACCAGGGTGCAGTCAGCCTGTCTGGCAGCAGGCAAAGGCTACGCTCGGCTCAGCACTGGTGCCTGGCACACTCGCCCCGGGAATCCCAGCACCACAGCATGAGGGGTAGCACGGGGCCCCCAGACCACCTCAGTAAGCCAGCAAGGACAGGCAGGGATGTGCCTGGAGAGCTGTTGCTCCCTCCTGTTGAAAAGCATTCTCCTAAATACAATTATTTCTGCAGTTAGAACAAAGAGAAATCCTGTGGGGGAGGTAAAACACGGATAAACTCTGAGCCAGATTCTGTCACAGTCCCACAAGGACCTGCCCAGCGTGAGGAGATCCTGGGATGAACTAGAGCTCCGGAGTGAGGAAACCCTGTAGTGCCTGGATATCATCCCCACAGTCAGGTCAGCTGCAGGGAGATGGAGTGTGGCCAGGGACAGCAGCCTCTCTGCTGCAGGCAGCTGCCTGCCCCTGCCTGTCCCTCCACGGCCCCGTGAGGTGGCCTGTGTGTCCCCTCATGCCAGTGTTGTGCCCATCTGAACACCAGCCACAGCACACGGAATGGGATGGGCAAGGGGAAAAACCAGTGAGATCCAGGGAAGGGGAGCGACACCAACTGTGGGGGCTCTGCTGCCCATGGACACCTGGGGTACGTGGCCTCTCCTCAGTCTCCTCCTGTTCTCTGGGCCACCACGGGGCTGGCACTGGGCACAGCACCAGTGAGGGGACCCTGCCCAGGCTTGAATTGCCAGGGAGATGCTGGGGAGAAGATGGGATGAAGGTCTCAGCCAAGCACCCCTGTCTGCTCAGGAGCCATAGAAAGGCATCAGGCAGGGATCAGGGGCATGGTGGGGACAGTGGGAGGGTGGTGGTGGGGCAGCAGTCAGGAATGGAGGGGAAAGGCGGCTTCAGGCTGCAGGGAGGAGATGGAGAGGAAGAGGATGGGGGGGAGGATGAGTGCACAGGCAGCCAAACAAAGCAATGAGTGGGGAAGGGCGGTGGCAGGAAGAAAAGGAGGGGTGGGAGGAAGAAGAGGGAGCAGCCAGGGTGAGCCGGCACGCACAGTATAGCCCCTGGTGCTCAACCCTGCTGGACAGGACCCCCTTCCCTGTGGGGTTCCATGGGGAGCCCTGTGCTGCCCATTGCAGGCAGGGGAAAAGGGACATGGGAGAGGAAAGAGCGGACAAGGGAGAGGAGACCCAGCTGCTCTCCCCATGGCCCTGGCACTGCAGAGGGTCGATGGGACCCCAAACACAGTGCCAGGTCTTTGGCCCCCAAAATGAGCACCATGAGATGAGGGAGCTGCAAGACTGACACACTCACATGTACCCCAGCACCATTACCACACCAAACCAGAGGCTTTTAGGGGAAGGTAAATGTGGATTGCTACTCTGAGCACCGGGGAAAGGGGATGAGCTCCGTTCCTTAGCAGGAAAACCAGCCTTGTGCAGCACAAACTTCACGCAGTTGCCTCCACTGGACACACGATCCCTGGGACACGGGATAGAAGCTTTGCTGTCTGAGGCTACGGTGCTCCAGAGCTGCGGCTGCAGCTGCGTGAACCCTCCATGGGGAAGTGGGAACAGGGCAGAGGCAGTTGTTTCACTTCCCGCTCTCACTTCCTTGTTCATGTCTCGGGACTTGCTAAGCCAGCTGGAAACACCCTTTCCCAACACACTGGCAAGTGAGGTGGGGTCACATACTACAGCTCCCCAGGAACTCTCAACACCCCGGAGCGCGGAGCACTCGGCACTCTGCACTCCAAGGGAGCCGCTTCCAGCCCTGCTCCAGCAGCCAAAACAGAAGTCCCGGGTCCATTGCTGCGACAGAGCACAGTCCTGTCCTGCCATGGCCAGTCCCACTGGGAAGAGCTGCTCTGCTAAAGCAGGACGATGCCTGGGGCTGGGGCATGCAGAGCTCCTGGACACTGCAGACTCCTGTCCCAGTGCTGACTCCAGCAGTGACATGAGCAACTTCTCCAACAACTCTTCCTCTCCAGCCCAGACCTCCAGACCCTTTCTGGGGCTGCACCTGCAGGCTTTCACCCATCCACCCTTCCCAGTGCCACCGCTGGGAACCAAACCCTCCTCCAGGCTTAATAACCTTTAGTTTTCAGGTCCAGCCCTTTGGTCCAGGCTTAGGTCCCTCCAATGCAATCCCAATGCAGAGCTTGCCTGTCCATCCCTTTCCCACATGGCAGGGGTCACACAGACAGCCTTGCCAGTGTCCCCTCCACCAGCAGTGAGTGCCGAGCTCTCAGTTCCCTCATCCACCTCTCCCAGCTGCTGCTCTCTGCTCTCCCCTCTCTGACACCGCACAACAGATGCATTTTGGGCCAGCAGCAGTGGCTGCTGTCCCTGATCCCTCAGGATTGTGAAATTTGGGTTTCTTTCACCATGTCCCCTCCCACTTTGAGGTTTAGTCTCACTGCAATCTCTTCTCCCCTCCTATCTTTCCCAACACATCTGGGAAGAGCTGTGCTCTGCACGGGCACATCCTGTGGTCCCTGCCCTCCCTGACCCTGGCTGCTCCACTCCACCAGCTCCTCACTCACTTCCCAGTCAGTTAAAGTAGCTGTTTTTTTTTTCATGGCTTTCATTAACCCCCTCAAATATTCACCTCTTGCCTGGGTCCCTCTGACAGCAGCATCTGCCCAACAGGCAGGTTCCATGCCCCCAGCACATTCTCTGCTGGATTCCAGATTCCCCAGCCACTAAACTAAGAGTATTCTCTTCCTGGACACTTTTCCCTTTCCTTTGCTGTTTTACTTCCCTCAGGTTCACCCACCTGCCCCATCACCTGTGCCACTGTCCCACCCAGCCCTTCCACCAGCACCACTGCTCCAGAGATGAGACCCCAAGAAATCCTAAACTGAGCAGCCTAAAAACATTGCATCTGGTCCACGGAAGCCTCACCTGCATCCAGAGCTTTGCCTGCAACACCTGAGACCCACTGAATCTCCAGCAGGTACCCTAAGCTAAAGGACCACCCAGTCCTATGCAGACTTTCCAGCCACAGCCCCTTGGGATCAGCTCTGGGAGGAACCACGGCCCTGGCTGCCCCTTGACAGCCTCCACTAAGGCATTAGTGACCAAAGGTACTTGTTTTCTACCTGGCTCCATTCTCTGCTCCCCCTACCAGCCCAGAGGCCAGCAGCAGCCACCAACCCTCACCTGGTCATTCCTGCAGGGAAGGGAGTCCCAGGTACCCCAAATACAAACTATTTGGGGAGTTTACCTCTCACAGCCCTCCCAAGGAGCAGTCACCCCCCCACCAGCGTCACAGGAGCCCTCCTTACTGCTGCTGCTTCCACTTGTCTTGGCTCCATCAGGGTGAGTGCAGGCATGTGAGCAGGTGCCAGAGCTCAGCTGTTACCAGCAGCAGCTTATCTCACCTGGCTCCCCAGGTGAGCTGACGGGCTGCCTGACAAACCCGGGGCCATGTGGGAAGGAGAGCATTTAGGGCATGTTCCTGGCTGTCCCCTTTGCAGGACCCCATTATGGGACATCTATTGCAGGAATTCTCACTGCAGCACCCCCTTTGCAGAATCCTTTGTGGGACCCCCACTGCAGCCCTGTATGTGGGACCCATTGCAGGACCCCCTTTGCAGGACCCCCTTTGCAGGATTCCTTTCTCAGGTCCCCTGTGCAGGATGCCCATTGTAGGATCCACTGCAGGACTCCCAGTTCAGGACCCCTTGCAGGACCTCCATTCCAAGACCCTCTGCAGACCCTCTGCTGCTGATGCCCTGGGGGTCCTGAGAGGTTCCCAGGGGGCAGATACAGCACTGCAAGCCCTGGGTGAAACCCCAGCACAAACTGGGGCTCAGACTGAGGAGGGACCTTGGGCACAGGGGCCCCTCTCATTGCGGGAGGGGGTACTAAAACTTTTCAACAGTTTTTACCAGAAAATAGCTGATCTGATATTTGTGAGAAAACCTTTGATTTTATTTTCCTTCCTTTCTGAAAAGCAGCTTTCATTTAAATTTAATAACTTGCCTGCAGATTTCATATAAAGCTGCTCAATCACCCCTCCCCCCCCAATTCCTAACAGAATAATGTTGTTTTCCTGAAAACCACAACAACTAAAACTATTCCTAAACCTGATCCAGCATGTCTGTCCTGCACCAGTCCAAGGACTTTGGGTGCATCTCAGCTTCACTTCACTGCCCAGCCCTGTGTTTGTGCAGAGTGGCTCAGGCTGCTGTGGTGGACCTGAAACCAGCACTTCTCACCCAGGACTGACCCCCAGCACAGAGAAACTGCTGTAAAAATGAGCCAAAGCTCCAAGAAATGGGCAGGAGCTGCACAGGGCCAGGTGCTGCTGCCACCAAAAGCAAACACATTTAAATTCAGTCACTGTTTCCAGATAGATATAGCGAAACTACATTTTTAAAGGAAAACTTTAAGAAAAAGTTCTCCAGAGAAAAGAAACCTCTACAGTGTCAGTGAATCAGAGAGTGGCCACTCCCTTCAGCCTCTGAGCGAGCAACGGATGTGACACCACATGTGCCACTGAGGGGGCTCTGGGTGGAGGAACCATCACTGTTAGGGGCTTTGGCTTCACAAATAAAGGGCATAACCTGGGAGTTGCAGCAGGACGTTAATCATGTTTTTAGTAAGAGCAGGTGGAAAGCCAAGTCAGGCAAAGTGAGGACCTGAGGTCCATGGGACAGACAAAGGCTTGGGGAGGAGTGGCCCCATGTTGTCACAGCAAGTCAAACCCTGCACAGCCGCTCCGTGGGTGCTTCCTCTGAACATGGAATTGGGGGATTCTCACCTTGCCCACGGTGTCCATCAGTGAGAAGCAAATATTTACCCCACTTGAAGCCACCTGGTTACTGGCAGACTCTGACTGGGAGGCAAAAGGGAATGGCTTTCAAATAACCAGGGGTTACTGGTGCTGCAGAACAAAGGTGTGTGGAGCAGGGAGCCGCTTGGTTTCCCCATCACCAGCACGGGATGTGGGATCCACCCATGGAAACCGGGGAGAGAGGGTCAGGCTGGGAGCAGCAGCAGGGGCTGTGGCTGCTCACTGTGGAGGGATGGAGCTGCCATCCCAAATGTTCTTCCCATCACACAGGAACCCATGCTGAACTTGGACATCCCTCTCCTGACACCTGTCTGCTGAGAATCCATTTTTAACTCCTGAGACTGAGAGTCCATCCCTCTGCTTCTCCATCCATCCATGCACCCAGCCTCCATCTCTCTTTTCCTTCATCCCTTGCTCCTCCAGCCCTCCGTTCCTCACTCCTCCATCCCTCTGTTTCTCTATTCTTCTGCTCTTCCATCCCTCCACCCTTCCATCCTGCAAATCTCCATCCCTCTGCTCCTTCATCCCTCTGCTCCCAATCCCTTGCTCCCCACCCCCAGCATCCCCTGCTCCTCCATCTCTCCGTTGCTTCCTCATTCTTCCCGTTTCCCTGGCAACGCCCATCTCGAGCCGAGATCTGTCCCCTCTCTCCCTCTTATCTTTCTCCTCTCTCTTTCATCTCTCTCCTAATCTCCCTCTCCATTTCGAACCTCTGTCCTTTGCTTCCTTTCTCTTTCTCTCCCTTTTCATCTCCTCCTTCTCCTTCTCTGTCTCGGGGTTACAATTATTTAGATCTCATTTTAAAGAAATTATCTCTTTAATTAACCACTGGGCCCTAGTCTCTCTCCTGCCTGGCATGGGACTCCTGCCTGCACCCCGAAGTGCCCCCTGGCTGAGGACAATGGAGTGACCCTCGCCTGGCCACGCCTCCTCCAGTTCCTGTTTGACAGCAGGGAGCAGAATTCAGGACCGGGCACCCAGACCCTGCCAGATGCCTGCACCCTCCCACCACATCCTGCCCTGGAGGGCAGACGAGGGGTCCCCTCTTTGCAGGGTCATTGCATGGCCCAGAACTGTGGTTTGGCAGAGAGGAACACCCCAGGCACACACGGTGCTGCCTCCATGGTGGGACCTGGGTGCTGAGCCCTGGCCTTCAGCCCCCTCTTGCTCAGGCCAGCTTTTTCCGGAAAGGTTGGACCACGTGATCCTTGAAGTCCCTCCAAACCTGGGAGTCCATGACTGATCCTAACACAGCCAGCACATAAGCTGGTGGCTCCCATGCCATAGGTCAGCCTCAAGTCTACATTATTTCAAAATAACCAGAGGGGACTAAAATTCACAGGGAAAAGTTTCCTGAAAATGAGAGTCCTGCCTGCATCTGTTTGGCCATGGGAGAGACGGAAAGATGAGTGGAGGACAGGCTGCTCCTGGCTCTGGGGTCGGGGGGAGGAAGCAAGGAGCCTGGCTCTGGGTCATGGCACAGCCAGGAGCCCATCAGAGCAGGCCCATGGCCATCAGCACTGTCCCTACCCCAGGGAGGTCGGTCTCCTCAGGGAACTGCTGCTCAGGGATGGGCTGAGCCAGCACTCTGCTCTGGGCAGGGAGTGGGAAACCTGCACTTTGTGAGCAGCCCAAAGTGCATCAAAATTGCACCAAAACTGCACCAAAGCTACACCAAAGCCACTGATGGTTCATGTCCGGGCTGGGAGCATTTTGGGAGGAAGATCCTTCTCACTCCCACTGCTGCCTTCCTGAGGAGCTCCCACTGCTATGCCACATGGCACAACACCTATCAGACCAAACCCATCATCCTTCAGCCCTGATTTTCCAGCCCTTTTGCCTTGACAGCCTTTCCCAGAACACAGTGTTGGGGTGCCAGGACAGCTGTGACACCAAGCGGAGCTGCTGGTAGCACCCGGAAGAGTGATGCAGGGACCAGCCCCATCCTGCTGAGTGAGGGGTTTCCTTAGACCCACCAGAATCACCATGGCTTTATGGATGTGTATGAGACCCTTCCTGTGATTCCTCTGTGGAAGGGACCAAACCCCAGCACCTTGTGTCCCTCAGACCTGAGTGCAGTGACCGTCCATGACCAATGTCCATCCTGGGCACCTGCACTGCTCCATCCCAGTACATCCATTTCCCCATGGGCTCCTTGTGTGAGGCCCTTGTTCTTCTTTGAAACAAACACTGCCTCTCCATCTCCATCCCTGTGCTGCACAGGTACAAACTGCAGCCCAGAGCTCTGGGGTCTGCCTTCAGAGCTTATGGTCATGTCATCCCTTAAAATGCTGTTACTCAGGAGCCCCAGCAGCGGGAAGGGCCTTAAATCAGGTAACTGGGGTGGGGCCAGCCAAGGGAGAGGGGCTGCTCCTGCCCAAACCCACTCTGGCAGCACAAACACCACAGCCCAGCCAAGGCAGCACGGGCCCCATCCCCAGTGCTTTGGGGGCTCTGGGCTTTGTCAGTGGTTTGGGACCAGCAGTGTGTGTGGCATGGCAAGGAGCAGGGAGGACTCCCAGCCCTGCTGCTGTCCCAGCCTGGATTCAAAGGCTTACACAGAACCCTTGCTCTGCCTTGGAAAACAATTTTTGCTTTTAAGTGAAATAAACAGGGAAGAAAAGACTTTCAAGTTCCTCCTTGCTGCAACGGCTTCTCCCCAGCACAGTCCCTTTCCTCTCCGAAAATAGCCGAGCTATTCAAAAGGGATGCGAGAAGAAAAAAGGAACTGAATAGAGGAAAAGGGAAAGAAAAAATGGAGCCCCAAGGGGGTGGAGAAAAACAGAATGAAAAGACAGCAAAAATAAAGAAAAGGGATGAAAAATAAAGGAGGGGGAAGAGAGAGACAGACAGAGGAGCTTTGAAAAGAAAGAATGCTGCCAGCCTGAATACAAGGAGCAGGAAAAAAGGGCCCTGAAAAGAAAGAGCCGGCTGGAATGACCTCTCATTCAGGGCTGTGCCAATCACCGCCGCGATGGAAATCCTTTCTTCTTCCCCGCATTCTCTCTCTTTCCAGCGGGGGCAGAGGAAAGAGGAAGAAAAGGGAGTTAATTCTCAGCATAGCACAAAATAAATCTGCTCTTTGCGAAGTCCCTGAAAGGCACTGACAAACCTGCTCCCAGCACTCGCACATGCAGATGGGGACAGAAAGCAAACAGGACTGAGTGGTGCTGAGCAGGACTGTCTTTACCACCTTACCAGCCCTCTGGAAAACTGGGCAACAAACCCCCAGAGCAAACAAATCTGTAGGAAGAAGTGTGGGTTCAGGTCAACCCCTGAACCTTTCAAGGAAAGATGAGGGATGGTCATGGCAGATGCAAAACTGGGGGCCTGGTCCTGGGCTGGACTCTGCCGAGAGCAAGGGGAGAGGGGTGGGTGCAGCTCCCTCACCCTGCAAACCCCAAAGCCCCCAGCAGCCAACCCTGCCCAGAGAGACCTGACAATGCTTTTACTGGGGTCTGCAAGCCCCAGCACCACCCCGGCTGTGGGTGGGAACCACAGGGGCAGGGGGTCATGTCTTGAGCCCATGTGGGATCACTCCTGCTCTGCACTGCTCCCACTCAGCATCCCTTGGGGCAGGGTTAATCATAAACTGCTGAGACCTCAGCACAGGGCCATAAACATGGCCAGAGGTCCGAGAGGACACCACACAGGAGTTCAGGCACCCCTCTGTGTGTGTGATCCAGCCAGCTGCAAAAGGGGAAAACCAACCTGAAGGGGCACAAATGGGAGATTTGTGTCACCCCAAAGGCAACAGGGGCTGCCAAGTGGGATGTGAAACAGCTGCTCATGTGTGAGGACTGAGGAAAGATCCCCACAGCGGGAAGGGTCACAATTAAGGGTCTCACTTTCAGGAGTATTGCTGCCCTCATCCTTGGGAACAATTTTAGTCCAGTTTTGATATTCCTACATGTGGAGCCTGTCCATGCTGCAGGGACAGCGGCTCCTGGGCCTGGCTGTCCCTGTCTGCCCGGCTTCCATCCTGCACTGGGCTCCGAGGACAGAGAAACAGGGACACAGGGCTGGCCCACATCCAGTCATGGCACCAGGGATGTCCAACTAGAGTTAACGGCTGAGAGAAAGGTGAACACTCCGGATTACAAGGGATTAGGCTGACAGGTTCAATACTGCCAAATGTCGAGCACCGGGAAGCAACTGCTGCGCCCCTACACCCACACAGACATTACCCCTCTCACTGTGACTGCTGGCACCGAGGCAAACAGGGGAAGCTCAGCACAGCCCAGCATGGGCACACACAGCTCCCTGCTGCTCTACAGCTTATCCTGGGCAGAGGCAAAGGGGTCCCAGAGCCTGCAGGGCTGGGAGCTGCCTGGTCCCCACAGGGTACTATGCCCACCATGGCCAGGAGTCACTGGGCTCTGCCACTGGCTCCGCATCTGCTGCCAGGTTGGGTAGTAAGTTAATTGTAGCCAAGGGGCTCTAATTTGAGTGTGATAACTAATACTTGACCGAATAATCTTCCACATGCAAATGTGCCAGTCCTGCAGTGACTCCCAGCAGAGTTGGCTTCAGCAGCCAGCGGGGCCATGCTGGGGGTGGGTGAGGGGCTGCTGGGCGAGCAGAGCGGGCACCTCATGCTGTGTCTGCTCTCTCAGCTGCAGTTTCAGAGGTTGTTCTGCCTCCTGGGATGCCCCCAAGCATGACACCAGTGACTGCAGTTTGCCCTGGGGAAGGGAGAGGTCCTGATGAGCCTGTGCAAGGCAAAGCACAGCTGGACCAGCATGCGAGACACAGACCTCCAGCTCCATGGCTCGGGAATCCCTCCAGCACATGGAACCTGCTGCAGAACTCAGTCCACACAGCCCAGTCCCAAACACTGAGTGACATTTCCTACAGCCCAGAGGTGAAGGGAGGAGTGGGCAATGGAGCCTTCCACTGTGGGCAGGCAGAGGTACGGGCAGGAACTGGGGAGCAAACAAAGGTTCTCACTGGGGGCAGTTTATGAAGTCCCAGCTCAGGACTGACCCAAGGGAGGGACTGCTGAGCCTGATAGGGAAGATACAGTATTCCTGTACGGCCCAAAGCCAGCTCTTCTCCCCCACTCCCCATGGCCCCAGCTTGCCTGCATGGACCATGTCTTTGAGATCCACGGCAGCACAGGACCCTGCTGTTTTTCTCAGGAGGATGGCAGAGGTCTCCCGTCTGGGGACGCTGCTCTGGCTGCACTCTGCTGCCAGGTCACAGGGCTGAGGTAAAACACAATTCTTGCTTACAGCACATGTATTTGTGTGTCATCATGCTGTGAGAGCTCCCATAGTGCTCCCAACCCTAGGTAAAGGGCTATTACACAGAAACACACACGCCTATGTTTCAAAATGGAGTTCAAAGGACAGGGTCTGGCACTGCTGTCCAGGGCGTGTCACACCAGCTGGACTGTTCACACTGACACAGCCCAGCACATCAGGAGCTGTGCCCAGGGCGTGATGCCCAGGGCCATGCAGCAGCTTGTTGCTGTCCCACTCCTGAAAACAGAGCCAATGTTGGGTGAATCTGGGCCGGAGGCACTGGGGGGGTGGATCACCTGCCTGGATAGTGCTCATCAGATGATACAGGGAGATGCAGTGGGCAAATCCCAGCTGTGAGTGGGAGGCTGGGGATATTTGCACTATTTACTCATCCCAATTAATATATCCCAAGAATGGCCCTGGAGCAAAGCCAAGGGCAGAGCCAAGAGGGCAGGTTGATCCATGCTTGGGAATGGCAACTCTCAGCCAGTTCAAAAAATGAACAAAGACTAGATTGGTAGAGAGCAGAAAGGTGTTTGAGTTGGGAGTTTACAGTGTTCCTATTGCTGATGGCAGGACTTGAGAGTGTAAAGTCCTCTGAGAGGAGGGAAAGCTTCACAACTCCGGTGGATTGGCTGGGAAGGGGAGCAGCTCCCAGGAAAATTCATCCTTACCACAACAACAACTCTTCCCAACAGCAGCCACCAGCTGACTCAGTCCTGGGCATCCCTTATCTGCCTGGCTGGTCCAGGATGTCCCTGATCTGCCCGGCCACATACAGTATCTCCCAGGAAGGCTGGGACAAGCAGGGCCAGGCTGCCCTGGGGATTCTATGATCCCAAAGGTCCTTTCCAACTAAAACGATTCCATGGTTCCAAGGGGAGAGAGAAGTTCTCCCTTGAGAGCAGCCCATCATGGGTTGGACAAAGGGCTCATCCAAGGAAACTTCCCAATCCCCCTTCTCCAGCTTGCTCTTGGATTCCCAGGGCTGAGCCCACAGGCACTGAGACATCCCTGACCCCCCATTTAACCCCCTCAGCAGGGGCTGCAATACAGGGTGGTGGGGAGGGCCCCAAGATGGTGGATGTGAGAACAGACAGGGAATGCCAGACAGGGAGTATGTCAGAATTAAAAACATGAATGCAAAAGCAGGGGAGGGCCAGAGCTGATTAAACCAGGATAACATGGTGAGGGACAGGGTGTCAGAAGAGAGGCAGAGAGGGGAGAATAGCCTGACACCACAGAGAATGGGCACAAGACGATGGTGCTGCCGAGAAACAGGAAAGATAAATTTAGAGGCAGCAGCGAGCACTCTTCCTCCAGCAACTCTGCCTGTCCTTCCTCCCCCTCCTCTCCCTCCCTGGGCCACCCACCAGCATGGGCAGGACAGGGGCTCCAGCCCGGTGTGGCTCTGCTGGCCAGGGTTCAGTCCCAGCTGTGCCCAGGGAGGGATCACAGCCCTGCCACAGGGCAGTTTGGACAGCAAAGACTGGGCAAAGCAGCTCCTCACCACGCCATCCTGGTGCTGTTTGTGCCTCCCACCTGCAATGCCCAGGAAATTCCCACTCCCTGGCTGCATCTGCCACGCTGCCCAGCACAGAGTGTCGGGGTGCACAGTGCACAGGCAGGAACACAAGTCCCCAGGGATGAGAAGTGGAAGTAAAACAATGAGCACGTCCATGTGCTGCTTCCTCCTCCCAGCCTGCCCTTCCCGAATGGGTGTGCCGAGACACCGCCCGGGATGGCCTGGCTGGGTTTGCCCCCTGCCACACTCAGGCTGTGTCAGGGTCTGGAGAGGATAAGGTTCCAGGGAAATGTTAGAGCCCCTTCCAGTGCCTAAAGGGGCTCCAATAGAGCTGGAGAGGGACTTTGGACAAGGGATGGAGGGACAGGACAAGGGGAATGGCTTCTCACTGCCAGAGGACAGGGTTGCATGGGCTATTGGGAAGAAATTCTTCCCCATGTAGATGGGCAGGCCCTGCCACAGGTTGCCCAGAGAAGCTATTGCTGCCCCAAGCCTGGAAGTGTCCAAGGCCAGGTTGGATGGGACAACCTGGTCTTGAAGCTCCAGGGCTGCAAGATGTACCTTGTCCTAGCACAGCTCCCTGCTCTGCACAGCCATGGTGCTCCCCAGCACTCTGTTATCCCTGGGCTAACTCCAGATCCAGTCTGGAGGAGATTCTTTTGAACTTGAAGAAAGTTTATCTTTGACCTGCACAACAGAGCACCTGAATGATGGGCACTTCTTTACTAAAAACTGTGACATTTTGCAAGGAACATTGTCCAAAAGCTCTGAGGACCAGGAGGTGACAGCAAAGGCAGCCTCCCTGATGTCTAAATACAGATCCCTCAAATACAGAAATACAGACCCTCCTCCATGGCTCACCCCAGCAGGAGCACCTCCTTCCTAACTGTAATCCCACATTTCACTTGCTTTGGACAGAAATTGGGATTCAGGGAAAGTTGCATTGTGCATGAGCTGTGCTGGGTCCTCTCCCACTCCAACCCCACTGTGATCCACAGCTGCCAGCAAGGACAGTGGAATGGGAGAAGGAGGGTGTTCACAGGGATGAGGAGGGAAATGGGGGTCAGAGGGACAAAGGGAAAATGTTTGTTACCGATCACAGTCCCTGTCCCCAAGGGCAAGCTCTGCAAGAAAGGCTCAGCGAGGACCGTGACTCATCCCGAGGGCTCTGGCCGTGGGCAGCACAAAGGACGGGACTGCGGCACTGTCAGCACACCCCATCCTGCCCATCCCACAGTGCTCTTCCAGTCCTCCCAGTACATCCCATCCCAGCCATCCCACAATGCTCTTCCAGTCCTCCCAGTACATCCCATCCTGCCCATCCCACAGTGCTCTTCCAGTCCTCCCACTACATCCCATCCCAGCCATCCCACAGTGTTCTTCCAGTCCTCCCAGTACACCCCATCCCAGCCAACCCAGTGTTTTTCCAGCCCCACCATGCCACCTCCATGGCATGTGTGCACTGAGCAGGTGTTTGGGCCAGTCCAGATGCCGACATCTGTGCCTGGGCAGGTGAGCTCTGCAGGCCAGGGATGTGATGGGGTTTGGGAAACCAAAGCTGGGAGTGGATGGTGGAGGGAAGAGGCAGCAGTGGCAACAAAGTCAGCAGGAAACCCCCAGCCCATCAGGGCAGCACTTGGCTCCCCGTCATCCCCTCACTGGCCCTGGCCTGGCAGACCCCAGGATGTGCTCAGAGACAGGTGTCCAGCAGAGGCTGAGCTGGACATGACTTCTCCACAAGGAATAACTGTAAAATAAAGGAGTGCTAGCAGTCCCTCTCCCATGGGATGTGAAACTGGCACGTTCCTGGCGATACAAACCTACCTCTTTGCTGATTCCTCAACATTCTCAGATGCAGAGCAGAGCAGGACAGGGCCTGTGCTCATCCCTCTCCACACCATGATTCCCAAACTAGTTGATAAATCAAAATGGCCAAACAAAACTATCCAAAACAAACACTTTCTCAGGGATTAAACCAAACCCAAAATGTCAACATGACGAGCCATAACCCAGCAGAGCAGGAGATGTTCCACTCCTGCTGCTGCAAGAACCCATGGCTGACCCTCTGAGTCATCCCCTAAGTTTGGGTGGGAATGTGTCCTGGGGTGTAGCAGAGCTTCATCTTCTGTTTCTCATCTTGGAGAGATACAGGGTAACCCAGAAAGAGGGCACTGATGGAAGGAAGGCTGCTCACAGGAAAGGTGCCAGGCCCAGCCAAGGCGAATGTCACTGGCTCTACAGCTGCTCCTGCTGCGAGGACACTGTCACTGGGGTGGCAGCAGGGGATGGTCACAGCCTGGCCAGTGCTGCCCCAGCTGCTGCTCTCCATGACTGACCAGGGGTTTGGCATCCCTGGGGGCTTGAAAGGGAATGCTGAGACCCTGTGAGTCTCTGGGAGAACCTGCTTGGGGTCTCCCTCCAAACCAAGATGTGTTGTTCTGTCCTGCGGCCAGCCCTGACCACCCACATGATCCAGCTGCACGTGTGGGAGCTGCTCGCCCCGGGGCTCGGCAGGGCCGGTGCCAGCCTGGGATGCTGCAGCCACCGAGGTGAGCCAGGCAGGTGGGGTGGGGAGTGGGAGCGTGGCGTGGGGTGCAGGGTCCCGGTGTGGGCACAGGAGCACAGTGTGGGTGGGGGAGCCTGGTATGGGATGCAGGAGCGCAGTGTGGGACACGGGAGTCCTGTGAAGCTGCTGCCTTTGGACCTGGGGGAGGCTTCGGGCTCTGGCCCTGGCAGCAAATCAGGCTCTGTAGCTGGGGCAGGGGAGCCAGGGTCGGGTCCCGAGGCGGGTTTCGCTGCCCCCATCCCCTCCCATCACTCCCCTTCTCTGCCCAAATGGTAGGGCAGAAAGAAACTCCTAATGCTTGATTCATTAATTATAACCAATTTATCGGCCGCACCCTGTTGACGAGCAGAGTTCGAAGGATTCGCAGGCAGCTCCCCGCAGTCCCTTCTCAGGGGCCACAACACAAACCCCCCGGGCTCCCCCCGGGGCACTGGGCGGTCCCACCCTGGGAAATCCTGGAGCGCTCGGGGCCAGAAGGCAAAGCGAGTCCTGCCCGGTGTGGGAGCGGCGCACGGAGCCACCCCCGGCTCCCCACACTGCGTCTCACCCCTCCGGGGCACTTTGTCGCTACGAACATGGGAGCCCTACCCTGGCCCCTCACAGCCGGCTGGTCCCAAACACCGTGAAGCTGTCCCCAAACTTCGGGTGCGGCCGCGGGCACTGCCCGGCTGGCGCCCGGACTCGCTGCCCCCCACCCCGGGGTGCTGCCCGACCCCCGACCCCCCGAGCATCTCTCCCACGAGCAATTCCGCCGCGGGGGCGACCCCGCGCCGCTTCCCCCCTCCCGCAACAGGTCAGGGCCCCCAGTCGCGCCCTCCCCGCAACTTTTCTGGCGGAGAAAGTTTGCGAGCGGCCACGGGGAAAGTTCTGGGGGGGAGTTTCATGTGGAAGGGTGGCCCCACGCGCGGAGCCAGGAACCCCCTCGTCCTCCCCGCTCCTGCCGGTCCCTCCCGCCGCCATCGCTCCCGTCTCCGTCACGCGGGGGAGGCAGGCAGCGACACCCCGGGGTCCCTGCTGCTGTCCCCCCGCTGTTGTTCCCCCCACCTTGGGGGGCTTAAGGGGCACGAGGAGGGGGCGCTGGGGACTCACCGGCGGCTCCGCGGGGCGGCGGCGGCTGCTCCGGGCCCGGCGCGGTGCGCAGGAAGGAAGAAGGAGGGAATGAGGCAGGGCTGACGTGAAGGGATGCAAAGCAGCTCCTCCTAACTCGCCCGCCCTTCATCTTCCTCCCCTCCCCAACTTGCCCGACCATCGCGCACCCCCCCGCCCGGTGCAGCAGCATCCGGCACCGGGGCCGCCCTCGGTACCAGTTTGGGGGGACAAAGGTGGGGGAAATGGGGGTGAGGGTGGTCGATAGGGACACTCGTGTCTGCGCGATGTCCCCTCCAGCACCCCAGGGATCATTTTCTACTTCCCCTTTCTTTTCTTTTTGAGGGGTTATCACCCCTAGAGTGATGCTGTGGCGGAGGAACGCCCTTCCTAAGGGACCCATATCCTGCTTGGGCATTGCTTTTCTCGGCTGTGATGGTTGGAAAGATCATGTACACCCCAAAAAGCTTGTGGGGGTTGAATGCAAGGACCTTCCTCATCCCAGAATGGGATCAATGGAACTGGGGATGTTACAGGAACTGGAGGATTTTTTGGGGGGGATCGTGCTGTTCACCCCCACAAGGAGGTGGAGGGAGAGGCTGGGGTCTGCAGGGTGGGGTTACAAGAGGTGATCAGTCCCCAGAGGGAGGGAGGGGGACGGGATGCGCTGTGGGAAGGCAAGTGGCTGGTCCAGGAATTGGAGGGTTTTGGGTAGGGGGTGCCGTTGGCTCCCCCAAGAAGGTGGAAGGAGAGAGATGAGCTACTTGACCGTGGGGATGTGGCAGCAGGAGGCAGCCGGTCCCCACAGGGAAGGATGGGGATGGGATGTGGCGTGGGAAGGGTGGCAGCGGCCAAGGGTCTGCGAGCTGCAGCTCCGGCTTTCCTGGTGAGGAGGAGGAGGAGGAGGAGGGTCACCTCCTCATGGAGGAAGGAGCACGCGGAGGCAGCCGGGAGTCGATGGCGTTTCGGCAGATTCTCATCTCCATGGAAGCAGGTGGCGCCGGCCACACTAATCGCGGCAGAGTTGGTCTCCACACGCAGCCCTTTGTCTGGGCTCACTTCTGCTTTTCCTATTTTTTGTGTTCTCAGTGCAAACTGAACTTCCCGCTCCGTCCCCGCTGCCGGTGCTCACACCCCCAGCACCCCTTCACGTCCCCGATGCCCACCCGGGGCATTTCGGACCCGGACCCGGCCGGCGACACCGGAGCGCCGCTTCCCTCCCGCGTTCCCATCGCGGCCTCGCCCCGCGCGTGGCCCAGAGCGGCTCTGCCTGCGCGAATCTTTGCCGACACGGATGAGGAGAGAGGCGGCACCCGGGGATTCGCTCCCTGGAACTCCCGCAGGGGCCCCGGCTGGGGGTACACCCGGCCCTGGCACCTGGCGGGGCACGGAGCGGGATGCAGGGCGGGACATGGAGCAGGGAGGGCACAGGGCAGGACACGCGGCGAGACACGGAGCGGGGCGAGGGCAGAGCCGGGCGCGGAGCGGGCGCAGCGGGGACGCAGCGAGCTCAGGCTCGAGGGTCGGGGCTCAGGCTCGGGCTCAGGCTCAGGGTTCGGGCTCGGGGCTCGGGGCTCAGGTTCGGGCTCGGGGCTCAGGCTCGGGCTCAGGCTCAGGCTCAGGGCTCGGGGCTCGGGGCTCAGGTTCGGGCTCGGGGCTCAGGTTCGGGCTCAGGCTCAGGCTCAGGCTCAGGGCTCGGGGCTCAGGTTCGGGCTCGGGGCTCGGGGCTCAGGTTCGGGCTCAGGGTTCGGGCTCCGGGCTCGGGGCTCAGGCTCGGGCTCGGGCTCCCCACCCCAGCCCCAGCCCCGGCCCCAGCCCCAGCCCCAGCCCCAGCCCCGGCCCCAGCCCCAGCCCCGGCCTCGCCGCCTGCCAGGGAGCAGCTGCGCATCCGCCCCAGCCAATCACAATGTGTATTCAGGAGGCTTCAGCCGCCTCAGCCAATCAGACTGCGGATGCAAGAAGCACCAGCAGCTCCAGCCAATCAGAATGTGGATACAGAAGGCTCCAACAGTCTCAGCCAATCAGAGTGTGGACACAGGACGCAGCTTTCTCAGCCAATCAGAGCGTGGAGAATCGCGGCTGCCGCCGCCTCAGCCAATCAGGACGCGCGGTCTCTGACCCTTCCCACTCCATGGCTCTTCCCGTTCCGTTCCCTCTCCCGGTTCCCCCCAGCCCACCGGGGCGCGCCGTGACCTGCCTCTCGGTGCCCGCGCCGTCCCTCGCTCTCTCTCCTCCCGAGCCGGTTCCGCGGAGCCGTGTCCGTGTCCCCGCGGGTCAGAGCCCACGGGCAGCCCCCGCCGCCGTGCAGGATTGTCCCGCCCTCTTCTCACACTGCCCAGCACAGGGCGTTACTGCGGGCTCTGGCCGGTGCGTGGCCGCGCTGGACTCGGGCAGGACCGGGCCGGGCCCGGTGAGCGCTGCCCCCGCCGGTGCCCCCGCGCACGCCCCCTCCGGGCAGGCCGGGCTGCTGCCCCTTTAAGGGAGGGCGCGGTCACCGCCAAGCCCCGCCCCGCGCACGCTCCGGTGGCGGCGTTGCGGGTGCGCCCCCTGGCGGCGCGTCCGGGCGGTGCGGGCGCGGGCAGCGGCGGGAGCGCTGCGGGCCCAGACCGGCCACCGACCGGGCCCAGACCGAGTCCAGACCGGCCATAGACCGGGCCCAGACCGAGTCTAGACCGGCCATCGACCGGGCCCAGACCGGCCCCCCCGCCCAGGAGCGCCTCTGAGCGCTCCCCTGAGCCCGTCCCCGCACCCCGGTCCGGTCCCGAGCCTCTGCGGCTCCGCAGCGCCCCGCCGGGCTCAGCCCAACGAGCTGGGCCGCAGCGCCACCACCGCCGCCGCTTCCGGGGCAGGCGAGGGGCTTCCTGCGGGGCGGCCCCGGTGCTGCTCCCGGCCCTGCTCCCGGCTCGGCCCCGCTCGCCGCCGGGATGATCAACGCCATCCTGGTATTCAACAACCATGGGAAGCCGCGGCTCGTCCGCTTCTACCAGCACCTGGTGCGGGGCCGGGCCGGGGCCGCCGGTGGGGCTGGGGCAGCGGGTGCCCGAGGCCGGTGCGGGGCCGGGAGCGGCCCCAGGCTGCAGGTTTTGTGGGGCTCGGTGGGGCTGGGAGTGTCCCGGGGCCGGTCCGGGCCGTGCGAGGTGGGGTGCCCTGCCCGTGCCCTGGACGTGTCCTTCGGGGTTCCCCGGCTCACCCACGGCAGGCACCGGGACCGGCCCCGCACCCGGAGCCGCCGGATTGTTGTGTCCCGGGGCAGCGGGGGATGTGGGTTCCATGGGTGGGACGTGCACCTGCCGGTGCCCACCCGCTGTTCCCTCCCGGCAGGCGGAGGAGGTCCAGCAGCAGATCATCCGGGACACGTTCCACCTGGTGCTGAAGCGGGACGACCACATCTGCAACTTCCTGGAGTGCGGCAGGTACCCGGCGGCCGAGGGGCTGTGCCGGGCCGGCCCCTGCCCGGGGGCACTCGCATGTGCCCCGCAGGGCCCTTCAGCCCTCCCATGTCCCGCAGCCTGTTCGGCGGCTCAGACTACAAGCTGATCTACCGGCACTATGCCACACTCTACTTCGTGTTCTGCGTGGACTCCTCGGAGAGCGAGCTGGGCATCCTGGACCTCATCCAGGTGTGTCCCTGCAGGGACCATCCCCGGGGCACAGCCCTGCCCCACCACTTCTCAGGGGCGTTTTGTGCCTGTGGCATCCCTGTGCCAGCCGTTCTGGAAGGCTGGAGAAGCTGCTCGGGGGCCGCGGTGGGGCGGGAGCTGCACGTGCATGTGAAGCCACACACGGTTGTCCCGCCTGGGAGCAGAGGGGGAGCTGCCAACCCGAATGGATGGCGGGTGAATGGAAGGAGAATCACAGAGTCACTTAAGGGTGGAAAAGACAGGAGCATCAAGTCCAAAAGTTGAGCCTAGAGTCATGGAATCCCAGGTTGGAAGGGACCTCAGGGATTGTCTGGTCCAACCTTTCAGTTCAAAGCACAGCGTAGACAAGGCCCAGCACCTTGGCCAGATGCACCTGGAGGTGTCCAGCCTTGGGGAATCTAATTACTTCCTCTCTAAGATTATTCCAATGGCTGAGTGTTGTGTTTGGGAGAAATTTTCCTCTTGTTTCTAACTCGAATCTCCCCAAGAGGAACTTGTATTCATCACCCCATGTCTTTCCATATGACTCCTTGTAGAAAGGGAGTTTCCAGTTTTTTAGCCACCCTTTAAACCCCAGGGCATGGGGAGGTCCTCCCAAGCCTTCTTTTCTCCAGGCTGTGCCCATCCAGCTCTCTCAGCCACTCCTGATGCTCCAGCCCCTTCCCCAGCTCCATTCCCTTCCCTGGACATGCTCCAGCCCCTCTGTGTCTCTCTTGTGAGGGGCTCAGAACTGCTCCCAGGAGTGGAGGTGCCCCAGCAGTCCAGCACAGGGACAGGCACTGCCTTGGTCCTGCTGCCACCCTATGGCTTGTACAGGCCAGGTGCCATTGGCCTCCTTGCTCACCTGGGCTCATGTTCAGTCACTGTCACCAGCGCCCCCAGGGCCTTTTCCATCTTTCCAGCCACTCTGCCCCATTCCTGGAGCATTCCATGGGATTGGTCTTGCCTGCTCCCTGTGCTGACTGTCCATTTTGCTGCCCCAGGTGTTTGTGGAGACGCTGGACAAATGCTTTGAGAATGTCTGTGAGCTGGACCTCATCTTCCACATGGACAAGGTGGGTGGTGAGTTCCGTGCTGCTCCAGAGCCTGCACTCCCACGGACAGGAGCTGGCCACGCGAGCACGGGGACATCAGGGGTCACTGTGTGGGGAGGGATTGAGATCCTGCGTGGGAGGCTTTCAGCCTGGGGTTTGGGAAAGCTGCCCACATCATGTCCTCTCAACAAGAGATCTGAGTGCTGGGCTGCTCTGAGCCCAGGGGTGAGCTGTACCTGGCCATGGGAATGTGAGGCTGGCCCAGCAACTGCCACTGGCACCAAGTGACTGTGGGCACGGGACAGGGATCTGCTCTCCAGGGCCGTGCTGGAGGAGCTGGGCAGGCCCTGTGGTGTGGTGCTGGGGCGTTCTGCCTCTGCCCTGAGCTGTGACACCCCTTGGGAACAGTTAACATTTTCCTACAACTGCAGGAGACAAAAGGGAAGGAACAATGGGAGTGTTTGAAATTCAAAGTGCTGGGTAAACTTTGGTTTGAGTTGCAGCCTGTAATGCTTCCTCTTGAGCTGGACTGAATTTCTGGGCGGAAACCATTCCCTTTGATTATCTCCTGGCTCATAAGGCTCAAGATAGCCAAGAACAGATAGCTGGGAATAGACTTGGAGTGGGAAGAGGCTTGGCTGAGGGTGCTGGGTTTGTGTTGCTGTTGATCAAGATTTTCTTGCTTTGCTGAAGACAAAAACACATCAACAAAAAAGAGCAGTGGAAAAAAAGAAATATCCCCTTTCTGTTGGTGATTCTAACCTGGGGACTGGCAGGGAAGGGGAGTGAGCAGGTCTGGGGAGTCATAGGGAAGGGAAGGGAGCAGGTCTGGTGGGGTTCTCAGGGACAAGGAGTGTGCCCGTCCAGGGAGTCACAGAGAAGGGGAATAAACAGGTCTGCGGGGTTGCAGGGAAGGGAAGTGAGCAAGTTGGGGGGGTCTCTGCGTTCCAAGCTGCTGAGATCAGGCTTTGGTTTCACTGTTTGCCTGGCTGTAAACTTTCCAAAATGCCACAACATGATTATCTTGTCAGCAAAAGCATTTATCAAAGGTTTATCAAAGGAGGAATGAGGGAGGAGCAGCTGCAGGAGAAGCTGTGGCACTTTCCCAGGTCACATCTGCCTACAGTGGGGGAGGATGTGCTGGTGTGTTTGGAGCCTGTGGCATGACCAGGACCCGGCAGCCTTTCACTCAGCCTTCCTCTCAGCCCTGCACGCAGCTGTACACTCAGGTTGCACTGAGCCCTCCAGCAGCCCCATTGCCTGTCAGCTTTGCCAGCACTAGTGGGGTCATCCTTCCTCTGACCTCTCCTGCCGGGAAGAATGTTCAGGACTCGCGAATCGGGGGTTTCTGATAGGGAAGGCCCCAGCTCGGTCACCCCAGCCTCTCCCAGCCCCTCCTTGTTTACTTCCTGTCCTGTGCTCCTGCTGCTTCCCAGCTTTGACTTGAGTCTTGGCCACTGTCAGTTGGTCCTCCCGTCTCTTTCTATATTTGGCACGTGTTTATTTCTTGGATGTGCTCATGTTCCCATGCTTCCAGGAGCTTGGTTGCAGAGGGACAATGTTTGGGGTGCTGGAAATGTGCCAATGTGTCCTGTTGGGCTCTGGCTGCGCCCCTCAGATGCCCTGACAGTTCCCCAGTTCTGCGAGTGTTCCCTGGGCAGGTGCTGGCTTCGAATGTGCCCCCCCAGGCAGGGGCTGGCTGTGAGTGTCCCTCTGGGCAGGGGCCAGCAGGAGTTCAGGTGCAGATTTGGCTTTCTCTCCTTGCCTTAAGATTCACCTTGCACTACCTGCAGCACGAGGGCTGTGGGACCAGAGTTGCTGCGGGTCTGGGACCCTGCTCCTGCTGTGGGCAGATGGAGGGAAACATTGGTCTGGCACCAGTGACACCAGTGCTTTTAGCTGCCAGCTTTGGGACCCCCAGCCTCAGAGCTGTAGAGACTCCCTGTCACATGGGGAAGCTCAGGGGGGAGCAGTGCCACCTCCCACTCATGCTTTCCACCTTGGAGGGGAGCATGAGCTGCCCTCAGCAGCTGCGGGGTCCCAGAGGGGACATGGATTGCTCAGGAAGTGCTTTGCTTCAGCTTGGAAAACAAAGTGTGCTCAGGTTTTGGGCCAACTTGGGCAGAAGCCAGACCTTGAAGGAACATTTCCTGATGCTCCCAGAGGCTCTCAGGCTATGGGGGTTGCTTGCTCCAGCTGGCAGTGTGTGCCCAGGGGCTGGGCTGTGGGATGGGGGTCCCAGGGCTGGAGGAGTCCTGGGAGCTGTCACAGTACCTGAGGCTTGCCCTGTGCTGTGCTGATCCCACACACCTTGCTGCTCTGGGCACTGTCCAAGCAGGATGGGACCCATGGGGTGGATCACCTCACTGTTGTCACAGAGCTGGGACTCCCCTTGGAGCAGGTTCTCTCGTGTCTTTATTCTCCCCAGCATTGCCCTGGCAGTGTTTGCCATGCAGTGTTTATAAGTGCAGGCAGTCCCTGCAACAACCTTATAACCTGATCATGCTCCTGCACAGCCTCTTTCATGGAAGTAACTGGGACCCATAAATCCATTATCTTTGGCAGGAGCTCATCAGGAGCTGCTGACTGTGCAGGGAACGCCCTGCTGAGCTGGATACCGAAGAGGGGGTAGTTGCAGCCACCACCAGCACAGCCTGGCTGCCGCTCTGGGGCTGGTTGGGATTTCTGGGATTGCAAACCATGAGTGGCCCTTTCCCTGCTATGGCTGTCCACTGGCCCCACTTAGCTGTTCATTCATGGACCCAGGGAACCCCAGGGCAGGAGCAGTTTTGTGTTTTTTCTGTGCTGTGTCACAGTCCTGACTTGCCTAAGAAACAGCAGAGAAGCTGCGCTCTGGTCTGACTTTCTGGGGACAAGGAGCTGCTGCTGGGAAGAAGTGTTCTGCCTGTTGGGGTCTCTGCTGCTCACTGGGGTCCTCTCAAGGACACATTCCTGCTGTGACCTGGCTCCTGGCCCAGGAGGGGATCAAGCTTCACTGGATATGTTTGGAGTGGTGCAGCCAGGCTGTGCCAGCAGCATGGATTGGATCTGGCCTCTCTGAGGGCTGCCCTGTGCCTGGTGGTCCAGGGAGCACTGTTTGCTCTGGCCTCTGGGGTGGATGTCTTCTAGAGCAAGGGTACAGGTGGTAAATAGGGCTCTGGGGCTTCCCATACCAAGGACCATGGCCACCCTCTCATTCTCTGGGCAGCTGAGGAGGGGACTGGGCTGGATTTATGTCCCTTGGGAAAATGCTGGCCCCTGGAACATTTTCAAGCTGCGGCTGCTGCCAGGCCAGGGCTGGGCTCTCAGCCTTCTCTTCCCTTCCTCCCTCCCCATCAGGTTCACCACATTCTGCAAGAGATGGTGATTGGTGGGATGGTGCTGGAGACCAACATGAATGAGATTGTGGCACAGGTGGAGGCTCAAGGCAAGCTGGAGAAGGCAGAGGTGAGCGGTGGGACTGATGCAGCCCAGGCTGTGAGGGGGGCCAGCCTGTGAGATCTGGAGTGGGCGTGTGAGGGGGTATCTGGGCTGTCCCCAGTCTCCTGCCTGAGCCCTCGGGGTGGGGCTGGGAACACCCCTGCCCAGCCGCGCTGTTCAAGAGCAGGGGGAGCTGCCCAGGCATGGAAATGGCTCTTCCCATCAAGTTAATGACCTGAGGCAATAAAAGGTTTATTGCCCTGTTTGCTCTGTCACTGGGCAGATGCAGTTGCTGGGGTGCTGTGGGGCAGGGGCCGGTGGTCACAGTCTCTCTGTCCTCAGGGAGGCCTCTCAGCCGCTCCGTCCCGCGCTGTGTCGGCTGTGAAGAACATCAACCTGCCCGAGATCCCCCGCAACATCAACATCGGGGACATCAACATCAAAGTGCCCAACCTGTCGCAGTTCATGTGAGCGGAACTTGGCAGGGGGCCAAGCAGAGCTGGAGTGCCTGGCTCCTCTCAGGGCACTGCGTGTGTGGCACCAGGGGGCTGGTGCTGCCAGGGTGCCTGGGCTGCCACAGGGCTCAGAATGGGATGGAGGGTCCCCTACTCTAGAGCTGGGCTCAGTTGTGCTCTCTGGTCCCTCAGCAAGACGCATGCTCTTTCCTTCCCCTCCCACCCTGCAGATGCACAGCCTCTCCTCACTGTGGGGAACAGCTGGTTCCTGCTTCTCCTGGGATTCTTGGGATTCCTAGTGCTAAATGCATGCCTGTAAGCGAGGGGTCCATCACATGCTGCAGGTTGCCTCCTCCATTCTCCTGGCCGTGGCTGTCCCCTGCCCTAGTCCTGCTCACTGGGATGGGCCTCAGCCAGGTGGGGGTCACTCCTGAGAGCTGCTGTGAGCCCCAGCAAGAGTGTGGGGGGGACCTGCCAGAGCAGGGGACATGGCAGCAAGAGGGACGGGAGCTGAGGGAGCAGGATGAGCAGGTGGCAGCTCGCCGGGTCGAACCAGGCTGGGGCTGCTTGAGTGTGTCCCTGTGTCCCAATAAACTGCCCTTGAACCTGTGTCTGTGTCTGCTGTGGGTGCTGCTGGTTGGGCCCCAGAGGGCTCTTCGCAGCTCTTCTGGAGTGGCTGCAACCCCAGGGGGCTTTTGGCTGGTGAAGGCCCTGGAGGTGGGAAAAGGGTCCCAGGATGTCATGGGGGAGGGTGGAGGGCTTAGGGCAGAGTCCCTGGCTGCATTCTGCTTCTGGAGCAGGTGGAGGGAGTGATGGCCCAGATGGGGCTGTGACAGCAGCGTCCCTGGCTTTGGGCCTTTGGTGGCATGTCACCCCCAGCCAGTGTTCCTGCCCTCTCCCTGCTGCAGAACATCTGGGCAGGGCACCTGTGAGTCCTGATGGCTTGGTGGATGTGGGGGGGCTCTGGGACTGGGGTCCCCTGACGCCAGAGGGGAGCATGGCTGGTCGTGGGGGTCACAGTGACCTCCAGGCTCCTCCAGCCTCATGCCCCACGCCCCTGGCTGCACCGCGGCTCCATCTGGCCACCAGCCCTCGGGGCTGGCCGAGGGCCCTTCCTCTGCTCCCCAGCTGTGCTCCGGGCTCTGCCTCCACTTCCCCTGGCAGGGAAACCGTGACTCTGCCTGGAAGGAATTTTCCTGTCGTTTCCCCTCCCTGCAGTTTAACCCCTCCCCAGCTGGCCAACGACCACACCCGTGCTCCTGGAGGTCAAGGAGCTTGGCAACTTGCTGACTCCTCCGCTGGCCCCCCTTCTCCTGCCAGGACAGGCAGCGAAGGGTGCAGGTGAGCCGTGCCTGGGCCGTGTCCTGGGGCTGGGTCTGGCAGCGCTGGAATGGCTGGAGGGGAACGATCTGGCTCGGCCCATGGCGAGGTGCCGGTGTCCCACTGCGTGCCAGGCCGGGGGCGCGGCGGGCCAGGGGATTGGCTGCCGTGGGTCGTGTCGGTGTCTGGTGCCGCACCGCAGCATCTCACTGCCGGTGCGGGATGTGTCCGGGCACACGTGCTTCCTCTACGGCTCCGGGAGCGGCTCCGGTAACGGCTCCGGGAACGGCTCCTTGCCCTGTCCCGCGTCTGGCCACGCTTCACTGCGCGGCGCTGCGGCAGGATGGGGACCGGCGACCGTGCTGGGGCCGGGAGAGTCGCTCTGTCGCGCCCGGCTGCTGGCTCTCCTCGAGCCTGCGATGGGGTGGTTACCAAGGGTGAGCCGGACCGAACCCCTGGCCTCCTGTTTCCCCACCCGAGGGGCTGCAGCGCCGGCCTCGGCGGGGCTGGGTTGTGCGGGAGCTGTGAGAACCCGGCCCTGGCAGTGACTCGGTGTCGTGCCCCGAGGGGTTGCGGCGGTTACCGGACCCCTCCGACACCCCAGAGCGACCGGGAAGGGCCGCAACGTGTACAGGGCTGCGAAGGGCAGGGGCTGCCCGGGATGTCAGCGCTCCCTCTCCGAGCTGCCGGCGTGGGCTGGAGATGGGAGACGGGGCTGGATCCTGGGGTTGGCTCCCAGCGGCTCCCGACCGCAAGCCCACTGCCCGCCCCAGTCGGGCTGTGCTGTGCCATTCAGGGGTGCCGGGTTTTGCTGGGCTCACCTGGGGCTTGCCTGCCAGAGCGTGTTGCCAAATCCAGGCCCCCTCCCCAGGAACTAGTAGTGCTGCACCGCGAGCACAGCCCCGTGACTGCCCACGGGGAGCAGGACATTGCTGAACTCCTGCTGCCAGGGCAGGGTGTGCCAGCTGTGGCTGCGGTTCAGAGGACTGGGCTGGAGAGCTGCGCGGGGCACCCCCGAGGGGAACACCGGTGCGGGGGTGCTGCAGGTACTGTGGTCAGGGGGCACATCCCGGCTCGGTGGCTGCCGGGTGATGGTTTGTCCACTTCTTGGTACCTCCGTGATGAGCGTCCTGGCCAGGGCTGGTGGGAGGGAGCCAGGAGGACCCCGGGGAGCTCCGGGCTGGAGGCGCTGGCTGGGTGGGGGTGGTTCAGCGCAGCAGGGACACGGGACGCGCACCCGCGGCTGCCGCCTCCGGGCTGGGGCGGTGGGTGCCGCAGCCCCGGGGGTGTTGCAGCCGTGAGGGTCTCGCAGCCCCGGGGGTCGCTTTCTGCTCGGGAGCGGAGGCACCTTTTCCCCACTCAGAGCTGCCTCCTCACCCTGTCCCAGTGCAGGGGAGCCCATGCCCATGTCTACCCCCCGCTCCGCTGCCCCTGCTGTTCCGGGCCGTGCCCCTGCTCCCTGCCGGCAGCAGCCATGGGATTAAGGGGGCAAGAGCTCGGTGTTCCGGCTCTGGAGCTCTGGAGGAAACTCGTCCTCCTGCAGCTGAGAGTGCAGAGCTGAGACAGACAGAGCTCCGGGTACAGGCGAGGAGAGAGATGGGGAACAGACAGGGGGCAGGCAGGACCCCACTGCTCCTTACTGCCCACGGCTGAATGCAGGAAGATGTGTGGTGTTTCTGTTGCTGCACAGACCCCGGGTGTGGGGGCAGACGCTGAGCATTGGAGTGGGCTGAGCAGGGGAAGGGGCTCTGGGGCCTCATGGGGGCCAGCAGGGGCTGTGGGGTGAGCGGCAAGCAGTGGGGTTTGCATACGTGGAGGTTATGGAGCCCGT
Source organism: Pithys albifrons albifrons (assembly GCF_047495875.1). Lineage (NCBI taxonomy): Eukaryota > Metazoa > Chordata > Aves > Passeriformes > Thamnophilidae > Pithys > Pithys albifrons. The sequence goes on along the minus strand of NC_092470.1, from coordinate 21,763,007 downwards.
AGTCAGTGGGGAAGACTGGGGAGTCTGGGGGGTGCATGAGGGTGTGGGAAGCTCTGGGGCATAGGGGGCTCTGGGATGTGTGAGGCCAGAGCCTCGAGGGATCCACGTGCCCACATGGGTGATGCCCAACATCTGTGCCACGTGTGGGATGTTGGACACGCATGTGTGCTGCTGTGGGCTCCACAGAGGGGGCTTCTGGGGTGTAGGATCCTGCAGGCACTGGGGCAGTCAGAGTGTGGGTGCTGTGGAGCAGTGCAGAAGCCTGGGGAGGGGTCTGGCCGGAGTTAATGGGGGTCAGCACTGGGGTGAGCTGGGGTGGGTGCCTGCGTGCCATGCCTGAGGGGTGTGGGGAAGCCCAGTGTGCCCATCAGTGCAGCTTCCCAGCCAGCTGTAGCTCTTGGTCCTGGGAGCCTGTCCCCACATCTGTGGTAGCCATTGGGCATGGGGATGGCTTGGCTGTGTCAGCCAGGGGATGCCGGGGAGGCCACAGTATCCAGAGTGATTTGTGCCAGGCATGGTAATCCCTGTGTGTGCAGCTGGGTGCTGTCAGGGCCAGGGCAGGGCTCCCTGAGGGCATCCCTCGCCTAGTCCTGGTTTGCCCTTTGCCTCAGCTGTGGCTCCCGGCAGCACCTGCCCATGTCTCTCTGTGAGGAAAGATCAATTGGATCTTGGGAACAGGAGTTTCTATTACCATTGTGTGACAGGATGTGTCACCTCCCCACCCTGCCCTGAGTGGGACCTTACACGTGTTCACTGGGGCTGGGCTCTCAAGGATGGAGTTTGACCCCAGTGCTGCCGGGTTCACGACCCTGGACTTTGAGAGGGCTGTGGGCAGGATGGGCTCCTCCTGGGTGCCCTGCATGCTTCCAGACCTCTGCGCTGACTCCTGTGCACCCACTTTCCCTGCTGTGGGGGGCAGCCTGTGAGCTGTGCCCCTTGCATTTAGAGGGTCAGCTGGCATCCTCTAACAGCGTCTCAGACTGTGTCACTTGAGAGCAAACAGGGTGATACTGAGCCCATGTCTGGTCTTGACGGATTGTGACACCTGCATCATGGTGGGGACATGGCCAAGGGCTGTGACCGCCCACTCTGTCCTCCTTTTGCAGGGACAGGCCAGTACTAGGGAGGGTCCCCGGGAGTCCTGGCCCACAGCCGACACCTGCTGCCCGATGGTGTGACCCCCCCGCCTCCGGCTCTGCCCCTGCTTGCAGTGGCACTGGGTGTTGGTGCTGCCACCAGGCTGGGTGTGGGCAGGTGGAAAGATCATCCCAGGGGCTGCCGCCGCCCTGAGCCCCATGGCCATTTAATCCTTCACCCATTAACTTGGACTAATAAACCTCGTGGGAGCAAGAGGCTAAAAGCCGCGCCTGTTCCAGCATTGCCTCCGCCAGCTCTGCTCCCACTGCCCGCCATGGCGGCCGGCTTCTTCATCAGCAAGAGTGTGGGCATCGTGGCCATTGTGCTGGGCCTGGGTGCCGTGGCCACCATCATAGCCCTCTCGGTGGTGTATGCCCAGGAGAAGAACAAGGGGACATCACCTCCAGGCCCCAACAGCACAGATGGCCCCGGCACCACCACTACTGCTGCCCCCAACAATCCCTGGAACCGCTGGAGGCTGCCAGGCACACTGAAGCCAGAGATCTATGAAGTGTCCCTGCAGCCCTTCCTGACACCCGATGCCAACAACATGTACATCTTCAAGGGCAACAGCAGTGTGGTCTTTGTCTGTGTGGAAGCCACCGACCTCATTCTCATCCACAGCAACAAGCTGAACTACACTATGCAGGGCTCCTTCCATGCCACGCTGCAGGCAGAGGGCAGCAGCAGTGCCCCTGCCATCACCCGCACCTGGTTGGAGACACGCACCCAGTACCTGGTGGTGCAACTGGACGCTCCCCTGCAGCCTGGCCAAAAGTACCGGCTGTCCAGCAGCTTCACTGGGGAGCTGGCCGATGACCTGGCTGGCTTCTACCGCAGCGAGTACAATGAGTCGGGCACCAAGTAGGTGGATGGCGGGGGACAGGGTGAAGGGCACAGGCCTGGCCTGGGGTGGCAGTGGGAAGGGTACTGGGGCCACAGGTGTGGCTTTGGGGCTCTGCTTCCACTGGGTTAGTGGGATGGGTGTGTGGAACCTCTGTGCCCCGCTGCATCCCCATGCAACCTGAGCAGGGATGGGAGCAGGGGAACCGGGAGATGCAGTTCCTGCAGGGACCCCCGGGACTGACAGGCTTGGTCTGCAGGCAGGTAGTGGCCACCACACAGATGCAGGCAGCGGATGCACGCAAAGCCTTCCCCTGCTTCGACGAGCCAGCCATGAAAGCCAACTTCACAGTGACACTGATCCACCCCTCTGATTACAAGGCCATTTCCAACATGCCCGCCAAGAGTGAGTGAGGTGTTGGACCCTGGTGGGGGGCTGGGGGCCCAGCAGGGCTGTGGCATGACCCTGTACTCCCTGCAGGCAGCCGGGAGCAAATTATTGACGGGCAGAGCTGGAATGTTACAGAGTTTCACACCACCCCCAGGATGTCCACGTACCTGCTGGCATTCATTGTCAGTCAGTTTGACTACAAGCAGAGCGACTCAGGAAAAGTACTGGTAGGCTGGGGTGGGGGACACCCCCTTCCTCCCTGGGGGGCTGAGCCCGGGCTGCTGCTGAGCCCTGCATCTCTCTTCTCCAGATTCGCATCTGGGGCCGCCCCAAGGCCATTGCCGAGGGCCAGGCTGACTATGCACTCACCGTCACCGGCCCCATCCTCAGCTTCTTTGAGGGACATTACAAAACGCCATACCCGCTCCCAAAGTCTGGTGGGTGCTGCAGGGTTCCGGGGGCACTGGGTTGAGGTGCCTGCCGCAGGGTGGGGGCAGATGGTCTGGCACTGTCAGCAGGACAGTGACGGGACCCCTCTGTCCCCAGACCAGGTTGGCCTCCCCGACTTCAATGCAGGCGCGATGGAGAACTGGGGGCTGGTGACCTACCGGGAGAACTCGCTGCTCTTTGATGATAAGTACTCCTCCATCGGCAACAAGGAGCGGGTGGTGACTGTTATTGGCCATGAACTGGCACACCAGGTACCCACTGCGTCCTTTGCCCACCCTCAGGGCTGATGGCTGGTAGCTGATTGGGTGCTGTGTCCCCCACAGTGGTTTGGGAACCTGGTGACGCTGCGGTGGTGGAACGACTTGTGGCTGAACGAGGGCTTTGCCTCATATGTGGAGTACCTGGGCGCTGATTATGCTGAACCCTCTTGGAACATTGTGAGTCCTGGGGATGGTGGGCAGGAGCATGGGCAGGGGGAGCAGATACCCCAGGGGCTGCCCCAGTGTCAGGGGGGTGCTGCAGGGCTGAAGTGAGTGCTGGACTTTCCCTGCAGAGAGACCTGATGGTGCTGAATGAGGTGTATGCGGTGATGGCGACAGACGCCCTGGCCAGTTCCCACCCGCTCTCCTTCCGTGAGGATGAGATCAACACACCAGCCCAGATCAGCGAAGTCTTTGACAGCATTGCCTACAGCAAGGTGGGCATGGGGGGCCCTGGGTGGGGAGTGGGCTGTGAGGTGACCCTGGGATCTCTGACCTGCTATCCCTGCAGGGAGCATCTGTGCTACGTATGCTCTCGGACTTCCTCAGCGAGGACATCTTCAAGGAGGGGCTACAGGTGAGGCATTGCTTCTGCCAGGGTGCAGCAAGCCCAGTGCAGGGTGGACATCCAATGGTAGGGACCTCCCTGGGCACTCTGGGAGTGTCCCATACCCCGAACCTGCCCCTGCTGACCCATCTCTCCTGCTGCTCTCCCACAGTCCTACCTGCACACCTTCGCCTACAACAACACCGTCTATACCGACCTTTGGGTCCATCTGCAAAAGGTAGGAAGGGGCTGGTTTTCATGCTGTTCCCCCAGCCCCATCTCTATGGGGCTGCCTGGTGGAACAGGGTCCCATGTGCTGGGTGAGGGGTGCAGTGTTGGCTGAGCCCTGTGGCCCTGTGCCCCTGGCCCCAGTGACCAGCGGTGTTGCCGTCCCCTCAGGCAGTAGAGAAGAACGATGTCTTTCTGCCTGACAACGTCAGCAACATCATGGACCGCTGGACACTGCAGATGGGCTTCCCTGTGGTGACCGTTGACACCCGCACTGGCACCATCAAACAGGCACACTTCCTGCTGGATCCCAACTCCCACGTGGACAGACCCTCTGTGTTCAAGTGAGTGGAGCAGGGGCTGGTGGCAGGGGACTGGAGGGTCAGGGGTGAGTACCAGTCCCATCACCTGCCTGTCTTTGATACAGCTACACCTGGATCATCCCCATCACCTGGATGACGAGTAATGGCATTGTGAATGACAGGTACTGGCTGACCCAAACCACAGGTACGGTGTGTTCTGGCTGTGAATGGCGGTTTTGCTGCCATCTCCCCTGCTCTGCCGCAGGTTGGGGTCCCTGGAGGAGGACCCCAAACACCTGGGTGATGGGACCTGAGCTTGCCCCGCCGGGGGGTAAGGGGCAGTTCCAGCAGAGCCTGCTGTCCCCTTCCAGACACCAACAACACATTCAAGGTTGAGAGTCCCAATTGGCTCCTGCTGAACCTCGATGTCAGTGGGTACTTCCGTGTCAACTACAACCAGGAGAACTGGAACCAGCTCCTCAACCAGCTCAGCACCAACCACAGTGTATGCAGGGCAGACAGAGCTGTGGCGTGGGACCCCAACCCAAAGCCCCCATGCACCCCACACCCTGCTCAGGGCTGCCCTGAGACACCAACTTTGCCCTCTCACAGGCCTTCCCTGTGATTAACCGTGCCCAAATCATTGATGATGCCTTTAACCTGGCCAGGTGAGCTGTACCAGGTGCTTTGAGTGCCACAAGGGTGAGGGGCTGGGCCAGGTGGGTGCCCTGAGGTGGGCAATGGTGGTGGGGCTGGGGAGCTGATGCTGCCCTCACCTCTGCCAGAGCCAAGTACGTCAACGTGACCTTGGCCCTGAGCACGACACGGTTCCTGAGCAAGGAGACAGCGTACATGCCCTGGCAGGCAGCGCTCAACAACCTCAAGTACTTCGAGCTGATGTTTGACCGCAGTGAGGTCTTTGGGGCCATGACGGTGAGTGGTGCCGTTCTGTGTGCTGGGGGTGAGGGGCTGGGGCTTCCCCTGCAGCAGGGTGGGGGCTGCTGTCAGTGCCACTGGGTACTGACCTTCTCCTGCTCCCCAGAAATACATCCAGAACCAGGTGATTCCTCTCTTCAACCACTACAAGAACATCACCAAAGACTGGGAGAACAGACCCAGTGACCTGATGGACCAGTGAGTGCTGTGGCCCCAGGGCTGGGCTGGACCCCTGGAGTCTCCCCAGCTACACAGGGAGAGGCCACAGGCCCACCTGCAGCTGGCTGGTGGGTGCCCCGTGTTGGACTCCAGCCTTTGTGGCCTCTCTGCCCAGGTACAATGAGGTCAATGCCATCAGCACTGCCTGCTCCTATGGCGTCTCTGACTGCCGAAACTTGTCCATCCAATACTTGAACCTGTGGCGGAACAATGTCAGCGAGAACCCGTGAGTGCCCAGGGAGCCCTGGCACTGTGTGCAGCTGAGCTGGGCATGGCAAGGGGCTCCTGGCACTGACGGCTCTTACTCCAACAGGGTTCCCCCAAACCTGCGCTCGGCCATCTACTGCAGCATGGTGGCCACAGGTGGGGAGGACACATGGAATTTCCTCTGGGAGAGGTTCAAGGAGGCCGTTGTGGTGTCTGAGGCTGATAAGCTCCGCACAGCCCTCGCCTGCAGCTCCGAATCCTGGATCCTTAACCGGTGGGTGTGGGACCCAGTGGACTTCATGGTGGTGATACCACCAGCCCCTCACCCCACATCATGTCTGCTGCCCCTGCCAGCCCCTCAGCCCACGTTGTGTCCCCCCAGGTACCTGGAGTACACCCTTGACCCCACAAAGATCAGGAAGCAGGATGCTACCTCCACCATCAACAGCATTGCCAGCAACGTGGTGGGGCAGCCCCTGGCCTGGGACTTCATCCGTAGCAACTGGAGGACTCTCTTCAGCCAGTGAGAACCGCGGAGGGCTGAGGGCATCCCCCTCTGTCCACACCCCTCAGGAGTGGCCCTGTCCCTTCCCTTGTCCCCTGGGCTGTGGCTCTGTGGGGCCCCTGGCTCAGTGCCCCTCTGCTCTCACAGGTATGGAGGTGGCTCCTTCTCCTTCTCCCGCCTGATTTTATCTGTGACCCAGCGTTTTAACTCTGAGTTTGAGCTGCAGCAGGTGAGGCTGGACCCTGACAAGGAGGACTCTGGGCATGGGGACACCAGTCCCAGCAAGCCTGCCCTTTGCCAGCAGCACTTGAGAGGGGAGTTCCTGCCTCTCATGTGGCCAGGGCTCTGGACAGCTTCTGCTGGTCAGCTTCTGCTGGGAGGCTTCTGGGGTGGTGCTGGGGGCCTCCCAAGGGCTCTCAGCGTGCTACTGGGACTGTCAGGATGATGTTGGGTGGTGTTGGGGGCTGCTGGGGTGCTGCTGGGGGCTCCCAGGGGCTACTGGGGTGCTCTTGGGGCTGCTGGGGTTCTGCCAAAGAGCTGCTGGGGTGGTTCTGCTACAGCCCCAGGGGTTGTTGGAGGCTATTGGGGTGCTTCTGGGTGGTGTGGGGTGGTGCTGGGGTCTGCCAGGGGCTGCTGGGCCTGCTCCCACCCTGCTCCAGCCCCATCTCTGCCCGGCAGCTGGAGCAGTTCAAGAAAGACAACCAGGACATTGGGTTTGGGTCGGGGACGCGGGCGCTGGAGCAGGCACTGGAGAGGACCCGTGCCAACATCAACTGGGTAGAGGAGAACAAGGCGACAGTGCTGAGCTGGTTTGAGGGTGAGACCAGATAATGGCACCTGCCCTCCCCCAGACACTGGGACAGACCCTCACCCACTCCCACCTCTGCTCACTCCATCCCTGTGGCCTTGAGCCCCCTGTGCCCCCCAGTCCCCTACTGCCAGTGATGGGCCTGATGCCTGGCTAGTGGGCAGTAAGTAGGGTGATGGGGGACTTGGGGAGGGGGAAGGAATGTTGTGCTGGTGCAGCCCTGGAGGTATTTAAATAAAGACTTGTCCAGTTTTGTGGGGCATCCTGGGTGTTGGAGGGCTGTGCTCAGGGACTGCGAGGGGCTGGGCAGGAAGTGCCAGGGACCCTGTGGCAGTCACAGGCCAGGGGCTGAGGCTGTAAGCCCCCCAGGCTGTTAGGAGCCTGGTGCTAAGTGGCTCTGGGGGCTTTGCCGACGCCAGCCCCTGGGCGACCTGTCTGACAGCTGCCTGTGAGCTCTCCTGCTGGGCCTTGCCTGGGGGGCTGCCTGCTCAGGGCTGCCTGCCCTCCAGGCTTGTGCTGGGACCCCTCTGCCTGCCCCCTGTTCTGGGCAGGTGCTGTGAGGTCGGGGCAGGGGGTGGCTGCAATTGTCAGGAAGGACTATCCACCATGGATTACCCCAAAGGGATGGAGCTGTCTGGTCACAGGGAAGGGATGGGACCCCTGAGTGGGTGGGAACTGGGGCTTGGTGGAGCTGAGGACCCCTTGGGTGGTGGGTCCCTCTGCCACTCCGGCCCCGGGACACATCTGGGGTGAGGGGTGAGCTGGGAGGGGCCACTGAGCCTCTGGCCCAGGGCAACACCTGGCTGTGTGTGGGGTGCCAGGCTGAGGGGTATCCCCAATCCTGCCTGTGCTGGGGTGCAGCCAGTGGGTCCCAGAGTAACGAGTCAGGGTGCAGTGGTGCACAGCACCTTTAATAGGGACCCTGGTGTCTGTCCTGTCCCACGTGGCTCTGTGGCACAGCCTTGCCAGCAACCCATGGCTATGTCACTGTCCCACTTCCATGTCACCTTCCCTGCGTGTTCTGTGTCTGGGGGTACAGGATTAGCTCCAGCCTTCCCAGTGCTGCACTGGGGTGGTGTGGGCAGGGCTGGGCAAACGAGCCTGTCCAGGGCTGAGGGGCTGCCGGTCTGTGTGGGAAAAGGTATGTGAGGTGAGTGGCTGTGGGACATGCCGTGCTCTCTGCCTCACCCTCCATGAGGACCATCCCCCACCAACCCGGGGATGCGGTGGCAGGGGCTGGGCTGGGCTGGGGAGAGGCTGTGGGTACCTGGTGGTTTGCAGATAGCTGGGTGCCACGTGCAAGGGTCTTGAAGTGCCCCACGTCCATCAGTCGTGCCCTGGGAAGCTCAAAGCAGCAGGAGGAAGCCATCCCGGTGCTCGTGGCCATGTCACGTGTCTGGGGTGGCTCAGTGGGGTCACTGCTCCGAGGCTGCACAACGGTGGAGACCAGGACCCTGCAATGTAGTTGGAGGTCCTTTGCAACTCTAGGAGGATCCCTGCAAAGATATGTAAGGTGACGATCCCCAGGTCACTAACCCCGCATCGGGACCCCCAAAACTCTCTGGGGGAGTACCCGCAGCAGAGTCAAAGGAGAGCGACCCCCACGGCCCCATCCCCATGCCAGGAGCCCCGTGCAGCTCTGAGGGGGTCGCCGACATGGGAGGTGACCCCCAGCCCACGGTGCCGGGGGACGAAGCATCACGGGGGTCCGTGTCCTGGCAGCATCCCAGCCCCCGGGGGCAGAGGGGGCAGTGTCGGGTGGCCGGCTCCGCCCGGCCGAGCCCCAGCAGGGCGGAGAGGTGGGCGATGTAGCGGGTGGCGAGCCGCAGGGTCCGATCTTGGTGAGGGTGTGCCCGGCGGGAGCCAGGTAGTGCTGCATCCGCAGCGGGACACGGCCACGCGCAGGCAGATTCTGCCGAAGTGGCTGGGAACCCGGTGGAGTGTCTGGCCATGGTTGGGGGCTGCTCTGCCGGCCGCTCCTTGGGGTATCTCCGGCTTTATTTGGGCTGGGTGTACGGGGTGATGCCCCTGCGCCCACATGGAGGTGTCGAAGTCCCCCACCCCCCGCGCCGGGCTGCCTGCGGCGGGAGCCTGGGAATGCCGAGCCCATTTGCAGAAGTGTCAGATCTGACTCCTTTGGTCCTTAATTGGCGCTGCTGGCGCTGGGAAGTGTGTGTGGACCCATTCACACGGCCGTGAGAGATGCTAACGTGCCGCCAGCCCCGCACCGCACCACATCACCGCACCGCACCGCACCTCCCCGCACCTCCCCGCAGCGGGGACCCGGGACTTGACCTTCCAGTGCCGAGACCACAAGCTGCCAGTCCTGGCACCCAGCGGGGTCTCCACAGCTCTCTGCCCTTTGCCCAGCTCCCACCCCTGGGTCGGGGAGTACTGGGTGGGCTCTGGCTCAGACTGAGGGCCCCAAGGGTGTGGGGAGCGCAGGGTGCTTGGGTGGAGGGGCCGGGATTCTCCCTTCCCAGAGACATCCCCGCACTGCCCGTTCTGCTCCCGTCTCCTCCGTTCGATGGGGTACAGCCCCAGACGGCTCCAGAGAATAGCTGAGGCACCTGGGGACCCACCAGGCTGCGCCCCTGTTTGGATGTGGTGGTCCCTGTGTTGCTGCGGGTCGGGGTCCCCGAGGCAGCAGGAGGCATTGTGGAGGGTGCCAAGCTCTTGACTGGTGCTGGGAGCAGGGGACTCTCCCCTGCGTAGGTGGGCTGGCGTGAGCAGCAGGACGGGGAGGTCTATTTGCCGGGCGCTTTGCAGCACTGACCCCTACGCCGGGCACGACCCTGGCCCCTGTCCCTGCCAAATGTCTCCATCCAAGACAGAGGGACAAGCGTGGGCACCGGGAGCCACACAAACGTCTGACCCGGGAGATGCTGGAGCAGGGATGGCGGGTCCCAGGTGGGCAGTGACATATCCAGGGACGGTCCCGGCGGGGCCAGGGACCCCTCAGCAGGAGAGCTGGGGGATCCTGGGGTGCAGTCCGAGCTGTGCACCGACCGAGCTGTGCGCCGGTGCCCTGCGCTCCGCTCCATTGATACGGACTGGAGGGCTGTGGAGACACCACTTGCCCTGGGGGCGAGGGGCTGCAGGGTGTCCCTCGGGGGCTCTGACCCTGTGGCCCATGCTGCCCCGGCCCAGCCGCACTCCAGCACTTGTCCAAATAAGGAGGTGGGAAGCGGCTGCGGCGGGTGCAGAACTCATTATCTGGGAGCTCACCAGCTAATGAGACCCAGGAGGGGGCCCGTGGGGGAGAGGCGGGGGAAAGCAAGGCCGGGCAGCGGAAAGGGGCCGTGGGATGCAGAGCTCCCCTTGAGTCCCTTTCATGCTCCAGGCTCAGGCTGCTCCAGACACCCCCTGCGCCCCCAGCCCCGCGACAGGCGTTGGAATGGGGTCGGCACGGGCTGTCTCAGACCGTGCTGGGGTCGCGCAGGGCACTGCCTCGCTGTGTCACCCCGGTTTGGGGGTGGGGATCCAGTGCCTCCGCCGAACCCCGGGCTGTGCATGCCGAGTGTAGGGGTCCTGTGCCCCCAGCTGTACCCCCAGGCTGTGCACACCCGGTCTGGGGGCCCGTGCCATGCCGGTGTCCCCTTGCGCCCCTGATGGATTTTCCGTCCCTCGGCGGAGCCGTTTCCCGGGAAACCTTCGCACCCGCCGGTCCCGACACCTGTGGGCCTGGGAACGCGGCGGGGGGGCCCATCCCAGCCCCGGCCCTCGGCTCTCCCCGCCCGTGCGGGTTCCCCTGCCGCTGCCAGCACTCGGCAGCCCCGCGGGGTCTTGGCTCATGGGGGCGGTGGGGGACCAGAACCCCCAAACCGGGTGTAGGGAAGTCCCACAAAGGCACGGAGACAGCGGGGACGCCCGGCTGGGGCCATGCTGCTGGCGGAACACTGGAACATCGCACTGCAACCCCCACTGCAGCCTCACCAGAGCCCCACAGTAGAACCCCAGAACACCCCACTGCACCCCCATTGCAGATCCTGCTGCTGCCCCACTGTAGCCGCTCTCAGCAGACCCACTGACACCCCGCTGCAGCCCCCCGCAGCTGACCCACTGCAGCCCCCGTGCAGGCCTGCACTGCAGGACCCATGCGGGTCCCAGCCCCGTCCCCAGCTGAGCGTTGCGGTGCGGGGTGCCGGGGTGGGCAGCACCGAGCAGCCTCGCACCTCTGGGGTGAAATTCGTCACCCCCCCACCGTTCACAGCCGCGTCTCTCGGCCCCCCGGCCCCCCCAACCCCCGGCCTTTGAAGTGCTGCAGCCACGAAGGTGCCACTTCACACCTCTGCCCCGGCATAAAGTCAGGGCAGCCGGGAGCCACCGGCACACGGTTCTCGGCCCCGCCATGGCTTACTCCACAGCCCCTGGCCACGCACTGCCGGCCACGGCTCCACTGCAGGACTGGGGCTGCCGCGGCCCCCCGGACACCCTGGGCTACAGCAGCAGCTCGCCTGCAGCATCGCCCGACTCCTGCGGCCTTGCGTCCCCCGCCGCCGCCCGGGGCCCCTGCCGTGGGCACGCCGCCCCCCGCCCGCGGGGCAGGAAGGGGGCGCGGGGCAGCGGCGGCCCGGGGGTCCCGAGGCAGAGCGCCAGCGAGCGGGAGAAGCTGCGGATGCGGCGGCTGGCGCAGGCCCTGCTACGGCTGCGGCACTACCTGCCCCCCGCGCTGGCGCCCGCCGGGCACACCCTCACCAAGATCGAGACCCTGCGGCTCGCCACCCGCTACATCGCCCACCTCTCCGCCCTGCTGGGGCTCGGCCGGGCGGAGCCGGCCACCCGACACTGCCCCCTCTGCCCCCGGGGGCTGGGATGCTGCCAGGACACGGACCCCCGTGATGCTTCGTCCCCCGGCACCGTGGGCTGGGGGTCACCTCCCATGTCGGCGACCCCCTCAGAGCTGCACGGGGCTCCTGGCATGGGGATGGGGCCGTGGGGGTCCCTCTCCTTTGACTCTGCTGTGGGGACTCCCCCAGAGACTTTTGGGGGTCCGGACATGGGGTTAGAGACCTGGGAGTCACCCTTCCATATCCCTGTGACGGGGACTGTCCCAGAGGCATTCGGGGGTCCCAACAACGGGATGGAGACCTGGGCGCCGCCTCCCTACACCCCTGCAACGGGGATTCCCCCAGAGGTGCTCGGAGTCTCCCACATCGCGATGGAGACCTTGGGGTCGCCCCCTTACATCCCTGCAGTGGGGACCCCCCCGGAGTTGCACGGGGCTGTTGCCTCCACCGCGTCCCCCTGGCTAACCCCTCCCTACTGTGGAGGGGCTGGGCCTCTCCCGGATCTCCCTGGTGACCCTCTCCTGGACGCGGGGCTGGCACTGCCGGAGTTCATTGGCTCAGGGACAGTCACCCAGGTATGTGCTGGCGGGTATTGGGATGACCCTGGGCATGGGGCTGGCACGTGGGAGAGATCGACACCCCTTGGGGTGGCCTCAGATTCCTCTTGGTGTGAGGCAGTGCAGAAACTGATTTTGGGGTAACAACAGCCTTGTCTGGGGTAGGGATTGGAGAGGTGACTTCTGCTTTCTGCAGTGAGTGAGGTGTCTTTCCCAGCCTGCCCCACCCTTCCTGGTGCCCCCCTCCCTCACGTTTGTAGGGGTCCCGTCAGTCGAGACAGTGGTCCTGCTTGTTTCTTGATGGGAGCCCTTCCAGGGAATAGGCTGTCACTCCTGCACCCCTGGTCCTGCCTGGACCCCTGCCCGGCTGTTCACCCTCTCCATGTCTGCTTCCCAGGACCTCTCTGCAGAGCTGCTCTCGCTGCTGGAGTCGGTGCTTCCGCCACAGCACCGACACTGACCTGGACGCGCCCCTGTGATGGAGCAGCTGCAGCCCCAAAACGCCCACCCGGACACCCGCGGCTCAGGGGACACATGTGACCTCTTTGACAGCTGCGGGGACGAGCTGCCCTGGAGCCCAGAGCTGGGTGGCTGTGGTTGAATGTGAATAAACCTTTGTGCCCTACCCGTGTGTCCGTGTGGATGTGCCCTGGAACTGGGCACGGAATGTGCCCGGGGGTCCTGTGTGCTCAGGGTGCCCTCGCTGGGCTGCAGGGCTGGAGGCTGTGGACCAGCCAGGCACCATCCGGGAGAGCAGTTGGGAGGGATATCAAGAAACATCCCCTCTGCCCTGGGGTCTGACCCCCCACCAGGGAGGGGTGAGCATCCCCAACACCCTTCTGATCCAGCCTACACACCTGGCAGTTCTGAGAGCCGCCCAGTGCAGAGTGTAATGGGGGGCTTTGGGGTCCAGCTTGGTGTGGGGTTGAGGCTGAGCTCATGGGCTGGAGAACCCACAAGGAAGGGAATGCGGGAGGTTGCAACCGGGCCCCTCTGTCCCCAGCCCCTTGATGGCTCCCCAAGGTCTGGGGTCCCCATTAGCAGGAGGATGGCAGGACCTGGCAGCCAGGTGCTAATGCATCGAGGGGGGGCTCTCTCCCTACTCTGGGGTCTGGGATGGGGGGTGGGGTAGTAATGAGCCCCATGAAGTGTGAAAGGACTCGTTAATGAAGTTAATTCCCTCTGCTGAGGGGAGGGGGCTCAGGGACAGGCCTTTGAGGTGCAAAACAGGCTCTCTGCCCTCTCCCAGGCCGCAGCCCCCACCCACCGTGCTCTAACCAGGGCTGAAGGGACCTCCCGACATGCTCCAGCCGTGGGGCACGTGCAACATGGACCATGGAGACAGTCTCTGCTGTGGGGATGGCCCCAGTCAGGGGGAGCAGCTAGCAGTGGCAGGGCTGGGAGGAGGGACCTGTGAGTGTTTGGGCCCCTGGCCATCCCTAAATGGTGCACCTCAGCACAAGAAGCCCTTGTGCACCCTAATGCCTGGCCCTGGCAGCAGCAGTGCCAGACCTGGGGGTCACCAGCTGCACCCCTCAGAGTGGGATCTGGAGTGGGCCCCCCCTTGGGATGGGGGTTTCCCTCCCACAGATGTGGGGTATGTCCTGCTGTGTGCCCCTGTGTGTCAGCACCGTGCACACTCACACATCCATGTGCCGTGGGCGGCTGGGGAAGGACTGTGCTGTTCCAAGCCGTGGCTGCGTCAAGGACCATCAGAGCTGCCAAGGGCACTCATCTCACGGCACCTCAGGCATTGGCTGCAGGCGCCAGTGCTTGGCAGTACCTGTCCCAGTACCCGCTCTGGTCGCCCCCACTGCCCCTCGTGCCCCAGTGCAGATGTGGGAGCCTTCGGTGCGGAGCCTCGGCAGGGCATGAGCGTCAGCCCTGCTATGGCCTGGCTGGGAGATGCTGGGCAGGACACCCCAGATGGAGGTGAGGTGGGGGCAACAGGGTGTCTGGTTCCCCAGGGGTCAGCACTGGGCCCAGTGGACTTCATTCTAGGCAGGACCATACTCCGGGAAGGGAATGGGGGGACAGTAAGAATGGCCCAGGGTGGGTGGTGTGTTGAGGTCAGTTGTGACTGTCTCCCTCTGCCCCGCTTGGTGGCAGTGACCCCCACACTCTGGAGATGTGGGGGGTCTCTGGAGAAGCAGCAGGATGGAGTGAGCAGCTATGGATAGAACATGTGGAGATGGGCTAAGAAATGTGGTGCTGGCACTGTGGCCCTTGTCCAGGAACTCTAGGGGATGGGACCCCCCCCATTCTGAGTGTGGCCTGTCCCCCTGGAACCCGCACTTCAAGGTTGCCCCTGCCCCTTTGCCTGTTGTTGCAGGAAGGGGCCACGCAGATGCAGACCCTGCAGCGGGAAACGCCAGCATGGTGCCCTCTGAGCAGGGCTGCACCTGGAGCGCCCCTGATGAGAACAGCGAGGAGCCGCTGAGCCTGCCCACCTTCTCCCCCGCCGCCCAGGTGCGTGTGGCCGTCACCTTCGCGCTCTTTGCCCTCTCAGCCGGCTGCAACCTGGCGGTGCTGCGGGTGGTGGGGGGCCGGGGGGGTGGCCGGCGCCCCCACATCCGCCTGTTGCTGCGACATTTGGCCGCCGCCGACCTGCTGGTGACAGTGGCGGTGATGCCGCTGGACGCCATCTGGAACATCACGCTGCAGTGGCGGGCGGGCGACCTCGCCTGCCGCCTGCTGATGTACCTGCGACTGCTGGCCATGTACGCCTCTGCCTTTGTCACCGTGGTCATCAGCCTGGACCGGCAGGCTGCCATCCTGCGCCCGCTGGCCATTGCCCGCGCCTGCGCCCGCAACCGCACCATGCTGCACGCCGCCTGGATCCTCAGCGCGGGGCTGGCGCTGCCACAGGTACCACCACCCCCCGGGTGCCCGGCCCCTGTCCCGGCTCCCGAGGGTCTGGTGACACTGGCCAAGGTCAGTTGGTGCCACTGTGTGACCTGCAGGGTGGGGATAGAGAGGAGCTGGAGAGCCCTGTGGGATGGGGACACAGAGGGGTTGGGGAGCCCTGCAGGATGGGGTGTGGCAGTGACCCCCAAGCTCTGCCCCCTTCCTGGGGTGCCCCTTGGACTGCCAGCAGTGGGGGGCTGAGCCATCACAGGGGTGATGGTGTGTCCCACACCGCGGGCTGAGTCCGTCCCTTGGGCTCTGGGCGTTCCTGCCTTGGCCTCCGATACCCTCTCTGCCTCGGGGAGGCGCAGACCTGCATCACCCCCGTTCCATCTCTCTTGTCTCCAGCTGTTCCTGTTCCGCACGGTCACCCTGCGCCCCCCCCACAACTTCACCCAGTGCACCACGCGCGGCAGCTTCCCCCAGCCCTGGCACGAGACCCTCTACAACATGGTGGGCTTCGCCTGCCTCTTCCTGCTGCCGCTGCTCATCATGGTCTGCTGCTACACCCGCATCCTGCTGGAGATCTCCCGCCGGATGGGTTCTGGCCTCTGTGAGTTCTGGGCACCACTGGGCATGCTCCTATGCCCAGGAGAAGCACTGACCGGGGCTCTGTACAGACGCCCCCACCCTCCCCCACGGCACGGGGTCCCTGTCCCAGACACATTTCCTCCTCACGGGCTGTGCCCCCTCAGTCTCCTCGCGGGATGCGTCTCTGTGGTGCTCCAGGAACAACATCCCACGGGCTCGGCTGCGGATGCTGCAGATGAGCCTGGTCATCGTCTCCTCCTTCATTCTCTGCTGGACCCCCTATTACCTACTGGGGCTCTGGCACTGGTTCTGTCCCCGTTCTGTGGAGAAGAGGGTCTCGTCTGCCCTCACCCACATCCTCTTCATCTTTGGCCTCTTCAATGCCTGCCTGGACCCCATCATCTACGGGCTCTTCACCATCCCCCTCCGGGGAGGCTGGGGCTGCCCCTGCGGGCGTGGCCCCCAGCTGCAGCCCCCCTCTCCAGCCACCGGCTCCTTCCGCTCCTCCCTGCCACCCAAGCGGGGAGTCCCGGGGGTGCGGGGGTCCTGGGGGGCTGCTGCTGATGCCACCCGCCATAGCAGCTCCCTGTGAGACCAGCACAACCCCTGGGGCGCTCAGGGCAGGGACATCCAGCAGCAGGATGGGTAGGCCAGCACAGGTCCAGCAGGGATGGAGTTGCTGCCACTCTCTTCCTGCATCCCAAAGCATCTCCGTGGGCTCAGGGCTGGCAGGGCTGTCCCCATCCCCTCTCTGTGCCCTGTACAGCAATAAAGTGTCCTACGGCCACCTCTTTTCCTTCCTGTGTTCCCTGTCTGGGAGCTGAGCTGGTGTCCCCAAAACCTTGACTCAATGGGGTCACAACTGCCCCTGACCCCGCCATGGGGGGCTCGAGGATCCCTAGGAAGGGGCAGATCCAAGGGCACCTGCAGGCTGCCCAGGGCTGGGGACTGCCCTCTCTATGCGTCTCGGTCCTAGTGGGTGAGGGGCTGGTGCCTGCCAGTGACACCGAGCTGGTGGCAGTTCCAGAATACACAGCTGGTGGCAGCCTCAGGGTGTCGCTGCTGTCGGCTCTGCTCCAAACAGGAGCTCCTGGCTCCTGCCCAAGGCCGTTGGGAGGCAGACGGGACTGCTGCTCTCGCCTGCAGCAGCTGCCCCAAGGCCAGCGCTGATGGCAGAGGTGGCACGGCTCCTGGGGCCTGCAGAGGTGGGAGGGGGCCGTGGGTGCCAGGGCCTCTCAGTCCTCCCTGCACCCTGAGCTAAGCCCTTCCCATGGCACCAGGAGTGATGCCAGGAGGAGGGACAGACCATGAGAACCGCCCTGGCATCCCCCTGGCCTTGAGGAAGGGACTAGAGAGCTGGGGTCCGCCTGGGAGCCCCCACTCCGTTGCAGTGGGTCACTGGGCTCCCTCAGCTCCCACTGCCCAGTGGGATGCCAATCCCAAACCACTGAGTGCAGCCTCGTGCTGGGGCAGGGTTTGCGGAGCTGCTTCTGCCGAGGGTCTCTCTGGCTCCAGCACCTGGTCCTGTGCCAGGAGCAGGCTCAGCTAGTGCAAGCAGAGGGGCAGGCAGGAGTCGTGCCCAATAACAGCAGTGCCAGCCATGCTTGCAGGGATTTATTTGGAAGTGGCAAAGGAAAAGTCCAGTGGAGTTACTCGAGCTCTGGGGAGTGATCCCACACCTTCTTGAGAGCTGGGGACCACGAGGGGTCTTGCACAGGGGGGTCACCCCAGGGTTCTCATGGCAGTCTCCATGTTGTGGGGCTCCAGGGAATGGGGGGCTGCATTCCCAAGTGCATGGGGGTACTCAGTGCTGCTGGGGCAGGGATAGGGCTTCCTTGGCAGGGGCTGAGTCTGGCATGGACTCGTGTGAGTATGAAAATATCATGTGGTAGGGCCTGAGAAATACTTTTGAGTGGAGGGACTGGTACAGCCAGAGGACAACCCAGCAAAAAACTACCCTCATGGGATGTTGATGCTGCTGTGACCCCACTGCTGGGACTGCCCTGCCTGCACCGGGACAATCAGGGTGCAGACAGGGACCGCCAGCCCATGGGGAGCTCTCCTCAGGCTGACAGCACTGGCTGGGCACCAGGGGGGCCAGAACTGCCCCATCCCTTTGCTGGCCATGCAGGGCTCCGAGGAGCAGCTCATGGCCATTGCAGTCATGTTGGGCTCTGAGGGTCCCCCACTGTTGGTGCTGATACTGGTCCAGGGCACCCACCTGCTTCTCAGCAGAGCCAGAGAGCGAGGACAGGGTGGCCAGGCAACAGGACAGGGCAGCAAGGTGGGTGACGGCGAGTGGGAGGCCATGCAGGGGGATGCCTGTACTTGGGTGACCAGGTCCACCGTGTCCACCCAGATCAAGAATGTCATATCACCCCCTGCTCCCGCCCCTGGCACAGACTGGACGCAAAGCACGACCCAAGGCTGCTGCTGTCCCACTCCCTGCTCTGCTCAGGCACAGACACATCAGCTCTAGGTGCTGGTCCCAACGCTCCCAGGTCTCTTCTCGGTGAAAAAGCTCTTGAGCAGCATCACCTGTCCGATGCTGACCACGAAGAGGATGAGCGTTTCACCCACCGACCAGTATGAGACACGGCCATTGAGCTCCTCGGCTCGGCTCCGGTCCTGCGCCTCCCGCAGCCGGTAGTGGGTCTGGGAGTCAATCACCGAGTTTAGCATCTCATGGATGGTGACACAGGCAGATTCCATCTGGGGACAAGGACAAAGGGGCATTGTGGTGTAGGTTCCCCTCAGGACCCCACCCAGAGTGGTTCTGCACCAGGGCACAGCTGAGTCCCACCAGGAAACCAAGGAGACCAGCCCAGGGAATCACACTGAGGGATGAAATTGCTGAGGCAACTCCCTCTTGCAAGACAGACACCGGGTGCTGCAGCTGCGGGAGGCTGGACACAGCACAGCACCCCTGGCCCGGGCACAGGATGTGGGGGCACCACTGGCTGGCGGTTGGCACTTCTGCATCTGGTGGAGGGGAAGGGGAAAGAGCCTCCAACCGCTGTCCCCAACAGCTGAGGCTGTTTAGGGGGTGGGGCAGGACTTTTCTCCCTCTCTCCGAGACCTACCTGTGTCAGGGCAGTGACACGGTTGTCCATGCCGGGCAGGATGGGCGGCTCATCGCCCACCTGGAAGTCGAAGTAGACGACTTTGTGGGAGAAGGTGGAAAACTCATTGCTGAAGCAGAAGGTGTAGACACCCTTAACCTCGGTGTGGTGTGAGAAGCTGTCATACTGCTTTTTGGTTTCCTGGTAGATGGTCTTGCCATTGGGGTCCTCCACGTAGCAATCCACGTCATAGTGTCCCCCACTGATCACCTGCGTGGAGAGACGCAGGTGGCACCTGCCCAGTGATGTGGTGAGGGCCCCCCCACCCCTGCCTGGCCCCACAGCTGTGTGAGAAGCCAGCGGGCACTATGCCCATGGGATGGGGCCCAGGCCAGGGGAGCCCTGGGGAAGCTATGCCCTGTGGTGGCAGCAGCTCAGGAGAGGTGCCCACAGCTCAGGTGGGGTGCGTGGAGACAGGGGTACCCCCCATGGTCCAGGTCGGAGGCTCCCATGGCCACTGTGGGCACATCCTAGCCCTGGCTCCCAGGTGGACACTACAGGTCACAGAGCTGGGACTCGGAACAGCTTCTGGTGCAGCATGGGGGAACTGGGGTACGCACAGGAGGGGGGAACTGCAGCCCGGCTGAGGCTCTGCAGGGCTCGGGGACAGGGGGGGCAAAGGCTGGGGTACAGGGATGGGGCACGAGTGGCGTGCAGGCAGGGCCCGGGCAGGGGGTGCAGGCAGGGCCCGGGCAGGGGGTGCAGGCAGGGCCCGGGCAGGGGGTGCAGGCAGGGCCCGGGCAGGGGGTGCAGGCGGGGTGCAGGCAGGGCTGCATGCAGGTACAGGCAGGGCCCGGGCAGGGGGTGCAGGCAGGGCCCGGGCAGGGGGTGCAGGCGGGGTGCAGGCAGGGCTGCATGCAGGTACAGGCAGGTACAAGGCAGGGGGGTACCAGCAGGGCTCAGTCAGGGCAGTACCTGGTAGTCGAGGGTGAACTTGATGCCGCTCTCCAGCTCCTGGTGAAAGCAGCGCCGGTCGCTGTCGGGCAGCTCCAGCGTCAGCTCCGTCCCGCTGGCCCCCAGAGTGCCCAGGAGCGCGGCCAGGCACAGTGCCCGCATCGCGACACGCACCGCGCCTGGCATCGCGACATGCACCGAGACCGGCACCGCGACACGCACCGCGACCGGGACCCGCCCCCCTGACGTGGCGCTTCCGCTGCGGGCGGGGCGGGGCGGGGGCGGCACCTCCGGCCCCGGGGCGGGCATCCCTGAAAACCGCACCCCCGGCACCCTGGGAGCCACGCGGCATCTCCGGACCGGGCACTTCGGGCATCTCCTCGACGCCCCCGGAGACCCCCGGGCCGGGCGGCCTGTGTCGGATCCCCGCGCCGCGAGCCTTCCAATGCCGACCGCTTTATTAACTCAGCGATCGTGAAAAAAGTCCTGGCAGGGACACAGCGTCACCTCAGCACCTGCCCCTGCACCACTTCACGCAAGGACTCCTGTAAATAAAAGCATTAATGGAATCATGGAGTCTGTCGGCAGCCAGGGCACACGGCCGGCCCGTGGCATACGGAGTGAGGGGTGAGGCGTGGGGTGAGGAGGGCTCCCTGCGCAGCATGGGCAGCAGAGTGGGCTACTGGCTGTGGAGCGGTGCCCGCGACTTTCCCGGTGGGATAAACGCCCTGGGTCAGCCCGTGTCATCCTGGGGTACTTGGCATCCCGGCTCCCCCGCCGCCGGTAGAGGTTACCCTTGCAGCCAGGCTGGGACCATCCTGCCCGGGGATTGAGCGCTTAGAGCTATTCGGAGTGGTGGGGAGTGAACCCCCCGAACCTCAGGCGCATCAGAAACGAGACAAGCCCATCCCGGTCCAGAAGCGCCGAGGCTGCAGCGGTGCCGGGTGAGCTCTGTCCCGGAGCTCTGGCGTGCTTGGGAACCTCGACTGTGGAGGATTGTCTCCCTCTCCCGCTCCAGAGGGCACCGACACCCTCCGTTGCTGGGGGGCATGTCCCGGCTCCTCCAGCCCCGCAGCACTGAGCCCCTTCCCCTCCTGGAAGGCACTTCATGAGCGCGTCTGCCCCAAGGATCACTGCCGGGGGCTCCGGCGGGGATTCGGTGTCAGAACGAGCGGGATGGGCGAAAAGCAGATTGTAACTAGTAAGGAGTATGTGAACTGCAGGCGGGATCCTTTGCACAGAGCCCGGCGACCTCGACCGGGCTGGCATCCACCTCCCAGGTGGTCGTTCTCGATTCAGCCCCTGAGCTCAGGTCTGACCCCCCGCGTGTGCCCGGAGCCAGTGAGCACTCCGTCCCAGAGACGCCATTTCAGCAGGGACAGCACAGCTTTGGGAAGAAAATGGTGACATGGCTATTGGGCAACGACCTCCTCAAAATCGGAGAGGTGCCGCATCTGCTCCGCCTGCATGGAGTGTCTGCGGAGGAGCTTCCTGTGCGCCCTCACATCACCCCGCCTGGGCGAGCTGGGTGCGAGGGGTACCAGGGGCTTCAGCCCGGCAGCCAGCAGGGAGGGCGCTTTACTGCAACCGATGTCGGGGATCGGAGGGTTGGAGTTCACGTTCAGCGGGGGCAGATATCCCGGCCTTGTGTGGGAGATGTGGTCCAGCAGCAGCGTCCCGGATCCTCGCCTCTCCAGCAAGCCAGGGGACCGGCGTCGGCCGGCGCTGGGCGATGTGCAGGCGCTGCCGGAGGGGGAGACTCGTGAGCCATCCAGCAAGGCCAGGTGGGACCCACTCAGCTTCCTCCCCTCCGATGCCCCCTTTCCTGCCTCGATGAGGTGGGGATCCCCATTATGTTCAGCGGCTCGTCTCCACCAACGCAGGGTGTCCATCCCCGCGGCCGAGCCGGCGGCTGAGCTGCTGCTCTCCGGCTCCTCTGGGACCGTGCTGCTGCGGGGCAGGAGCGGGTGGGCAGCCGGGCTCTTCTCATGAGTGGCTTTCCATGCCAGTGGCCCCAGTGCCTGCTCGTCCACCGGAGGGAAGAGAGCAGGGTCCCTGCCCTTGCTGCTGCTCCGGGTGAGGGGGGGCTTTTTGGAGAGCGAGAGGTCACCAATGCCCACGATGACCTTGTCGTCAGCACACACATGCGTGTCGTCACGGTGTGTCGAGGCTGCCAGGACTGAGGGTGCCACCAGACCCCACGGCTCCGACCGCAGCCGCTTCAGCCGTGGCAGATGGGCTTTCCGGGCAGTACCAGCTCTCCGGCCTGGGGAGGGTGGCTCAGTGTCCCCACTGTCCTCAGGGCGTGAAGGGTGTGGGGTGACAATGCTGCTCTCCTTCTCTTCAGAGGAAGGTGCAGAGATGGAAGTTTTCAGGTGGACACTGGAGGGGGCTGCTCCCACCTCAGGCTGGGTTCTCTCTTTGAACTCCATTGCAGGTGAAACATTCAGGTAATGCTTGGTGGTCTTGGTGCCGGAGGCTGATGTGCCCATTGTGATGATAATCACCTCCTTCCCCTTGGCTCTACAGGCATCCAGGAGGTGCTGCAGCACAGCCTTGTCATCGGCGTTGATGGCGTGGACCAGCGCCGAGGCTCCTGAGTGGTCCTCCAGGCTAGGGTCTGCCCCACTCTCCAGCAGCAGGGACACCACATCCCCCCCAGCCCCACGGATGCAGGCGTGCATGAGGGCGGTTTTCCCAGACTTGTCCTGGATGTTTGGGTCAGCTCTATTGTCCAGCAGGTACTTCACCATCTTGGCCTTGTGGATGCTCTGCTGGTCAACGTGCGTGGTGATGCAGGCCACCATCAGGGCAGTCTCCCCCTTCTCGTAACTCTCGTTGATGTAAGCGCCCCCTTCCAGCAGCAGCCGGGTCAGCCGCAGCCGGCCCAGCCACACGGCCTTCAGCAGGGAGTTGCTGCCCAGCTCTAGCTCTGTGACCGCATCCATGGCTCTGGCTCTGCTCACTGCTGGGGCATGGCAGTGGCGGCTGGTGGCTGCAGGAGGAACCGTGGAAAAGTGAGCCCTGCTTCTTCATCCCTGCCTTCCTGGGATGCCATGCTCTCGGCACTGCCCTGCATCCCACTGCCCCTCTAGCCACATCCACCCACCTCCTGTGTACAGCTGCCTGGATGCACTGGTTTTCCCAAGAGATCAGAGAGGTCCTGATGGTGTCCACAAGCCTGCTAGGTCTGGGGGCCCTGCAACATGAAGCCCACTTGAGACAGTGTGAACACCCCCTATGGCTTCTTGGGCTGGAGCTGGGGTCTCTGCTTCCCCACTGCTGAAGGGAAGGAGAAGCAGCCACAGTCGTGCTGTCTACTATGTTTCTACTGCACTCTGCTTTTACTGTCCCACTGTTCCCTGCTCCTGCTGCCTCCAGCCCCCACTCTTCAATGCTCCCCATTCCTGCTGCCCTCCACCTCTCTGCTCCTTCTACCTCCTGCTCCCTGCCCCACTCCTCAGGCCATTCCTGAAGCCCTGGGCAGCCAGTGCCCCAAGAATCTCCCCAGGGTGGCACAAGCTGCCCAGCCCTTCCTCACACCCCCATGCCCTCCGTGGGTGTCCTGAAGCCCCGGGACCTGCAGTCAATGCTCACACTGGGATATCTCTCCCAGCCCCCCAAAAGGTGCTGGCAGTGCTGCCCCTGTCCGAGAGCTCCCCGCAGCCCCTTCCCGTGGGGACTCCTCGAGCCCTGCGGGAGATCCGGGTTGACCCGGGTGTCGGTTCTTCCCTACTCCCATCAGGCCGGTGGCCCTCTGTGCCCCTTCACACCGGGACCATCCCGGTCCCGCTGCCGCTGCCGCCCCCGACTGCGGTGATGGTGGTGGGAGCGCCACCCGCCCCCAGCCCGTTACCTGCTGCCTGTTGTCGGTGCCGCTGCCCTGTGCCCTGTGCCGGAGCTGCCGCCAGTGCCGGTGCTCGGTGCCTGGTGCCCGGTGTCGGCGTCGGTGCCAGTGTCTAGCTGTCGGTGCCGGTGCCCGGTGCCGGCGTCGGTGCCCAGTTGTCGGTGCCGGTGCCCGGTGTCGCTGCCCGGCGCTGCGCGAGGAGGAGGGCGCGGCGTGGGGGCGGTGCGCCCGCCCACGGGTGGGTGCCGGGAGCGGCGGGGCGGAGGTGTCCGTGTGCTGGGGGGCTGGAGGGGTCTGTGTCCCTGCTCCCGGGTGCGGGGGAGCGTGTCCGTGTGCGGGGGGACCTTGAGCGCGGGGCTATGTGAGTGTCCGTGTGCGGGTGTGAGAGGGGAGTGTCCGTGCCCACCAGTGCGGGAGTGTCTGTGTGCGGGGGTGGGGTATGAATGTACCTGCCCTCGGGGGTCTCCAGACCCAGTGGAACCCTGCCGTGGGCAAACTGGTCTGAGCCCACAGCCGGCCCCACTGGGAACCAAAGGAGATTAGGAACCTTCTCCCCTCTGGCGTTAATAACCCTGTGGTTTGAGTGCACTTCTAGGGGACCCCAAGCACACACCTGGGGCACTGGAGTGCTCTGAGCCATGCAGGGGAAAACGGGGTCCCTGTGTGTGCTCCCCGGGCAGAGCTCCCTCAGTGCCAGAGTGATGTACCAGGACCAGCACCAGTCTGCAGTCCCTCTGGACCACCTTTGTGCCTAAATCTCTCATCCATGCAGGAACCAGCTTCCCAGCAGCCTCCTCCACTTTCCTTGGTGGCTCTTTTGGAGCAGTCCCAGCAAGAAGAGGGAACTGGGAGGAAGAGGGAAATGGTCATGAATGTCCCTGACCCACCACCCTAATTCCCACGGCTCTCTACTTCCACAGGTCATCATAGCTGTGAGGGTGTTTGTCATTGTATCCTCTGGATAATGTTAACATTAGGGGAAATGTATCTTGTGATTAATAAAATATAATCCAGTATTGCAGTGTTCTTCACTCAGAGATGAGGAGGTCCTGCATGTTGCTGGAGGGCCTCAGATCTGCCCCAGCCATGTCCTGGCTTTGCAGAGGCAATGTGTCCACCTGTCTTCATCCTCCTGTCTTCCTCGCCAGTATCTATGCCATCCCTGAGGATGCCATGGCAACGGGGCCGCAGGGATGGCTGCTGGAGGACCTGCAGCTCCATGCGGGGCTCTGAGCCCTGGGTTTGGTCTCAGCAGTGCCTGCACAGCCTCGGGGGCAGTGGGATGGAGTCTGGACATGGTCAGTTTGGGACAAGACTGGGATGACGTGGCTTTGAGGTAGCCAGGTGCCACCCTGAGGTCCTCTGCCCACACAGGGTCCTGGTAGGATGCAGAGGGCTGGGCAGTGACTGAAGGTCCTGCTGGTGATACCAGTACCCTGTGGCACAATGGTACTGGTACCAAGAATCCTCACCTAGGCAGGGGGCTCCTTCCTCGTGGCAGGGCAGAGAGAGGCAGAGGGGACACAACTGTGAGACTGGTGAGAACATCAGAGGTGCCACGTGCTTCATGGGGCCACCCCAGCACTATCCCACTTGGACAAGTCAGGCAGTTCCCACCCCTTCATTAGAGCCTGCTGAGGTTTTGAATAGATTCTGGCCCAGCCTGGAGGAGGGGCAGCTGCTTTCTGGGACTGTACCAGGGCTGTCTGGTCTGTGGGGTGTGGTTGTGGTCGCCAGGGCATTCAAGGGGGCTGCAATGATGCCTTGGATGGCTGAGGCCATGGGAGCAGGGTCAGGATGGCAAGGCACCATTGGCTCCATGTGCTCTACAGCTGCAGGGCCCGGCTGGGCAGAACCAGATCTGTCTCCTGGGAAAGGGGTTTGTCCTAAAGTGCTGTCTCATGGCACCTTTGGAACCCCAGCTCAGGTGCAGGTGGGATGCCAGTACAGCCTTGCCAAGGGCTGAGCTGGCACCATCTCTCCAGGGGCACCCGGCGCTGGCGGGTTCTATTTTGGGCTCTTCGCCGAGGGCTGTGTGAGCTATTCCTGCCAGCTCATCCCCACACGGCTGCTGTTTCACCATTTATAGCCACGCTCCCAGGAGCTGAGTGCAGACACAGGGGGGCTCAGCATTCCAGAGGGGACCACCGGCTCTGTTGCCAATGATCCTATTGCCTGGGGCACAGCCCAG
Source organism: Pithys albifrons albifrons (assembly GCF_047495875.1). Lineage (NCBI taxonomy): Eukaryota > Metazoa > Chordata > Aves > Passeriformes > Thamnophilidae > Pithys > Pithys albifrons. The sequence goes on along the minus strand of NC_092470.1, from coordinate 21,737,335 downwards.
GTCCCCTGACCTGTGGGGCACAACGAGACTGCCCTGGATGTGGGGATTCCCGGTCCAGGCCATGGATCTCTGTGGGGTTTCTTGGATGAGAGAGTCCAACCATGCCCACAGCACCTCACTTTCCCCTCAGACCTGAGCAGGGCTGCAATCTGGGGCAGATTTGGCCCTCACTTGATTGGGACCCTGATCTCTCCTGCTGGAGTACCAGCTTCCCATGGTGTGCTGGAGATTCATCAGCTAAAATCTGTGATATCAGTGACATCTGTGCCACTGCCACCTCCTGTGGCCTTGCAGTGCTGTGTCCCCTCTGATCCCTTGCTTTGACCAGAGGACTGAGCTGGCCGTGGTGGGACATGGCATGACCCAGCAGCACCTCAGCCAGGCTGGTGGAGCAGCATCTTACCCTACCCTGGCACACCAGGAGCAATGCATGGAGCAGATGACTGTGTGACCCTGCATTCTGTGGCATTGCCACGGGCACGAGGAGCTGGCACACACAGTTCTCTGGGATTGAAGGAGATGTCCAGAGGAACCTGAAGTGGATGATGTAGTGGGTGATGATTCAGTGGGTGATGCAGCAGATGATGCAGTGGGTGATGCAGTGGGTGATGCAGAAGGTGGTACAGTGGGTGGTGATGCGGCAGGTGATGCAGTGGGTGATGCAGTGGGTGATGCAGTGGGTGATGCAGCAGGTGATGCAGTGGGTGATGCAGTGGGTGATGCAGCAGGTGATGCAGTGGGTGATGCAGTGGGTGATGCAGAAGGTGGTACAGTGGGTGGTGATGCGGCAGGTGATGCAGTGGGTGATGCAGTGGGTGATGCGGCAGGTGATGCAGTGGGTGATGCAGTGGGTGATGCAGCAGGTGATGCAGTGGGTGATACAGTGGATAATGCAGTGCTTCCGGAAGAGGCTGCATCACACAAAGCAGCTGCATCATCACAGCAAGCGGCTCTGATGTCTCTATAGCAACCGTGGGGTAAAAATAGTGCAGCAGCTTTAGGGAGGCATCAGGACCTGGCAGGGATTGCTGCTTGGACCTGGATGGGATTGGGGTCTTTCCAGGCTCTGCTCCACAGTGCAGGGTGGTTTGACTTGGAGTCTAATAAGTTGTGGAAAGTTCTGAAATAGGAAAGTGCTGCTCCGTGAGCCTGAGCTGCTCCCTTTGGAGACACCAGCAGCATTTCCACAATTAATGCAGTGTGCTGGGCCTTGGAGAGTGGCAGTTTCCTCCTCTTGGACCCTGAGCGCCGTGCTCTGGGAAGCTGAGCTGTGGGACTGGGTGGGATGGAGGTGTTGGGCTCTGGGGATGCTGTGGGGCCCAGTATCGTTCTCTCACTAGGAGCAGAGTTGAGAGCTGTCCTGATGGGCAGAGGTGTGTGGGATATTTCGTCTCCTCTTGTTCTTGTCCTTAATTTCCCATACCTGTGTCCATCACCAGAGCCCTGGGTACCCACGCTCTGCCCTCCTTCCCTCTCCCAATGCTGCAGTTGCTATTGCCTTGACAACACATCCCTTTCTCAGCACTTCTCCACGTTTTTCCCTTTGTAATCTGCACATTTTTGCACCTCCAGGATGGGTTTTTCACCTGGCTGTGCTCCAGAGGGGATGTAGGGAACCCTTTGGGTTGAAAGGCAGGAAATGGCCATGATGCCAGGCTGAAAAATCACCAGATCCCATCAAGAGGAAGCATCTGTGGGTGGTGGTGGAAGATGAGGCTGGTTGTGCTGCAACGGGTGAACCATTGAATCCTGGAATGGTTTGGGTTGGAGGGACCTTAAAGCTCATCTTGTTCCATCCCCCTGCCTTGGGCAGGGACACCTTCCACTAGACCAGGTTGGTCCCAACTCTGTCCAGCCTGGCCTTAAACACTTCCAGAAAAGGGGCAGCCACATTCCTGGGCAGGCATAGGAGGGGTGGAGTGACAATAAAATTTGTGTGATTAATTGCCCATTAAGATCAGAGGAGGTGGTCTGGGTCAGACAGAAAAGATGCTTGGCCTCCCTGGGTGCTGTGTTATTGCTTTTGGCAATGGGCAATAAACTCCTTGGGGTTTTGTGAGTCTTTCTGGGGATTTTCTGTTTTCTGGATGGGTGATTCCCTGCTCTGAGCTCCTGGAATCAGTGATACAGTTTGGATCCTGGCAGGACGCAGTCACTGAGGTCCGAAGTGTGCCTTGCCATGGGATGGGGTGCAGGCAACAGTGCCCATCCAGTGCTCTTCCATATTTTGCTTAATATTATTAAACTGAGTTTTATAAATATTTATGGCAAGGAAATCAATGCAAAAATATTCCATTCTCTCATTTTGCTTGTTTAATTTTAGAAACTTGTTTTCTCTCGAGAAGCCATTAAAATGCTCTTTGGGTTGTGTTTCACTTCTAACCCTGATGGATCTCCACAGGGAACAGCAACAGGGAACAGCATCAGTGCCTGGTCCCCGGGTCTCCGGGAGAGAAACGTTAGAGCCCCTTCCAATGCCTAAAGGGACTCCAGGAGAGATATAGAGGGACCTGGGACAAGGGCCTGGAGGGACAATGGAGAATGGCTTCCCACTGCCAGAGGCCAGGATTAGACAGGGTGCTGGGAGGAAATTCTTCCCTGTGAGGGTGGGCAGGCCCTGGCACAGGTTGCCCAGAGAAGCTGTGGCTGCCCCATCCCTGGGAGTGTTCAAAGCTGGTTTGGATGGGGTTGGAGCAACCTGGGCTGGTAGAAGGTGTCCCTGCCCATGGCAGGGGGTGGAACAGGATGAGCTTTAAGGTCCCTGTGATTCTACCTGCGGAACACACATTGCACCCTCTGCCACCACTGTGACATGGTACACATTGCACCCACTGCCAGCCACAGCTGCTGGCAGGTGAGGAGAGGTGCTGAGCGGAGGCAGGAGATTTGAGTGTGCACTCCTCGGTGTATGTCGGAAGAGAACTGATCCGTATTTAGCGACAGAGCAGAATAACAACCTGCAATTACCTCCTCACTGTGCCTGCGGGGGTGGCCACTCGCCAGCAGCCCCAGGGGCGAGCGATGTCACTGCACCCAGAGTGGGCGGGTGACCCTCCCCATTCCTGGGGGTGGCAGGCCTTCCCCACCCCAGAGCAGTCCCCCATGGGACCCTGGCCTGCCGTGTGCCCTGACAGGGGCTTGGCTGCTGCCCCCTTTGTGTTTCATGCCCATGGGGTCTGTCCTGAGTCCCTCACCCCTGCACCACAGCTGCCACAGCAGTGCTGATGCTGGCATGGCCACTGCCTGTCTCGCTCCTCCTAGGAGATTTCCAAGGAGGTCATTGGCCTCTTGGTGATCAAAGGCATGTATTGTGTCCAATGGCTGGGCAAGAGACCCTGCAGTGAACCCCTGTGAAACTCTGCCTCCCTCCAGAGCTCCCAGCTCCATGGGCTCCATGTGGGATGGAGCATGGAGTGAACACCTGGATCCAGAGATACAGATCTGCTGCCTCAGCAGAGCAGGGGCAGCTGCCCTCTTCTCCAGTTGTGTCTCCCCCCACTCCCACGGTGTATGTGGATGTGTTGCCATGCCAGACAGTGCAGGCAATTATTCCAGTTCCCCATCCTGTCTCCCTCCTGGGAGAAAGCAAGTCATACCAGTGGGCTTTGCTGGGAAGGGGTTGTAGGGGGATGAGGGCATTGGTGCTGGCTCTGTCATGTTGGGAGAAGACACTTGGCCACTTTGGTCTCTGCCCTTGCAGCCAGTTACCTCTGTTATCAGGACGCAGGTGGGCATTGAGGGTGGAGCTCGCTTTGCCCATGGCAGGCTTGGAGGTGTCAGCCTGGCAGCATTCCCATTAGGAATGTGGTGGATGAGAGAGGTGCTCTCCTGTGGGGCCTTTGCTCGACCTCGGGTCACCTATTGCAGAGTGAACAGGGGCTGCAGCGGGGCTGGCAGGGACAGGGACAGGAGGGGCAGTGGGTGTGCTTGGGCCATGGCACTTGTGTGTCCCTGCAGCCGGCCCTTACCCTGTGCCAGGCCCCGGCTGCTTGGCCCCGGCTGCCCCAAGGGCTACGGCAACTTTAATATCTCTGCTGAGTGAAATTTCCTGGTGCAGCTTTCATGTCTGCTGGGACACTTATGAAATATCCGGATTCTGTTTTTTTCTGAAGAAGTGGAATTTCCTCTTCATGGCTTTAATATCAGGGCTACGTGCTCGGGGCGGGCAGAGGCTGTGAGGCAGCAGCACCGGTGCTGGCTCAGCCGTGCCCCCCTGGCCCCAGCACCCCCCGACTGTGCTTCCCTGGCCCTGATACCCCCTGGCCGTGCCCCCTGGGCCCTGAAACCCCCTGGCTGTACCTCCCTGGCCCCAACACCCCCCGGCTGTGCTTCCCTGGCCCTGATACCCCTTGGCCGTGAGCCCCTGGCCCCAACACCCCCCGGCTGTGCTTCCCTGACCCTGATACCCCCTGGCCGTGAGCCCCTGGCCCCAACACCCCCCAGCCGTGCCCTCCTGGCCCTGATACCCCCCGGCCATGCCCCCCGGCCCCAATAACCCTTGGCCAAGCCCCTCTGGCCCGATACCCCTCAGCCATGCCCCCCTAGCCCCAACACCCCCTGGCCGTGCCCCCCTGGCCCCACTCTCCATGGCCGGAGCTGTGCTGGGACCGGCGTGCGGAATTTGGCTGCCTCAGGAGTTTTCCGGTGGTGCTAAGCCACTTTTTCATGGCTGATCACCCCACCTGCCACGGGGAAAAGCCAAATGCACACTGACAATTCGCCGGCGGCTGTTTGCAGAAGGATCAGATGAGGTCCCGGCCCCCTGCTGAACCCCTCATGCAGAAGTGGCTGTGAGAATTCAGTCACTCGCTTTTTGGGCTCCTGGAGCCTCCAGGTGCTCACCCTATCCATCTCAGGGTTTCCAGGAGCTCCAGGCTCTCATCCTGACTGATTTGGGCTTCTTGCACCTCCAGGTGCTCCCCAGGAAAGACCCTCAGTGCTGCTGGCAGTTGAGCTAGGCCAAGGGATGCCACGAGCACCCCAGTTTGATTCCTGGGCCAGCTAATGGCAGGATGATAAGGAGGACCCTCCTTTCCCCTCACTTCATTCTGTGGGTCCCCCACCACCTCCCCACCTCCCTGGGCAATGAGACCAGCCAGAGGGGCTGGGGGAGCTGTGTGGAGAGCAGTGCTCTGCCTCCCTGGCTCCTGAGGAACAGGTGGGCTGCAGGGACATCCAGGGACCCCCCCTCTGAACCCACTGATGCCAGCCTGCTGGGTTGTCTGCCCAGAGCTGTGGTATGAGTGGGCCCATCCTGCCCCCTTTGGCCTGGGTCTGGAGTCACTATGTGGGGTGCAAAAGCCATAAGTGAGGGGTCCCTGTCTGAGGGGTCCCTCTCTAAGGGGTCCCTGACAGAGCCTATCCCAATGCTGATATATCCTTCTCTGCTCTTGAGAGGATGCTCAGGTTTCATGGGGAGGGCTGCCTGCAGCAGAGTCCCAGAGCCCCAGCTGTGGTGGGGGCTGCTGTTGGGCTACCTGTGGTTGGGGCGAGCACCCAGTCCACAGCACAGCTCTTCCCAACTCAGCCACCAATTCAGTGTCTGGGGCCAGACCAGGGGGTCAGGATGGGCCCCAGGCTTGGAAATGGGAGGGTCTGGGTTCAGGGGTGTATCCGGCCTCAGCCTCTGCCCTGTCACCTGCACTTGGAAATTGAGGTGATTTGGAACACCCACCCTTGGGAGGCTCTGGGATACCCCCCTGTCTCTGTCATGCTGAGGGCATGCAGGGAGCTACAGGCAGGGGACCTCTGGGTTCCCGTGGGAACAGCAGTGGGAGCCCTGTGGGGCTGCAGTGGTCAGTGGCTGTGAAGGGTTATGGGGTCCAGGGCAGCTCTGGGGCATGGACCGTGTGGCCAGTGGGTTTTGGCCAGGCCAGGCTGTGTGTCCCATGGAAAGAAACCTCCTGCCAGTGCTGGCGCTGGCTCCTTCCTCTCCATCCAGCCCCACATCCATGGGCAAGCACTCCGGACCACCAGTCTGCTAGCACAGGCTCTGCAAAACGCTTTCATGGAGACAGGGAAAATCTGACTGATGGGAATAGCTGGAAAACTGGGAAAAAGAGGCTGGACACGTTAAGGGATTCCCGGGTGTTTGAGAGCAGTGGTTTGTGATGCAGGAGCAGCCCCCATGGGACCCACAATGTCCATGGGCTCAGTGGAATATGGGCCCCATAGGAGTGTGGGGCTCTGCCGAGCGGACACCGCCTTACCTGGGGTTCTCTGTCCTAAATCCCGTTCTTGTCCCTCTGGGCTCTTAGTCATTCCCTTCGTCTGCTGTGGCTGGAGACAGCTGGTGAGCATTCACCTTGAAAATCAAGGAAACACTGGGAATAAATAACATTTAATGGGAACAATTCCAGGTACAGGAAAGCACAGCAGTTTTACACTCATTTCTTACTTTATAATTACTCTTTACATCGACTCCAAAGAGTTCCAAGCTAAGTCTGCTGAAACACAAACAAACAGTAATGCATTAAGTAGGATCTCAAGACCTTTTCCAAAAGGATGCGTTTCCTGGCTGGAGACCTGCTGCCGATGCTGAAAGGGAAAATCCTGGAATGATGGGACCCACCAGCTCTTAATGAAAAAAGATGTTTCTTTATCTCCTGTGTTTGCTTTGCGGTCAGTTTATCCAGAGCCAACATCTGGAGCTGCACAGGCATGGATGCCTCCTGCAGCTGGAGCTGCAGCTGGAGCCGGGAGAGCCCAGGGGCCACCAGGGGCCGGCGTGTCGGGACGGTCGCTTGGTCGCTCGTGTCACTCACGTACCCTTATCAGTTCTCCGTCCAACAGTTACAGTGAAGAAGCTGGGCTGGAAAAGTGATAAGGACACGAGAGTGGCCTCAGGAGACGCTCCACCCTGGAACTGTGGGATATAAAACATAGGAAGCCAGCCAGAGCGGTAATGGGGGGACGGAGGTTGGGGTATCACCAAGCGCCTCTTCTCCCGGTCGGTGCTGTCTGCGGGGTGCGGGACGGTGAGGGAGGTGTCGTGGGGACCTCGGGGTGCTGCGGTCCAGCCTGCCGTGCTGCCCGCAGCGAGTGCCTCGCGCCCCTGGGCTCCCTCTACTCCAGCCCCCCGGACACTCCCCATTCACAACTTTCATAACTCAGTCCCCTCCCTGCGGGGAGGGACCGTCCCCCTGGGCCGCGAGCCCGCGGGGCTGAGCTGGGCGCGGGTGGGACCTGCCCGGCGCTGGATTAAGCTGTATAAATCACGGGGGTGCAGCCGGGCGGATTCATCTGACGCTGCAGAAAGGCACTCATAGCTGCCACTATCCCCAGCCCACCACTGCCACGGTACCAGGGGACTGAGGCTGGGGGTGCTCTCTCCCGAAAGGCAGGAAAGCCCCATAGCAGGTGACTGGGGAAGGGCCTGGCAGCCCTCTGCCTGCCCTGCTGCCCACAGCAGTGTTGGGGCCCCTGTGCCTGTGCCCTTCCTGTGCCCCAAGGCACCTGTCCCTATGTCACCATGTCACCACGTCCCCATGCTGTCCTCCAGTTTTCTCCTAGAGTGATTAATTCTTCCCATCACATGCTTGAGGAGAGTGGCTGAGCCTGGTCTGTCCCAGTCAGCCATGGGCACTCCTTGCTGCCCACTGGAGACAAGGATGGCAGGGTGACCACCCACCAGCCACCAGCGCCTTCACCCTGGAGCACCCCAACCCTCCTGTGTTCAGCTCCAGTGCACCAAGGCTGGAGCTGAGGAATCCGGATCTCCACTCCCTGCTTGGGCATGTGTGAGCTTGTCACAACATCGGGCTGCTCCATGAGGCATTAGCAACACTGGGAATGGTCCTGCACTGGGTGTGTGAGGGGATGCTTAGGTTGGGCCGGAGATTCTTAGTGTGAGTCAGTGGCAGAGGAACCCCCAGAACACTCTGCAGTGATGCCAGGCAGGTTATCCTTGCTCAGTCGCCCCATGGCCAGGATCCTCTTCTCCTTCGGTCATGGATGTAAGTGAGGTTTGGTGGCAGTGATGAGGAAGGTCTACAGGGAAGGCTGAAGGTGATAAAACAGCCTTTGATACTGATGTCCCCACTGATGCCCTGTGCCAATACTGAGGCCCTGTGTTGATACCAGTGCCCTGTGTCCTCTGGGACTCTGTCCTCCTGCCAGCCTCTCCTTCCCTCTTACCCACTCCTAGGGACTTTACCACACTTTGCCAAGCATGGAATGAACACAGGGTGACTTCAGATGGAAATAGCCTTTTACTTTCCAGACTAAAATGTCTCTGTAGTTCTTGTTGTAGGACAGTGAACTGTGGGAGCTTCTGCATATGTGGGACACCAAGGCCTGTGTTCCCTGTGGCTGTGGGACCCAAGTGGTTGTGGCTGCAGTTCCTTCTGGTTTTGGTCCAGGTTTATTTGCTGCCCAAAGGATAAGAGATCGTGATGTGGCCAGCACACCCGGCATGTCACACAGGGAGGCAGCTGCAGCCCCTTGCTGCCCCTTGGTCTCTTGGCGCTTTTTGGGGGGCCTATGTGGGGCTGTCCCATGGGAAGGGTGCAGGGATGTCCATATCTGCCCAAGTCCCCGGGGCCCTGTTAAGCCCTGTTGCATCTGCCATGAGCTCCTGGCATCCGGCACGGGCTCGCACAGGACCCTGTGTGCACACATCCTGCTGACTCAGGAGCTGCCCAGCGTTCCAGCTGCCCTCCCCATGGAAAACACTGCTGGGGATGTTTCACTGACTGGAGTTACCCAAAGCCTGCCAGGCTGTGTGCCAGGGAGACCCTTGCTCCCAGCTGGGAGTGCACTGAAGTGGCCTCCCTGTGTGGGGTTTGAGCTGTTGGATGAGACCACATCCAGCATCTGCTTTGGCTGGAAGGAGCAAAACATCCCATCAAAACAATCTGTGAGGAAAGGAGAAGGGACAGGAGGCAGATGTTTCCCTGTGGAGCCCGGAGACACCAGGTTTGCCAGGGAGCAGCACTATGTGCCCTCACGCCTCAGCAGCTCTGGTGGGGCACCTGTCCGGGTGCCAGTGGTGTCCTGCTGCTGTCCCAGTGCCCCTAGACAGTCACAGCTCAGCACAGTGGGGGTGGCATTGTAGTGCAGAGCAGCATTGGAAGACCTGTTGTCCTGGATGAAGTTTAACTGTATCAGTGACACCTCCACAGGTGTCTGTGTGTGGAGTGCAGTCTGCACCCATGAGCACAAACGCTGGTGGTGACACCCAGGCCCCACGGTGCCTCTGGGGTGTTTCCTGGACAAAGAGGAGGTTGTGAGCAGCTGTCCCAATACCAGCTGGCTCTGGGCTCCTCATGTCCCCCAGGGCTGGGACCTTGTCCCTCACCCCTTGACTTGGGGTCTGTCCCTGCCACAGCCACCCCATGGGGTGGAGGAGAAGAGGTGATGATGGCAATCATGTCCCCTCTGCTTTGGATGATGGGAGAGAGGTGGATATGACAAACCAGGGCAACACCAATGGGCTGTAAGAGCATCCCACTATCACAAGGGGTCTGTGCCCAGAGAGTCCCTGACTTCCCCCTGCCCAAGGATCCCTTGTTCAAGCCAGGGCATGGCCACAGCCCTTCTCCTCCTGGCTGTGATGGGTCTCGGTTGGTTTTGGGAGAGCTTTGTGTTCCAGGGAGTAGCCCCACTCCTGCAGCACTGCTGGCGGCTCCCAGGGTGCCCCTCCTGCCCCAGAATCGCTGAGTCCTGTCCGGTGCCACCTCCCCGGCATGGTGGGAATTGCGGCAGTCAGACAGGGCCCGCGGGGCTGGCTGCGGCCGGAGCCAAGGCTTTGATCTCCCTGAGCGGCCACTGGACAAGCACAAAAAGACGGCGTAGCCCCAGGTCCCGTGTTGGTTTTGGTGATTATGTAGCTGAGAGGCTCCCGGGATGTGAACATTCGGTTCAGAGTAAACAACTGCTCCCAAAATGGGCTGCTTGGCAGAGGGCACTTGTTCCCATGATGGCAAAGGGGCTGCTGCCCCCAAAGGAGGGCAGAAACAGGGCTGGGGGGCTGAGCAGGTGGGGCCGCTGTCGGGTCCCAGATCTGTGGGGCTGGGATTGTCCCACCGGGTTCTGGTTCTGCAGGGTTGGAGTGTCCCATCAGGTCCCAGCTTTATGGGAGCCATGGGGGGCTGGTACCATGGGTGCCAGGCAACACCCATCACTGCTGCTCCCATCAGCAGGTTTATTTGTGCTACCTACTCCCCCACATACCTCTGTTATTAAAGTGTGTTCTCCCGCTGCCTCTGGAAAGCGGGGGCTGGGGGGTGGAGTAGAATTGGGAAAATCCCCCTGTGTTGGGAGGAAATTGCAAATACCTCTGAACACATCCCTCTCCCAGCTCCAGATGGTTTCTCCGGGGATTTTGGGGGGCTCAGACCCGTCCCACTGGCTCCAGAAGCGGTGGCCTCCTCATGCCCCGTGGGCCCCTCGGAGTAACATGCCAGACAGCAGACTGAGCTTCCCGAGGTTCCAGTCTTCACAAACATCACAGACCATCTCCTTCCACCCCCTGCCATGGGCAGGGACACCTTCCACTAGACCACGTTTCTCCGAGCGCAGTCCAACCTGGCCTTGGACACTTCCAGAGATGGCGCAGCCACAACTTCTCCCCCGGTGAGGTGCTGGGGGGGTCGGTGGCTGCTCTGCGGATGCCCGCGGTGGCAGCGGGGCTGCACTGCTCCCCGCAGCCGCTGGATGTCACCTGCAATATGGACTGTGTGCAGCCGGCGCCGTACAGCCCTGGTACTGCACAGCCCTGGCACCGCACAGCCCTGGCACTGCATAGCTCTGGTACTGCACAGCCCTGGTACCGCACAGCCCTGGCACTGCACAGCCCTGGCACCGCACAGCCCTGGTAATGCACAGCCCTGGCACCGCACAGCCCTGGCACTGCATAGCTCTGGTACTGCACAGCCCTGGTACTGCACAGCCCTGGCACCGCACAGCCCTGGTACTGCACAGCCCTGGCACCGCACAGCCCTGGCACCGCACAGCCCTGGTACCGCACAGCCCTGGTAATGCACAGCCCTGGCACTGCATAGTTCTGGTACTGCACAGCTCCAGTACCGCACAACTCTGGCACCGCACAGCCCTGGCACTGCACAGCCCTGGCACCGCACAGCCCTGACACCGCACAGGTCTGTCATGGTGGAGCCCTGGCACCGCACAGCCCTGGCACCGCACAGCCCTGGTACTGCACAGCCCCTGGTACTGCACAGCCCTGGCACCGCACAGCTCTGGCACCGCACAGCCCTGGCACCGCACAGTTCTGGTACTGCACAGCCCTGGCACTGCATAGTTCTGGCACCGCACAGCCCTGGCACCACACAGCTCTGGTACTGCACAGCCCTGACACCGCACAGGTCTGTCATGGTGGAGCCCTGGTACTGCACAGCCCTGGTACTGCACAGCCCCTGGTACTGCACAGCCCTGGTACTGCACAGCTCTGGTACTGCACAGCCCTGACACCGCACAGGTCTGTCATGGTGGAGCCCTGGTACTGCACAGCCCCTGGCACTGCACAGCCCTGGCATCGCACGGCCCTGGCACCGCACAGGTCTGTTACGACAGAGTTCCAGCACTGCACAGCTCCAGTACAGCACAGCTGGGGTCTCCCTTGGGGGGGATCTTTTCAGGGTGCAAACACCACCTGCCCAGGGCTGACCCACGTGGCTGGCAAACCCCCTCCTGCCCGCGGGGCTGTGGGAGCCTCTGGCAGCACACTGAGACCCACAGGCAGCACCAGCACCATCCCACCCTACTCCCTGATGTGAGAGTCAGGGCATCCTCTGCATTTCTGGGCTTTCCAGAAGAATGAAAATTGAATCCAAGATCAAAGGTCAGTGAGCAGGAGAGCAGAGTATTTCTGGAAGGTCTGGAAGCAGCAATTGCTCACAGCCTGATGCACATGGCAGGCGCTGGCTGGGCACTGCTTGGCAGTGGGAGGGCAAAAGCTGTGGGGCTGCCCCACAGTGGGGATGGTAACCTGACCAGAGTGATGTGGGGGCAGCTCTGGGTCACATAAGGGTCACCCATGACCTCAGGTGGGCATTCAGAAAGAGAGGCACAACCTTCTGGAGCAAGTCCAGCGAGGTCATGGAGATGCTCCAAGGGCTGGAGCCCCTCTGTGCTGGAGCCAGGCTGGGAGAGCTGGAAGTGTTCAGCCTGGAGAAAAGAAGGCTTTGGGGAGAGCTTAGAACCCCCTCCAGTGCCTAAAGGGGCTCCAGGAGAGCTGGAGAGAGACTTGGGACAAGGGCTTGGAGGGACAGGACAATGGAAAATGGCTTCTCACTACCAGAGGCCAGGATTAGATGGGATGTTGGGAAGAAATTCTTCCCTGTGAGGGTGGGCAGGCCCTGGCACAGGGTGCCCAGAGAAGCTGTGGCTGCACCATCTCTGGAAGTGTCCAAGGCCAGGCTGGACAGGGCTTGGAGCAACCTGGATAGTGGAAGGTGTCCCTGCCTGTGGCAGGGGGTGGAATGAGATGGGCTTTAAGGTCCCTTCCAATGCAAACCATTCTGGAATTCTGGGATGTAATCAGCTGGTTTTGTCTCTTCTGAGAGCTCACCATGTCTCCCACAGGCAGAGCGAATGTGCAGTTGCACTGCAGGTCTCTCTTGAGCGGAGCTGAGTGAGTGGGCCCTGCACTTTTCTTATTACAAACTGGTTTAAAGGAGGTCTAATATTCTATAGAGCAAAATAACATCTTGGTGGTGGACCCAAATCATGAGAATTCAGTGCAATTAGTCTGTAACTGCTCAGGTCAGAGATGCTCCTTGGCTCATGTGTCACTTTGATTCTGGTTCCCAGATCAAGCCCCCTTATCCCCTTACCCTGCAGGGTAGGCACAGCCAGTCCCAGTGAATGGGTGTGGGGCTGGGCCAGTGACACCATCCAGGCTGGAGTGACTGTAGTGCCAGCCCCCTCCAGCCCTGTCCCCCAGGGCACTGGGGGCTCCAGCTGCCTGCACCATCCAGGTTGGGGTGACTGCAGGGCCAGCCCCCTCCAGCCCTGTCCCCCAGGGCACTGGGGGCTCCAGCTGCCTGCACCATCCAGGTTGGGGTGACTGCAGGGCCAGCCCCCTCCAGCCCTGTCCCCCAGGGCACTGGGGGCTCCAGCTGCCTGCAGGCTCAGCCCACAGGCACTGCTCCTTGGTGGCTTCGGCAGGGGATGGGCTCCTCCTCTTTCCTCATTCCCATTTATTTTTGGCTTCCAAGTTGTCATAAATGATTTGAGCTCAACAGTTTTTAAAATTTGAACTCCAAACAGCTATTTAAAACCTTGACAGGATGCAAGAGTGTATTAAAAGCTTATTTTTAGAGCCTTTCTTAGCACTAGAGGTTCACTTGCCGACAGCTCGGTCCGCCTTGCTCCCCAATGACAGACTGAAACCAGTCTGGGAACCCTACTGGGCACTGTGGGGCTGTGAGTGGGTGATGTCCTGGGCAGCGGGCATGGTTGGACCCCTGTTTCTCAGTGCCAAAAGGAGCCAAGTGGGCACAGAGAGCCCTGTTACCAGATTCTTGGGATCAACCATTGCAAAGCAAAATTGATTGGAATGTGGCAGTGCTCAAATTTCTTGTGATTAATATAGCAATTAATTAGCATGCTACAGATTTTAAAACTTCTGTTAATCAGAGTTTGATGTTACTCTGTATTCCAGCACTTCAGGATTCAGGAATCTTCCTGAGCAACACGCTCTTTCTATGCACTGTTCCTTTCTGACCTTGTGTGAGTGGATTCCCCTTCTGGTGTGCACCAGTTCTGGTGGCCTTACACATGCTGTTCGCCTATTTTATTTTGTTTTATCCTACTATTGTTCTGATCCAGGATATTTTTTTGGCCTGCACCTAATTAGTCATAATTCAGAGGTTTTCATAAGTCGCACACTGCACATGCTGAAGTGCTAATGAGGCATTTCCATGCTGAATCACCGACTAATGATTTACCACGATGATTTTGTTATTAAATCTGCAACCCCTGGCTCCAGCAAGCAGTGCTGGGAGACGCCTGTTTGCTAATACACAGGGACAGTGGAATGCAAGCAGAAAATATTATGAACTCGTCATGGGAGTGCTGACATATTGATGTGGCACCTGCACCTGCCTGCAGGGTTTTCCAAAAAATGCCAGGGAAGAAGCCTGACAGATTGGTTATTCACAGATCCAGGCTGCTTGTTTAAGGCACTGCAGCCAAGCTCCTGCACTCCCGGAGACCCAGGGAGCGTGTGGAAATTATGCTGGCCGTGGGAGAGGGAGGGAACTGCTGGTGCTGGTCCCCCGCCCATCCAAGAACCCACAGAGCCCTGAATGCCCAGCCTGAGCCATGGGGAAAGGGGGTCTCACAGGGGCTGGGCTCTGCACCACCCTCCCTCACTATGGTGTGATTTCCAAGCATGGGGGTACCTGAGCACATCCTGGTACCTGAGCACATCCTGGTACCTGAGCACATCCTGGCACCTGAGCCCATCCTGGTGTCCAAGAACATCCTAGTACAGAAATGCATCCTGATACCTGAGTGTGTGCCAGTATCTAAGCACAAATTGGTACCCGAGTGCATCACAGTACCAAGCATGTACTGGTTCCTGAGGGCATCCCAGTAACGAAGCACAGCCTGGTCTGAGCGCTGCCTGGTACCCAAGTGCATGGCAGGAACAAGCACATCCTGGTACCTGAATGCAGCTGGGGCACAGGAACCAGCCCCACCACTCCGTGCTGGGGTGGCTGTGGTGTGTGCTGTGTGTGCCACTTGTGCTCTGTGTGCCAGGCTGCCTGGCCTGGCCAAGGGGATGGGAACAAAATGCTCCCACCAGGTTTTGGCCTGCACCAGGGTACCCAGCGCATCATGGTGGTGATGGGCAGAGGGCTGGGGGCTCAATCAGGCTGGTGGGGTGGGGGTTACCACTACCCTGTGGAGCTGCCCAGCCTGTGGGCTGGGTAGGTGAGCCATATTTCCCAGTGCCTTCCTGATTCTGCTGTGCAGGAACAGCATCTCATGCCGGGGTTATTTCCCACTGGTAACAGCACAGAAATGGTGCCCCTTGTCTCTTCATCTCTTCCCTGTCACTGCTGCTCCTTTGATGGCTGGGGCTGAGGCCGAGGGCTGCTCCCAGCACGGGTGCCCACAGCCAGAGCCATTTTGCAGGCTGCAGCACAGCTGGGGCCAGGAGCCTGGTGCTCCCACTGCCACACTCTGTGGAAAGGTGAGGGAGAGGGAATTTTTAACCAGATCACTTGGTGACATTCATGTTCTGCAGCCCAGCAGTTTCTGCTTGTGGAAATATCTCCACCGGGGATCAGGGAAGCAAAACATTTCTAGCAAGAAATTGCCAAAATGCCTCCCCGGGGCTGAGGTAAAGCGGCTGTTAGTGGTGGTTATTCATGAGCAGAGTCGGCCCGGGGAAGGATGGATTTTGGAATCCCCCTGGGAGCAGAGAGAGAAGGTGCATCCATTGGTCTCCCTGCTCCACCTGCACTGCCAGCTCTGTGTTTGAGAAAGGGGGTGACTGGGGAGGATGGACAAATTTCCTTGGAGTAACATGCAGGGACACAAGGGCTGGGACCGGTGGGATATTTGGGTTGCTGCAAGAATTCATGTGTGCCAGGGAAATGCAAATGGATGCACAGAGAAGATACTGATTCAAGATCCATTTCAGAGTCAGCTGCTCTGGGTGGTGCAAGGGAGTATTTTGTGAATCAGCAGCGCTCTGGTTTGGGCAAAAGAGGAAAGAAGGGACAGATCCCTGTCATTGTCCCTGGAAATGACTCTCCAGGTAAATAAATCACTGAATCTCAGACAGGTTTGGGTTGGAAGGGACCTTAAAGCCCATCTCATTCCACCCCCTGGCACGGGCAGGGACACCTTCCACTAGACCACATTGCTCCAAGCCTTGTCCAATCTGACCTTGGGCACTTCAAGGGATGGGACTGCCACAGCTTCTTTGGGCAACCTGTGCCAGGGCCTCACCAGCCTCACAGGGAAGAATTTCTTCTTCATCTAACCCTGGCCTCTGCCAGTGGGAAGCCGTTCCCCACTGTCCTGTCCCTCCAGGTCCTTGTCCAAAGTCCTTCTCCAGCTCTTTTGGCTTTTCAGGCCATGAAGGTTTGGAGAGCAGTGGCTGTGCTGGATGTGCCTGTGCCCTGAGCCACTCCTGTCCTGGAGGACCAGCCACACGTTCACCTTCTGCTTTGGGGGAACATTTTGTCTCTTTTTGCTGCTCCTGTGAGTCTGGGACTGGGGCAGCTCCCAGACCTGGGACAGGATGCCAAACCTGTGTGCTGCCACCCTGGTTACTGCAGTGGCCTTAAGCCCCATGGTGACTTTGGTGGGACCCTGACTGTGGCAATGGCTTTGGAGTGCCCCTGTCCCTGGGATGTATTAACCCTTTCCCACAGCCCATGCAGCTGGGCAGTGCTGGCACTCTGTGTGCTGCTGTGGCAGCACAGGGTGTGCTGAGAGTACAGCAAGAATGCGGAATGGGATGAGATGTGACAGCCCATCTTCCTGGGAACATCAGTGTAATCTGCACCAGAGTGCACTCAGCCAGCTGGAATTGCCATCAGCCAGAGCTCAGGGTGCGGGTGGGACCATCCTCCCCGGGGCACCCTAAACGTGTCAGGGTGCTGGGTGCCAGCCCCAGGTGTGGTGCCCACCTGCTCTCCCATGTCTGGGGTAAGGGCCAGAGATGTTCCCTGGCCTGAGCCCAGGCACACCCCATTTATCCCCACAGGCAGGTGGATCTGTGACAGGGCTGAGCTGAGAGCTCACAAACAGGGGGGTCTCCATCCCCTGAGGCTGTTGCTGCCCCGGTCAGTTTGCAGGGACCAAAGGGTCCTGGATGAGTTCTGCTTCACACTGTAGGGTGGGTCTGGTGCCAATGGATGGACCCACAGGGCTGATTTGGGTCAGGGCTTCTCATCTCCAGCCTCGGGAGCATCTGCAGTGGCTGCTGGGGGCACGGACTGGCAGGGGCCTGGAAGTGAGACAGTGGGCAAGCAGCTCTTCCTGCAGGGCTGGGCTGCCAGGGAATGCTCATCAGTGTCACTGGGCTCCTCAGCATGTGATCCTGTCAGATCAGGGACAATCCTGGCCCAGGAGCCTGGGCAGTGTCCCAGCAGAGCTGCTAAGGGCTTCGTCAGAGTCCTTGTGCAGATGCGTGGTGGGAGCTTTCATCTACAGCAGAGAAACTGTGGCTGCCCCATCCCTGGAGGTGTTTAAAGCCGGGTTGGACAGGGCTTGGAGCAACCTGGTCTAGTGTCCCTGCACATGGCAAGGGGTGGAACTGGATGGGCTTTAAGGTTCCTTCCAATCCCAACTAGTCTGGCATTTCATACAACTTCTCAAGCATCAGTGCTGGAGCCTAGGGGTGGCAAGGCTGGGAGCAGCTGGAGGAGAAAAGCCATTCCAGCCACACCAGGCTGCTGGGGAAGACTGCTGGGAACACGATGGGCCCTTTGTGTGCCCCGTGCCAGCACTCCGGAGAGAAGAACTCACAGAGCAGAAGGAAGGTGGATGTGAGTCACCATGGCAACTAGGATGGAAACATCATCAAAATGTGTCAAATGAGGGGAATTACAAAAAATAGAAACCCAGCACGGTGTGGGCAAACATTGCAACTTCACAGGACTGCTCCTGACAGCACCTCGGCTGCTCCTTGTGTGTGGTCGTGGTGCCCCCACTGGCTCCGAGCTGTGTTGTCACTTGGGGTGTCTCATGTCCCCTGGAGCATCCCTGAGTGGAGCCTGGTGCCCCCAGTCCCTTTGGCTCAGCCAGGCAGCCACTGGCTTCTCCCTGGCACACAGACAGGAGTCTTCCATTGGAGGATCCAGCGAGGACACAGCCAGGCACAGACACAGCTGGCACCTCAGCCTGTGTCACCTCTGTGTCCACCTCCCTCGATGATTTATTGATTTCTAATAATAACCCACATGCTTGTTTCCAGCTTGTTTTCAAAATAAAAAAGTAAATGAATTTGTAAAGCATTGGCGCTATTTTATCTGTCACTTAAGCTCCTGGGATTTGCAATTTTAACACATGAGATCAGTTAATCACAATTCTCTTCCAGCAAGTTTTAATTAAATTAATTTTTGCTTTTTTGTTGGCTAATTCAGTGCTGTCATTGAGGGCTGCAAGCGAGATCAGGGGCTGGTGGTTGTTGTTGCTGTTGTTCTATACTCACCAGTGGCGTTTGGAAGTGGGCAGGATCAGGGCTGGAGCAGGACCCTGCTGGGGCTGCCTCTCCAGCCCTGTGGGACCCAGCAAGGGCCATCCCTGTGGGTGTCCCAGTGTTCTGGAGAGGGGACCTGCAGCCATGGGAGTGATGGTGCTCAGGGGTCCCCAACCCCAGTGGGTATTTCCCATCTAGAGGCTGCTGAATCTTGGCTAAAGGAAAACTGGGAGAAGGGGGGGATCAAACTTTTCCCATGTTTAAAATGTGTTTGGAAACCATTAATGCTGCAGGAAATAAACATTTAAAGACAAAGAACTGAATCCATTTAGGGCCTGAGTCATGTGCAAAGACATGGGTGGGTCCTGCACCCAGCGCAGCCCAGGGGGCCTGCAGGGAGGGTTTGGGATGTTTTTCTCCCTCTCTCTTGGGATGTAACTCCCATGGGAGCAGTGAGGCTCCAGCTGTGGGATACCCAAAGGGCGGAGGAGCAGCAGCAGCAGAGGGAGGAGGTTTCTTCTGCTGTTCCCAGAGCAGCATCCTCAGCCAGTGACTGGTGAGAGGACCTGCTCCACACGCTGGTGTGGCGGCCACTGTCACTACACTGAGCCAGATCACAATTTAATTGAATTTGATTTTCCTGTTCCTAAATGCTCAGGATAGGTAACAGCCCCTGCTTTGTCACACACCACCCAGTTCCTGTGATCTGGCATTTTGAGGGGGCATGTGTCACCCCGCCTGTGCTTTGCCCCATCAGCCGTTCCAGCTCTGCAGGGGTACAAGTTGCAGAGGATGTGGGGCTGCTCCATATGGCTTCCCGCAGGTCTCTGGCAGAGAGCAGTTTTTGGTATACATTTTCCTGTTGTAAGGACTTGCAGAGAGTCACAGTGATGCCTGTATGGCCATGTGGAGGGGCAGAGGGGAGAGTTCCAGCCCTGTGGTGGGAAGCTGTTTGCCCTTGAGATGTGGGAAGCAGCTTGTTGCCTTCCACCAGCCTTGGGGCCATGATGAGTTTGGGGTTTTCTCCAACTGGAGGCCCTTACTGCAAGGTGTAGGAGCAGCCCGTGAGCCAGCTGTGCAGGGGTCCCTGTCAGCAGCACTGCTGGCCCTGGGCAAAGCTGAGCCATGTAGGGTTGGCAGCCCAAGGTGAGTGACTGCAACGGGCTCCCGATGCATCCAGAGCCACCTGGACAGGGCTCAGCCTTTCTCTTCCACCAGCACACCCTCATCCCCCTGCCCACATGCCAGTCGTGGCAGGGCCCTGGGAAATGTTACAGCACTGAATCATGTCAGACTGACTCGGATCCAAGTCCCACAACGACGGCCGTGCTGCTTCTCAAGAAGGGAGGAGTTGGGGCTGGTTCCATCGAAGGGGCTGGACTAATTCCAGGGATTGATGTGTCTGAGGTGGGGGGTCAGGACTGCAGGGGATGAGAATGAATATGGAGAGCCCCTGCCCTTCCACTGGGTCTCACCCGACGTGCATCCACAGCAGGGCAGAGCAAATCCCAGGAGAGTAGCTGGAACACTCTTGGGTGCTGTGTTTGCCTGGTGAGCACCAGTCCTTATGGTCCTGCAGTCACTAGTCCCATGTTCACACAGTCATTGGCCCCCACAGTCATAGTCACACAGCCTTGTCCTGTTCCAGTGTCTGTGCTGGGCACTTTGGATTCTGCCTCCCACAAAAGAGGCATTTCTCTGCATCCCCTCTGCACTCCCCTGTCCCAGCCCTGCTCGCCAGATGAGGGGCTGCCCCTGTCACCCCAGCCTCTCTGCCATCACATCCCTCCATCCTGTCCTGTGTCCTCTCTCCTTCTGGGAAGTTCCTGAGGCTCTGACAGCCTTTGTCCCACTCTGGTTTTGTGCTGGGAGCTCTGGCTGCCACAGCTCATCCTGGGATTTCTGCACATGAGAAACCTGGAGCAATACCCATATGATGAGGTGTGTGGTAGAGCTTTGTTCACTGCATTTGGGAGACTGAGCCCCTTGATCCACCCACAGGCATTGGGCTGGGGACTTGGCTGGCACTGCCATTCCCAGCCCGTGCCCTGTGCCAGGGGGAAAAGCCTTTGCCCCCAGCTCAGTTTTCCAGTTGTTTTCTAACTGAGCCAGGGGTGATCCACCACTCCACAGTGACCTTGCGCTTGCTGAAGGAATCCCACGAAAGGACTGGAGTAGGAGCAGTTGTCAAATCATGAGCTGTAATTGCCTGAACCTCACGGTCACGAGCTGCTCATTACAGACAAGACTCCTGAACTTCCAAACCCATCCCCAAAACAAACAGCTCCGACATCTGATCTGGTATTTAGATTCACCAGCGCTCCCTACTCTGACAACTTGCTAACGAGCTTCCCCCGGCAGCCAAGAGCCGGGATGAGCTCTGACAGCTGCTGCTAAACCTGCAGCGGTGCGGGATCCAAACCCGATCCAAAGCCAGCTCTGACTCTGGATCCATGGCAGCCTGTGCTGACAGAGGCAAGCTAAATATATGACTGCCTCAGTAAGTAGCTGGGGGTGTGCATCACTTTTGGTGCTCTCCAGCCCACCATGGACTGGATCCCATCGATGCTGCATCTTGGCATGTCCCTGCTGCTCTGGGAGCCTCAGAGCACAGCTCCCTGTGGGGCAGAGAGGCCCCACTCAGCCTTCCAGGTCCCTGCTCCTGGGTGGGCTGAGCCTGGAGCAGATTCACCAGCAGATCTGACCATGTCCTGTCCATGGTGTGGTGGGCTGCCCCTTCTTCCACCACCCCTGTGGGCTTCAGGAGGGGGTCTCACCCTCCTCAACCCTTGCATCCTGCCTTGGCCACCCTCCCTCCCTGCTGAGGGGCAGGTGGGATTTGGCTCCCCATAGGCAGCTCTTGCCCTCCAGCAGCTCTTTCGAGCCCTTCACAGAGACTGGGGTCTCTCCCTGTGTGTTTGGGAGCACAGAGGAACTCGCCCCCCTGTGCTGCTCAGGGATGCTGGGCAGTCCCTGTGTCTGCACCCACAGCACCTCCCGGGAAGACTGGCAGCCTGGGAGATGGATGCTCCTGGAAACATCCTCCTCCCACAGAGCTGGGGTCAGCTCCACCCATCACAGGCACTTTCAGGGCATTTTAGGGTTCTGTCACCCCGTGCTGCTGGCACTGCGACCACCCTTCTGGCTGTCCTTGTCCCAGACCCTCTTTCCCAGTTGATGTTTAATCTCCCTTTTAATCTAAACTGCATTTTAATTAGCCAAGGTGCAGCGATGCCCAGGTCAGATTTGCACCTCCCCCAGACCTGTTCCCAGCCTGGTGTTCCTTCTAATTGTGTGCACGTACAGGGATGGGTCCAATGGGTGACATTTGGCATTCTGAACATTTTTAACTTGGAAAATGAGAAAAAAACCCCACTGATGACAAGCATATTTATTTGTGCAGACGATGCTGCCAACGGCTGGGGCTTAGAGGCGTATTTTTGCCATTTTCTGAAGTCAGTTGGAACAGAGAGACCGAATCCAACGCAGCGACACCTCCGACGGCTTGGAAGGGCTCCTTCAGCTGCAGCAAAGCTCAGCAGGTTTGACATTTGAAACTCCCTCATTCTGCTGCCAGGCAAAAGCTCAGGCCTTTACACTGTATTTTTCCTGCTGTTCCTCAGCGCAGGAGTTCCTTCTTTCTCTGGTTTCACACCATTATGAACAGATCAGCTCAGAAAAAACCCAAACCTCTACTGTAATGATAAAATTGGCTTTGGAATAGCAGAAATCTGGCTTGTTTGTGTGGTGCCAGGCTCTGGGGAGCTCTTGGATACCAGGGCTGCCGTTATTGTGTCATTGTTCTGAACACTGAAAGCACACAGAAAGTGAGATTTTAAAGGATTCTGTGATGTTTGGATTTTCAGGATTAATTCCTGAACTAAATAACAATTCCTGAGGTGCTGCCACAGGCAGGGGAAAGCTCTCCCCGGTACATGCTCCCATCCTCCTGTGCTGCTGCTCCCCAGAAGCTGCTGATGAAGAGGAGACAGTTTGTTCCCCCTCTCCCCAGATCCAGCAGTCGGGGGCCCACGCTCCTCTGGGTCCCTTTCCTCTGGCACAGAAGTTGTCCCTTGTGGGTTCAGTGGAAGGGATGTAGGAGGGGGGATGCAGGAAGGATGCATTGGGAGGGATGCAGGAGGAGGGATGCAGCATGCACCCTTCAACCTCTCTCCGGTGTCTTGTCCTTCCAGGTGCTCCACTCTCCAGCCACTGCCCAGGTTTCTCCTCCTGGGACTGAGACAGGACCTGCTGACACCCACACAAGGCTGATGGTACCAGTGGAAAACCCTGGGATGGGGGGTCGTTGGGTAGAGCAGGTACAAGCTGGGAAGCCACAGAGTGGGAGCTGGAGGCTCATTAGCCTTCATTAGCCTTCATTAGCTTTCATTAACAGTGTGTTCACAGGTACATGATGGCACTAAACAAGGTGGAGGCAGTGTTGCTGTGGGTGTTTCTAGGTCGTTTTCAGGCATGAAAGGGGCAAATGCTGCTTAGTGTGTGTAGTTGGGTCTGTGGATCTTGGGTTATCACTGGGGGGCTGCAGAGGGACCACCCAGGCCAAGAGCTGGGGATTGTTGGGGGCTCTCTCTCTGTAGCGCCAGTTCCAGCAGTGCTTCAGGAACACCTGGAGGTGATCACGGCAGCCAGGTGAGCTCTGCACTGCTTGTGCTGCAGAGGATGCTCATGCTGGGCATGGCTGATGTGCTGGGGCAGCTCCAGTCTGCTCCCAGTAATGCCAGTGCCCTGGTGGTACCTACTGCTGTTCTTTTACTGGAGTGATGCATAATTTAGAGTGAAACAGGTCACTGCTGCTGAGACTCCTGGCTTACATAAATGCTGGTGGGGTGACCAAGGTTACACAAGAGCCTGGCTTGTCTAAACATGTGTTGTGGTTTGGAGGAATTATGAAGACAGGGACCTGGAAACAGGTCAGTTTAGGTTAGATATGAGAAAGAAATTCTTCCCTGTGAGGGTGGGCAGGCCCCGGCACAGGCTGGCCAGAGAAGCTGTGGCAGCCCCATCCCTGAAATTGCTCAAGGCCAGGTTGGATGGGGCTTGGAGCAACATGGTCTAGTGGAAGGTGTTCCTGCCATGGCAGGGGGTGGAACTTTAAGGTCCCTTCCAACGCAAATCACTCTGTGATTCCATGAAACAAAGCTGGCTAATAGCAGGGTGCACTGGGAAGCTTCCCTCAGTGGGGAATGGCAAACTGTAACCACTCCGGATGCTGCATCTGACAGGAGCTAATGCAGCCCTGTGTGTGTGAGGAGCGAGGCCAAAACTGGGGGAGGATCTGGCCTGCTGGTGGAAAGTAGGTCTGGCTTCCTGTGCCTCTGTCTTGGAAGGGATCCCTGACAGCAGGAAGGGGCATGGGACAGACCCATGGAATTCTGCTGCATGCGGACGGCACAGTGGAAGATAAACTGGGACTCCTGTGGGGGCCGGGGATGGGTCCCAGGGAGAGCAGCAGGGAGGGAAAGACGCTTCTGGTGCTGTTTGATTTGAGCAGGCTCTGCTCTCCCAGAGCTGCGTCTTCCTGCTGCTGGTTCTAACTAGGTCAGGCAGGACGAGCTGTACCTGTCCCTGCAGCAGGGCTCGGCACACCGCTGCCACCGGCACTCTGCCACCGGCACTCTGGCACCGGCACACCGCTGCCACCGGCACTCTGCCACCGGCACTCTGGCACCGGCACACCGCTGCCACCGGCACTCTGCCACTGGCACGCTGCTGCCACCGGCACTCTGGCACCGGCACTCTGGCACTGGCACTCTGCCACCGGCACTCTGGCACCGGCACACTGCTGCCACCGGCACTCTGGCACCGGCACTCTGGCACTGGCACTCTGGCACTGGCACACCACTGCCACCGGCACTCTGGCACTGGCACTCTGCCACCGGCACTCTGGCACTGGCACACCACTGCCACCGGCACTCTGGCACCAGCACTCTGGCACTGGCACACCACTGCCACCGGCACACTGCCACCGGCACTCTGCCACCGGCACTCTGGCACTGGCACACCACTGCCACCGGCACTCTGGCACCGGCACTCTGGCACTGGCACACCACTGCCACCGGCACACTGCCACCGGCACTCTGGCACTGGCACACCACTGCCACCGGCACTCTGGCACCGGCACTCTGGCACTGGCACACCACTGCCACCGGCACACTGCCACCGGCACTCTGGCACTGGCACACTGCTGCCACCGGCACTCTGCCACCGGCACTCTGGCACTGGCACACCACTGCCACCAGCACTCTGCCACCGGCACTCTGCCACCGGCACACTGGTGCCACCGGCACTCTGGCACCAGCACTCTGCCACCGGCACTCTGGCACTGGCACACTGGTGCCACCAGCACTCTGCCACCAGCACTCTGCCACCGGCACTCTGGCACTGGCACACCACTGCCACCAGCACTCTGCCACCGGCACTCTGCCACCGGCACACTGGTGCCACCAGCACTCTGCCACCGGCACTCTGGCACCAGCACTCTGCCACCGGCACTCTGGCACTGGTACACTGGTGCCACCAGCACTCTGCCACCAGCACTCTGCCACCGGCACTCTGCTGCCACTGCCACTCTGCCAAGGGCATGGCACCAGTGACTCCTCTGAGCTGGAGTATCCGGGAGGATGACAGCAGAGGATGGGGAGCAGCTGCCTGTTCTGGGAGTGATGCTTTGTGTCAGCCATGCAGCAAAGCCGCCCGGTGCGTGCTCACCCCAGCACTGCAGAGCCCTCGGGACTCTTGAAACTCCTTTGGCACCTGCTTGCACACAGTGAGGCAGGGAGTAGGTCCACTTCAGCCTCCTCCTCCTCTTCAGGCTGAGCAATACTCTTGCTAAAAGGAGGAATTCAGCTATTTTAAATACCAGCTTGCAGGATGATTCAGTGTCTGTTCAGGCAGACACGAGGCAATGAGGATGTCAATCTTCAGGCCTTATTTTAGGGGAAAACCTCTTCCCTGCATGCCGGGTGCCCCAGTGATGCCGTGAGCCAGCAAACTCTGGGACATGAGGCTGGTAAGGGGCAGGGACCAGTAGCTCCCCTGAGCTGGGACCTCAAAGTGCATTACACCGGGTAGGGGAGAAGGTGCTGACACCAGCGATGGGGTCACCTCTCCAAACCCTCTTGGCCAATGGTCTGCAAAGCCCCCAGTCCTGCAGCTCCAGCAGTTTCCTGTGCCTTTGGAGCTGGATCTCCTGTGCTGAATTTTCATCCTCTTGCTGCTTTGTCCTTGCCCTGTGTCTCCTGCATGTGCTTCTCCAACCAGGAACAGGAAGGTGCTGGGCTGTCCCAGCCCTGGTCCCTGACCCCTTGCTCTCTGCCCTGGGGTAAAAATCCTCCCTACAGCTGCTACCAGAGCTCCTGCAAGGATAACGCCACTGGGAGCAGTAGGATTTAGTAGAAAATTCCCTCTTTCAGATGTGATTGATTTGGGTTCCCCCCAGTCCTGGTTTCCAGGCACCAGCATCTGCTGGAAGCGCTCCCCTGGTGACAGAAAATCCATGGGAAAGCAGGCAGCCTGATGAAGTATTCATGGGGATTTTTATCACCGGTTTTCACTCGCTGCAGAAAAGTCAGCTTTACTTTTAGTGAGCGATGGATCCAGCAGTAACATGGGAAAAACACTCCATCTCCCTTCGAGCTGCAAGGGGGTGTTGGAGAGGGCCCATGCCTGGGAATGGGAATTAAAGAAACCAACTCCAAAGTGCTTCCTGGCTAATTCTGGGATCATTAGAACACCTGAACGAGCCTGTGACTGATCCTCTGCTGCCTCAAGTGCTGCACCCTGTGGCTGCCACTGGACCCAGGCAGCTGAGTCTTTGGCAGTGCCAATTCACGTGGCCACAGCGTTCCACTCACCTCTCTAATCCCCAACCTGCCTCTGTCCCAGAGAGAGCAGAAGAATGAATCACAGCTGATTAATGTGCCTTATCCAGAAGAATCTCCCTGAATTAGCAAATGTTTTGTTTTATTTGTTTCTATAATGGACAGGAAAACATCCCTCAGTGCCTGGCAGCTACATCCACGACAGTGCCAGTGGGGCCAGGGTCCCGATGCCACTGAGCCCTGACAGGACACTCACATTTGGCTTCAAGTGATGTTAAAGTGTATGTGTGAGCCAGCCAAGCTCAGGCGCTGCCTCTGCCCGGCGGGCACTGCCCGGCCGGTGCCGAGATGTGCTCTGTCAGCAGCAGGTGCTTAATCTGTTTAAAAATAAATCCATCACTTTCCTGTGACTGATGGGAATCTGTTAGAGCAAATCCCACTGTAATGCAGAATCCAGCCGTGGCTGCCCAACTTCAGCACTTTCTCCCTGTTGGGTTCCAGGGAAGGGCTTTGGTTCCTCTGCCATGAGTCTGGGACAGCTCTGGGGCCCGCCCTTGTTGCCCGTGTTCATGCCCATTTACTGACACAGCCACAGGTAACACCCAGCAGGGATGAGAAGATTTGAGGCCTCTCCGTGCTCTGACATGGATGGCGTGGGTGACCTCAGAAAAATCTGTGTGACCTCAGAAAAGTCTGTGTGCCCTCCATCTCTCAGGTGAGGAAGACAGCCCCTCAGCCAGAAGCCAGGAGCAGTGCCAGAGCCCTCTCTGTGGGCTCAGGAGCAAGAGAGAGATGCTGGCACAAATTACCATGCTGTCATCCCTGGCGCTGAGATTCCCAGGGAATAGCTTAGCAGTTTAAAGGGCTGCTGAAACAATTTTGCATCACATGTTCACAGTCCTGGAGCTTTCCAGTTAAAAAATGTCAACAAAGAGGCCATTTCTGCAGCGTGGCTCCCACGGCCCCAGGGGTTGGGCACAGCCAGCCCCTTCCTGGCCCCTGCTGGCCGATTTGGAGTGAAGTGACAGATGGGCCTAAAGAGCTTGCAGGCTCCTCGTGCTGGTGAGGAGACCCCAGTTATATATCCCTGTGCCCTTCCAGCACTGGACATGGTTGGCATCTGGTGTGGTCAGCTCCAGTAGGACTCAAGGGATGGAAAGGAACATTCATGGTGGTGGTGGGTGCTGGTGGCACTTGCCCTGTCTGGCACAGTGAGGATACAGCCACCAAACCCAGTGGGTGCTCCGCACCCTGTCCCAGCTGCACCACCAGATTTTGTTTTGGCCCCAAGATGGGAGAGCACTTTGTGTGAGAGCACTGAGAGACCCATCCTGTGCTGAGGTCCTGTGCCACACCAGTGGGTCAGACACCCCCTGAGCCCCTAACACACCTTGGGTGCCATGCCCCCCACTCCTTCCCTGCCTTCCTGCTGACTCAGTGGGTGCTCTGCACTGGTCCCCCAGGCACCATCACTGTGTATTCAGAGGACTCTGATGGTGACTCTCCTGCTCCTGGAACCTCCACTGCTGATGTGTCCCCCACAGCGTCCCACTGTCCTGAGCAAAGTCCTTCGTGGCCACCTGGCTCTCCCATGCCAGCAGCCCTGTGCTCTCAGGTGCTGCTGCAGTCCCGGCTCCTGCTGCCTGCAGACCTGCTCAGGCTGTGCACAGGACAGATGCCCACGGGAACCACTTCCATGTTTGTTAAACACTTAAATGAAGAGCAAAGAAATCACAGCAATTAAAGTACTCAGAAACCCTGCAAACCTTTTCTCTGGACAAACTCTGTGTGCTGTGGCCAGCATGCCAAGGCTGGCCCTCCTGGTTCTTGGAGGCAAGAGGACTGATTCCCTCTGCTGCTGGAGCAGGAGGGTCCCTCACACTGCAAACACCTCCCCAGTGATCGATGTAATGCCACAGGCAGGAAACATACCTCCTTTTGCTCCAAAAATCAATCTTTCCATGTTTGCTTGAGCCTTGAAAGCTGTCAGTGATATTTCCATCACTCTCAGTATCTTCCAAAGGGAGTCTGAGCTGAACCAAAACTATTGGGAAGCAAAGTCCAGTTGCCGTGTCTGGCACCAATTCCATCACACCCTGTCCCTGGTGCCATGAGTGCTGCTGTCCTCAGGACAACAGGACCCCCTGGGCAGGGGGCACACTGGGAATGTCCCTGGAAACACCGGGGATGTCCCTGGGCACACAGTATCCACAGGTACACCACATCCCCTGGCACACTGCATCTCCAGGCACAGCCCTACGGCCATCCAGAGGGCTTGGCGGCTCCCAGGGCATCAGGCGGCTGCCACCCAGTACAGGAATTATTGGCAGTGCTGTCTTCCTAGCTATTATTTCATCCAGGATTCTGCAGCCTTCCACAAAGGGTCTCTCCTCGTGCCACTGCACTGTTTCATACACAACAGGTTGGGCACAGAGAGCACCTTCTGCACCATGCTGGGACCCATCTATCTTTCACCCCAAGTGGAGGCTGCAGCAATGAAACGGGGCGTGGGACCTCACAGATAAGGCTGGACAAATGGGACAAAGGGAGAGTCCTGGCCACAGAGGGAAGCTGGTTGTGCTGGTGGGAAAGCTCTGGAGCTACAAACCCATCTGCAGCTGGGCACAGCGGGCACACTCAGCTGAGGACAGGAGCTGGAGGGCAAGGGGTATGGGGGGCCATGGCAGCGGGTGGTCCTGTTCCTGCTCTGCCCCTCTCTGGCACCCGACAGGCCTTGTGCTGTGTCCCTTGAGGTACTAACGGGTGTGTGTCCTAGCAGTACCCAGGCCATCACCCTTCCCAATTCCAGCCCGTTGTTCCTGTTCCCATGGCAACCCATGACCTCACTGGGTTCCTGGGAGCTCTGCCAGCATTTTCAGCAGAAATAAAGCTGATGCCCAGGGTTGTCCTGCTGCCCTCCCTGTCTGTGGGGGCTCTGTCACGCTTGGGGCTCAGGTCAGGACCGGCTCCTCTGTCGCAGGGCTCACGTGCCACCTCGCAGGCACTGCAGGTGTCACACGTGCCCATCACAGTGGCGTCGGGCTGACCCAGAGCCCCTGGCTGCAGGGGGCCCCCCGGGATATGGGGAGCGCCAGGGCACTCCCTTCCCTGCACAGGCTCCAGCTGCAGCCAGTGCCCGTTTTTCCCAGTTTTACCCTGCTCAGCAGAGCACACAAGGCCAGGATGGAGGAGAAAGATCAAGTGTGAGACAAACAGAAATAAATGGTCTGTCTGCTCCGTCTGGTGCTGCCACTTGTCCCAAGGTCTTTTCTGGCCAAAGGGTCTCTTTTGTCCTGGATCCAGTGTCCCCAGGTCTCCTGTCTGGTCTGGGGTCCCTCCTGGCTTAGGGCTCCAGCTGTTCCTGGGGGGTGCCATGTGCCTGGGGGTCCCTCTTGGTCTGGGGATCCTGTGTCTCTGAGGGTCCCTCTTAGCTCGAGACTGTGTCTGTGTCTGGGGTTCCCTCTCAGCCCGGGACTCTGGTTGTGCCCTGGGGTCTCATCTGCTCTGGGCGTTCCTCTTGGGCCAGGACTGCGGCTGTGCCCGGAGCGCCTCTCTCGGCCCGGTGCTCCGGCTGTGGATGGGATTCCGTGCTGGCCCGGGGTGCCGCGTGCCTGGGCGCCCCTCTCGGTCCGGGCAGCCTGCATGCCCGGTTGTCCTGCGTGCCCGGGGTTCTCTCTCGGCCCGGGGATCCCTTGCGGTGCGGAGCGGAGTGGTGGCGGTGCTGACGGTGACGGTGCTGACGGTGACGGTGCTGGCGGCGGCCCCGGCATCCCGCGGCCCGGGGGCGGCCCCGGCGAGCGCAACGCGGCGCGACCACCCCCGCAGCCGGCGGCAGCGCGGGAGGCAGGGCAGGAGCAGGGAAGCAGGCAGGGAAGCAGGCAGGGAAGCAGGGCCGCTGCTCCGCTCGGCTCGGCGCGGCTCCGACCGGCGCTGCCGGTCGCCGGTGCCGCCGCCGTCAGTCGCCCCGCCCGTCCGCGGCTCCGCGCGGCGGGTTCGGGACGCGGCTCTCACCGGCACAGCCGGCACTCAGCGGGGCCAGGCCGCGGGATGATCGGCCCGCAGCTCCCCGGGGGCAGCGGGGGCCGCTGATGCTGCGGGGGCCGCGGGGTCTGCGGGGTCTGCGGGGGCGGCAGGGGCGGCACGGCGCGGCCCCGCCCGCGGCGGGGGCCATGTGAGCGCGGTGCCGGCAGGATGCAGAAGGGGATGCGGCTCAATGACGGGCACGTCGCCCACCTGGGGCTGCTGGCGAAGAAGGACGGGGCCCGGCGCGGGTACCTGAGCAAGCGGAGCGCCGACAACACGAAATGGCACACCAAGTGGTTCGCCCTGCTCCAGAACATGCTCTTCTACTTCGAGACCGACTCCAGCTCGCGACCCTCGGGGCTCTACCTTCTCGAGGGCTGCGTCTGCGACCGCGCACCCTCTCCCAAGCCCCCCCTCTCGGCCAAGGACTCCCTGGAGAAGCAGGTGGGCGATACGGGGGACCCCGCGGAGAGGAAGGGGGGATGCCCCGCGGTGGTCCAGGCCTCGCATCTCCGGGGCTCCTGGCGCCGGGATCCGCCCCACGCGTGACTGGGGCGGGGGGTGAGGATGAGGCCGGTCTGTGCTGGGGAGGGGCAATGCTCCCCGGGGCTGGAGTGCCAGGGCAGCGGCTGGGTTCCTTGTGGGGGTTTGGCCGGAGTACCTCCACACTCTTCCATGAGCCCCCAGCTCTTGGCTAATTAACTGCCGGTAATTAGCGCGGGGCTGCGGCGAGGGCCGCCCCCCGGCGGCCGCTCTTGGCGCTGCAGAGCCTCGCGCCCCTCGCGAGTCGCGGCTCGACCCTCGGCCCGGCGTGGACCCCGAGGCTTCCGTGGGGCAGCCCCAGCCGTGCTGCGGCTCAGCCAACGCGGCTTCGCTGTTTCCCACGCCCCGTGTGCCCCCCGTGGTTTGCCGGCGTCTGAGGGATAACTCCCCCCGGCCCCGCGATGGGAGCAGCCTGGCGATGGTGTGGTGCTCAGCGCGGAGCGCAGGGTCTTGTTTTTAGGCAGATTTCACCCTGTTCGTGCTTCCCACACGTGCGGTTTGTGCATCTATCCCTTCCCCGGGCAGGGGGAGAAGTGGAGTGGGGTCCCCCATGCCTCCCATGCCGGCGCTGGTTTGCAGTGCCCTTTGCCAGTGCTGATGTCTGCGGGTGATCAGCGCGAAAACACCAAAGCCTTTGCGAGGCGCTGGGAGAATCTGGATCCATCGGTCGGCCTCAGGGCTACGGGCACTCAGCCCCGGACGGGCCCAGGGTGCGTTTCTCCCGCGTGTGTCGGGCGCAGTACGTGTCCTGGAGCAGCGTGGTGTGGAAGCTGGCAGCCCCCGGTGCGTTTGTCCCGGGAGGTTTGCTGGAACTGGGATGTGCCGAATCAGCCAGGAGGGATGGGATGAAGCCAGACTGGGGGGCAGAAGGGCTGGCTTTCAGCTTGGAGGGCAAATCCCCATCCACTGGTTCCAAAACCACCTCCAGTCTCAGTGTGCACAGGAGCCAGCTGGTTTCACCCCCTGGCCGTGGTGTGTTGAGCGTGACCATGCACCCCGTGGGTGCCCCTGGCACATTGGCACCGGGAGCCCCTCACTGGGAGCAGACAGGGGGTCCTGGCACTTCCAGAGCAGGCTGGGGATGTGCGAGAGGCACGGTGTGTTTTGGGTCCAGCTCTGCAGGTCTTGCATAATTCCTGCCTGAGCAGGCTCTGGAGAGGCGGTGGGAGCACTGCCGGCAGACTGCGGAATGGGGCCCGTGGGCCCTCCCCGAGGCACCTGGGGCATGGGGCAGCCTGGTGGGAAATCAGCCCTCAATTCTGGCTCTTCCTGGCGCTTGGAAAGCCCTGCTATGAGAGCCAAGCACCACTGCTCCCTGGCATGTTCCCTTCCTCCTGGCTGGGAGCACGGGAACATTTCCCTGTACAGAGGAGAATACTGTGTGTTTTGCCCAGCTGAGGCTCCTGGGAGCCTGGTGTGTATGTCAGAGCAGCCCCAGAGAGTGGCATCTTGGGGGCTGTGGCTGCGAGGGGTCATGTTGCTGTGGTTGTCACTACTGTCCCTTCAGTCATGGATGTTGTGGGTTCCTTGTTCAGCTTCCATCAAGTTTGCCAGCCAGGTTGCAGTCAAGCTTCCTGGCCAGGTTGGAATCAAGCTTGGAATCAAGGCTTTGACTCCTCGTGTTTGGGATGGAGAGATTTTCCACCATGCAAACCCTATGGGGAGGATGTCACATCCCCTTTCCAGTTCAGAATGCACCTGGAGGGTTGATCCTTGCTCTGAGTGAGGGGCTGCTGTCACGGGGATCTCCTGCCATGCCAGGTATTTCCCCATCTGCTGATCCATGTGTGTGTGCTGTGGTTCAGCTCCTGGCTCGTAATTCTGTGTAATTCCTTAGGCCAAATGTAACTGGAGGTGCGGGAGCTCTGGATGTCCTCTGCTCTGCCAGCTAATTAATGGCCCAGAGATGAGATAAGTGGTGAATATTGATGGTGCAGATCTGCAGCCTGGCTGGGCTGGGAGGAGCGGGTGGTACACAGAAAGGGTCTGTGTTCCCCACACCATGGAAAGCCTTGGCTTCCCCCTCACCTGGTACCCAGCTGTGCCCAGCATCCCATGAAGGGAAGGTGCTGAGGAAATTTCTAACACTGCCTATGATCCACATTAATTTTTTTTGAGGGTATTTATTTTTCTGGGCAGTTCAGCTGGAGCTCTGAGGACAGTGTTCCCTGACGCAGAGGACTTACAGGTTTGGATTCCTTCCTTGCTCGAGTAAAGCCTGAAAGGTTCCCAAATCACCACAAAGGAGAAATTTTAAGAAGTGTGATTTTCAAACCCCCTCTTTTAAAGTGCACATATTTTGCTTTTGGTTTTTTTTTCCATGGAACGTGGTGAACTTTAGCATTGGCACATGTGAGAATAAGACAGCAAAGATATTTGGAAAATTGGAACGTTGAAGAGGGATTTGCCACCTCTGGAACTTTGTTTTCTGCTTTTGCTGTGTTTTTCCACAAATGAATTTTCCTTCCAACCAGTTGGATGTGGAAGATATTTTATTGCTGGGTGAGGCCAGGCTGTGGCCAGGGGAGGGGTCCATGTGGTTGACCTGTTGGCCCCTTGTCATGGAAGGCTGGGATGCAGCTGCTTGGGGTGGTGGTGCCAGTGGTGCTGGGGTGAGTTGGGGTGGTGGCCCCCCCCGTTGACCCTGCCATGGTGTCTGGGCTGTGCCAGCCCCCGGCCCTGCTGTCCCTGGCCCCCCAGAGTGACAATGTTGGGATGGGCTTTTGTGTGGCCACGTCTGCCCTCCATGTCAGTGTGTGCTCGGTGGGGGTGGGCAGGATGTGGGGTGCCCTTATGGGGAGGGTGCCCAGCCAAGGTGAGATCCTGGAGGAGGAGCCGAGCAGGTCCAAAACTGATCTGAACCTGACCTTGGGGAGCAGGAAGGCCGTGGTATCAGGTGAGGACTCTCCATCGTGTGTCAGCTGGGCAGCTGAAAACGCAGTTGGGTTTGCTCTTTGAATCCAGCCTGCCACTGGATTTGGAATCACAGAATCACTAAGGGTGGAAAAGCCCTCTGAGATTATCAAGTCCAGCCATTTCCCAAGCACTGCCAAGGCCACCACTAACCAGGTCTCCAAGTGCCACATCTCCACGGCTTTTGAACTCTTCTGGGACTGGGAACACCACGACTGCCTGTGTCCGTTTGCAGACCCGTATCCAGGTGCTGTGCATTGTTCCTAAGCAGGAGCCCTCAGGCAGAGCCATCGGGGTGCTGAGTCAGGCAGTGGCCCCCTTGGCTCAAGGCTCTGCAGCTCCTCAGTGCTGAGCTGTGTTCCCCCAGGCCAGGGCTGCTCCTGGGCACACACTGCCCATGGGTGGGGATTCCTGCACCATCTCCAGAGTGTGTTCCAGGGATGGGGCCATGGTTGTGTCTGTGCTGTTAGAGGTAGGAAGGACTCAAGGGAGTGTTTTGCACCACGATGCAAAGCTGAGAGGAGCAGGCAGTGAGTGGGTGCATGTGGCCATGGTTCCCATGGGGTGACAGAAGGCTTGTGGACACAATTCCCACTGGCACATCCAGGAGAGAGTTTGTCTCCCATCTCCCTGCAATGTGTTCAAACCCAGTCCTACTCGTTTTCCTGTACAGCCGAGGAGGGCATGGGAAAGCCATGGCTCTTCCCAGCACCAGCAGCACACAGAGCACTGAGAGCACCTTGGGAATCTGCAGTAGGCCCTGCCAGCCCAGCAGCTCCAGCTCTCCCAGAGCCAAGGCCCTGCTGATGGAGCCATTCCTGGCAATGGGAGAGCTCAGACAGCTCTCTGGGGGTGCATCAGCAGGGCCACAGGATCCAGCTGTGAGGATTCACCTGGGCACTCCCAAAAAGGGCTGTGGAGGGTGGCCAGGGGGGACAGATCCCATCTGTGGAGCAGGGCCTTGTAGGTACCCGTGGGCATCCCGAGCAGGGCAACTCTGAAGGTTTTCCAGACTTTAGGACTGACATCCCAGGCACTGGATCCCCAGATCCCAGCACTGGCCACAGGTGCATGAACATCAGCCACCTCAGGCAACGGGAACTTTTCTATGTGAATATAATTCCATGCAACCTGATTTTTTGGGATTATAGATCATAATTTGTGGACTTAAACCTGAACTATACATGAGCTCTGGGGGAATTTGGGGCTTTTAATTAATTGCTGTGGTGAGCGATGTCATGTGGGGATTTTGGAGTGAGGAGGGTTGCTCATGGTGTTAGTCCTGGCGTTGCCTGCATGCCCACCTGCCAGATCACTGGAAAAAAACAGGGAAATTTTGATGTATTTTAATTTTTTTACAAATATTTCTGCCCATGACTCCAGAGCCTACTCCACACAGGTGATACTTACCTCTAGCACCCATTTGTGAGCATCCTGACAGCCCATCCTGAAGCAAAGGAGGGAAACTGCAGCCTCTTGGAATTTTTTTCTTATTGTCAGCACAGAAATGAGCTGCTGGAGCATCCGACTCCAAAGTCCTATTTTCCCAAAGCGTGTGGTATGTAGGTCAGGGATGTTAAGAGTTGCCATGGCTGGCTGTGGATTTTTAGACTCATCCATCCAGAGAAGGAAAATTCTCCTCCTTTTGCCCTTTGTGTCAACTGGAATAACCATCAGCTTCACTAACAGGCGGCCGTGGATCTCCCCATTCTGGGAGGCTGGAGGGTAGGCGGCTCCAGAGGGATGACGGGGAACATTCCCATGGGGTGAAAGAATCCTGGGATGGCACAACAAAACAAGGAAAGGGTGACAGTCACTGCTTTGGTATTGCTGGGGGGGTTCCCTCGTGGTCCCCCACTCTCACATGTGCAGTCACCAGTGTGGGGGTGCAAGGAGAGCAGCCTCTGGAATGACGTCCTTAGGGGTCTGGCAAGTTGTTCAGGCAGAAGAATGCCCTGCTCCAAATTTAAAAGAATTATGGGAATAGGTTGGTTGTCTCTTTTGGAAATCATGCATCATTTTAAAGCTTATTTGGATTTATTTCTGAGTCTTTCTGCACATCAGGAGCCTTGATAATAACCCCTCACTGCAGCAGGCAGGGCCTAGGGGGAGCTGTGTGGTGGTCCTGGGGCTGTGGGTGGCCAGGTGATGGTTGCCCGAGGGGGTTCTGGGCCTCCGGGTGCCCCTGGACATGCTTTAATGTTTCTCTTGGTGACCTGGAACTCTCCTATATCATTATTCTGGGCAGAATTGCTGTATCTGGGCAGAATTGCTGGTTCAGTGCTGGTCCTGTCCGTGGGGTTGGTCCAGTAATTTGCAGGTCCAGTCTGCATTAGTCCCATCTGTGGGTCTGTTTCTGTGCTGGTCCTGTCCATGGCTCTAGTCCTGGTCCTCAGTCCCTGACCCAGTGGGTGCAGCAGGAAGCTCTC
This sequence comes from Pithys albifrons albifrons, assembly GCF_047495875.1. Classification (NCBI taxonomy): domain Eukaryota; kingdom Metazoa; phylum Chordata; class Aves; order Passeriformes; family Thamnophilidae; genus Pithys; species Pithys albifrons. The sequence continues at coordinate 21,701,459 of NC_092470.1, read as the reverse complement.
CTGGGCTGCTGGGTACGATGTGTCACTGTGATAGTAGAGAGGGATCATCAGTTAGGCGTAGATAAAAGCTGGTGGGAGTTTTATTATTCAAATATAAAATAACTTCCTCCTTTCCAGCACACTGCACTTCCTGGTAATTGTGTGGGGATAAACTGGAGCAGCACGAGCAGTGTGTGCTGGAGGGAGCCAGCTTTGGATCTCACAAGGAGCAGGAGTGGGGACTCAGGGGTCCTGGCTGCAGCCCCACGGGGCTGGGAGGCCTCCAGCCCCCATTGTCTGGCTCTGCTGCCAACAGCACTGAAACTGCCACTGGTAAAACCTGCCTGAGTTTTTGGGTTTAAATTGGATGAACCAGGAACTGCCTGACAAAACCTTCCAAAGCTGGAGTGTCGGGGGGTGCCACAAGTGGGCAAAGAGGGCAGCGGGGCAGAGTGGGCACCTGTTCAGGGTCAGTGCCCCAGATCCTGGTCCTGATCCCTGCCCTGGGCTCTGCACCCCTTATTTTAACCTTTGACAGGCCCCGTATCTGGTGGTTTCCCAGGGCTCTGGAGAAGGTCAGTCTGCTCTGATCTGGTGAGGTGCTTGGTCCTGCTCATGGGTGCAGGACTCTCAGTGGATGCACTTGCCCATGGGAGCAGAAATAGGTGCTGTGTCATCCCCAAGGGACCCCAGGAGCTCACATGGATGCTGCATCATCCACATGGGACCTTCAGCCCCTGGGAAGAGCAGCCTGGGGCTCACCATCCCATCCCCTCTTGCCAGGCAGGGACCAGTTCAGGGCACCCCTGGGGGCATCTCCCTGTGTTTCTGGTCCCGTGGGGACTTGTCTGAGCACCAGCTGTTGGTGTTGGTGGATCATGCACACTGTGGTGTTGGAGTCGTTTGAACCCACAGCACCAGAAGCTGCCAAGGGCTTTGGGTGGCGAAGGGGCTCCCCCACACCTCGTTGGTGTTTAAGGGGGGCGTTTCCAGCTTTGCCAATCTGACGGGCTCTTCTCGATGCAGTTACAAGTGAAGGGATGTGAGATGGGTGTAAAACCAAGGCACAGAATCACACTGTGCAGAGACCATGAATTTCTGGTTAATTTCCCCTCAATTGCGAGTAAAAGACTTTAGGGGTAGGAGGGAGAGAAAAGGGGATGAGGAGCAAAGGGCTGGGTAGCTGGTGCAGCTCCAGAGGTGTCCCCCAGGCAGACACGGAGCTCTGGGCAACCTGAGCACAGCAGGCTGAGGAAGGAGTGAGTGATGGATGATGGTGTATTACCTTGGGGTGGGTGATGGATGATGGTATTTTACCATGGGAATGGCTCCATAAGGAGAAAGCTTGTCCATGGGATCAGCAATAAAAGAGCTTTCCCCTAAAGGACCCTGGGCAGAAGTGAAGGAGCTGCATCTTCAATGGATCCCTGCAACAACCAGTGTCCTGGCCCTCCTCTCCTCTGCAGGACCCAGGGGTGTTGGATGAGCTCTGAGGGTGCTTCTCAGACTGTTATCCCAAGACACGAGCCCTAGGTGGGCAGCTGGGGGCTGCTGAGTCTGTGCTGCCTGTGCTGGCATCACCTGGGAGCAGCGACAGTCTGTGCCCTGGCTCCCCCCAGGGCTCCCCAGCATCCTGGGTTCACCCAGAGCCTCCTGCACCCCTCTGGTGGCCCTTCTCCCCAGCACCCCTGGGCCTGATCAGGTATGGGAAAAGAAGAGCATTGTGGTGCCCATCAATGTTTTCATGGCACCTGAGGGTCTGTGCCTGCAGACAGCAGCTGCCCATGCCCTGGGGGGCAAGGGGAGATGCCAGTGCTACACCTTGGGCTTGCAGTGGTTTTTCAACAAGATACCTGTGAATTCAGTCCCTCATTAAACCCAACAGAGGAGCAGATGATGTCAGGATGAGCTCGTTCCAGTGGGCTTGGTTTAGCCCAGTTATTCCGGGCAGGATCCGGCACTGCAGCGTGGTACCTGTTTCCTTGGAGACTGCAGGGAAGCAGAGGAGCGGCACAAACCCGGCGGCGGCACCACACACGATTAGCACAAACACTGCAAATGTCAAGGGAGGCTAAAAATAGCCCTGCACCGTGGCCACCTCCCCCCGGAGCCCCCGGTCCGGGTGTGACACGAGGGCCCGGGCTCTGCTCCACGTCACCTCGGGGTGGCAGCGCTTCGGCTGTGCCCGAGGGCCACATTCCCCGCACTGGCACAGACACAGGCAGGGATCGTGGGATCAGGAATCATTACAGTTGGAAAAGACCTCCAAGAACAGCGAGTCTGACCATCAACCAAGGGATGCAGGCAGGGATGCAGGCAAGGATTGTAAAATCATGGAATCATTAAGAAAAAGATTGGAAAAGAAATCTAAGACCATCTCATCCAACCATTAACATATGGATGCAGACAGGAATCATGGAATCATCAACGTAAGAGACCTCTAAGATCATAAAGTCCAACCATTGACCTATGGATGCAGGCAGGGATCATAAGGTTATAAAATCATTGACTGGGAAAGCTCTCTAAGATTATTGAGTCCAGGGGTTAACCCATGGATGTAGGCAGGGATGCAGGTCCAGCTCAGCATCCTCGCTGCTCTGCCCCATTCCACAGGTGAGGGTGTCCCCAGGGCAGTTGCTGTAGGCTCAGGACTGAAGTCCCCTTCACATGGGTGGGTTTGGTGGCTTTAGGTTTCTTTGGGTCTTTGCCCTGTGGGATTTGCCCTTGGAGCATTTCCCAGCCCTGTCCTCGCCAGGGGCATGGCTGTGCTGGGGGCAGCATGTCTTGGCTGTGCTCCTGGTGTTTCCAAATGTGTTTTTCTGATGAACCAGCCTGTGGTGGGCCATGAAGTGCTTTCTGCTGGCTCTGTGTGCAGCGTGACTGTAACCCCTGTGCCTGCCCCCCAGCACTACTTCACCGTTAACTTCAACCATGAGAACCAGAAGACCCTGGAGCTGAGGACCGAAGATGCCAAGGACTGCGACGAGTGGGTGGCAGCCATAGCTCATGCCAGGTATGTCCCTGTGCCTGTGTGCTGAGGGTGAGTGGGCTGAGGGTGAAGCTGTGCTGAGGGGGCTGTGGGCAGGATGCCACTGAGCTGAGTGCTGCCAGTGGGCACAACAGAACCCTTTTTGCCCCCTAGCCCCATGTTGGGCACCCTCATGAGGAGCAGGGGGCTGTGTTCAGCTGTCCCCCACCCCAGTCCCATGCCACTGGTGCTGCCTGTACTAGCCTGGTGCTGGCAGGATGCCCAGTTCTCCCCCGGGTTCAAAGCCCAGCTGGAAGGGATTCACTTGGAACAGCAAACTGGCCAGGAAGGGGTTTTGTCAGGCTCCTGTCTGTGTGCCTTGGGAGGGCTGGCACAGGCCAGCTGTCATGAAGAGGGGTCAGGTGCCAGCACGGCACAGGTGCCTCTCTGGGGAAGGAGGTTTCCAGGCTGGCAGCGAGGTGTGGGATGAGGTGGGAGCTGTGAGCAGGGAATGGGAGAAACACTATCTTTGCAGTCCCTGATTAGACCAGGACTCTGTAGGAACTTGTGTCACATGTCCTTCTCCATAAACTTTTGGGATGTGGTGGGTGACAGAGGTTTAGCCATGGATGTTTGGGGGTTTTTTGTTTCTTACAATTGCACTGGCTTTGTGTTGTCCTTTCTGTTTGCCCCCCGTGGGGAACCTGTTTCCTCCCCAGACTGGTCCTGTCTGAGCAGCAGCATGCCCAGCTGCAGGAACTGCCCCCTGGTTCATTCCCTCTGTGGTTCTCTGATCCAGAGGGGACAGAGCAGCACGTGGGCAGCTGGGAAAGAGGAGCCCTTGTCCAAATGCAGTGCCTGAGGCTGCAGTCCCGCGCTGGGGCTGCAGTGGCTGGAGGTCCCTGGACTGGGCACTCATGGCCGTGTCTGCTGCAGCTACAGGAACCTGGCGATGGAGCACGAGGCACTGATGCAGAAGTACCTCCATCTCCTGCAGATTGTGGAGACAGAGAAGACTGTTGCCAAGCAACTCCGGCAGCAGATCGAGGATGGCGAGATCGAGATCGAGCGCCTCAAGGCCGAGGTGAAGTGGCCGGTGCTGCCCTGTGGCTGCAGGGGTGGCCTGTGGGTGGGCAGGTGCCATCCCTGTGTGGGCAGGGACCGGGGGTGTCATGGCTGGTGTGGTTCTGCTTCTTTTGATGACACCAGGCTGGCCCTTCTCCTGCAAAGAGAAGAAAGGGCATCACCTCCCTTGGGGTTTTTCCTTGCAGCAGTGGTGCAGAAAGTGGTTGTGGCTGTGCTGCACTGGCATGGTGGGGGCTCAGGGTGCTCCCTGGAGCCAGGACAACTGCTGTGGAAGGGAAGGATTCATCCCAGCAAGGAGCACTGGGGAGTGGGCTGGGGAGCTGGTCCTTGCCTCCTGTGAGAGGGGAACACAGCCACTATATCTCAGACTCATGGAGTGGTTTGGGGTGGACTGGACCTCAAAGCTCATCTCATTCTCTGCCATGTTCAGGAACATCTTCCACTAGACCAGGTGTCTCCAAGCCCTATTCAGCCTGGTTTTGAACACTTCCAGGGATGGGACAGCCACAGATTCTCTGGACAACCTATGCCAGGGCCTCATCACCTTTATCAGGAAGACTTCTTCCCGATATGCCATCTATCCCTGCCCTCTGGCACTGGGAAGCCATTCCCCCTTGTCTTGTCTCTCCAGGCCCTTGTCCAAAGTCCCTTTCCAGCTCTCTTGGAGCCCCTTTAGGCACTCAGGTCTCAGGAAGGGGCTCTCAGGTGTCCCTGGAGCCTTCTCTTCCCCAGGTGAGCCCCCCCAGCTCTCCCAGCCTGGCTCCAGAGCAGAGGGACTCCAGCCCTGGAGCATCTCCATGGCCTCGTCTGGACTCGCTCCAGCACCTCCACATCCTTCTGATGCTGGAGCTCCTGGAGGTGGAGACAGCTCTGCAGGTGAGGTCTCACCTGAGCAGGGCAGAGGGGGACTCATTCTCTCTGGTACCCAGGGGGTCGCTGTGCACAGTGCTGTGAACACCCAGACACTGCACTCAGCAATCTCGTAGGATCAGCCCATGGAGCTGCTGCCCTCAGTGTGTCCTGGCAGCTCTGGCAGCAGTTCCCTCCCGGTGTGGGGGGTGGGAAGGGTGACACGAGGCCAGGTACAGCAGACAGCAACAAGGTGCACAGATGACTCAGCAGTCGGTGCCGAGGGACGTGTGTGTCTCTCAGGCACCCGGAGGAGGAGGCCTGGCTGCAGGGCATGGCTGGCAGAAGGGGCACATTCAGCACTGTGGGGATGCTCTGTGGCATGGGTGCTGCCTGGTGCTGCGGGTGATGCTTGGTGGCAGAGGGGATGCCTGGTACTGGGGGTATCCCCCTGCTCCCTGGCATCCCTGTGCTCCTGCACCCTGCCCTGCAGGGCTGTGGTCCCTCAGTACCCTCTCACTGGGCTCTGGCTGAGGTGAGTTCTGGTTCAGGTGCAGGCAGAGCGGTGAGTGGGCAGCGGGGTGGGAGCACCCAGAGCCAGTGTTGCCACCAGCCCCCTCCTTGTGCCTGGCAGGGGGTGGGCAGTGGCATCGGAGTGGAGGCAGCTGGGTGCAGGTCAGCCTGGCTGAGACCTCAAGCCTAAATGAGTCAGAACCTCAAAATTTCCCCAGGGGAGGCATCTGGAGAGGCAGTGAGGGCAGGGGAGGGTTTGGCCTGTCCTTTTGCTGGGCTTTTCCTTACATTTGGAAATTTTGGGTTAAAAAGAGCAGATCAATAGCAATCTCTGACCATGTGTTGGGGTGCACTGAAGGTTTTTTGGTCTTGTGGGGATGGAAAGCCACAAGTCTTTCCCAGGATTGCTGAATTTGTGCTCTCCAGCAGAACAAGATCAGCCCCAAAACTCCCCTGGGTGGGTCTGGGCTCCCCCCTCAGTGGGGTTTCTCCTGAGACCCCTGTCCTGCACTGGCTGGGAGCTCCCCAGGCCTGGTCCAACCTCCAGGCTGGAGTGACCCTTCTCCCCTGAGGGGCAGAGGCAGCAGAATGAGCATCCCCCTGAGCTTGTGTCCAGGGAGCTGGGAGATGTTTGGAACCCTGCAATTAGCTGAGGGTTGGCCCAGAGCTGCTGGCAGGGCCACAGTGTCCTGTCCCCAGGCTCAGGCACACCAGTTTCACTTTGGGTGCTTTCACTCTTCCCCGTGCTTTGAAGCAGGGATCAAATCATCATCTTCTACTTTAATGTGCAAATTTTGCTCACTCAATTAAAAAAACAAAACAAAATAAAACTGTGGCACTGGCGAACCCTTTCCGTGGGTCCTGCTGCCCAATGGGAATGGCTTTGATGCCCACAAGCCCTTAAGTGCAGGGGGTGTGCAAGTGGTCTTGGGGACTCAGGGTTCTCCAGAAGAGCACACAGAGAGGAAAAAGCTCTAAAATCTCTACAATCTGATACCATATAGTGAAATGGGCTGAAATGGATGGAGCTGCGTAGGGGCTGGATCAGTGACCCTGACACCATGGCCACCACCTCCAGCTTGTTCCTGCTTTTTCCAAACAGTCCAGACAGCAAAACCCCCATTTGTTCCTCCTTTCTCTCCAAAATGGGTCTTATTCCCCCCAGGAAAGTAATCTTCCCAGGCTGTTTTCTTACTTCTGTTCTTTTCTATAAATTCAAAATTCCAGTCACATTTTCCCAATTTCCCACGTTCTGGATGGCACATGTGCTGCTTTCTTGCCTTCTCCTGTCACTTCCCAAGTAGTTTTGGCCGTGGGGACCTGGCCACGAGATGAGCAGAGGAGGGAGAGAAGGTGCAGGGAGAAGCGGTGACTGCAGCGCCGGGAGCTGGCGGCTCCATCCCACGGCCGGGGCGCTGCTCCCTCCTGCACACTTTGGGGTGCCAAGGCTTCAGACTGCTCTGGCATTTTCTCTCCAAGTTGTGCTTATTGACTTGCTGTGCACTCTGTCTCAGGAAACAGGGAGGGGGTTTGTGTTGGGCACCCAGCAGGATTTCCAGGTGATGTGTTTGGGGTGCTGGAGGTGCTAAGTCAGGGGTGCCCTGATAGCTCTGCCAGGTTTCTTCAGCTGCTTCATCCACTGATCGAGTCCCCATCCCTGGAGGGATTTAAAAGCTGTGAGAATGTGGCACTTGGGGACGTGAGTTAGAGGTGGCCTGGCAGTGCTGGGGGCATGGCTGGAACTGGTGAACTCAGAGCTTTTCCAACTTAATGGATTCTGTGATTCTGTGAGTTTGGGATTCCCATTAAGGCAGAACCAGCACGGTGTATCCCTGTGTCTGTCTCTGAGGCAGAGGCTCACGCTGATTCCCAGCACGGTGGGGGATGTCCTTGGCCCCCAGGCCGTGCCAGGGCAGCTGCTCACCCCTGTGCCCACAGATCGCCTCCCTGCTCAAGGACCACGAGCGCATCCAGGCCAACCAGACCAGCGCGCCCAGCGACGATGACAGTGACATCAAGAAGATCAAGAAGGTGTGTAGTGGAGAGGGTTGGCCCTCAGGGTGTCCAAGCAGGCACAGCAGACGTGCTCCCTGGGGGGCTGGCAGAGGTGTCTGAGCAGGTGCCTCTGCTGGCAGGGTTTTTTAGGGGTAAAATGTGCTCTGTCCAACTGGGAACCCATCTGTTGTTGGGTCACTCCTGGTGTTCTCTGGATGTACGAGGCATCTCTCCCTGTGCACCACCTCTGATATCTCCTCCTGTGGTGATGGTCACAGCTTTTATTTTGGCCAAGGCAAAACCATCACCCCAACAGCTTTCCCACAGGGAGCAAGAGACGGGGCCCAGGCACCCACTGTCCCGTGCAGGGGATGAGGGGTTGAACCCTGTGCTTGAGGCAAGGCAGCAGCTGCACGTGGGGCTGGAGTGCTGGGCATGGAGTGGGATGTGCTGCAGGTGCCCAGTAACATAAAGAAGAGGCAGAAAACTTTCTGGATGGTCTTAATGCATCTCTGCATGTTTGGGTGCCCAGGCACGTGCTGGCTCTGGCGGGGTTTGGTGCCCTAGTTCACTGAGCAACTGGGGGTGCTGGGTAGGGCTGAGCCCTGGCAGGACAGTGGCTGGTATTGTGGCTGTGCCTGTAAGGTCAGGAATTAAATGGGATCTTTGCTTCTTGTAGGAGTCCTCCATGCATCTCTGGAAAAGGGGACATTGCATTAGGAAAGGGTGTTTTTGATGATGGAGTCATGGAGTAGTTTCAGTGGAAGGGAACATTAATGCTCATTGAGTTCCACCCTCTGCTGTGATCAGGGACACCTTTCACTATCCCAGGTGGCTCCAAGCCCTGTCCACCCTGGCCTTGGACTCTTCCAGGAATGGGTCAACCACAGCTTCTCTGGGCAATCTTTGCCAGGGATTTAAGAATTATTGTTGGATTCACAGCCTGGAGGGCTCAGAGCACCACCAGGAAGAGGCACCAGCACACACACCTCAGCACAGACCCAGGGAACCTCCTGGACACCCTGTGCCAGGTGGGGGGGCCCCACCTGGGCCCCCAGCCCCCTCCCTAGCTCCCAGCCCTGCTTCCCTCAGGTGCAGAGCTTCCTGCGGGGCTGGCTGTGCCGGAGGAAGTGGAAGACCATTATCCAGGACTACATCAGGTCCCCCCACGCAGACAGCATGCGCAAGAGGAACCAGGTGGTGTTCAGCATGCTGGAGGCTGAGGCCGAGTATGTCCAGCAGCTCCACATCCTGGTCAACAACTTCCTGCGGCCGTTGCGGATGGCGGCCAGCTCCAAGAAGCCACCCATCACGCACGACGACGTCAGCAGCATTTTCCTCAACAGGTGAGCTCCGTCCTGTGCTCTGGGAGCTCTGCATCATTGCAGCAGCTCCAGGCACCCACTTCCCACCCTGGGCACTGGGGCACTCCTGCCAAGTGGTCCAAGGAGCTTGTAGCTCTGTCTTCCCTGTGGCCCCAGGGACCCTCTGCACCCTGTTGTGCAGCCCCCTGCAGCCAGTCTGGGGGCTGCCCTGCTCCCCCTGGGCTGGGGATTTTGTCTAAACCCTCATTATTTGCTGCTTGTTCATCTGTCTGTTCCTGGTTTGGCTCAGTCCTGTCTCGGTTCCTCTTTCAGTGAAACGATCATGTTTCTGCACCAAATCTTTTACCAAGGCCTGAAGGCACGGATCTCCAGCTGGCCCACGCTGGTGCTGGGTGAGTGCCACTGCCTCCTCCTCCTCTTCCTCCTCCTGCAACAAAACAGGCGTTGGCCAACCAGCAGTAAAACACATTGCACAGCGTGTTGTTGCTTGGCCATATTGGTCACAGAGTTAAAAACCCCAGAGGACCCCAATTCCTGCATTCCTGGTTGTGCTAGGTGGTGGGATGGAGGGCTGCACCCTGCACAGGGAGGCTGGTGCTGGAGAGCACCTCTGTGTCCCATTAGACCCTCTTTAAACCCAAATGGGGCAGAGTTGGGGGTGCCATAAGGCGTGGGAAACCTGGAGGGTGCTCTGGGTGTGATCTCAGGGTATGGAGGGCTGTGCTGGGACCCAGGCATGGGCTGAGGATCCCACTTCCCTCCCCCTGCTCTGCTCACAGCTGACCTGTTCGACATCCTGCTGCCTATGCTGAACATCTACCAGGAGTTTGTGCGGAACCACCAGTACAGCCTGCAGATCCTGGCCCACTGCAAGCAGAACCGGGACTTTGACAAGCTGCTCAAGCACTATGAGGCCAAGCCTGACTGTGAGGAGAGGACCCTGGAGACTTTCCTCACCTACCCCATGTTCCAGGTGACTGCTGGCACTGGGATCCCCACCAGAGGTGCCCAGAGGAGTGCGATGAACAGTGCAAACTCCATCCCCACGGGTGGCATTGCATGGTGGGAAGGCAAAGCCTGGATGAAGATGTCCTGGCGATGGACCTTGGTGGTCTCACATTTCTCCCGAGCCATCACTGGGCTTGTTGGTGCTGTGGAAGGATTCAGGAAGGATTCAACTTGTCCCTGGTTGCCCCACACCTCTGGGACAGGGACAGGGGAGAGCAGGGTCCTGGGCATAGCCCCTTGCCATTTCCTTCTTCATTCAGCTTTGGCTTAAGAAGCTTTGAAACTTTAACCTCCCAGATCAGAGTGTCCCCAGCCATGGTGTCCTCAGTGGCACTGGGAGCAGTCCAGGGTGGGTACCTGCAGCCCCCAGGGCCCTCTGCTGACCCCTGGCCCTGTTCCCCTGTGCTACAGATCCCCAGGTACATCCTGACACTGCACGAGCTGCTGGCCCACACCCCTCATGAGCATGTGGAGAGGAACAGCCTGGATTATGCCAAGTCCAAGCTGGAAGAGCTGTCCAGGTGAGAGCTGCTGCTGCCATTCCCTGCCCTCCTGCCTGATCCATCCCTGGGGAAAGTGGAATGGGTCCTATCTGCTTCTAGACAGGGGCTGCATTTTCCAGGGCTCCTGGATGATGAAATGCGGGTTTGGAGGCTGGGATGTTTCCAAGGGTCTAGTTCTGTCCTCTGCCCAGGACTGGTGGTGCCACTTGGTGGGAAGGAGCCAAGCACCTCTAGGATCTCCACACAAGCACTTGGGAGTTGGCTGTAATTCCCCATTTTTGATCCTCTCCCTCCTCAGCCCACAGACCAGTGTGTTCTGGGTGTTGGTGCCAAACCCACCAGCTCTCTTCAACTCCAGTAAACAGTTTCCATCCCTTTTCCTGCTCTTCAAGGAGCAGGGATATTGGAGTGGGCTGGTGATGGGGCCGGGGCATGGTCTGTCTGCCTGAACTCTGAGTTTTGTGATTTCCAAACACTCCAGTTTCGATATTTATGAGCCTGGAGGCACAATCTGGATGGATGTGCAGGTCACCTCTGGAGCTCCTGGCTCTGTCTGGGTGGATAATTGGTTTTGGTCTTACCTGGGGCAGCCCCACCAAGTGACACTTACTTGTGTCCAAAGGAATCTGCTGGGAAACCTCTGCAGATCCTGCCCCAGCTCCAATTTTCCCTTCTTCCTCCTTCAGGATAATGCATGATGAAGTGAGCGAGACTGAAAATATTCGGAAAAACCTGGCGATAGAGAGGATGATCATCGAGGGGTGTGAGATCCTGTTGGACACCAGCCAGACCTTCGTCAGACAAGGTCTGTGTCGGCACCAGTGTCCCTCCCCTCTGCAGTTAACAGGAGCCTCGTGTCCCCATCCCTCTGTGTGCTCTTGTGGGCTGTGAAATTTAAAAATATATCTCAGTTCTGAGTTTCCTCTGCTCTGAAGTGCCTCACTTTCAGGCAGTTTTGTCACTCTCAGGCAGTTTTGGTACTGCATTTTTCTGCTCATGAGGCAGAAGGTGCATTTTGGCTGTTCCTGATTCCCCTGGCAGGGAAGCAGTGGGACCACCCTAAGCTCTTGGGCCCTGTGGAACACCCTGTAATGCAGATGCAGGCTGGGCTGGAGACCACAGCTGGTGCCCACAGCTGCTGGGGCCCATAACCTGGGGGGCTGCTCCCAGCCCTGGCACCTGGGGACACACTCGGGGATGTCACAGTCCTGGGCTGTGCCCCACAGCGCTGCCAGGGCTGATGGCACCTCCCCTCTGCAGGGTCCCTCATCCAGGTGCCCATGTCGGAGAAGGGGAAGATCACGCGGGGCCGGCTGGGCTCCCTGTCCCTCCGGAAGGAGGGCGAGCGCCAGTGCTTCCTCTTCTCCAAGCACCTCATCATCTGCACGCGCGGGTCTGGCGGAAAGCTGCACCTCACCAAGGTGAGGGGGCTGAGGGAACCCGGGGGGAGGCTGGTGCTGCTGCTGCTCCCTGGCCATGGGCAGAGGGTGGCCCAGCTGCAGGCTCTTGGTAGCTCTGGCGTCCAGGGACCACCTTGCCCTCCCCTGGCACAGCCCTGGGTATGCCGGGCTGGGAACGGGAGGGCACCCAAACTTATTTCACATGGTCCTTGTCGGAACTGAGTCACAGGAGAGCTGAGAAACTACAAGATCCTGATGAAAGAATTTACCCTGATCTATAGCAGAAACTGTAACAATCTACTCTGGGAGAAAGTGGAATGGCAGCCCAGGCTGTCCGTAGTGCTCCTGACTCATCTGGCTGCTCCCAGGGCTCATGTGTTTATTTGGGCAAGTTTGGCAGTTAATTGAGCAAGAATCTTACAGAAATTGCTCATTACTGGCATTAAATTATCAGTTTGAAGAACAGTCTGTGGCAAAGAGCTGATAATTACAACGGCAGACTTTGGGAAAATTAAATTTAAAGCTCCTATTAAATAACCTATAAACAAATTAGTTGATCAGTTTGACAAGGAAAACCCAGAAATCCCAGCGGGCAGGGAAAAGTAGGTTTCTCTCCCAGTGAAATCAGGGGCTGTGCTGGGTATGGGCTGTGTGTGCCCATTCCCCACCCTGGCTGTGTGTACCCTCTCAGGGGCATCTATCTGTCCCCGGGTGGGGAATGAGGATGGGGTAACCCCCACCCCCCCGAACCCTGACTCCCACCCCTGGGTGGGGGGCTGTGATGGGGTTCTGGGTCTGGAGGATTCTCCAGCCCTCCAGGGGGATCCCACTGCTGAGCCCCCCTCCCGCCCCCCAGAATGGTGTGATCTCGCTCATCGACTGCACGCTGGTGGAGGAGCCCGAGAGCACCGATGAGGACGGTAGGTCACACCTCAGGACGTACCCAGGGCCCTGCTCAGCCCCACTGGTGGGCGTGGGGAGGGCATTTGGGGTTGTGCATCTCCCAGTGGGGGCTGAGCAGATGGACATCCACAAAAACGAGGTCACAACTACCCCAGGACCCCCTTTGTGGAGGTCACTGGCACAACTGTGTTTGTCAGCATGGTCACCCCATGGGAAGGGGGCTGGGGAGGTGACAGGGGGCTTCCCCAGCTGGAGGTAGCTGCCATGGGTTGGGAGTGGGATGATGGCAGTGTGGGCAGCACTGCCAGTGTCCTGGCTGGGGTCTGGGGTCCTCGTGGATGTTCTCACCATCTGTCCACATGGCATAAACCCAGCTGTGTCAGAGCTGGAGAAAACTCAGATGCCAATAGATTCAATGAAGACATGATCAAGGTTTAATTAGGTTAATTATTTACTGTGAACCAAGCAGACACACACTGATACAGACCCAACTGTTGTGGGGCAGCAAAAACCTGCAAAAACCCAAATAAACCCTCCTTAAAACCTGACTAAAGCCCATGTAGGGCAAAGGGGGTGGAAAAGCCTTTCCCAATCACTGTATGTGATTTTTCTGTTCCAAAGCCAAAACATCAGGACAAGACATTGACCACCTTGACTTCAAAATCGTGGTGGAGCCAAAAGATTCCTCTTCATTCACGGTTATCCTTGTGGCCTCATCCAGGCAGGAGAAGGCTGCATGGACCAGCGACATCAGCCAGGTAGGAGCCAGCAGGGAGTGGTTGTTGGGGTGTGGAGCCTTCAGGATGAGGAGCTGCCATGGAATCCCTGCTTGGCTGATCCCTGCTGAGCTGATCCCTGACACCTGCTTGGCTGATCCCTGCTGGGCTGCAGCATCAGTTTGGGCACACAGGTTAATGCCTGAGGTTTCCTGCATGGCTGTGGTCCCACTGCCTGCCCTGGGGCTGGGTTTGCACCCCGGGAGCTTTCCTGGCACTATTGGGGTGTCGGGCACTGCTATGGGCTGGGGTCTCACTCAGGTGAAGCACTGATCCCTGGCCACCCACCCAGGGAGAGCAGAGGGGCTCCTGGGGACTGACTGGGAGCTGTGGGGTATGCAGAGTGTGGCCACCACCCTTGTGGTCTGGTGGCTGGAGGGGGAGGTGGGAGGAGGAAGGTGACACAGCTACAGCGGGGTCTGCCCCATCACTGTTCTCCTGCACATCTCAGTCTGGGGTGTGTGTTCCTCCTGTGACTCCACACATGGTACAATTTCCACCTGCTTTTCACTTGGTTTATGCAGATGACCCTGAAGGTATTTCTGTCAGGTGGGAGGAAGAAGCAGAGTTCCTGATTCAGTAGGGATTGCCCCCTGCCACCTCTGCTGGGCCATGTCCTTGCGTGTGGCCCCTGGCTGAGCATCAGCTCTCAAGAAGAGCCATGGGCAGGGGCTGGGCTGGCCCCTTGCAGGGCAGTGGTGGCTCCCAGCCCTGAGCCCCAGGGCCAGTCCTGCCTGCATGGGGGTCCCTGCAAGGGCCTGCTGCTCACTACTTCTCTCCTTGAGAGCATCCAGCAGTGTGGGCTGTGGGGAGCTTTGTTCCAGCAGTAAAGGCTGGGAATGGGGTCTGGCAGCACTGGCAATGGCTGTGTGACTGCTGGCACACCTGGAGCCTGGTCGGGTCTGTCTGGGACAGCTGTGGGACAGTTTTGGGTGATGCTCCCCCAGAACAGGGAGGCAGGACCATGGCCATGCAGCTCCTGTCCTCACAAAGGAGCTCCTGCCATTCCCAGCAGTGCAGACCCACCCTCACTTTCCTGTTGGACATGGGGGATGCAGCGAGCAGGGATATGTCTGGTCTGGATAAGGCCAACCTCTGGCTCTTCCCACACCTCCTGCTCGTGTCTCTTCCAGTGTGTGGACAACATCCGCTGCAACGGCCTGATGATGAACGCCTTCGAGGAGAACTCCAAGGTCACCGTCCCCCAGATGATCAAGTGAGTGTGGAGAGGGCCAGGACACAGCTCCAGTGGCAGCTAGAGCGGCCAGGAGCCCTGGAACCCCTGCAGCCTCCCCATGTGCTCCATGGACTGCTTCCAATGTTGTGATTAGAGGCATTAAAAAGCTGTTGAGGGATTTGTATGAGATGTGCTTGGGGAGGTCAGAGTGTCAAAGGGGGGTGCTTAGAGAAAAATAACAGTAGTAAAGAGGGATGAAAGTACCAGAAGAGAGGGGCACGGAGGCTGCCATCCCTGTGGGTGCTGGAGTGCAGAGTCTGCCCCAGTCTGTGGTGGGACATGGGTGTCAGGAGGAGGGCTGGTCCCTGCCGGTGGGACAGGGCAGTGCAGTGTGTCCCTGCCACACTGGCCACCCTCGCTGCTACCAGGCTTGGGAAGGGGCTTCGTTCATGTGTGCCTTGGAATGGTCCATCCACCTCCCTCTGTCTGCTGAGCACTCTGCAGCATTTCCACCAGTTCGGGCATGTGAGTTTCCAGGTTTTCCCCCGGAGCATTCCTGCCTGTGTTTTCCATGGGGACACCCCGTATGAACAAGGCTCCTTCCTGCACCACTTTCTGTGGTCTCTTGGTTTTGTTCCAGGCTGGAACCACAGATATCTTGTTTCTCTGCAGGTCTGATGCCAGCTTGTATTGTGATGATGTTGACATTAGGTTCAGTAAAACGATGAATTCCTGCAAGGTCCTGCAGATCCGCTATGCCAGCGTGGAGCGGCTGCTGGAGAGGCTGACGGACCTGCGCTTCCTGAGCATCGACTTCCTCAACACATTCCTGCATTCCTACCGCGTCTTCACCACCGCCCTCGTCGTCCTTGACAAGCTCATCACCATCTACAAGAAGCCGATCAGTGCCATCCCGGCACGGTGAGGCCGTGGGGCATCGCTGCAGGGCTGTCCTGGCACCCGTCCTGTACCTGGAGGAGTGGTGGGGTCTGAGCAGGGACTGCCACTGTTCCTCATCCCTTGTCTGTCCCCACTCACTCTCTGCACCGCAGCCCTGCCTGGCCTGGGTGCTGCCCCCAGATCTGTCCTGTCCCCAAAGGGTAGTGAGGTCTGGGGGGACTGTGGCATCACTCTCCATCCCCTGCCTGCATTCTCTGTGCCCCAGGCCTGCCCAGCCCTGGTGCCACCCTGGGGCTGTGTCACCTGCTCCCCATGAGCTGTGATACCCACACACTGGGGAAGAAGATGAACCTAAACTCTGCAGGTGTCCCCACCCCTGGGAGGGCCAGGTGGTGGGTGCGGGATGGGAAGGGGCTCACACCAGCTCTGCTGGACTTATAGGCATGCCCCAGGGTCCCAGTGCCATGGTGGGGGTTCTCCATGACCTCATGGGCAGGGCAGGTGCCAGCTCAGCCTTTCCCTATCTCTCCTCCAAGGTCCCTGGAGCTCCTGTTTGCAAACAGCCAGAACAACAAGCTGCTGTATGGGGAGCCCCCCAAGTCCCCCAGAGCCAACCGCAAGTTCTCCTCGCCGCCGCCACTCTCCATCAGCAAGTCCTCGTCCCCCAGCCGCCGGAGGAAGCTGTCCCTCAACATCCCCATCATCACGGGGGGGAAGGCACTGGACCTGGCAGCACTCAGCTGCTCCTCCAATGGCTATGCCAGCATGTACTCCTCCATGGCCCCCTTCAGCAAGACCACCGTGGACATCAATAAACTGTACGTGTCCAGTAGCTATCCCAATAAAATCCCGGATGAAGGAGAAGTGGCCTCAGAAAAACAAGAGGAGTCACCGACGGGCAAACAAAGTGAGTCCCTGTGGGCTTGGGGGTGGGGGGGCTCCAGTTTGGGTGCACACACAGAGAGCTCCTGCCTCCTGAAAACTCAGTAATTTGTAATAACAAGACAAAAAAACCACCCAAACCCTCCAACCTCAAAATAAAATCCCATTCCAAAAAATCCCAGAGTAACCACAGGACTCTGTGCCTTCCTCATATGTGGTGGCTGCATCCCCAGCTGAAATAGGTCAGACTTCAGAAAAACCTGGAAGAGATAAAATGTGGCTCTTGTGTCCAGTGGGTGGTGAAGGGGTTCCCTGTTCTCCCAGGTTCTGAGGTGTCTGTCAGGGAAGAGTCAGACACGGATCCCAACCACAGTGATGAAGCCGAAGCTGAACCTTCCCCAACAAAATCTCCGACAACTCCCAAGTCCATAAGGTGCAAAAATTCATCAGGTAACAAGAGAACCAAGGCCTGTCCTAACCCTGGGGTGCCCACGTGTTGGGGGCTGGTGCATGGGGGGAACCGTTTGGGCGGTGGCGGTGCCCACAGTGGTGTTGGATTTCTCCTCTCCCAGATTTCTCACTGTTTTCCTACAATAACGGTGTGGTCATGACGTCCTGCCGGGACCTTGACGGCACCCGCAGCGCCCTGTCCGCCACCTCCGCCTTCGCCATTGCCACGGCAGGGGCCAACGAGGGCACCCCCACCAAGGACAAGTACCGCAGGATGTCCCTGGCCAGCACAGGTACCTACCCCCGAGGGAGCAGGAACATCTCTGGGGGGCCCATTTCCACTGCTCTAAGTTGAATTTCCTGCCAGGAGCTCCCTGGGTGGGAGTAGCCCTGTCAGGGGAGCCTGGAGCCCCCAGAGCCCAGCGCCTTCCTGCTCCAGGCCACGTCCCAGGTGGCTGGGCATGGTGCTGCCCAAGGGATGTGCAGGTTACAGGCACCTCAACCATCGCACCTGTGGGCAGGTGGCCCCAGGTGTCCTGCTGCTGCTTGACAGGGAGCAGCTCAGAGATGCTTGGGGAGGAGGATGCTCCATCTGGCAGCCCCACAGCTGCCCTGAGGCATTGCCAAGGGACCTGTGCTGTGCTAAGGGACCACTGGCAGTTTCAGGGTTCCCAACGGACCAGCGGAACGGAGACAAGGAGTTTGTGATCCGGAGAGCGGCCACCAACCGTGTCCTCAATGTGCTGCGTCACTGGGTCTCCAAACACTCACAGGTGGGCAACAGGGCCTCCCTGTCTCCATCCTTCCCTCCCTCCCTCCTTCCTTCTCTGAGGGGCTCAGTCTGGAGTCAGGGTTCGGGCACTGGGTGCTTTCCCTGCTGTCCCTCCCTGCACTGGGGGCCGGAGACACTGGGACTGGTGCCATACTGCTTGTCTCTGGGAAGCTCCATGACTCTCCCAGGCTGGGTGATGCTGATGCAATGGTACAGAGTGAGCCCAGTGCCTTCCTGGCCAGTTCCCAGTTGCTGGGATGCTGCCAGGAAGAGGCAGCCCCTACCCCCGGCTGGGTCTGGGTGTCACTCCCAGGCCATTAACACCATGGCTGTGCCGGCCTTGGCAGGACTTTGAGACCAATGAGGAGCTGAAGTGCCGGGTGATTGCCTTCCTGGAGGAGGTCATCCACGACCCTGAGCTCCTGACCCAGGAGAGGAAAGCAGCTGCCAACATCATAAGGTGAAGGGCTGTGTCTGGGAGGTGGCTTTTCCTGGACACTATGACAGATTCTTGCTGTTCTGCGCTCGCCTGGGAGCACAGCAGGCATGAGAGCTACAGGAGAGGCTGTGTCAGGGGCTTGGGAGATGCCAGGAAAGAGGAGGAGGAGGAGGAGGAGGAGGAGGAGGAGGAGGATGGTGCTGGCTGCATGTAGCCCTCAGGACCTCAGGGGTGGCCATGGGCAAGGTGTGACTGCCCATCATGCATGGGTGAGGTGTGATGTTGATTGAACCCAGTGAGCACGTGACCCTTCCCTCTGCTGGTTACTGGGGTGGCACTGTGGCTCCCTTGGCCAGGGGGGTGGGCTCCTGCCCTGAGCAGGACAGCTCTGACCACCCAGTACTAGAGCCAGGACACCGTGTCTTGCTGCAGGGCTGGCACACATGTGATTGGTCCTTGTGGGTCCCTTCCAGCTCAGAATGTTCTGTGACTTTTTGACATGTGGGGCCATGTGGCCTCAGTTAAGGAGTGTTTCCCTCTTTAAAATGGGAAATGGGACGCAGAAGGTTCTTATGAAACACATGTCGAGGGTTTCAGCCATGCAAACCCCCAGAGCTGTGCTGCATCATTGGAGCTGTGGGATCTGCTGCTCTCCCAGCCACAGCAACACTGTCTTTTCCTGCCATAGGACCTTGACGCAGGAAGATCCAGGAGACAACCAGATAACCCTGGAGGAGGTTGTGCAGATGGTAAATACCCCTTCCCTCCCTCCCTCCCTGTGCTCAGTAGCTCGGGGTGGTGGAAGGGGGACAGATAAAGATCCTGGCGCTCCAGGACAGACAGGGAGAGAGGGTGTCTCCAAGCCCAGTGTCTGGGGGTGCAGCTGCAAAGTAGGGAAAGATTTTCTGGGGAGGGGCCAGCTGTGAGCACAGCTAGATCTGTTACAAGCAGAGGCAGCACAAACCAGCCCACTGCCTTGTTAGTCCTCTTGTAGTCAGCAGGATGACTGAGATGAAAGAGCACTGAGACACCTGCCTGCTGCCACCAGTGCCTGCCCAGGGGACACAGGAAAGCCCCGGGGTTCCCACTGTGTCCTCTGTGTCCCCAAACCTGCTCCAGACCCAAGTGACAGGTGCTGGCTCTGCTGGCATCAGCACTGCTCCCCTAGGAGCAGAGCCCGGGGAACATGCCGTAGATTTAAAACCTTCTCAGTGGCTGCAGAGCACTTGTGTTGCAAAGAAAACAAGGTCTGTTCCCAGAAAAACCCAAGAGCCACCTGAAAGCCATCTGGTGCAGCTGAAATGCCCAAGATTCTGACCTCCAGCTCTGCTGGTGGCTCCTGTGGGGTTTTGGTCCCTCCTGGCATTTGCCTGAGCTGTTACCTGTAACTGTGGGGGTTGTAAACTTCCTTTGAAGAGGAGACAGACAAACTCAGAGGGTTTTGCTCTGCCCCTCAGGCTGAGCAGCAGCGACCTGTGGTCGAAGGCACAGAGGGAACACAGGGGCACCCTGGAGTCTGGGGTCGGGGGACCTGGGGTCATGAGCCTGGGGTGTGGGTGTGCATTATGCTGACCCTTGGCTGGTGCCCAGCAGGGTGCCCAGAGTGCCCCTGGACTGCACCAAGTGCCACCAGTGCAACCTGCCCACCCTGGGCTCTGTGGGGCTGTGCCCACTGCCTGCACCCCCTCAGGACCCCCCTGCAGCCCCACCAGGGGCCCCTGAGCCACAGAGGGGCCCAGCTGGGGTTTGCTCCCCGGAGCTTTCGCAACCCCTTCCCACTGCTGGCAGTGATTGTGCAATGGGGAGTGTGTTGATCTTGAGGGCTTCTTCAGTGTTGTCAGGGCTGTTTGGGCTTTATTTGGCCAGGAGGTTGGTAGGGTTTGTTTATTCCTGCTCTTCAGTGGCTGAGCCTTTCTCAGAAGCTGGAGGGGATGGAAGTGTTGTGGGAAGTGGTGCTGGCCTTGTTCCAGTGCTCTTTGTGGAGGTGGTTATGGGGTTTGTTGGGTGCTAGACTGAGCTGTGCACCCAGGACCAGCTCTAAAGTGATATCTTTGTCACTAATGGAGGGCAGTCACCAGTCAGTGACTCCATGCAGGTCTGAGACTCAGGCTCTTGATGCCACCTTGGGTGGCTCCAATGTGGGGGGTACCACAAGTCCCCCTGTGCCTGCAAGCACCACTTGCCCAGAGCCAGGCAGCAGGGACAGGGGATATCCCTGTTCCCATGCTTTTCTGGAAATCCCTTGAAAGAACCATCTTGCCCCTACTGGGCAGGGCCAGGTGGGCACCAGGCAGGCAGGGAGAGTGCCACTCCAGCTGGGATCACTGGGAGCTTCATTAATTAAAAGAATGTAGAGCCAAAAGGCAGCTATTTCCAGAGTAGTGTGCTGGGATCCACTCCTTGGCTGACACCTTGTTGCTGTACTGGAGAGGATCAGTTAGTTTGGTGTCTCTTCCTGGGCACGGGGGATAATGTGATTAAATCCATGGGGTTTGCAGGGCTGGGAGGAGCTGGCACAGTTCAGCACTGTCAGGGGTGGCTCTGGACCAGCACAGCCTCAGCCCAACCTTGGCTTTGGGTTTGTGTGCATGACATGTGGGAGTTGTCACCATGCCTTTGCCCAGTGAGCCCCATGGTTCCTCTGTCCCACAGGCCGAGGGGGTCAAGGCAGAGCCGTTTGAAAACCACTCAGCCCTTGAGATTGCGGAACAGCTGACACTGCTGGATCACCTGGTGTTCAAGAAGATCCCCTATGAGTGAGTGATCCCCATGGGTCAGGAAGGGCTGCTCTGGTCACCCAGGGCCCCATGGCCAGCCTGGCTGGGTTGACCCCAGAGGGTGCAAAGCCTTCCCAGGCTTTGCCAGAATCCCAGACTTGGCTCAAATGCAGATTTGAGTCCTGATTCTGTGGCTTCTCTGCTGGTGTCCCCAGGGGCATCGGCTTGGGGAGACCCTCCCATGTCCATCAAACATTCAGCCATATCCATGTGGTCCCTTTCCAGCATTGTGGGAAGCAAAGGTCCTAGGTTCTTCATCCTGTGTGGGTGCAGTGGAGCTTGCAGGGCTTGGGCATCCCATAAAAATGGAAAATAGAAGTTGATCTGAGCACTGTCATTTGCAGAGAGTTCTTTGGGCAAGGCTGGATGAAGCTGGAGAAGAATGAGAGGACTCCGTACATCATGAAGAACACAAAACACTTCAATGATGTAAGTGCAGCTGCAGGGGGATGGAGGGTTGGACAGAGGGGAGGCAGCACAGCCCACCCACCCCGGGGTCTGGGGTGTGCGAGGTTTGCCTGTCCCCACAGATGTTGCCTCTCTCAGAGACCCATTGCAAGTGGCGCATCTCTTGGTGCAGTTGCTCCTTCTGGAACTGCTGCAGTGCAGGGAAATCTTTTAAAAGCTTCTGTGAGGCTGGAGGGCACAGAGCTGTGTCCAGAATGATCCTGATGCTTGGGCTGGGCCCCGTGTGTGTGTCCCCAAGGTCAGTAACCTGATTGCGTCGGAGATCATCCGGAACGAGGAGATCAACGCGCGGGTGAGCGCCATCGAGAAGTGGGTGGCGGTGGCCGACATCTGCCGCTGCCTGCACAACTACAACGCCGTGCTGGAGATCACCTCCTCCCTCAACCGCAGTGCCATCTTCCGCCTCAAGAAGACCTGGCTCAAGGTCTCCAAGCAGGTGAGCGTGGGGTGACCCCTCCCAGGCAGGCGGGGGCTTGGGGGGGTGGCTGGGATGGGGTGGGGGCAGCACAAGTCATGGGCATGGAAAAAGAGTTAGAAAATGGAGGAAGGTTTTTTAGATCTTCCCCAGGAGGGAGGTGGTGTGCAGTCAACTCAGACTCTGCCTTGCTGTTGGGAGTCACAGAACTGTTCGGGTTGGAAAAGTCCTCTGAGGTCATCAAGTCCAACCATGCCCCCAGCACTGCCAAGGCCACCATTAACCAATGCCCTCAAGTGCCACATCCACGTGTCTGTTAAATCCCCTCAGGGATGGGGACTCCACCACTGCCCTGGGCAACCTGCACCAGGACTGGACAACTCTTTCTGTGAAGAAATGTTCCCAGTTTCCAACCTGAACTTCCCCTGGCACAACTTCTTTCCTCTTGTCCCGTTGCTTGTTACCTGTGAGATGAAATCAGCCCCACCCCACAGGTCAGATGTGCAGTTCAACATTTCCCAGAGAGCGCCTGTGCCTGTACAGACAGACACAGACAGACACAGACAGACACAGACATTCTTTATCAAGTTTTCTGGGCTCTTCAGAGCAGTTATGGATGAACAGGATGAATTCCTGTTTGAGGTGGCTGGTACACGAGTAGCTGATACCTTTCCAGTGCAGAGCAGGAGGGAGCCCAGGGCTGCCAAATCAGCACCACTGTCAGCTCCTCTCAGCCAGGAACAGTCACTTTTCCTATAAAATAATAAGCCTATGAATGAACAGACACTGGCAGAGGTGGGAGCAGGGGGAGGAAGGAGTGCACAGCCTGACTTTATTATATGCTGGAGGAGCTTTGCTTTCAGGTGCTCACTCTGCTCCTCTGGACATCACTCCGGGCCAGGTGTGACGACCAGGGCACAGTTGCACCTGTGAGGGTATAGGAGCAGCAGGATGGAGTGATGTGCCCTGGCCAGGGCAGGATGGGAGTGACCCTGTGGCTGGGCAGGCTTTGCCCCCCCATCTGCAGGGATATTCCAGGGCCTCTCCGAGCAGCACTTTGGGTTTCTTGCAGACGAAGGCTCTGATCGATAAGCTCCAGAAGCTCGTGTCATCAGAGGGCAGGTTCAAGAACCTGAGGGAGGCACTGAAAAAGTAAGTGAATAGTGATTCTCCTCCTGTGGCTGCTGCCAGCCAGCCTAGGACCCCAGGTGTGGGGGGACCTGGATCTCACCTGACCCACCCTCTGGCTGGGGTTCTGCCCACAGGATCATTGCAGAGCCTGCACTAAAGCATGTCCTGTTGAGCCAGCACAGTGGCTGGTAAAGTGACCCCAGGAGTGAGGTGCTCCTTTGAGCAGCAGTGTGAAAAAAACAGAGTAAAAGGGACTTCAGAGGGGCAAATCACTGCTAGATACCAGGGAACATTTTTCCCCATCACTGTCACAGAATCATGGAATGGTTTGAGTTGGGAGGAACCTTAAAACTCATCTCACTGCAGCCCCCTGCAGTGGGTAGGGACACCTTCCACTAGAACAGGTTGACCAGGGAAGCTTCCAAAAATCTTCCCAACCCACTGCTGAAGCTGCTCCCAGCTCATCTTCTGCAACCCACGGCTTTGTGAGGGGCACGGCTGCAGGTCCTGCTTGTCCTGCTCAGCCAGCAGGGATGAGGCCCAGGAGACCAGCAACCTTCCTGGAGAGAGCCCTCCTGTATTAGAGAGACTCTGCTGACTCTGAAGTCCCCCTCCTCCCCCTCCAAAGCCCCTAGGCAAGGCACTTTTCTTCCTCATTTCTTTCTGGTTTGCTCCTGAAGTTGTGACCCTCCGTGTGTCCCCTACCTGGGCATGTACCTGACTGACCTGGCATTCATTGAGGAGGGGACCCCAAACTACACCGAGGATGGCCTGGTGAACTTCTCCAAAATGAGGATGGTGAGTCCCAGCACTGCCAGGGTGGGTGTGAGGGGCCAGCCAGAGGTAATGTGGCTGTGTCCAGGTCTGTGTCCCCTCAGCTGTCACCTGCACAGCATCAGGCAGCCACATGTGTCCCCTGCACACACCTGGGGTTGTTCGTGGTGTCTAGAAGAGACAAGAAGGCCCTTTGCATTGTGCTGTGGTGTGTGCACTGGCCCTCCCAGGCACTGAGACAGTGCCAAAGGCGATGGCTGAGCCCTGAACACTTGTGTTTTATCCCTGGACAGATCTCACACATCATAAGAGAGATCCGGCAGTTCCAGCAAACCTCCTACAAGATTGAGCACCAGCCTAAGGTATGGCCTTGCCTGTGGAGCCATGTGCTCCCTCTACTCCTTGCCTCCCTGTCCCATCACAGTGCAGTTCCTGGCAGTTCCATGCTGGAATAATGGCTGTGCCTGGCTGGAGGCTGGCAGCAGCAGGGCAGGGAACGGAGGGTGATTCTTGGAGCCCCATCAGGCTCCTCTGTGCTCCCTGGATTGCTCCTGGGGCTCCATCAGGCTCCCCTGTGCTCCCTGAATTGCTTTGGGGGCTCCATCCGGCTCCCCTGCTTCCCTCCAGGCTGACAGACAGCTGTGGGGCCGGGCAGGCAATGTGGCCAAGGGCTGGAATGCTCTGGGTCTGCACCCTGGACATGCAGAGAAACAGCTGTTTAGGGGCAGTACCCCCTCCCTACGGAGCAGAGCGTGTCCCATCATCCCCACAGCGAGGGCCAGGTGGCCCCCGCCTCAGGGTGGCCCCCAATATGTGGTGAGCTGAAAAGTCTCAGCCGCCCTCGCCCTTCCTGTGCCACAGCACTGTAGAGCTGGCCCAGAGAGAGCTGTGTGCCAGGGCTTCCCACTCTCTCCAGCACTGCTGCTCTCCAAACCCAGCAAATCATCCTGAAACCCTCCCACTGGCCACCCTGTCAGGTCCTGCCCTGTGCCCCAGCTCTGTGATGCTGGTGGTCAGGCTGGGCCAAGCTGCCCTCTGGTGACACTGGTGTCCGTGTGTGGTGGCAGGAGCAGCTCGAGTCCCTCTGGATCATGGCCCCTGCCTGGGCTGGGGAGCTTCCTGGGCAAAGGCTCTGCTGCTTGCTGCTCCTTATGCCAGCCAGCTCCGAACCCACATAGGGCACCTTGCCTCAGTTTCAGCTATGCCTCTCCTTGCTATCAGCTGCTAATTTGGGAAAAACCTTCCAGGAATTGGGAGCAGATGGAGCAGAAGTCCTGCCCTGTCAGCAGCATTCCTGCAGGAGGAACATTGCTCCCCACTTGCATGGGGTGTCAGTTACCAGGATGTGGGTGCCCCACTGACCGGGGGTTGTCTGTCCCACTGACCGGGGGTTGTCTGCCCCACTTACCAGGGTCTGGCTGCCTCAGTTACCAGGGTCTGGCTGCCTCAGTTACCAGGGTTTGTGCTCTCCCAGCCCAGTAACAGCCCCTCCTTTCCCAGGTGACACAGTACCTGCTGGACCAGTCGTTTGTGATGGATGAGGAAACCCTTTATGAAGCTTCTCTGCGAATAGAGCCCAAACTGCCTTCCTGAGCGTGGTGGCCGCTCGTGCCCACTCGCTGTGCCATCCTGTACATACCCATGTTCGTTGGACAGTGACTCCCACATCTGTGCTTCTCCGAGCAATCCGCCCCTGTCCCAGCCCGCGCTCCACCTCGCGTAGCATTTCCCTCACTGGTTACGGTTTCACGCATCGACACTTGGCTGGAGTCCAGGGCTCTTTTGAATGATGTCATTTTTGTCATTTGTTCCTCCTGAGGGGGCTGGTGGTTGGGCAGGTGAGCCCTGTGTGTCCCCGTGGGGCAGGTGAGCCCTGTGTGTCCCCGTGGGGCAGGTGAGTCCCTGTGTCCCCGTGGGGCAGGTGAGTCCCTGTGTCCCCGCGGGGCAGGTGAGCCCTGTGTGTCCCCGTGGGGCAGGTGAGTCCTGTGTCCCCACGGGGCAGGAGAGTCCCTGTGTCCCCACGGGGCAGGTGAGCCCTGTGTCCCCGTGGGGCAGGAGAGCCCCTGTGTCCCCGTGGGGCAGGTGAGCCCCTGTGTCCCCGCGGGGCAGGAGAGCCCCTGTGTCCCCGCGGGGCAGGTGAGTCCCTGTGTCCCCGCGGGGCAGGTGAGTCCCTGTGTCCCCGCGGGGCAGGTGAGTCCCTGTGTCCCCGTGGGGCAGGTGAGCCTGATGTCCCTGGGTGGCAGGTGAGTCCCTGTATCCCCACGGAGCAGGAAAGCCCTGTGTCCCCAGGGGTCTGGGGCAGCATGGAGTAGCTCTCGCTTGGATGGTGCCAGCTGGGGCATCCCATGGCAAACTCTGTAAGGCGGGAGAAGGGACCACATTAAAGGCTGTCGGTCAGTGTGAGCTGCCCTCTCTGTGTGTGCCACCCCCGGGCATGGGGGGCCCTGGTCGCTGCCCCAGTGCCTCTGGAGTCGGGAAGACGGAAGCATCCCTTTGCCTCTCCGTGCTGCATCAGCTCCTGTTGATATGCTGTAGATCCGTCCCCTTGTGCCCACTCTGAGTACCATGACGTAGAGTTAGAGATGACGAGTGTTTTTATTACATCTACTGTAATCCTGGCTAACCACCCGCTAGCAGGATATAGTAATGTAGTGCTTATTCTGTGAATAGTACCTGGGTTTTTTACATTGTACAGTCCCTGACACGGTTCCCCGGCAGTGGCAGGCATGCTCCACTCACACAACACTTGCTGTAAGCAATACCTCGTGGTATGGGAATTCTCTTTCAAGCCCTAAAACTATTTCAACTTACAGCTTGTTTGGGAAAAAAATTCCTTTTTTTTTTGTAAAAATATATGTTTCCTGATTACCTCTTGCTAATAAATCTATTCTATCTCAGGGTGAACCGGGGTTTGTGATGGTTTTACGGACGGGAAAACGCCGGACCCGTCGTCGAGCGGGCCCCGCCCCCTGCCCCGCCCCGCGATCGCCCCGCCCCCTGCCCCGCCCCCTGCCCAGTGACCACGCCCCCCGCCCCGCCCCTCTGTCAGTGACTCGTCCCCGTTCGCACCGCGCGGCTCGACCCGGTTTGGCTCCGCTCGGTTCCGTCCCTTCCCGTCCCGTCCGGGCTCGGCTCGGCTCCTCCCGGTCATGGCGTGGCCGGCGCTGCTGCTCGTGGCCGTGCTCGTGGCCCCCGCGGCCGCCTGGGCGCCCTCGGCCGAAGGTACGGGGGCTGCGGGAAGGGCAGAGGGGGCCCGGCCCGGCCCGGCCCGGCCCGGCCCGGCCCGGGGCAAGGCGGCTCGATTCGGCCGCGCCCGGCCCGTGCCGGCGCTGCTGGGGGAGCCGCGCGGTGCCGCCGCTGACCCGCGTTGTGTCCCGCAGAGGAGCAGCTGTTCAAGGCCTGGATGCTCACGGTGAGGCCCCGG
This sequence comes from Pithys albifrons albifrons, assembly GCF_047495875.1. Classification (NCBI taxonomy): domain Eukaryota; kingdom Metazoa; phylum Chordata; class Aves; order Passeriformes; family Thamnophilidae; genus Pithys; species Pithys albifrons. Next base: position 21,674,545 of record NC_092470.1, on the reverse strand, counting down.
GGCTGGGCCGGGCCGGGCCGGGCCGGGCCGGGCGCTCTGACACGCGGTGCCTCCGCAGCACGGCCGCCGGTACAGCCCGGGCGAGTTCCCGCGCAGGATGCGCATCTTCCTGGACAACAAGCGCCTCGTGGACGAGCACAACGCGGGCAACCACAGCTACCAAAGTACGAGCCCCGGCCCCGCCCGGCCCGCGGCGAGCGCTGAGCGCTGAGCGGAGCCGACCCTTCTCCCTCCTGTCCCCCTCCCAGTGGGCCTGAACCAGTTCTCGGACATGACCTTTGAGGAGTTTGCGAAGCTGTTCCTGTGGAGGGAGCCCCAGGTAAGTGCCGGCGGTGTGGCTGGACCGGGGAGGAGCACCCCGTGAGTGGGTATTTTCCACCGAGCTGTACCAGCGCCCATCCGTGTGCAGTCCCCATTGCTCGGGGCACATGCTTTGCCTCTGGTGCCTTAAAATCTGTATTATACAAGTTTTAGTATAGCTCAATAGTACCTTTAGCTTGCTAGTGCCTTTGTACAAGATTTCTATAAATGCTGTTTAACGTTCTTTGCTAAGAATTTCAACAGACAAGGGATTTTAACGTGGTGAAGAGTCCCTCATCTGTAAAAATGTACTGAGAAAGAGCCACAACACTTGATATAAGTAGTCAGAACTACTCAAGAGCCCTGAAACTGTTCCAAAAGGGCCAAACTGTTCCAAGAGGAGGTGAGGAAGAAGAGGAAGAAGATGAAGAGACAATCTTTTTGGGATCACCAACTCGAATTGCAGAGATGTGTCAGGGGTGTGGCAAGTCTGGTGCAGTGGGGGGGATGGTTTTGGATCTGGGTATAACAGGTGAGGTAATGTCCAAATATTAAAATAAGAAACTGAATATTGTAATGATGGTATGAAGTTGTAAAAGCCTATACAATTGGGGTATGCCCCAATAAAGAAGTGCTTTTTTGCCTTTTAATGCTCAAAAATAGTTTAGAGAATTATTTCTCCAATTTTAGGCATCACCACCAGGGTAAGAGCAAGGTGGCCTCACATCCCTGCCCTGATGAATTTCAGCTGCCTCAGCCCCGATCCCAGACAAGCTGTCACTTCTGCTCTCACTTCTGCTGTCACTTGTGGTGCCACTTGTGGTGCCACTTGTGGTGCCAGCTCCCCGAGCAGTCTGGGCACTGCAGCCGGGGGTGCTGCCTGGCAGTGCCCCCCAGGGCTCCCGGCTGCAGTGGCTGCTCACCAGTCCCTCCCCGCTGGGGAGGGCCGTTGTCCTGGGCCCTGTCCCCCAGCCTGGTGGCTCAGCACAGCCCTCCCACCTCACTTGCAGAACTGCTCAGCCACCAAGGGGAACTTCCTGCGCAGCTCAGGGCCACGTCCTGACTCCATCGACTGGAGGAAGAAGGGAAATTTTGTGACACCTGTGAAAAACCAGGTGAGGAGCATGTGCCGTGGGTGACATGCCCAGAGGGGGCTGTGGGTGTGCTGGGGGAGCAGTGCTGGGCTGTGTGTGCTGCAGGGGAGCTCCCCCAGAGCCCCTCCGTGCCTGGGGCCAAGGGAGGCCATGGGACCCTGGGCAGGGGCTGAGCAGAAAGCCAAGCCCAGCTGCCAGTGGGGTGTGGAAGGTGTGCACTCCTGCCATGCCTCTCTGCCCTGGCCCTGCTGTTCGAGTGACCCTGTGGCACTTTCTGAAGCAGTTTCTCTCCCATTCCGAGTGCAGGGTCCCTGTGGGAGCTGCTGGACCTTTTCCACCACGGGCTGTTTGGAGTCTGCCATTGCCATTGCCATGGGCAAGCTGCTGTCTCTGGTGAGGGATTTTCCTTTGCTGTGCACTGAGCAAGTCCTGCCCCTGGTTATCTGCTGGGGCTGTGCACGGGGCCAGCCCGCTCGGGGCTGGGGCAGCCACCAGCTGCCTGTTCCCAGTCTGGCTGTACGTGGCTGTGGCTGGGGCAGCCCCCGCCTGCAGCCCCCCTGCAGCCCCCCTGCAGTCCCCCCAGCCCACAGACCTCTTGCAGCCACCCTGCCTGCAGACCCCTTGCAGCCCCTCCAGCCCACAGACCCCTTGCAGCCCCCCGCCTGCAGCCCTCCTGCAGTCCCCCCAGCCCACAGACCCCTTGCAGTCCCCCAGCCCACAGACCCCTTGCAGCCACCCTGCCTGCAGCCCCCCCGCAGCCCTTCCAGCCCACAGACCCCCTGCAGTCCCCCCAGCCCACAGACCCCTTGCAGCCCCCCTGCCCACAGACCCCTTGCAGCCTCCCCAGCCCACAGACCCCTTGCAGTCCCCCCAGCCCACAGACCCCTTGCAGCCTCCCCTGCCCGCAGCCCCCTTGCAGCCTCCCCAGCCCACAGACCCCTTGCAGCCTCCCCTGCCCGCAGCCCCCTTGCAGCCTCCCCAGCCCACAGACCCCTTGCAGCCTCCCCAGCCCACAGACCCCTTGCAGCTCCTCCTGCTCACAGACCCCTTGCAGTCCCCCCAGCCCACAGCCCCCTTGCAGCCTCCCTTGCCCGCAGCCCCCTTGCAGCACTGTGTGAGCCCAGCAGCACTGCTGAGGAGATGTAGGGCAGTGTGCCTGGGAGCCCTGTGTGCCTGAGGATGTGCCTGTCACTGTCCCCTCTCAGACTCTGAGTGTCCCACTGTCCTGGGCTTGGGCAGAGCCCTTTTTGGAGCAGGATGAAGCCAGAGGGGCTGGAGGCTGCTGAGAGCCATGGGGAAAGGAGCTGTGCCTGGCCCTGCCCGCTGGCTGGGGCTCATTGATGCAAGCAACAGATTGGGACACTTGATTTTCAGCTCAGAGAAGTAGCCCCTTACACAACTTAATGGAATAGCTGAGGGTTGGATGTGTTAAAAACAAACATGACCTTTGAAAGAAATCTCAGACAGTGCTGCTGAGGGGAGAGCGGATTCTTGGCAGGAATCCATCTGGCAGCCTGACCATCCTGGGCTGCCAGCCCCAGGTCTCCCTCATCCCCCTTCTTGGGACTTGGCACCATTTCCAGGTGGTTCCTGGTGGGTGAATAGCCAGGTGCTGTGGCTGGTGGCACAGGGCACAGATAAAGCAGTGCTGTGGTTGGTGGCACAGGGCATGGATAAAGCAGTGCTGTGGTTGGTGGCACAGGGGCATGGATAAAGCAGTGCTGTGGCTGGTGGCACAGGGGCATGGGTAAAGCAGTGCTGTGTTTGGTGGCACAGGGCATGGGTAAAGCAGTGCTGTGGCTGGTGGCACAGGGCACAGATAAAGCAGTGCTGTGGCTGGTGGCACAGGGGCATGGGTAAAGCAGTGCTGTTGCTGGTGGCACAGGGGCATGGGTAAAGCAGTGCTGTGGTTGGTGGCACAGGGGCATGGGTAAAGCAGTGCTGTGGCTGGTGGCACAGCCAGGGGCATGGGTAAAGCAGTGCTGTGGCTGGTGGCACAGGGGCATGGGTAAAGCAGTGCTGTGGCTGGTGGCACAGCCAGGGGCATGGGTAAAGCAGTGCTGTGGCTGGTGGCACAGGGGCATGGGTAAAGCAGTGCTGTGGCTGGTGGCACAGCCAGGGGCACGGATAAAGCAGTGCTGTGGCTGGTGGCACAGCCAGGGGCACAGATAAAGCAGTGCTGTGGCTGGTGGCACAGGGCACGGATAAAGCAGTGCTGTGGTTGGTGGCACAGGGGCATGGGTAAAGCAGTGCTGTGGCTGGTGGCACAGGGGCATGGGTAAAGCAGTGCTGTGGCTGGTGGCACAGGGGCATGGGTAAAGCAGTGCTGTGGCTGGTGGCACAGGGGCATGGGTAAAGCAGTGCTGTGGCTGGTGGCACAGGGCACGGATAAACCAGCCCTCATCGGTTCCTACCGCGCGGTTGCGTTTTGTGTCACTTATTCCGAGCGCAGGTGTCGGATGGTCACTGACCCAAAACTCTTCTTGGCAGGCGGAGCAGCAGCTGGTTGATTGTGCCCAGGCCTTTAACAACCACGGCTGCAGTGGGTAAGTCAGAGAAGGTTATAAAGAACAGAAATTAGAGTTCTGTGATCGACAGCTTCCTCAAGATCTAGGGATCCTTCCAGGTCTTGGAATGGGTTTTGCCTTCTCTTGGCTGTGATATGTCTGGGGAAACAGGTTTGGGTTTGGTTGCCTATTTTAATTTAGCCCTCCCTAGAGGTTAGGGTGTTTCAGTAAAACTCCAGCATTTCTTGACCTCTGTTGTTCCTCTTTGTTAGTTTTCTTCTGAGACGTGTTTTTCACCCATCTCCTGACACAGCAGCCACAGGCTGGGCTCTGAGGGGCTCTGGGAGAGCCAGGGGAGTTTTGGCTGTAGCTCTGCCCCTGGCAGAGTCTCGTGACACCGTGAGGAACCCACAGAAACCTTGGCTTCCCCTTTGGGCAGTTCCTCCTGGTGTTGCTAGAGAAGACAGAGAATAAAGCTTTCTGACAACTTCTGTTTTCTGTGAAATAAGCAGTCCCAGAGGACTGAGTGAAACCACTCTTGGTATTTTGTTATTTTTATCATGCTCTTTTCTTCCTTCCTGAGATGTGCTCCTGGAAGGTGGCCAGGGCAGGGAGCAGCTGGTTGCTGAGGATGTGTCCCTCATGCTCCCCAGCCAGGCTGGGTAGAGGGCACACCAGTGTGTCAGGCTGGTGCAATATGGGCCAGGTTAGCCTCATGCCATCAGGGCTCCTGGTGTTCTCCCCTGGGGATTTGGCACCCAGAGAAGGTCTGACCATGCCAGACAGCATGGTGGGCTAGGCCTGGAATCCCAGGCAGGGAGATGGTGCAGAAACAAGCAGGAGTTTGTGCTGTTAGAGGCTGTGGGATAGACACTGTCCCTCGGCTGGTGGGAATGTCTGCAGGACTTCAGGCTTTGCTCTGCAGAAGCCACAGTGTTACCATTCTAATTCATCCTTACCATCCAAATTAATTGTTACCATCCTAGTTCACCGTTACTGTCCTAACTGACCCACGTTCTGGCTGTGTTGTCTTGCAGGGGCCTGCCAAGCCAAGCCTTTGAATACATCCTGTACAACAAAGGGCTCATGGGGGAGGACAGTTATCCATACCAGGCCAAGGTATTCCCAGTGCAGCCCAGGCTGCTGTGGCAGCAGCAGAGCAGGGCCTGGCACAGGCTCCAGCAGCTCCTCTCTGTCCCCACAGAATGGTACCTGCAAGTTCCAGCCAGAGAAGGCCATTGCCTTTGTCAAGGATGTTATCAATATCACGCAGGTGAGGCCCTGAGGACCTTGTTTCCAAACTTCCAGGGCTGTTCCAGGAAGATGCTGGAAGGCCCCAAGGCGTGCCAGGCTTCCCAACAAGCTGCAGCCTGTGTGCCCCTGGGGGAGGGCGAGCTGGCCTGCACTCCTGCTCTCCTGCACACCTTTTTGGAGGTGGCACCAAGGAAGTGCTGGAGCTGAAATACAGGCACTGGGTCCCTGCTTGCTTCCCACAGTGGGTGCAGCTCCGTGCTGTGGGAGAGTCCTGGCTCTTGTCTTGCAGTGCAGCACTTGATTCCTTGTGTGCACACAGGAAACCAGAGCCATCCATCCCCCTGTGCCCTGGCTGCTGGGCCCGGATCCAGACTGAGTCCAGCACAGCCAGGGCCTGGTGGATGACCCTGGATCCTCTCCTGCAGTACGATGAGGATGGAATGGTGGATGCTGTGGGGAAACACAACCCCGTGAGCTTCGCCTTTGAGGTGACGAGTAACTTCATGCACTACAGGAAGGGAGTGTATTCCAAGTGAGTCTGGGAACCTGGCGGGGGGGGCAAGGGCAAGGTGTAGGGCTGGAATCACACACGTCCCCGTTTCTCCTGGTGGATGCAGGAATACTGCACTGCATTATCACACTTCTTTTAAATAGAAAATATCAAAAATGAGTTAATCGAGCCTTGATATGCTGATTTCCTGGGGAATGGGAGCAGGTAAGGGGCTGCATGCAAGGAACCAGCCCAGGCTGGAGACCAGACTGCTGGAATGGAAGTCACAGAGTCAGGGAGCTCAGGAGAGCCTGTGCAGCCCAGCACAGTCTGGGGGGAGCCTGTCCCAGGGCTGATGAGGTGTCTGAGCTGGGGGGAGCCTGTCCCAGGGCTGATGAGGTGTCTGAGCTGGGGGGAGCCTGTCCCAGGGCTGATCAGGTGCCTGAGCTGGGGGAGCCTGTCCCAGGGCTGATGAGGTGTCTGAGCTGGGGGGAGCCTGTCCCAGGGCTGATGAGGTGTCTGAGCTGGGGGGAGCCTGTCCCAGGGCTGATGAGGTGTCTGAGCTGGGGGGAGCCTGTCCCAGGGCTGATGAGGTGTCTGAGCTGGGGGGAGCCTGTCCCAGGGCTGATGAGGTGTCTGAGCTGGGGGGAGCCTGTCCCAGGGCTGATCAGGTGCCTGAGCTGGGGGAGCCTGTCCCAGGGCTGATGAGGTGTCTGAGCTGGGGGGAGCCTGTCCCAGGGCTGATGAGGTGTCTGAGCTGGGGGGAGCCTGTCCCAGGGCTGATGAGGTGTCTGAGCTGGGGGGAGCCTGTCCCAGGGCTGATGAGGTGTCTGAGCTGGGGGGAGCCTGTCCCAGGGCTGATGAGGTGTCTGAGCTGGGGGAGCCTGTCCCAGGGCTGATCAGGTGCCTGAGCTGGGGGAGCCTGTCCCAGGGCTGATGAGGTGTCTGAGCTGGGGGAGCCTGTCCCAGGGCTGATGAGGTGTCTGAGCTGGGGGGAGCCTGTCCCAGGGCTGATCAGGTGCCTGAGCTGGGGGAGCCTGTCCCAGGGCTGATCAGGTGTCTGAGCTGGGGGGAGCCTGTCCCAGGGCTGATCAGGTGTCTGAGCTGGGGGGAGCCTGTCCCAGGGCTGATCAGGTGTCTGAGCTGGCTGGCAGCAGGGTCAGCACAGCTGTGACAGCAGAACACGTCTGGTTTCCTAGGGAAGCCCAAAGCAAAGTGGCTTTTCCATGGGATTGGGGTGGCTTCTGCAGTGCCAGAGCTCAGAGGGGTGGAGGTGGGAAGCGTGGCTGCCTTCAGGCTGCCCTGCCCTTGAGATGAGTGGCGTGGTGCCCTCACACAGCCCTACAGCTGAGGTGGCACCTCCGCAGGTTGTTTTTAGGCAGGTCCTGCAGCACCTCGCCCCAATCCCATCAGGTGCTCACCTGGACAGGTGGGAAGAGCAGCAGAGGCAACAGTTTGAGACATGATGTGACCCAGCAGGTCTTGAGTGTGGTGTCAGCTCCATGTCCTGGGCAAAAAGCCACTTGAAAGGGTGATTATTGGATTTTGGAAAGATGAAAGCTCACTGTGGCAGGACAGATACTGTTAGCTCAGGAATGGGAAAAGTACATGTTTGGAGAAATAGAAAAAACTTTGGAGTAATGAACCCTCAGTCATATAGAACTGCAGGGAAAATGAAAGGCAGAGTCTGAGCCTGAGGGCTGTGCCACAGGGAGCTGCTGGAAGGGAGCAGGTGATTCTGGTGGCTTGGCTGTGGCAATGGACAGTGATGTCAGAGGTCAGGGTAGTCCTGGGCAGGTCAGGGTGTGGGAGCAGGGGGATGGTCTGAGGAACATGGCAAGTGCAATTATCCTCTGGAGGTACAGTCTGAGGTGGATTTAAAGTCACCATGTATGGAATAATTGATGTTCCAGTGCTTTCAGCCCAGAGTAGCTGTTAACAGATTTCAAAAAAAGTAAATCTGAGGTGGGGATTATTGATCTCCAGTGCCACAGTTTAACAGTGTTTAAAAACATCTAGAGATGGGAGCGTGTGCCTTGTGCTGTCCTGCTTCATGTCACGGGCAGCAGCTTTCAGGAAGTGCAGGATAAAAGCTGGAAATTCAGGGGAAACACAAGGAAATGTGTGTTTAGACTTTGGAGCTCCCTGTTCCTTTGCAAAACATGGAACGGTCCCTCTGAACTTCAGGGCAGCACAAACCACTAATGGGAGGCACTCAGAGCTGCTGGTTTCCATTGAAAAAATTCCTTTGCTTAATGTTTTCACTGTAGCTTGTCCCAGTGAGATGTTAGAGCTGATGTTAGCTGTGAACAGGCTGGGCCAGGAGGTCAAAGGTCTGTGGGTTCCCTGACTCCATATACAAGAGTAGTAACTTCAGAGTGGTAAAACAGAGCAGTGTCTCCTTTCCTTGGCTTCCCTCCCCCCTCTCTGCAGCTGGAATTTCAGAGCACCCCAGAGCTCTGTTTGCAGAGTGTGGTCAGCACTGCTGGCCAATCCCTGCTGAATTCCAGGCTGGATTTCATGTGACACATCTGTGCTGCTCTCCTTGCAGCCCACGCTGTGAGCACACCCCTGACAAGGTGAACCACGCCGTGCTCGCTGTGGGCTACGGGGAGCAGGATGGGGTTCCCTACTGGATCGTGAAGAACTCCTGGGGACGGCTGTGGGGCATGGACGGGTAAGGGGGTCCCAGTGCCACCAGGCCCACCAGGGCCTCCCTGTACCTGGGGAAAGGGCAGTGCTGGCATTGCACTTGCCCTCAGCCCCAGGTTGCCCTTCCACTCTCCAGCTGAGATTTGCCAGCTGGGAAACACAGGGGGATCATCCCAGCCTGGGCAGTGCCACAGCTCACAGTCCTCAGAGCAGCCCCTTGGCTCTCTGGAGCTGCCCTGTCCCCCAGGGCTCAGCCAGTGCCTGCAGAGCCTCTGGCTCACCCCTGTGCTCTCCTGTGGTCACACGGCCAGGGAGGAACTGGTTGGGCCAGGACAGAGTGCTCACTCCAGCTCCACAAGTATTTCCAGCTGCAGGTGAAATTCTCGAGGGTCAGGTGCTAACTGGTGGTTTGTGGTGTAAGGAACAGGGAATGGCAGTGCCTGGAGAGCTGCCATTCAGTAGTTCCTGCCCTGTCACAGGTTTTTTCCTTGGCTTGGCATGAGGAAGGGGCTGGCACTCAGAGATGGTTTGGGTGGGAAGGGACCTTAAAGCTCACCCAGTTCCATGGGTGCCTCCATGGGCAGAGACACCTTCCACTACACCAGACACTTCAGGGCTGAGACAGCCACAGCTTCTCTGGGCACCTGTGCCAGGGCCTGCCCACCCTCCCCTGCTGTGCTGGCTCTGCCACAGGAGGGAACATTCACCCATTTCTTTCTCTTTTCAGGTATTTCCTTATCGAACGGGGGAAGAACATGTGTGGTCTGGCTGCCTGTGCCTCTTACCCTGTTCCTCAGGTGTAGGAGGGAGCTGGGGCTGGGCCAGGGGAGCAGGACAGGAGTGGCTGCTGAAGTGACGAAAGGGAGGACAAGGTGCAACACTCACCTGCTGAAAGGTGTTACCTGCAGGCAGGTTCCTTGGCTTGCACACACCTGCAGCAGCAGAACTGCCTTCTCTCCTCAGCCAGAACCACACGTGCTCCAGTTCCCTCCTCATCCTCCCAGCCCAGGTGTGCCCAGGTGTGCCCCCATCCCCCTGGGGGCTGCCAGGGGGCAGGGAAACCACACACTTACCTGATTTCAAGCATTGCCCCAACAAAGCTCTCCCTGTCTGTCCAGTGACTTTTTCACAATCATGAAGTGTAAATTTTAGGGATTTTTAAATACTGTTTGGAGGTGATTTCTCCTCTAAAGAAGGATGAGTGCTGTGATTTGTACATTTTGTCTATTTTCACAAAATGTCTTTAGTATTTTTGTATTAAAAATAGGGTATTTTAATGCAAATGGAGAAGAAACGGGTGCTTTTGTGTAACAGATCAGTGAAGTGAGAAGCTCAGTGCTCACTGAGCAGGCACAGGGGCGTCAGCAGGAGCCCGTGTGTTCCTTCACGCAGGATCTGCCACTGACAGCAATAAAGCTGCTTCCTCAGGGCCGCGCTGTGCTGTGAGCGGGGGCGGAGGGGCCCCCAGCGCCGGGGCTGCGGCCCGGACCGGGGTGTCCGCTCTGGGGGTGCCTGGCCCGGAGGTGTGTGCGGCCCGGGGGTGTGTGCGGCCCGGGGGTGTGTGCGGCGCGGGTGTGTCCGGTCCGGAGGTGTGTCCGGCCCGGGTGTGTCCGGTGCGGGTGTGTCCGGTGCGGACGTGCCCGGTCCGGGGGTGTGTCCGGTGCGGGTGTGTCCGGTCCGGAGGTGTGTCCGGCCCGGAGGTGTGTCCGGTGCAGACGTGCCCGGTCCGGGGGTGTGTCCGGCCCGGAGGTGTGTCCGGTGCAGACGTGCCCGGCCCGGGGGTGTGTCCGGTGCAGACGTGCCCGGTCCGGAGGTGTGTCCGGCCCGGAGGTGTGTCCGGTGCAGACGTGCCCGGTCCGGAGGTGTGCCCGGTCCGGAGGTGTGTCCGGTGCAGACGTGCCCGGTCCGGAGGTGTGTCCGGTGCGGGTGTGTCCGGTGCAGACGTGCCCGGTCCGGGGGTCAGGGTGGGGTTCCTGGCGCTGTCCCGCCCGCTCCGCCCTCCCGCCGGCGCCGCCATTTCGCGGGGGGCGTGGCCGTCCCTTGCCCTCCCCGTGGCGACGGGTCCGTCCGTGCGTCACTTCCGCCCCGCGCGCGGCCAATGCGGGCCGGGCGCTGTTTTGGCGCCGAATGCGAAGGGGCGGGCGGGCGCCCCCTGCCGGCGGGGCGGGGCGGGGCGGGCGCGATGGCGGCGCTGCCGCTCAACAACCTGCGGGAGCAGCTGCGGCGGCACCGCCAGCGCGGGGCCCTGGCGGGGCTCTGCGCCCCCCGCGCCCCGGCGACACCGCGGGACCGCCCCCCGTGAGTACCAACGGCGCGGGGGGCGCGGGCACAGCGGCGCGGGGGAGCGGCGCGGCGTGACGGGCGCTCGTCTCGTTGCAGGGGCTTCACCTTCAGGAAGGCGCGCGGGGCCCTCGGAGCCGCCTCGGCGCTGAGGGACAAGGACGTGAACACCTCCCTGGCCGCGGCCCCCCCGGGCGCGAAGGCGCCGGTGGCGTGTGGCCGCCATGGGCCCCGCAGCCCCGGCCCGGCCCCGGCCCCGCCACAGCCCCCCGCGGGCAGCAACGGGCCCGGCCCCGCCGCCGTGCCCGTCATCACCATCGAGGATGAGTGGGATGACATCGACGACTTCGACCTGTCGGGGATCGAGAGGTTCTGCCGCCCGCCCGTGCTGTCCCCCAGGGGGCTGCGGGCGCCCAGCAAGGGCCCCTCCCGGCCGAGCCCCCGCCCGGAGCCGCCCGGCGCTCCCCCCGGGCCGGAGCCGCGCCCCGGGGCACAGGAACCCCCGGTCTGCCCCGGGGACTCCGCTCCTGACACGGCCGCGGGCGAGCGCCCCGGGGAGGACTCACCTGCTGGGCTGGGTCTGAGCGAGGACAGGGCAGAGCATCGCCCAGGTGAGGGGCCGTCTGAAGGTACCAGAGAGCTGGAAAAAAATCTGTTTGTGTTTGCACTCAGGGGGTTGGTTTGTCGGGAATCAGGGAACTGTGGGCTCGGGTCTGATGAGCAGCCTCTGGGTACCGCCAGCCTGGGAGGCTGCAGGGCTGGGAGCAGGGCAGGACTCTCCCACTGCAGAAGGAGCAGCTCTCTGTGGACTGGAGTTGCAACACTCCCCATGTGGCATCAAAAATGAGCAATAACCTACAGGGGTGTTAGAGGAAGAAAAATGCTTTTAAAATTCATACAGAAGAGGCATAAAGTCATCTTATGCCTAAATGAAATATTAAACCAAAAAAAGGAGTCTCTTTCCATTTAAAACAAACAAAAAATGCACCACAAAAGAACTCCAGCCCTCAGTTATGACCACAAAGTTCCTGCCCATCAGTCAGTGCTTCCTTGGCAGCCCTGTCCTACACACCTCTGTGTTAAATGCCTTACCTGCTGTGTTTTGAAACTTCGTCTGTTTTTAATGGGGGGAAAAGGGAGCAGTAAACTTTGTCTTTTAACAGTCAGAAACTGTATCAAACGAGTGCTTTGAAATCTGGCTGTTGAGTTTTCCTCTCTTTGTACCAGGCTGAGTTTACAGTGTTACCCAACAGTATCAATCCACTTCTCCTGCAGCTGCTGGTGCTGAAGGAGGTGGGGCCCAGGACCCTCAGAGGGCTGAGAACAGCCCCCCAGGACTGGCTGAGCCCGAGCTGGAGGAGGATGACCTGGACGTCGTCCCTCCCTCCCCTGAGGAGGAGCTGCCTTCCTTCTCCCCCTCTGTACAAAGTCTCAGGTAAAGCAGAATTCACTGGTAAAACCATCTGTCTGTGGGGTGATGGGAAAAGTACCCAAAAAGACCTGGAAGTCCTACTTTTTAAATGGTACAGATTGAGTTTGTGTCCCTTTGCAGTCTGGCAGGTTAATGGTTGGCAGCTGTAATTAATGCTTTATCAAGTACTTATTTTGTGTCTGATGTTTTAGGTGGTTTTTGCTTCAGAAAAAGAGAAGTTACTTTTCCTTTTGTAGTGGGAGGGATAAAAGTTACTGGAGCAAGAGTCTCCCTGCAGGATGAGTGACAGACTGCTCAGCTCTTGGGTTCTCCATGGGCTTTCTGGGATTTATCTTTTTATGCACATCTTAAATCCTCTTGCTCTATGGAAGTGCCCTGTTTCAATGTCTTTTTCTTTTGCAATTAGCAGTATTTTCACAGCCTCTCCCCCTGGTGGCTCAGCTGGCAGCTCCAGGACCAGGCTGGGGAAGGTTCCCACAGCACAGCCTGGAGGTGGAGATGATCCCAGTGCAGGGGATGCAGGTACACAAAACGTTTGGAATCTTATGCCTTGGGTTTTGGGGATAGTTTACAACTAATTATTCTCCTGTGTGCCCTGTGTAATCCAAAGCTTTAACTAACAGATGGAGAATTAACATTGATAGGTGGAGATTTGACATAGATAGATAATTAACATGCTTAGATGGATAATAAAAGACAAGGGCAAAAAACTGTAGATTCTGCACACAGAAACAGTTTCTTTATGCAAATGGAATGAAAAATACAGTGCATGTAAATGATTAGACTCACTGCAATGTGCTGTCCTCTGGGACAGGGAATGATCTTGTTGCCTATTCTGACAGTAGTTTTTCTGTGACAGGGGAAGGTGTGCCCGTGGCCCAGCAGCTGCTCAGGGTCATGGAGGCCATCTGTGAGCTGGTGGATGCCATCCCACTGCAGGAGCTGCAGGCCCTGTCCTGTGCCAGGGCCCTGCTCCAGCACAGGGACCTCAGGTAGGCTGGCACAGCTCTGTGTGGAGCAGGGACCTGCCTGCAGGTGTCCCCAGCACACTGGAGAGTGAGGCAGGAGGGGGTTTAAAAGCTTAAAATTACTGACTGAAGGAAGGAAAAAATACCCCAAAGTGCTGCCAGGGTCAACAGTCCCAGTGTTCTGGCAGGTGGGAGGATCCAGTTCCACACCCAGTGTGAGGAAGGTGCCTCTGGAGAAGCAGGTGACGTGCTGTGACCTGCCAGGTGTCATCCTCAATTCTTGGAACCACAGGCACCCAATTCATGTCCTCTCCCTGAGACTCTCACTGACTGCAGAGTGGTGATTTCTCTCATATCCCTGAACCTGTGGTCTTTCAGTGTGATTATTGCTGCCACAAGCCTGGGGCTCTACCTCCTGCATCATCTGAAGGCACAATACACAGATAAAGTATTGGGATTTTGGATTTTGATTTGCTTTTTTCTGTACTGGAATTATGGGCTTTTCTGAATGTTTTCAGTCAAACTAATTTATTTCCTTATTGCTGTAGTCAGACATGGTCTTTGGAAAGTACCTAAGACCAAAATCTGATAAAAACATATTTTTACTCTGAGGATATTTTTGCTCTAAGGATTTATTTTGTATCCTTTACCTCTCCTAGATCTGTTCCCTGGTTTTCAGAATTCTTTTATTTTATGTCTGTAGAGAAGATGTCATAATTTTGTCACTAGTTTGTTCTGGTGGTTTTCTCTCTTCCCTAGAGAGAAATATTTTTCAAACACAGTGACTGGGAGCATGATGGAACCACCATATGTTAGTGTTTAATAGCAGAGGGACAAAACTGTTCAATGAATGTTGTAGAACTTGGACTCATTGCTTGGGACTAAATATATGTTTTTTCCTTCTTTCATCCCTTTTCATCTTGCCCAGGAGAAAATTGCTGGCTAATTCTGCCAGTTTGAACCACAATGGCATAAAGACCAGTTTTGCTGGCAGCTGGAAGGCTCCCATGGAGCAGGACTCTGGTGCCTGTCCTGGTGCTGCTCCAGGTTCTGGCCCAGGCTGGAGCTTCATTTCCGACAGAAACTCCCCCAAACCCACAAACCTCCCATCGGTGCTTTCTGTGCATTCCAGCAACTTTTCTGCCAAAACAAATCAAACCTTGGATACCTCTTGTGCTTCAAAGCAGAGTGTTGAGGAGATCACCTGCCCAGGAACTGCAGCACTGCCTTTTCCCAAGGGAAGTGTCAAGGACGGAGGTTCCCTCAGGCTCAGCCTCCAGTCCGAGCTATCCTGCGACAACAGCTGGGGCGAAAGTTTGGGAATGAGGAATGGGAACGTGCCCCTGAGCAGCACAGCCCTGAAAGCTCAGAGCACAGCCCCCACAGCCAGCCCTGCAGGGGACAGTTTGGGGACAAACGATCCTGACCTCGACCTGGAGCACTTCGACATTGATGACTTTGATGAGGACTGGGAGGACTCGGTGGCTGTTTTGGCACCTGAGGTGTCGTCAACACCGTCGTACCAGCCCATCAGGGAAGGGCCTCCCACCAAATCCCTCTTGTCCAAGATCATGTCCAGAGCCAAAGGGCCTGCTGTGGGATCCAGTCCTGCTGCTCCAAAGTCAGGTGTCCTGATGGCAACAAAGAACCGTCCAGGTAAATGTACTTGTGAGGATTATTGTCTTTCCCTTTTACAATTCTTATTTACTTCTTTTTAAACCTAAGGCCAAGTAACTGCTGCAGATCACATCAGTACCTTTTGTTTATGTGGACATTTCTTTTGGTTTGTTTTTGCAAAGTCATCATGGCTCTTTTTTCCTCCAAGTGATGCCAAACTTGAATATTCCCTTCCTGTTCAGATTTCAGGCTGCTGGAAGATGAAGCTTCTAAAATTGGAAATAAGAATGTTTTGTCTTTTAATCAAATAATGATTCTGCAGTTGTTAATTCAAAGCTGTACAATGAGTTTTTGCTGTTTATGCAAAATGTTCCAAAATGGGCACTCGTGAAAGCAAACCCAATCCCTCTGGGGCACTGAGTGGGTCAGTGTCATTTGGGGCTACTGTAGAAACAGGTTGGGCAAAGGGGAGGTGAAATCAGAGTCCCAGAATGGTTTGGGGTAGAAGAGACCTTAAAATCCATCCAGTCCCAGCCCTTGCCATGGGCAGGGACACCTTCCACTAGACCACATTGCTCCAAGCCCCATCCAGTGTGGCCTGGGACATTCCCAGGGATGGGGCAGCCACAGCTGCTCTGGGCACCCTGTGCCAGGGCCTGCCCACCCTGCCAGGGAAGAATTCCTTCCTAAACTTGGTCCTGTAACTGACTGTAAGTACATTTTTATGTCTGTCAGATCCAGCAGTTCATAACCCTGCACTGGAACGTTTCAGAGGTATGAAATTTTCCCATTCTGAAGAAATGATGAATGTATTTCACAAGAAGTTTGGATTGCACTCCTTCCGGACAAACCAGCTGGAGGCCATCAACGCTGCTCTGCTGGGGGAGGATTGTTTCGTCCTCATGCCCACAGGTATGTGCCCCCACAGCACCCTGCTGGGCTGGGAGGGCACAGGGCACACACCTGCAGCTCCTTCTGCACGGCCTGGGACAAGCTTCTCCCTTCCCCTGGGCCTTTGTGGAGATGCTGCTGGAATTCTGCGCTGCAGGATTCCTGCAGTGTTGTTGCACTGGGGTGTTTTGAGTCGGGATGGAATTTCTTCCCTAATAATTCACACGGTGACTTTCCCTTATCCTCCAGGGTAACTTTGGGGCAGTCATTGGTAAAAGTTAATTGTTTCTGAAGGTGCTGTAAAGTGGGAAGGAAATGGGTCTCCAGACTGTCTCCTTTCCTCTCGATATCCAACCCTTGCTGTGTTCTGTCCCGCCTCCAGGCGGTGGGAAAAGCTTGTGCTACCAGTTGCCAGCCTGTGTCTCTGCTGGGGTCACGATCGTTATCTCTCCACTGAGGTCGCTGATCATCGATCAGGTTCAGAAGCTGAAGACTTTAGATGTAAGTTCCAGCAGCTTTATTGAGTGAAACTGCAGGTAACTGGATTAGAAATCTGAAATGTTACAGCAAATCTTGTGTCTCTTGGATATAAACTGCATAAATTGATTAGATGGACACTGTGAAAGGCACAGAAAATTGTCTGGGAAGAACTAAATTGGATGAATTTGAATATCTTGGCAGTGTAACTGCTGAATTTATTGCTCCTCCTGAGTGTTGAGTACTGGAGCTGGGTTTTCCAGAGCAGATGCTGATGCTGAGATCCTGAGAGTTGTATTGACACACCTGAACAGGAGCTGCCTGGCCCTGGAGCAGGAATAAGCACTAACAGTCTGAGCTGGGGGGTTCTGGAGGTGCTAGACACCTGGAACAGTGATACACAGAGTGAAGAAAAGCAGGTGCAGGAGATCACAGCCTGAGTGCTTAGGAACTGGTGGTTCTTCTGTTTTGCATGTATAAAAACTCAATATATTTATTTTTAATACAGATTGCTGCAACATACCTGACTGGTGACAGGACAGATGCTGATGCCTCAAAAATATACATGCAATTGTCAAAGAAAGACCCTGTCATAAAGCTGTTGTATGTCACCCCTGAGAAGGTTTGTACTTCATCTGAGTGGTAAAACCATGAGAGGTTGTGGGGAAACACTGGGCTTGGAGTAGGTTTCTGGAGAAAAAACTTGCTAAACAGTTTTTAGATAATGTTTAGTTAATCTTCAGTAAGACTGTACATCTGTAACTAATTTCAATCAGCAATTAGCCAAGTATGAGAACTGAGTATGTCTGTACAATCTAAATTCTTACAACAAAACCCCCATGCCCATCCCATTCAATGTATCTTGCTACATATTAGTGTTAATCACTGTCCAGCAGCTACTAAATCCAGGCTGCTCTGAGTAGGATAATACAGGAAAAATAGGGCACTGTCAGGGTAATAGAAGATTGTCAGAGCTTGCATTGGGGTTTATTATTTGCTTCCTTAAATGTATGTTTTTGCACAAGAGAGGACTGGTCAGCGTGCTGATTATGTTTCTTTCCTGACATAAGTAATTTGAATTTATTGAAATTTCCTCAGAATGAAGGACCTTGGGATAGGTGATCCCACAACCTCGTGGGAATCCCACACCAGCTGCTCATTAAAGTGCAGCTGATTGACATCATCTCTCCCTTCAAGCTTTAGCCGTGCAGTCAGGATGAGCTTGGCAGCACAGGGCAGTTGTGTTCAGCCAGGCCAGGTGGTGCTTTGCTGTTGGTTTGCTGTCCAATGCCATGGCTGGTGTGTCCCAGGTGTGTGCCAGCAGCCGACTGATGTCCGCCCTGGAGAACCTCTACGACAGGAAACTCTTGGCGCGTTTTGTCATCGACGAGGCCCACTGTGTCAGCCAGGTGAAACCTTTTGTTTTGGGAAATGCCAAAAGGCTCACTGGGAGCATTTTACTCTGTTCCACTTAGCTTTTGTTTTCCAACCAGTGGGGCCACGACTTCCGACAGGACTACAAACGCCTCAACATGCTGCGCAGGAAGTTCCACTCCGTGCCCATGATGGCTCTCACTGCCACTGCCAACCCCCGCGTGCAGAAGGACATCCAGAATCAGCTGGAGATGCTGAAACCACAAGTGTGAGTTGCTCAGCAGTTTCCTGAAACTGTTTGTGCTGCAGAAATTTTAAGTGGAAAATTCAGTGAAGTTAAAAAAGTATCACAGGCCCATCAGAAATCCTTATGTAGCTATTCTTGATTAAATGAAATGTATGCATGGAATGTAATGAGTTATATGTCTAGTATTAAAGGAAGAAATAAGAAACTTGCTATATGAAGGAAGCTGTTTAATGGAGCATAACTGCACCCATAAAGCTGATGAGCCCCATGAACTGTTGTGTTTTAGGTTTACAATGAGCTTCAACAGGCATAACTTGAAATATGATGTGTTGCCCAAGAAGCCAAAGAAGGTGGCAATGGATTGCTTGGAATGGATTAAAAAATATCACCCCCGTGAGTACTGAGCACCATGGAGCCTGCAGGCCTTTCCATGAACCACTTCTTAAGGCAGGAACAGCTTTTATAATGCAGTAATAATGATATATTTACAGGAAAAGCAAGTTGGAGGCAAAGTGATGTTCTTGGTAATCAGATTTATGTGCATCCTGAAGTTAAGGGTTCAAATTAAGATGGAAAAGTAAATTATGGTCCTGTTTCTGACTAATCTTTGTGGAGCCTGCCAGAACTTAGCATCCATATCCATACTAGTGTAATTTTTTAATTGTGTTGGTCCACTAATCTGTAGTTCCCCTTGAAGCTGTCTTCAGAGATTTGCATCCCTCCAGACTCACTTTGAAGTTCTGCAGTTCCTGCTGCTGGAATTGGACTACACCAAGTTTCCCTCAGAGGTTCTCCAAGAGAGAACATCAAATAAACTTCTCTAGATCTTGATTTATGTAGTTTTATTCATGTATTTTAAATCTTGAGATTGCACAGTATTGAGAAGGAAAATCTTTCCTCATTCCACCTCACCAAAAACCCCCAAAAGATTGGGTAGAAAAAACTAACAAAACCATCTGATATTAATAAAATAAGTTCTGTAGTTTAGCAGTTATATTATTACTCTTATTCCTACGGGGAGAGGTCAGTATCTGCTTGGCAAGTTTGCCTGTTGAGCTAGTGAAAGGGGTTGAGACTGTATTGTAGCTGAAATTCCGTGTTCCATCTGCTTGCAGATGACTCTGGAATAATCTACTGCCTGTCCCGGCACGAGTGTGACACCACAGCAGCCACCCTGCAGAAGGAGGGGCTGGCGGCCCTGGCCTACCACGCCGGCCTCACCGACTCCAACAGGGACCTCGTGCAGCAGAAGTGGGTTAATCAGGAAGGATGCCAGGTAAGGAAAATGGGAAAGGGGAGAGAATTTGGGTGCTTTTTTCCCTCTTGGCCTGGGAAGTGGAAGTTGTGCAGCATTATCACCAAATGGGCTGCAGTATTGAATAACCAATCCCAGCAGACCTACTGGGGCACAGCAGCACCTTTTAATTGGGAATTTTATGACTAGAAGGCTGTAGCACTGCACCAAGGTGTGCTGTTCCAGGAGGGAGGACCTGAGCAGTGCAGGGCTCCTGAAACAGCTGCTGGCACGCTGCTGGCACACTGCTGGACTGTACAGGGACTGGAATTTGGGGGTTTCCTCGTGTCTGGAGTAGCTCCTCTGATGGGAGAGATGTTGCTGTTTTGTACTCGTTTTACAGGGTTCCAATTGTTATTCTGGGTTCCAGGTGCTAACCCTGGCCCACCTGTCTGGTCTCAGTGCAGAGCTGCAGGAATGGCTTCCATAACGTGTGTGTAGAACCTTGTGATCTCCTTTCCAGGTGATCTGTGCAACGATTGCTTTTGGAATGGGCATCGACAAACCCGACGTGCGCTACGTTATCCACGCGTCCCTTCCCAAATCCATCGAGGGTTACTACCAGGAGTCTGGCAGAGCAGGGCGGGATGGGGAGGTATCTCACTGCCTGCTCTTCTACAGCTACAGCGACGTGACCAGGCTGAGAAGGCTCATCCTCAGTGAGTTCTCCTCTTGGAAGTTGGAGGTGATACTAAAGCAGTCACTTTGTTGCTGGTCTCTGTTTCATTCAGTCCTTGGCAAGTGCAATGGATAGTTAAGTTTTGCAAAGAGGGGAGAACTGAGCAAAACTTTTCCCTGGATGGTTTTCTGTCAGGATTTTAGTCAAAACCACTTTGCTTTATAGAATCATGGAATTGTTGAGGTTGGAAAAGACCTCTAAGATTATCAAGTCCCACTGTCAGCCCAGCCCCAACCCCATGTTCACTACTAAACCATGTCTTCGAGTACCACACCCCGTTGTTTTTTGAACACTTCCAGGGATGGAGACTCCACCACTGCCCTGGGATAGCTTGTGCCAGGGGTGGACAACCCTTTCCATGAAGAAATTTTTCCTAATATCTCATCTAAACCTCTCCTGGTGCAATCTGAGGCCATTTTCTCTCACCCTGTTATACAAATCCTTCTCTTGACTCTCGTCATTCCAGGCTCATTTCCCTTCTCCATTTTCTAAAACTTCAGAGATAACATCCGGTCAGTTTTGTACTAACCTCATCCTTTTTTTGAGCAAAACCAATATCGTGTTTTGTCTGACCGTATATAAAGACCCAGCTCTAATGAATCCAGTTGAATTAATGGTGTTTCAGTGGAGAAGGATGGGAACAGCCACACGAGGCAGACGCACTTCAACAACCTGTACAGCATGGTGCACTACTGCGAGAACGTCGTCGAGTGCCGCCGCATCCAGCTGCTCGCCTACTTCGGGGAGACCAACTTCAACCCCACCTTCTGCAAAGACCACCCAGAAGTGATTTGTGACAACTGCAGCAGGAAGAAGGTAAACCCTACGGGTTTTATTTGTAGTGGTGTCAAACCGATTTTGTGTTTAGCTGCATTAAAAATGGTTACACAACCTTTGGGAAGGCAAAAGGGAAAAGGTATAAATGTCTTGTAGTTTTGTGGTGCTTCCAGTTATTTCCAGGGTTTAACCTGGAGCAGAATTATAGACTGGCCATCAACTTTTGATGCTCCTGTCCCAGTCAGAGGTGCAAGGATATTCTTTAATGTCAGTTTTCTTGGCTGCAGTGCTTGTGGGAGGCAGGAGCCAATATCAGATCCACTGGAGTGGCTATGGGAAAATCCCTTCACTGCCTGTTCTGATGTTTTCAGGGCAGCTTTGGCCTGCCAGAGCAGCATGAGTGCCACATCAGGCGTGCACTGCTGGAGGTGTCCCAGAGATCTGGGGATATGCATCAAGTATTGAAGCAAACTTAGTGGCATGAGCAGAGCAGAAGGAAAGGCAGCTGTGAAAGGAGGCAGGGAAGGGTTCCCGATCAGTTTTGTACCTGTGGATGTTGCTTTTCAGCCCTGTGTTTGAAGCATTCCCTTACATAGCTGTAATTGGAACCAAATTGGATCAGAATAATGCATGTTCAGTCCATTTTTCTCATTTTAATGCATATTGGAAGTGTAAATTCTAGGTCATAGCAGCAGGATAATTATGGGAATGCTTTCCAAATGATTCACCTCGATTCCCAGAGTTCATCCAGGAGCTTTGCAGCACCTCACTGTATACAAAAAACACAATGGAGATTATATACAGTCAGTTGGACTGTTACTGCATTTTCCAGGGTGACATCCAGAATCCCTGTGACTGTATCACTGTAGGTTACTAACTGTTTCTCTGTTTGGAACAAACTGAGCTCATGGCTGGGAAAAGCTCAATAATGAAAACAGGTTGTCAGTAAGAACTTGCATTATAGAGCAGAAACACATAATGACATTTCCTAATCAAGTCTGGTTTAATAGGATTATAAATCAAGGAATGTGACAGAGGATGTGAAGAACATCGTACGGTTCGTACGAGAGCACTGTGGGCAGGCGGGACGGGCGAATGGCAGGAGGAACCCGGGCTCTGGCAGGTACACCCTGAACATGATGGTGGACATTTTCTTAGGTGAGTCTGCTCTTCCAGAAACACCTGAATAACTGGGTGCACCAACCCCTGACCAGGAATCAGGAGGGCTGTGCAATGCCAGCAGGGCTTTGAAAGCACATGCTTTTTGCAAAATTAATCTTCCCAGGAACCTTCACAGGAAATGATTCAAAATAAATGAAACTGAAGATTTAATCCATTTCAGGTTGCTATAGTGATAATATTAGTTTTCTGGAGCTCAAAGGCTTTTTAATGTGAATAGACTGTGGAATTCCCTTGGGAATCTCCCACAGGTCTGTAAATGCACACATGCATGGGCTTTCTGATCACAGGCTCATCCTGTGGTTTCTGTTCAACAGGTTCAACGAGTGCCAAGATTCAGTCTGGAATATTTGGGAAGGGAGCTGCCTATTCCAGGCATAATGCTGAAAGGCTGTTTAGAAAACTGGTCCTGGACAAGATCCTGGATGAAGATTTGTACATCACAGCCAATGACCAGGCAGTGGCATATGTGATTCTGGGAGAGAAAGCTCAGGCTGTGCTGGATGGGTCACTGCAGGTGTGTAACTATTTACTTGGTGTCTCGAGGGAATCGATTTTAGGAATGTGCTGCAGTTTTCCTCTGGCATATCCCCTTGGGTAGCTAAAACACAGTTTGTCTCCAGCTGAAGGGCAGGAACAGAATCCAACATATATGATCCCTAGTCCAGTATCCCAACAATGTTATGGGGCAAAAGGTGAGTTTGAGAGGCTTGGAGCAGTTTAAATCTTTCACTTCTCCCCCATCCCCAGCTGGACAATGAAGGAAAGTTCAGACCTCTACAAAAGGCTGGCTAAAAAGGAAAGAAAGGACCAGCACTCCCTTCTGGATTTTTCTGCTCTATTTTTCCCAGTCATTGGTGAGCTCTGGTGGAAGATGCACTTCAAGAAGGCCGTGGAACAGTCCCAGATTTCTTGAGGCAATGCTTCATCATTAGTACTGGGTTTGGAGCAGAGTAGAGCCCTCAACATAACTCCAGTAACCTCTGTTTGAAGCCAGCTGTGAACTGGGCTCTCAAGAGTTTTTCCCTCTATTTAAACTCTGCCAGTTCTTTGTAGGAGAAACATGGGGGTGAATGAGTAGCCTGTAAAAAGTCATTCTGAAAGCATATACTGGAAAAATAGCTTTTTTTGGTCCATCAAGAGATACTTTCTTTTCTTTGCTCTGTTTCTGTGTTCTCAATCAACCTCTGCAGGAACTCCCTGACAGGGTTATCGATGGCTCCTTTTAACAGGTGGAGTTCCATGAGACAGAGAGTGCCAGTGCCATCAGAAAGCAAAGGGCTTCCATGGCAAAGATGTCCCAGCGGGAAGAGGTGGTTAAGCAGTGCCTCAGTGAACTCACAGACACGTGCAAAACGCTGGGCAAAGTCTTTGATGTGCATTACTTCAATATTTTCAGTACCTCCACCCTAAAGAAAATAGCAGGTAAGGTCGGGTTGCTAAGAAGTCCTTCAGGGCTTCTGCACAGGAAGGAATTAATTTCCTCCAGGATCTCTTTATAAGAAGGTATTTTTTTGACATGTCTAAAGGATACTTTGTTACATTGCAGAAACCCTGTCCTCTGATGTGGAGGTTTTGCTGCAGATTGATGGTGTCACAGAAGACAAACTGGAGAAATATGGTGCAGAAATAATTAAAGTGATGGATAAGTACTCGGAACGCTCCATCCCAGGTGCAGTGTGCTTTGTACCTCAGCGTGGCCTGTCCTGTGCAGTGCCCGTCTCCTCCAGCTGATGCTTGATTCAACAGTTACCTTGTTTTAATCACAAATAACTAATTCTTGCAGGCTAATAATCACAAAAGGGAGCCATCCCACACTTTCAGAACATACCAAGGTCTTTGTTGCCTTCACACTAAATTCAATGTATCTGAAAGAGTTGGGATGAGGGCAGTGCAGAGAAGGGGTGGAACAGCCAAGACAGATGTTTTGATGCCATCAGTGATTTCTGGGGACAGTCTGACTGGCCCAGGTGATACCTTGGTTGAATGGCTTTTACCTCTCTCTGCAGAAGATGCTGCCGGCCCAGGAGCTGCCACAGCCACAGGGAGCACCAGCACTCCTGGGAGTGATGGAGAAGGGGAAGATGCACGTACAACCTCCAGCTATTTTGGCAATAACACAAACCAGAGGAGGAAAAGGAAACGGCCAGCAAACTCCAGAGACTGCAAGAGGAAAAAGACAAGTGCTGGTGGCAACCAACAGTTCCAGCCCAGAGGGTACGTGCCTGGGGTCACTTGTTACTTCTCTTTGCCCAGATCAGCATGATGATGATCCCAGAACTGCAGTTTTCCCACTGCAGTTACTTAAGTATGAACTTAAGCAATGGTGTTAAAATTATCCAGTGCCTGGTAACAGATGCTCCACTTGCTTTTCTGCATCCTTGGTTTAAAAGGCTAATGAGGAAGGTATTTAACAGTTGTCCTCACACTTGAGTGCCTCAAGTTAAGCAGAGACACCTAATTTCAGTGTGCTGCTGTAGCTAGCATTAGCAGGCTGACTTGATTCCTTGCTTGGAATCATAAAGAGGTCTTAAAACTTGGAAGATTTGATGGAATATTTGAACTTCAGTCCCTAGTTAATTCAAATTCTCACTCTGATTGTGCCACACAAGGCCACACATGCACGTGGTGTTGGCTGGTCTTCAGCTTCTAGAGCAGATCCACCACTTCCCAAGGATTTGCCTTTCCCTGCCCCATTTTTCCTCATTTCCTATGCTCCTTGTTTATTATAGCAAATGGCCACTCCCAGCTCAGCAGGTTTTGCTCCATGCTTTGCACCTTCCATCTGCTGAAATATTTGTCATTGACTGCTCCTGACCCCGAAGTGTCACTTGCTGTTGGTGCTCTCATTGGGTTAATTGGAGTTGGGTTGGCTCATTCCCTGTCCAGGGCTGCTGCTCAGCCTTGGGCACATCCCAGAGCAAAAGCTGCACTCACTTTGCATTTCAGAGCTAGTTTTCCAGCTATGTATATTAAAAAAAAATTATAAAATGAACACATTGTCTTTACAAATAGTGGTGCCCATGTGGTGCAGCCTGGGGCAGGGGCGGGGCAGGTGCCGCCCTGTGTCACACGCACCTTCTCTCTGGTTTTTCAGTGGCTACAGCAGGTACAGAAGGACCAAAAAGACTCAGAGCTCAAGGGCTGTGGCTTCCTCCAACCCCACATCCACATCCCACAGTGTCAGTGCCATGCAGGGAGCTGCTGGGAGGCTGGGCATGATGGCACTGCCCAAACCGAAATCCAGGAACTTCCTCCAGCCTTCGTATTCCGTACTGTAACCAGGAAACAATTACTGGGTGAAAGCAAGTCCCCAGGATGGAATCATTGTTTATTAAAATTTTGTTTCATTTGCTGCTGAACCTTCTGGGGACTTATGTGTTTGTCGACTACAAAAGCTCACTTTAAATAAATATTTTTTTAAGTGATAAGTTCATTTGGGCCTTTCTTTCTACCATAAGAGACTTCTGGTTCTAGAAACTCTCCCCTTTTGCTGACACTCCTCTCTATGATCCTGCTTTGCAGCCACCTCAGGGTCATGCTTGGGACCACAAACCCCTGTGAGTCCCCGAGCTGTGGCTGCCTCTGTCCTCCTCCCTTGCTCCTTCCTGCCCCAGTGCTCCAGAGCTGGGCTGCTCCTCCAGAAACAGCAGGTTGGGAAAGGAAAAGTAACAAATGTTTTTAAGTTTCCTCTTTGATTCCTCAGATCCTGGAGCTGGGAGGGCCCAGCTCTGGCTGTGTTTTTTCAGTTATTTAAAAAACCCACAACCTGGGATCGTGTCACTCTCAGAGCCAGGAGCGCTGGAGCTGCCCCTGGCTCTGCGTCCTGCCTTGCCCAGGAGGGCTGTGAGAGGCAGCTGCATGTGTGTGTTCACTGAGCAGCTGCCAGGGCAGGGCAGGGCCGCTCCCTTGCTTGGCTGGAGCTGAGGATTTCATCCGCTATTTCTTAGCAACGAGTCAGAATTACTGGAGTTGGGAAGGACCTTAAAGCTCATCCCATCCCACCCCTGCCAGGGGCAGGGACACCTCCCACTATCCCAGGTGGCTCCAAGCCCTGTCCAACGTGGCCTGGGACACTCCCAGAGATGGGGCAGCCACAGCTCCTCTGGGCACCTGTGCCAGGGCCTGCCCGCCCTCCCGGGGCTGGATTCCCTCCCGTGTCCCCCCTGCCGAACCCGGGCCGGGCGGTGCCGCGGGCGGGAAAGCGCCGAGGGCGGGCCGGGCCGCGCGGGAAGGAAGGGCCGCTCCGCCCCCGCCCGCCATGGCGCTCCCCCAGCACGGGCCCGAGGAGGCGGCACCGCACACCCGACAGCGCCTGCAGGTCCGGGACCGCCGGGGCTGGGGGGAGAGGCCGAGCGTGTGAGGAGAGCGGCCGGGAGCCACCGGGGCTGCGGGGAAGGGGGACCGAGGGGCCGGGCCGGGAGGAGCGGGGACCGGGGGAGGCGCGCTGGGAGCGCAGCGGGACCGCGGGAACTGCGGAGCACAGCGGGACTGTGGGGCTGGGGAGAGGGAACGGGGAGCGCAGCGGGACTGTGGGGCTGGGGAGAGGGAACGGGGGGCGCAGCGGGACTGTGGGGCTGGGGAGAGGGAACGGGGGGCGCAGCGGGACTGTGGGGCTGGGGAGAGGGAACGGGGGGCGCGGAGGGGCCGCGGTGTGGGGAGAGGGCGCGGGAGGCGCCGGTGCTGTGACGGGAGGTGACCCGGAGGGATCGGGGAGGCCGCGGTGGAGCCCGGGCGTGAGGGGATGGAACCGGCAGCGCCCTGGGTCTGACAGGAGGGCACCGGGGGCGGTCGCGGTCGGTCAGTGTCGGGGCCGGTCAACGCCGGGGCCGGTCGGAGCTCAGTTCCCGGGGCCGATCGGGGCTCACTGCCGGGGCCGGTCAGTTCCCGAGGCCGATCGGGCTCAGTGCCGGGGCCGGTCAGTGCGGAGGCCGGTCGGGGTCGGGCCCGTCCCTGCCGGGGTCCCCGCCGAGCCCCGTTCCTTGCCCCTCGCAGGAGCCCAGCCCGGTGGGCCCGGCCGAGCCCCCTCCGAGCGCGGCCCCGGGCCCGGCGCGGCAGCTGCGGGTGGTGCTGTCGCCGCTGCGGCAGAAGCGGCCGCAGAGCCCCGCGGGGCCGCTCGCCCCGGCCGGCAAGAGGCCGTGCCCGCAGCCAGAGTCGCCCCCCGAGCCCGGCCCCGCGGCCCCCGGCCAGGACGCGCTGGGGGATGCGGACAGCGACGGCAGCGAGGGCAGCGACAGGGGGGACGCGGCCGCGGTGAGTGCCGGGACCCCGGCGGTGTCTTAATGAAACTTGTGTGTTATCTCTGTGGGTAGTTTTTCCCCCTTCTGTAACCTCTGGCTGGCAGTATGTGACTTCATTTCACCCTTTCACAACGTCTAAGGGATGGACAAAATGCTCAGAGTATGTAGTTTTGGGCACTGCGGTATAAAAAGGACATTATTTAAACTTAGCGAGTCCACCTTCCCTACAAGAGACAAAAATGGTCTGAGTTCCATTTATGTGCAGTGTTTGCTGTAAGACTGGAGTTTTAAGTTCTTTATTGAGTCTCTTCATTATTATTTTCAGTCTAACAACAAATTGATGGACTGTTCTTTTCACAGAATTAATGCCAGAGTAAGTGTTGTAAAGCAAACTTTACCTGTATGAGCAAGTTCTGGTGTCGATACATGATCACCCCAATTTGTATGGTTTTATCTCAAACCACTTTAATTTAATGATCAGTTTAGAGACTCAGAGCCTAGGACCTCTCTTGCAGCCATGTAACAATACAGTGCAGGGTAACTGGCTTTTCTTTCTGTAGGATGGACACTCTCACCTATCAGCCTACGAAAGGAAAAGGCTAAAGAACATTAAAGAAAATGCTAAATTCTTTGCTTCTCTAGAGCTGCACAAGGTTTGTATAGAGTTTAAATAGCACCAAAGTGCTCTTTCTAAGTGTTCATAATTGCACTGTCATCCCTCCTGGTGGGAAACCCTTCCCTCACTGGGGCAGGTGTGTGAACAAACCCATGAAAATCACAGAATCCTGGAGTGGTCAAGTTGGAAGGGAGTCAAAAGCTCATCTCATTCCAGCCTCTGCCATTGGCAGGAACACCTTCCACTGTCCCAGGTTGCTCCAAGCCCTGTCCAACCTGGCCTTGGACACTGCCAGGGATGGGGCAGCCACAGCTTCTCTCTTTCTTGTAAATCATTGCAATAGAGTTCATTGCAGCGTTGAGGAAATTCTGTCTTACACAGGTTAATCCTTTATGCTTGTTATATATATAATTAATCTTTTCTCTTTAAGTCAGCTGCAAGACTTAATGAAATTGCAACCAAAAGAAAACCACATGGCACCAAGAGGTAAAATAACAGTAGATGAGATTTGTTTTCTTGATCCTTTTTTGTGGGATGAAAACAAATGTTGGGAAAAGGTGTGGGGAAAAAAAGAGAGGGAGAACCAGGTGCAAGGGAGAAGGGAACCAGTTAGTGTAGAAGAAAAGACATTTGGCAGTGCCAAACCAGTGCCAGGCCAAGCAGAAAATGAGCTGAAGACCAAATAGAGAATAATCTAGATAGTGGGAGAAGGTGGGAAAGGACAACTTGGTGGGTGGGTGACGGGATGGATAATAAATGAGGAGGGCTGGGAAGGGAAGTGACAGTGGCGGGATGTGTTACAAGGAAAATAAAGGTGCAGGTCATTTGTGTGCATTGCAAAGTGCTTGTGGTTGTTCCTCACCATCACTGGGGGGAAAGGAACCACATCCCTCCTGCAGTGGGCCAGGAGGGGCTGGATGTCAGTCTGTGTCCCAGCTGTCCCCTCCAGTCTGTCCCCGAGTGCAGCGAGTCGGGCTCTGTGTCTGAAGCGTTCCCGTTGTTCCAGACCCAAGCCCAAGAAGGCGGAGGAGGAACTGGCCCCTCGGCGGTCCATGCGCCTGCTGCGGGTGGAGCCGTCGGAGCTCCCGGTGCCAGAGACGCCTGCCCAGCCAGGATCAGAGGGATATGTGAGTGGGGAAAGGCTGGAGGGGGGGTGTGTGTGCACAGCAGCTCTGGAACACCCGTGCTGGTGACACCGACTGCTGGCACTGGGCTTTGCTGGGCGTGTAAACCCTGACACGTGTTGGAGGTGGTGGCACAGGGACAGCAGTGAAGGGTCAGTGCTGTCACCCCCCACAGCCTCTCCACAAGCCTGGCAGTGCCCTGGGGCTCAGGCTGGTGGCACAGTGCAGTTTGGGATGCACAAAAGGGTCCTGAGGCAAAACATTGCACATCAACAGCCCGAGGAGTTGAGCAGCCTAAATTCAAAGGTTCATTACTCTGCTTTTTATTTCATTTTAACTTTTGATGTGGTTTATTTTCCTTTGAAATATTTACCACCTTTTGAAGCAGTGACAGAGCAACAAGTAAAAGTTATGTTGCTCTGAGAGATGACAATTGAAATCTTCTGTAGAGTTGAATCTGTCATACAAGTCTTGTTGGAGCATCAGGACAGCAAAAAACCCAGGGAGGCAGTTTTTCTGTGCTCAGTGAAGTTCTCTGTATCCTTTTAATAGGTTTTGATATCAACTTTTTTCTGTTTATTGCCTGTCTTTTTGTAGATGTGTTCTTGGAATGTCTGGTGTGGGGCAGGTACTGATTCATCCTGTTTGTGGTTTTAGTTTGCTTGAGTTACAAAATTGTCAATGTTGTTCCAGCCTCAGGTTCCACCTGGACCTGTGCCCATGGTTCCAGAGGGGCAGGTGGAGGACAGTAAGTGGACAGAGGCCTTACTGAACACGTGGATGAGGATAAGTGAGGTACTGTTAGTTATATTTAGTTATTTTTTGATAAAGTCATTTAGCTTGGATCCTGATTCTGATAAGTATCTCCTTTCTGTCTGTAGCTGAAAATAGATGATGCCGACAGATGCACACCTGACATGGAGAGGTAACGTGGAAACAGCAGCTGAAACTGGGTGTTGTCCAGTTCCCCTCCCTTCTCTAATTAGGGTTTTGGTGCTCTTTGGTGGTTGTGGTTCTCCAGGTACCAGGAGAGCCTGAGCAGGATGGTGCTGAGCCAGGAGAACGTCAGGAAGGTGGTGAAGTCGCGCGTGTGTTCCATGGCCATCCACCCTTCCGAAAGCACCATCCTCGTGGCAGCTGGAGACAAGTGGGGGCACATTGGCCTCTGGAATGTGGTGAGTGGTTGGTGTGCTCCTCACCTGCATAGCTGTGTGGTACAGGACTGGTGTAGGTGGGGCACAGCCTGGCATGGCATTTCCTCAGGATCCTGAGGAATTTTGGGCTTTCCCCATTCTTCAGGTAAACACCAGGGTGGCTGTTAAATTGGGCCTCAACAGAATGGCTTGAAAAGTCTGTCTGGTCCCTGGTGAGCCCAGGTGTAATCACAGAATCCCAGAATGGTTTGAGTTGGGAGGGACCTTAAAGCTCTTCCCAGTGCCACCCCCTGCCCTGGGCAGGGACACCTCCCACCAGCCCAGGTTGCTCCAAGCCCTGTCCAACCCTGCCTTGAACACTTCAGGGATGGGTCAGCCACAGCTTTTCTGAACACCCTGTGCCAGGGCCTCACCACCTTCCTAGGAAGAATTTCATCCCAACATCCCATCTAACCCTGCCCTCTGGCAGTGGAAAGCCATTCCCCCTTGTCCTGTCCCTCCAGGCCCTTGTCCAAAGTCTCTCCCCAGCTCTCCTGGAGCCCCTTTAGGTTTTCGGTTTCTTTCAAAATAACGAAGCTTCAATGATGCCAAAGTTACAAGAGAAGATGTAGGACATGCTGCTTTCATTCAGTTTGGGTCACTGTAAATCAGCCTGAGCTCTCAGTAACAGCACTGAAAGGGCACTGAAATTGCAGCAGGAAGTTGCAGCTTTCCCAAATTTGGGAGTAGAAACAGCCTCACTGCATGTCACCTGTGCTGTTGTGTCCACACATCCAGCACCCTCTGCCTCCTCCAAAAACCAGAGCCTTAACTTTGAAAGCTGCAGTAACTAATAGAAATAACTACACTGATCACCAGTGCCCATGGAATCTCTGTTGTTTTGCAGAGCTGTGGGTCTGAAGAGGGAGCCCACATCTTCATCCCCCACAATCTGCAGGTCAGCTGCATGCACTTCTCTCCCTGCAACCCTGCCCACTTGCTGTCCCTCAGCCACGACACTCTGCGCTGTGGGGACGTCACCAGGGCTGTCTTTGACGAGGTGAGTGAGTGCTGCCTCCTCGGGCACCTCTCCAGGGCACTGCACAGGTTTAGTCTGCCTGTACCAAGCCATTATTTGGGCTTTGTATTGGCAAAACAGGTTCAAGGTTCTGTGTGCACAAGGACAGGTGAATTAACCTTTAATTAACATCACAAAAATAGGGAGATGCTTCCTAGTCACCAAAACCCAGTAACAGCCCAGGTTTTCCCAGCTTACTTCCTGCAGAGACAGCTGCAATTATTGAGTTTAATTTTCTCTTCCCATACTTGGCAATGTGTGTCTCTTCTCAAGGCATTTTCTTTGAACAGTGACAGAGTGATTGGGAGAACTGTCTTACAAAAAAAACACCCAAAAGAGCTTTGTAAAACAACATAACCCACGAGCTGCCTTTGCTTTTCTCAGCCTTCAAAAGACAGAAGGCTCTGTCTGTGCAGCTTCTCAGGAGCTGAGTGTGCTGGGTTCTGACAGCCACAGCTGCATTGATCAGCTCCAGCACTGGGAAGGGAACAACCTACTACAGCTTAAAGCTTTTTATCCCGCCAGCCCTTGCAGGCACCGTGGTTTTGGCAGGGCTGCAAGCAGGCAGTTGCTGGGGCAGGAAGGGATAGGAGGTCATTATCTGAGGAAATGCTTGCAAGATGTCTTGTGAGGTCAGGGAACAAAAACTGCTCAGTTTACCTTATGCCAAGTTACCCAGCCTGGTAATACCTGTAGGAGTTCCAGTGCTGTTGGAATGAGCACAGCTGCACACCCAGGGAGCTGAGCCATGAAGTATTCCTGCAGCACCATTGTGCTTCTGCTAATTAGTGGTGTGAAAGCATCTCTGGGGATAGAATGGGGTGACATCCTGAGTCTGATCTAGCAAATTACAGGGAGCCAGGTTCATATTTCTGCACCTGATTCAAGGTTTGTGCAGCACTGGAAAAGGGAAAGATCTCCTTAATCCTTGCTCAGCGTATGCTCAAGGCCAACAGCCCTTTGATTGCTGGAACACAGAGGGGACTGCCTTGTAGGAGCTCTAACAGAATTTGGAGTGTGCTGTTGCTGGCCTGGTTTGGATGGTTAATTAGCTCCTAGTTATTTCCCCTTGGAAAGCATCCCTGTTTCATGGAAGGGTTAAGGGTTAGCTGCATGGCTGGGTGAGGCTGGAGAGCTCCCAGCAGACAGGCTTCAGTGGCATTTTCAGTGAATTTGAAAGAGAAGGATGAAACCCAAAGCCCAGGGAGGGTTTGGGTGTTAGGAACAGCTCGGTGTGTTTTGTTGTGTAGTTGTGGTACCATTTGACTTTGTCTGTGCTCAGATCTACAGGAGTGAGGAAAACTTCTCTTCCTTTGACTTCCTGGAGGACAATGCCTGCACTGCCATCGTGGGACAGTGGGACGGGGCCGTGGCTGTCGTGGACAGACGGACCCCGGGGGTGTCGTCAGAGCTCTCTGCAGACATTGGCTTCAGGAAGACACGGACAGTCCACGTGCACCCCATGAACAAACAGTATTTCCTGGCTGCTGGCTTAGTGTATGTAGCTCAAATTGAGTTGGTTACTCTGTTTGCAGTGGTCTGTCTATCTGGACTCTGGAGTGGGCTCTGAAGGGCCAGGAGGGCAGGTGAGCTGGGGATTAGCAGTTTGTCAGCCTCAATGTATCCTCAAAGCTGTCTCGTTGTTTTTAGAAAACAAGTTTTCAGTCCTTAGCAGGATTTAAAGTGGGATTTGCTTTGACTTCTCTTCACCTTTTGGAAGTGGGGAGAGATGGGCCCTGGTAGGCTTTGGTGAACAGAGGGACTTGAATGAGGGGCTGGTTGGGGTGGTTTTGGTGCTCCCCAAATCCCTTGGAGCCACTGTTTGGCTGAATATTGAAACTGTGAACCAGCTCCTAGACAGCCCCCTGTACCTCTGGATCTTTCTCTGTTAATGAGGGCTAATTACTGAGTGTGAGTGTGGTTCTGTTGCAGGGACGTTTGTGTTTTCGACGTGCGGTGCCTGAAGCCCCAGGGCAGTGAGCCTGTGAGCTCCCTCACGGGCCACACCAAAAGTGTGGCCTCAGCCTATTTCTCACCTCTCACTGGGAGCAGGGTGGTCACAGTGTGTGCTGATGACTGGCTCAGGTAAGGCTCTGCAAGGAAGAATCTTCATGCAAAATACCAACTACAGGGTTTTTATCATAGTCATCAATATTGTTTTTACCTCTCTTTGTTACCTGTCACTGAGAACCTTCTGTCTAAGGTTTATTTGCATTAACATTTTTAATGTAGTTTTTAATTATTTTTTGTTTGGTTGTAATTTTTCTAATTCTCATTTTTCTGAGGGATATTTAACAGAGAGCAGTGAAATACACAGGTACTGTTAATGTTTAAAAAACTACCAGAAAAACCCCAAACAAAACCATGAAATCAACCAAGCAAAAGCAGCCAAAACCTGCCTTATGAACATGAATGCAGTGCTCAGAAATTTGTTTATATTTAGCTGCTGGCACTTGAAATAATGATTTTTTTGTAAATACCCTACCATTTAATAATTTAAGCTGCTGTGAGTTGCATATGTTGGAGTTTTTTGTTTCTTATTTGTGGTTTTGTGACCATAATTTAGGTAATTGCCTGCTGTAGTTTGACCTTGGCAGCATTTTTGCCCCACGGAGTGGGATTCCCCAAAGTTCATGGGGGTGAAGGAGAGTGAGTGGGATGTTGGGTTTGGCCTATCCAGCCTCTTTAGCAGCTCTCAGAAAGGGTGGGCTCAGTTCAGCTCAGAGCAAATCTAATTCACAAAGCACATGAGTGGTTGCAGTTGGGATGTTGGTGTCTGTGGCCCAGCTGGGTGTCTGTGCTGCTCCTGGGTCTGGCTGGAGCTGATCCTGGTTGTCTTTTTAGCACATGCACAAGGTGCTATTTGTGTTCCAGGGTCTACGACACCACGTCCTTGTCATCGACCATCACAGTCCTGAGCACCATCAGGTGAGGAGAACACACCTGGGCCGAGGTGTGGCCTCTCCCTATGGGCCTGGAGGGCCAGCACAAGAGGCAGTGACTTCCCAGTGCCAGAGGGCAGGATTATGTGGGATACTGGGGAGAAATTCTTCCTTGTGAGGGTAGGCAGGCCCTGGCACAGGTGCCCAGAGAAGCTGTGGCTGCCCCATCCCTGGGAGTGTCCCAGGCCAGGTTGGACAGGGCTTGGAGCAGTGTGGTTTAGTGGAAGGTGTCCCTGCCTGTGGCAGAGAGTGGAGTGAGATGAGCTTCATGGTGCCTTCCAACCCAACCCATTCTGGGATTCTTGTCCCATCCTGCCTGTCCTAGAACAGGGGTCCACTGCAGAGATCTGAGCAGGGTTTAGTAGGTGCGGGAGCAGGTAGGACATAAAGGATGATTTAAAATCCTGGATTCAGTGGAGGAACGTTTCCCTCTCTCCTCCTTCCCCTGCAGACACAACTGTAACACAGGGCGCTGGCTGAGCCGCTTCAGGGCCATCTGGGACCCCAAGCAGGAGCACTGCTTCGTGGTGGGCAGCATGGCACAGCCCAGGCAGATCAGCATCTTCCAGGACACCGGCAAGTTGCTGCACTCCTTCCACAGCTTGGACTACCTGAGCTCCGTGTGCTCCATCAACGTGGTGCACCCCAGGCAGAGCATCCTGGTGGGCGGCAACTCCAGCGGGCGCCTCCACGTGTTCAAGGAGTAGAAGTGCCTCAGATCCTTCTTGCATTAACTTTCTCTGTTCCCTATTAAGCAGTTCCGAAGCTGACTGTTACTTCTCAGGACAGAAGTGTATTTTAGAAGCCTTAAATAAATTCTTTAAACTACCTTTGGGCATTTGTGTCTTCAGTGGAAATAAATCCTGCTGGGACATTTGTACCAAAACGGATTTTTTTCCCCAATGACAAAAAAAAAGAAAACACGTGGGATCAGCACTTGGAGCGTGGATGAGGAACTTCCTAACGATTTTCATGAGAGAAGCTGGAGTGTTGGTGTGCTCTGTCCATCAGCTATGAAGTGCTCAGTGTCTGTGTCTTCAGCAGGATTTGTGCCTTGAGCTGTCTGGGGTGTAACTAAACCTTCCTGAGGCTGGAGGGAGCTCTCAGTGTGAGTGGGTGCCACAGGGCGCCAGAGCCAGGGGGATGGAGCCTCTCTGCCCATGGACCCCTCACAGGCTGTGCCATATTCAACCAAAACAGCTCTGGGATCATCCAAGGAGTCCAACTGTCCCCCAGCCCTGCCAAGGCCACCACTAACCCTTGTCTCCCATGTGCCACATCCATGTGTCTGTAAAAGCCCCCTAAGGATGGGGACTTCACCCCTGCCCTGGGCAGCTGTGCCAGAGCTCGACAGACCTTTCCAGGAAGGATATTTCCCAATATCCAACCTAAAGCTTCCCTGGCACAACTCAAGGCTGTTCCCTGTGGTCCTGTCCCTGTTCCTGGAGCAGAGCCTGACCCCCCCCAGCTTCCCCCTCCTGGCAGGGATTGCAGAGCCAGAAGGTGCCCCCTGAGCCTCCTTTGCTCCAGCTGAGCCCCCCCCCAGCTCCCTCAGCTGCTCCTGCTGCTCCAGCCCCTTCCCAGCTCCATTCACTTCTCTGGGCACACTCTATGCCTTGTCATGAGTGGCCCAAAATTCCAGGTGCATTTGTAAAATTGTGTTCAAACAGTGCAGGGACGTGTGAGGGACTCACCTGCAGCCACACTTGCTCCTGAGTGAGTAAGCTGTTAAAAGACCAAATTCATTACAATTTGAGCTGAGTTTTCACTAAAAGGAAAAAAACAACCAGTACCAACACCAGAAATACTGAACAAAGCTCATCCCAAGTCTGCTTTTCATGATATTTAAATATTTATTTAATTTTAAAAATACTTTTCATGGCACCAATGATTTTATGCTAACTAAGGTATTGGATATGTAGAAAAAGGTACATTTTGAAGGAAAAAAGGATGTAACTTACAGTATTTGGCACATGAAAGGTTAATCTCTAGATTTTCTTCTTTATGAAAACTAAGAAATTCACATTTTCAGGTATTTTACCATCTACTGCTGAAAGATGCAGTATGCTAGGACAAGATTGATGGGTTTCTGATCTCAGAACCTATGGAAACAACACTTTGATAGAAAGATGGGTAAAACTAACAGGGCCTGAAACGCGACGGATTCTGGAACGGACGGGAGAAACGTACAACGGAAAATCACCAGTTCTTGTGGTTTTGCGGTAAAATGCTGAGTGACAACGGCAGGAGGGACCTGGGGCTGGCACAGAATGTTATCCAAGGAAAGCTGAGGTGGCAGGTCCCAGCTGGGGACTTGGAGGATGTGTCTGGAGAGGATGGAGCGCAGGATGGGGCTGTGCCGTCACACGTCACACAGAACATTGCAGTGAGGAGGACAAGGAGGAGGAGGTGGAAGAGGAGGAAGGACAACACTGTAGAGTTAACCCGGGGTGAGAAACGTCAGCGTTGGGATGAGCACAACTGCATAGAAACACCAGCGCTACGGGCTGAGGTAGGAACACTACACTAAGAGTTAAGTTTGCTATGTTGCATAAAACAGGATTATCATGTAAAAAAAAATCGCTCCTCTGCCTCCTGGAGCCTTCCTGGAGGGCTCCTGGAGCCTTCCCAGAGGGTTCCTGCCTGATCCAGAGCCTGGGCTGGGCCCGGGCCCTCCTTGGGTCTCGTGCTGTGAGTGGACAGTTGTGGCTGTGACCGGGGTGAGGGGTCTGTGCCCCCCGACAGACATCCATAAACAGGACCTCTACCCTTATTGCACTGACATGGTCCCGGTCTGGCCCAACGTCACCGTCCTGCTCAGCGGTGGGTGGTGGATGCTCACAGACAACACGGACATCAGGCTTTGTAAAACTGCAGTTATGGCCCCAGCTTACGGAAAATCTCTCCCTGAGATGAAATTAAACTTGCTCAACTGTTTTCACCTTTTATTTTTTTGCTAATATGTCAAACTTCTCACCCAAACCTAACCAGAACTGGCTGTTATTGCTCCCTGTGGATGGGCTACTGCTCCAGGTGATCAACGGTCCCGGGGTTGTCACCAGCATGATGAGTTGGGTTTATTGACTTTTGTGTAAGAACAGTTGGGGCTACTGCTGTCCGTTGGCTTCTTCGGTGTCACCTGCACTCCTGAACTTCTGTCCTCTTCAGAAGAGTCCCAAACCAGAGCTCCTTCTCTGTCCTAAACCCAACAGGGCTTGGCTGGCGTTGGACTCCTGGCCTATGGAAGCGTTTGCTCCTCAACCACTTGCTCACTGGGAACCGCTTGGTACCGGCACCCACGGTCACCCCATCCATGAAGTAAAAAAAGACTGGATTAGATTTGATAACAAAATAGCATTTCCTTGTTAAAATAGACCTTGAAACGTCTCTTTTTTGTTGTTCTTTTTTTGTTTGTTTTGTTTTTTCTTCTTTTTCCTTGCTTTTTTTACAAAACAGGTACAACTGGTAGAGGGTAAAGGTCTCAATGAATCTGACACAGTCACTACAGCTCCATGCCGGGCTTGGCCACGTGTGCCCGGCGTTCCCTGGCTGCCTGTGCTCCCCTGCCCTCGGGAGCACCGATGCTTCAAGGCTTAAAAAAGTGGCGAAGGGCCGAGTCCGCAGCAGGGTGAGGGCTCCGACAGCTGCGCCGTGGGGAGGGAGCACCGGGACGTCCCCGAGAGCATCGCGGCGTGTGCCACCTCCGAGGAGGCTCCGGTGGGCAGGGAAGGCTCTGCCAGGTGGTGTGTGGAGGGCGGTGGTGGTGGGCACAGTGTGGGTTTAATACCGTAACGGTACACGTGTGTTAAATTAAACCTCGGTAGCACCATTGCTAGAGCTGCTGCGGAGCGGCCCCGGCCCCGCTGCCGCGTGGGGGGCGGTCACGGCTTCCCCTCTGCTCGGTGCTTCCCAAGTCGTGCGCGTGGGATCGGGACGGGAGGTGTTGTGCGGGCTCCGGGGGTGGGAGCGGCGCGGCTGGGCACGGCGAGGAGGAGGCTCCGGGGGCTGCCCACCCTCCTCTTCCTCCCGGCAAGCCGCCTCCTCGGCCGCGCTGGGTCGGGAGGGGAGGGTTAGTGTGTGCCCGGCGGGTCCCCGTGGGGACGGCGAGGTCTCTCCCCAGGCCCCCGTGGCGCTCCCGCCTT
This sequence comes from Pithys albifrons albifrons, assembly GCF_047495875.1. NCBI lineage: Eukaryota > Metazoa > Chordata > Aves > Passeriformes > Thamnophilidae > Pithys > Pithys albifrons. The sequence goes on along the minus strand of NC_092470.1, from coordinate 21,636,758 downwards.
CAGGTGTCAATGAGCAGGCTTACCACGGCGCGGAGCTTGCAGGCAAACCATCGCCTGAGGGGACAAAAGTATTGGTAATGGAACTGCTCGAACTCGGGGGTCTGGCGGATATCACGGAAAAAGGCAGTGTCAAGGTCGGACTCGGTAAGGACGATCAGGAGGAGGAGCAAAACAAAGAGGAGTCCAACTGTCACAAGGAGCAAACGGAGGACACTTAAAACAAACTTATTCACCTGTTGGGCCTGTGCCGGCCCCAGGCTGCCGGTGCCCGGGCACAGCGCCCGCAGCTCGCCGCCCGCCTCCGCCTCTGCCGCCGGCGTGCCCGCCTCCGACTCCTTCTCCTCCTCGATGCTGCACGGGGCGCCGTTGGCCTGACGCGACAGCAGCATCAGCTCCAGGCTGTGCTCGGCCACGGGCGTGGGCAGCACGCTGTCCGCGGGGCTGTAGCTCTCGTCGGCGATCACGGCCACCCGCTCGCTGCTGTCGGCGCGGCCGCTCCGTCCGGGGCCAGCGAAGGCATCGCCGTGGGAGGTCGAGCGCACCGGGGTGGAGTGGGCGCTGTCCCGCAGGGACTCCAGGCCTGGGGCACAGGGGACAGGGGAGAGGGGGATGCTCAGTGGGTGGAGGGGGGTCCCGCCCCACCGCAGGGAACCCCCGCGCTGCCCCCAGCCCAGTGGCCCCGTGGGGACAGGGCACGGCTGCCCTGGGATGCTGATGGTTGTTTTTGTTGGCCCCTCGGGACCCGAGGCCCCTTCACTCCAGCTTGTGACTGCAGTGGTGACACTGGGACACCCACGTGGCCTGTCACCATCCCCGACAGCGCTGGCTGTGAGCCTGGACCACGGGCAGGGCCCCAGCTTGTCGTCAGTTGATCACAAAGCACCTGTGGGCTGTAGCTGTCCTGAGGTGACAGTGACAGTCCCCCTGGCAGCTGCTGCAGCACCTGTGGGACCCCTCTGCTGCTGGCACCAGGACATGGGCAGCAATGGGCTTGGGAGCATGGTCAGCACAGCAGGGATGCAGGGGTAGATGGGGGGCAAAAACACCCCCCCAGGGTCCGTGCTGGGGCAGCTGGTGGGCCCTTGGCAGCCCCGAGCTGGGCTGGGCTCTCCCTGTGGCATTGCTGGGCACAGCCAAGCCTGCTGCAGCCCATGGGGCCCAACTTAGGGATCTGTCCTTACAGGTTTATCCCCTGGCTGACACAGCCTTCCCACACCAAGCCCCTGCACCCTGGAGAGGCACTATGGGGTCCCCTGTGCCAGCCCCTGGCCCTGCACTGAGCTGAGGCATCATCATTTGTGCTGAGGAACTCCTGCCCCCACCAACGTGCCCCTCCAGCTCCCCAAATTCCAAGAATCCCCATACATGGGATTTGTTTCTGGCATTTCTGGCAGGCAGGGTGGAAAGTCTGCCATCGCAGTGTCTCCAGCACCAGAGAGGGTGGCTGAGGGTCGTGGTGAGGACCAGGGGGTCCCCTGAGCCACCCCACGGCAGCTGGAGTGGGACAGGGCTGGAGCTGTGCCCGTGGGGAGGGCACAGTGCACCAAAGTACTTGGCATGTTGTCACGGCTGTCCTGGCTCTGCACAGCCCGGGGCGAAGGGCACCCCCCGAGCCATCCCGCTGCATTCCCAGGGCTTTGCAGCCGCTCCTTTGTAAACCCTGCCCGGATGCCCCAGGCTCAGCCCGGCTTAGCGCGGGTGCCGCGGGGGCACCGAGGCGGCCCGGGCGGTGAAGAGCCAACACGTTCTCACCCCGACAGTTATGTGCTCTCCTGTCTCATGTGAACATCCCCCGGGGCACCTGCTGCGTCCCCGGTGGAGGGGGGGACACCACCGAGGGAGTTCCCCTGTTCATCACTGCAATAACAGCATCGCCCGCCTCGCAGACAAACCCTCCTGCTCTCTGCTTCCCTGTCACTGACAGCAGAAGCAAGAAAATTCCTGGAAATCTGGGTCCAACCCCGCTGCCGGAGCTGCTTTGTAGTGGTAACAACCCAGGGTCCAGCCAGCAGCAGAGCCCCCAGCCTGCTGCCCCCTCACGTATCCCACATCCCACACCCGCCTGCCCTTGGGGCTGCGGTCACCGGGACACCACGGCGACCCCTGGGGACACTCCTGAAGAGCCCAGACCTGGCGGCGCAGCATTACCTGGCACAGCAGCACCTGGCACAGAGGTGGCCCCGGGCACAGCTGGCAGCAGTGGCAGGATCCCCAGGGCCCGGGACAGCAGCCGCGGCCCCAGCGCCAGCACCCGCACTCGCACCTCCCGGCAGCAGTGGTTGATGAGCCACAGATGGACACTGACCCTGGTTTTAATCTTTACCAGGCACTTCACCATGGTGGCACAGGGACACGAGAAGCACAGGGACAGCCACTTGCCCACCAGCACGGCTGCTACAAGTGGCACTGGTGCCACCAGACTCAGGGTGAGGGCTATTTTGGGCACCGAGCAGAAGTGAGAGTGAGGAAAAGCAAAGGGGTGGTACCAGCTCAGGGTGATTTACGGGGGGAGATGATTTAATGCCCTGGCTGCTTCGCAACGGCACGTGGGAGAGAGGGTGTCACATGTAACTGGGTGGCAGAGGTGACCCTGTCTGCTTCCGCCCCTAAAACGGGCACAGACGCCAGCCCTGGGATTTCTCAGTGGAATTAAATCCCATCCCTTGGGACAGGCAGTCCCTGTCCCTGCCTACAGCCTGGGAACAGAGTCAGTGTGGCTGTGCCAGGACAGGGACTGGCTCCACAGCCCATCCAAGAGCAGGGCACAGCCAGGGAGGCACCTGCCCCCTTTCCTCCTGCTCCAGGCCATCCCTGGTCCCTCATCCACACCCCAATTTTCCAGATCTCTTTGCATCTTCACAAACTTTTGTACAGCTTCACTCAGCCATGACACGCCCCTGCACTACTCACCACACACTGTGTCACCCCACTGTCACCAGGAACCAGACACTGCTGTCACCAGGAAGTACAACAGCCACCACCAGTGGCACTGCCACAGCCCCCAGGGGTGTCCCCAGCCCCACGGGACAGCTCCAGGGCTGCTCCGGGTGTTCTGTCCTCTGCCAGCCCTTCTTCCAAGTGCATCCCACCCTGATACAGCTGCAGGACAGGGAGAAGCAGCCTCCCTGCTCCAGCCTGGTGACACATCAGCCTCTCCAAGGACAAGCCACCAGGGCTGCACACGCAGCTGGACACGCGTGTGCATGTGTTTGCACGTGTGTGTGTGTTCATGTGCGTGTGTGTGCACGTGTGTGTGCACGTGTTCACGTGTGTGTGTTCACGTACGTGTGTTCACGTACGTGTGTTCACGTACGTGTGTTCACGTACGTGTGTTCACGCGTGTGTGTGTTCACGCGTGTTCACGCGTGTTCACGCGTGTTCACGCGTGTGTGTGTTCACGCGTGTTCACGCGTGTGTGTGTTCACGCGTGTTCACGCGTGTGTGTGTTCACGCGTGTTCACGCGTGTGTGTGTTCACGCGTGTTCACGCGTGTGTGTGTTCACGCGTGTTCACGCGTGTGTGTGTTCACGCGTGTTCACGCGTGTGTGTGTTCACGCGTGTTCACGCGTGTGTGTGTTCACGCGTGTTCACGCGTGTGTGTGTTCACGCGTGTTCACGCGTGTGTGTGTTCACGCGTGTTCGCGTGTGTGTGTTCACGCGTGTTCGCGTGTGTGTGTTCACGCGTGTTCGCGTGTGTGTGTGTTCACGTGTGTGTGTGTTCACGTGTGTGTGTGTTCACGTGTGTGTGTGTTCACGTGTGTGTGTGCGTTCGTGTGTGTGCGTTCGTGTGTGTGCGTTCGTGTGTGTGTGTTCACGTGTGTCTGTGTGAGAGTGCTGTGTGTGTGAGAGTGCTGTGTGTGTGAGAGTGCTGTGTGTGTGTGTGTGAGAGTGCTGTGTGTGTGTGTGTCTGTGTGTCTGTGTGTGTGTGAGTGCTGTGTGTGTGTGTGTCTGTGTGTCTGTGTGTGTGTGAGTGCTGTGTGTGTGAGTGCTGTGTGTGTCTGTGTGTGTTTGTGTCTGTGTGTGAGTGCTGTGTATGTGTGTCTGTGTGTGAGTGCTGTGTGTGTGTCTGTGTGTGAGTGTGTGTGTGAGTGTGTGAGTGTGAGTGTGTGAGTGTGTGTGTGTGAGTGTGTGTGTGTGAGTGTGTGTGTGTGAGTGTGTGTGTGTGAGTGTGTGTGTGTGAGTGTGTGAGTGTGTGAGTGTGTGTGTGTGAGTGCTGTGTGTGTGTGTGTGCCCAGCTGTCCCTGTCCCCCTGCAGCCCCCTGCCCCTGTCCTACCTTCCATGATGGAGATGTGCACGGCTCTCCGCCGGGTGCGGGGCACGCTGCTCAGACGTGGGCCGTGCGTGATGGACGGGCAGCTCCGGCTTGGCACCAGCCCGGCCCTGGGGGTGACAGTGGGGACAGCTCAGAGCCAGGATGGTGCCAGCGCCCTGGGCACACAGCGGGGCTCCTGCTGTGATCCCACCCCGGGTCCCACTCCTGAGAGCTGCTGCTGGGCTCTTACCGGTGAATCTCTGGGGGCTCCCTCTTGATCTTGGCGCTGGACTCCATCACCTCCTTGGCGACACGGCCGCTGCAGGTGGGTCAAGAACATCAGAGGTGAGGACAAGAGCAAGTGCTGGTGAGCCACCATGTCCCCCACTGGCACTCCAAAACTGCCCCTCTTGGGGTGGGGAGGGGGATGGCAGCTGTGACACAGAGACAGCAGTGGTGGTGGCCTGGCTGGGGTCAGCACAGCAATGGGGGGATCTCTGCAGGACCCTGGGGTGGCCCTGGACTTCTGCAGCCCCAAACTGCTCCCCAAAGCCTCCAGCAACTGCCCTTGCTGTTGGTATTTACCTGTATCGGAACCGGCTTCCCTTGAAGAACAGGTTGCTGCTGGACACTGTCCGCACCTGGCTTGACTTCTCCAACCTGCAACAGCACCAGGAGTGTGTGAGTATCCCACACCACCAGCCAGGAGCTGGGAATGGCCCTGGCACTGTGTCCTGGCAAAGTGCTGCCCAGTTCTGTTCTCAACACACCTCACTGGTGACCAGGACAGGGGGCTCTGTGGGTACTGGTGCAGCATCATCCCTGCCAGACTGACCCTGTGCCCATCCAGGGTGGGAGCCAAGTGCCACCAGCCAATGGCAGCGAGGCCACGTGATGGGAGCAGAGCCCTGGAGTATGGAATGCCACCAGGAATGACCCCAGCTGCTGGCAGCAGTGGGTGGCACTGGCTGGAGGGACATGAGTGCTGTGTCAGCACAGCTTGTCCTTGCTGGCAGCGGGAGCATGACCAGGATGGACCCACTGCCAAGGAGCTCCCAGTGGCTGGAGGAAGTGTGGGCCACAGCTCCCACTGGGTCTCCCAGGGCCACCAGTGATACCCACATGCAGTGCCTGAAGTTCTCCAGGGGGCTGAAACCCCACCATGGCCTGGGCATCACAGGGTGATGGACTCAGCCCATCCTCGGCAGGTGGGAACTCGCTGGGGTGGGTGAAGCTGCTGTGAGGGACCATCCCATCTTCTTCCCATTCCATGGGAGCTGATTCCTCATCCCAGGAGTGCCAAGCAGCACCTCAGCTGAGCCCACAGTCCACTCTGCTGGGTGCAGAACCCAGCAGTAATTCACAGACACCATTAATCACAGGGATATTTGTAAAGCAATATTGCAATTTCATTTCATGTTCATGTAATGAGGAGTGAGACCTGCTGATTGCAGCTGCTGATTGCAGAATTCCTGGTGGGAATGCACTGCACGCTCGACTCACAACTTGCTGATAAAATAAAACTCATTACAAAGCACAGAGTGGACTGGGTTAATTATGGCATGAGCAGGATGGTGAATCCAAATGGCTCCACCAGCAGCTCTCTGGTGTTGCAGCAGAGCCTGGCCTGGCATTGGTCCCTCCAGACAGCCCAGGTGACCCACCAGAGACAGATTTGGGAGACCTAAGGGAGACCTCCTTCCCATTCACCCTGACTGGAGCTCCCCCAGCCCAGGGATACTCCAAAGCCATCCAGCCCATGGGGATGATCCCTTGAGCCACTGTCCCCAAGTGCCCCATCCCACCCAGGCTGCCTGTCCTGCCTGTCTCACCTCCCTGTCCCTTCACTATTTCCCATGAATAATTATGCTCCCAAAATTGCTTAGCAGCAGATTATTCCTGAAGTTCTTGAGCTTTTCCATGAAAAACAGACCCTTCCCAAGCCCCCTGGGCACTGGCTTGGCTTCAGCAGGGATTTTCCCGCAGGACTCAGCACAGACAGACCCTGCAGAGCTCCTTTGAAAATCCACCCTTGAATATCAGGTCAGAATATATTCCTGAATGCAGCAGTGCCCATCCCTGCAGTGTCCTGTGCCTGCCACCCACTGCATGGGCAGGGCCTGGGCATCTGCACATGTGGGCCCTGGGTGAGCTGCTGGTGCTTGGAATTCCAGGCTTCATCCCAAAGAATTAGCTTTAATTCCTGGATGGAAGTTCTCTGGGGAGGGATGAGCAGAGAGAGGCCCGGGTAGGAGGGACCCTGAGGGGCAGAGATCCGTGTCAACGGGCACCAGTGCTTTTGGTGGCTGGTGGCTCTGCCAGGGCCACTGGGACAAGGGGTCCCATGGCAGTGACTGACCCTTAGCACCTGGATGGAGCCCACAGGTGGGCACTGACCCACAGGGGCTGCAGGACACCCCAGGAACCAGCACTTACTTGTAGAAAGCCTGGTTCTCAATCCCACACTTCCAGAGGTGTTTGCAGGCTTCTGGTGTCGGGGCAAAATAGGTAAGGACAATTTTCTTCTCCTAAAGGAGAAAGACAGAGAGTTAAGGGGGGAACACAGGGATGTTGGAGCAACAGCTGACATCCCCAGGGCACGAGGGATGGGCAGACATGTGCCACCCACCCCTCTGCTCCTGGCCTTTGGGAACAGCCAGAAAGGCAGCTCTTGTAAAAGGTTCCTGCTGATGGCTCCTGTGGGAGCCAGCTCCATCCAGAGGTGTTCCAGCTGACTTTCTGGGATCACAGCAAGGAATAATCACCACAATCCCAAAGGCAACACCAGCAGGAAGGCACAGCCAGGAACTAAGGGGGGCCCTGGCTGAGCCCCCCCCAAGGCACAACCCAGGGCTAATGGAGGGGCTGAGGGGTCTAATGGCACCAGTGGGAGCAGGGAGGTAACCCCAGCACTGCCATGGAGCTGTAGTCCCTGTCACCATCCCTGGGCCATGGCCCTGCCAGGCCAGGGGGATGTTGCTGCCAGGTTCCTGGAGAACTGAAGACATGACCACACCGTGCCCGGGAAGTCCCACAGGAAAGGGGAACACTCACCTCCTTCTGACTTACATACAAGTAGAAAGTCTTCCCTTCGAATTTCATCTTGGTCACCTCATTCCTGGAAGGACAAGGACAGGCAGGTGGGAGTTGTGCAGAGCCCACCACAGCCTGGAGCCCACCCAGCCTGGCTGCTGGCACCGCACCAGTGTTAGGGATGGCAAAGGGGCAGCTTCCAGACCCTGTTCTGCATCCCGGGAGGTGCCGCAGGCCAGTGAGAGCAGCCCTGGCTCAGAAACCTGGAGCTGGAATGGGAGACACCCCAGGATGAAGCTGAGGGTCAGTGGGGGGGTCCCAGGGTCATGAGGAGTTCGTCCCATGGGCAATGGCCGGTGGCAGTGCCAGGGACACACTGGCCAAAACTGGAGATGCTGCAATAACCTGGGAATGCCACAGCCAGGCTCAGGGGACTGGGGGGATTTGGGATGTGGCCAATGTGGGGACAGTGAAGTTTAGCAGAGAGATATGTAGAAAATAGGAAGTCTGGGGCAGCAAAGCTCTGGGTGTGCTGAGCACTGTCCTGTCAGGCACATTCCCCCACCCTGGTGCTGTGGGGGGTCACCCCCCTAACCAAACATCCCTTGGACACCCCAGGATGATCCAGTACACCCATGGAACAGCTGGAATCGGGGGTGGGAACTCACCACTTGATGAAGTGAACTCTCTTGTTTCCCTGCAGAACGACGAACCCAAAGGGTGTGAAGGCCAGAAATGCTGCATTCCCAGACACATCCTGCAAGGAAACAGCAATCCCTTGTCAAGGGGAGGGCTTGGGTACTGCAGCATCCCCTGGGCCAGCTGCTCACACAGCTGGGACAGCACTGGGGACCCTGGAACTGAGGGCTGGGCACTGCAGCATCCCCTGGGCCAGCTGCTCACACAGCTGGGACAGCACTGGGGACCCTGGAACTGAGGGCTGGGCACTGCAGCATCCCCTGGGCCAGCTGCTCACACAGCTGGGACAGCACTGGGGACCCTGGAACTGAGGGCTGGGCACTGCAGCATCCCCTGGGCCAGCTGTGCCAGCAGGATGCTGTAGTTACATATCACCACATAGATTATATATTATATTGGCATATATAGAATAAATGCTATAATCATAATAGTATGTTATCATGGTTGCAATTAATATATATTTATAATATATAGTGTAACTATAATATTATATGTAACTATATATAGTTATTATATAGATACACACTATTTATTTAAAATATATATATAATTAATATAATATACATGGTTTAATATAGTTGTATATTATGTTATCATAGAATATCCTGAGTTGGAAGTGACTCACAAGGATCACTAAAGTCCAAGTCCTAAATACTGGATTATTTTACTAATATATATATAGTAATAACCCCAGACCATGGTAGCCCCCAGCTGCACTTCGGAGCCCTGCCCAGCCAGTGCCCTGGGCAGCACAGAGCCAGTTCAAAGCCACCAATTATGCCAGGCTGGATCAGGCAGCCCTTTCATACAATCCCAAAGGCGGCCCCAGGGAAGGGATCGGTGACCACACTGAGTGTGGGGAAAACCAGAGACACGGAATTGTGAAAGTGTGAAACAGTTGTGGCTGATCAGCAATTGCTGGATTCATGCTGGGTTTGGTTTTGGGTTTGGTTTTGGCCAGCAGACACCCAGAGGGCTTTTGAGGGATGCTCAGGATAAGGGTCCATCTCAGCCTGTCAGGGCTGAAAGGCAGAAATCTCTGATTGCCAACCCAACATCTGCACATGGCAGGGTGTGACCCCCAAATTCAGCCCCCAGAGGCACTGCAGTGCTGGCCAGCAAAGGGAGGGCAGAAACCTGCCACAGTTTAGGTCCCTGGCTGGCAAAGGGAGGGCAGAAACCTGCCACAGTTTAGGTCCCTGGCTGGCAAAGGGAGGGCAGAAACCTGCACAGTTTAGACCCCTGGCTTTTTCCCAGATCTGGGAAGGCCTTTGGGAAGAAAAGCAGGGTCTCAACAGAGGGATGTGCCCTCCAGGGGATGCAGAGGCTTGGTAGGGCTGGGGGAGCTAAATGGGCCATGGAACACCACACGGTGTCAGAAAACCTGTGGATGTGGCACTTGGGCACGTGGTTAGTGGTGGGTTGGCAGCGCTGGGGAGTGGTTGGACTCAATGGTCTTAAAGGGCTTTTCCAACACAAACAATTCCATGATTCTCTGTGCTTAGGCCAGAAGTCCTGTCCATCACCTGATACAGAAAAATAGAGGGAACCCCTGCTATTCACAGACACACATTCATGCAGGGATTTATATATAAAACAGTTACCAAGGACGGTGCCAGAGGCTCAGGTAAACTCTTCTTAAGAAGGGAACATCTTTTTCTGTGTTTGAATTTTTTGGAGAAAACATGACTACAAGACCATGAAAACTTCAGACAAACAGGACCCAGTCAGGGGACACTGAACTGAGGATGTCTGGTGAGAGGAAACAGCCCCTCATCCCAACCTTTCCAAATCCATTGGGAAAGGGAGAACAGAATCAGCTCCATTTCACTTTGGTTGCCAGATCCTTTAAGAGCATTAACAGCAGCTTTTGATGAATTAGGCTGAATTCTGCTACTAGATCTAAAAGTGTATATATTTGTTCTTAGCTGTTACAGGAACATGAATCAGTGTAACTCAAATATATTTAGAAGGTTCTGGGGGTAAAAGAAAGGCAATTACCTGACTGTAGCAGCAAAGGTCAGAATGGGAGGCTGCTGGCAAGAGCACTGGTTTAGAGGGAATTCAGAGCAAAGCAACCCCTTGGGCACTCACAAACACCCCATAAGTGAGGACCCCACACTCAGTTTTCTGTAATTGTGTGTTTAAGTGGCACAATACAAGGAAAACCCCTGGGGGATCCCAGGGCAGGCACTGCCTGAGGGGAGAATTCTCTCTCTGCTTTGTATCCCACACCCATCTGCATGGGATGGGAGTATCAGGGAACAGAGTGAGCCACATGCAGGGACATCCACAGTCAGTAAAGAACATTTCCAACAGCAAACTGGATTATGGGCAGGGCAGGGCAGGGCCGTTGGACTGTGCCTGGCAGATTAATGCCTGGTGGTTCCTCAGCAACAAAGTCACTGACCTTGTTCCTGCCTCCCACTGACCTCCTTCAGCTGAGGATGGCTGACCCCTCTTTTACAGCTGTGAAAATGCTTTTCTGCAGCTTCTCTGGACACCTCTTTGGAGGGCTGGGGGTCGTGCCCTCCCCACTCCCCTTTGTGTGCACACACTGGCCAGGGATGGGGTTGAGCCTGGAGGGGGCTGATGGCTCCAGACCAACCCCTGACCATGGCCCAAGAGCTGCTGCCAGGTGACACTTGGGCATTCCCTGGAACCTCTGCAGGTCATGCCCAGCCACATTCAGGAATCCAACCCCAAGAACAGCTGAAGGAACTGCTCTAGGAACTGTTTTACCTTGCACGGGTGTGGGTCAACCCCGTAGGTCTCCAGAGTCTGGGCTTTCCTGAGAAAATTCAGCTCTGAAGTAGCTGGTGTCTGCCCACTGCAGGAGGGAAAAACAGGGGAAAGAAGAACATTCTATGGAAGAGAGGAAGGTGAAAGGCAGCTACAGGAATTCTGTAAATCATGAGGTATCAGTCATGCCACATTCCTGTCAGGTTTTTTTAAGGGATCAACAGGAGCACAGCTCTGGAGCCCTGTCCATCCTTTCCTGCCAGTTCCATCCACGGGAGCCACGCTGAGCACTGAAAAGGGCCAAAAAGAAGGAGCATCTCCAAATTTAGGAATGAATTCCCTACTTGCAGAATAGACATTTCATTGGAGAGGAGGAAAAAGGTTTGGGGGCAGAGTGCAGCATCCCCAGCACAAAAGGACACAACCCTGCTGGGCTTTGGGGAGGTTTAAAGCCACTGCCCTCCCTGGGGCCTTCAGTCCAGTCAGGACACAGCCCCAGAGGCAGCAGCAGTGCCATGCAGTGATGGGGGTTTGCTCTCACACCTCACGTTCCCAGAGCAGGGGGAAGGCAGGACGGGGTTTATGGGGGTTGGTCACTGTACCCATTCAAAGGGCCCTCAGGCTCTGCCAGCTGAGGCAGGAGCAGGTTCCTGCCTGGATCTGACACATGAGGGGTGAGGGCTCAGCCCACAGCAGGAGTGAAAACCCCAAACAGGGATAAAAGTGCCCCCAGCATCAGCAACCCCCACGGCTCCCATACCTCAGCTCTGACTTGTGAATGTCCGCAATTTTCCTCTCCAGCTTCTCTGAGTGCTTGGGGAAGAACTGGAACTTGGAGCTGTAGCCTTCTGGGTGCTTCCCGGGGTCATAGTCCCCAATTTCAGCTGGTGGGAGACAGACCCAGTTAGGAAGAGCAGCACAACCAAAGCACAGTGTGCACCCCCATCCTGGCAGCACCCAGGGAGGGCACCCCAGGATTGCTGCTCCAACCCTGCTGGGCTTCCCATGGGCAGGGATCGTTTGTCAGCCAGTAACTGCATCCAGTTAATTCCACTGCTTGTGTGGGAATTCCCTGGCAGCAGATGCTCACAAATTTATTAATTCCTCAAGGTTCAGGAGCAAGCAGGAAAACAAGCAGGAGGGCAGGGGCTGGATGAGCCAATGGGTTGCCCAGGATGCAGGTGAGACCCCGGCCCCATCCTTGTCCTCCCCCAGCCCAGCACTGGAGGGTAACATTGGTATTCCAGGCGCAGTGACCTGCCCTAAGAGCAGCAATGGAACCAGCCCACAACATGAGGAGCAGATTCCTCCTGCCCAGAGCATTACCCTGCAGGATGTAGGCAGCCAGCAGTGCCGCGTCCGACGTCTTGCACAGGAGCCGCCCGTGGTACAGATCCCTTTTGATCTGCAGGAAGACCAAGTACCTGGGGACACGAGGGAGACCTCATTTATTAAGCAAGTTTAAATTACCCAAACAGGCAATTTAGATGTGGAGTATCTGCCACCAGACACTTGCTGTGACATCTCTCTCCCAGCAGCTCATTTACCAGACATGGCACTCACTGAGAGTGAACCAGGGCTGATCCCAGCAAGGACTGGGGCTCAGGTACCCACATCCTGCCCTACTCCAGCCCACAGGGACATGGTGCCTGCTCTGGGGCCAGCTCCCAACCCAAGGGCTGGCAGAGATCTCCATCAAGCTGGATACCCAGTGTGTTTCTTCATGGTGCCAGAACACAACTACAACCCCTCCAGCCCAACCGAGGTGCCCAAGGATGGTGCTCTGAAGGGGATCTCATGGTCTGGAGCCCACCAGAAATTGCTGCACTCTCCAGTCTTGCATCCTCCCCTGGCTGCTCAGCTTGCCCATAACATGAGTTTTCTCCTTCCCAAACTTTCTGTGTCCTTCCAGGTCTCAGCATACACACACACTCACTTCCCTGCTCTGTCCTTGCCAGAGATCAGCTCTGCATCACCCGGGGTGAGTTTCCTCCTGTGCTCACCCATCCCTATCTCCATGCCCAGTGAAAGGACAAACTATGTTGGAAAATTACATATTTAAATAAATTTAAACCTAAGTAACAGTTTGGGCTGAGTCATGTGGTGTTTGGGCAAACCTTTAGATGATAAAATGTGAGTCACAGAGGGAAGGAGTAAAATGGAGAGCTTAGAAATGGGTTTAAATAGCCAGACTCACACTCTGCAGTCTCTCAGTCATGCCTCATTGCTCAAATCCATGTTTATGCTGAGATAAACCACTAATTTTCACAGATAAAATATATTAAAGAGAAATGCAGATATTGAAGTGGACTCTGTCCAGGGGAAGGTGAATTTTAAGCACAGGTTCCAGTGGCAGCTGCAGGCACACCTCAGACTGCTCACCTGCATGAGGGACTCAGCCTGGCCCCGTGCAGGTGAAAAGGGGCACACTTAGATAAGGTTTTGGGAGGAAATTCTTCCTTGTGTTCCAGCCCCCTGCCATGAAGACTTCAGGGGTGGGGCAGCCACAGCCAGGGCCTCACCACCCTCACAGGGAAGGGATTCTTGTTATCATATCTATCCCTTCACTCTTATCAGTGTGAAGCCATTCCCCCTTGTCCTGTTCCTCCAGGTCTTTGTCCCAAGTCCCTCTCCAGCTCTCTTGAAGCCCCTTTAGGTGCTCCAAGGGGCTCTCAGGCCTCCCATTACAGTAGGTGCCAGCTCAGAACCCTCCAGCAGAGGTCCAGCTGCCCCAGGCAGAGCTGCCTTTCCCCACCCCATCCCTCAGTGGTTGATGTGCTCAGAGATCCACGGCCACAGCTTGTTTTCCAGAGCTGCTGCAGTTGCTCCATGAGTTCTCCTCATGTCCTTCCTCCTGGCAGGAAGAGTGGCCTGAAGAGCCCCTAAAGATAGAAACTCTGGAGAAGTGCTGTCAGGTTGTGCACTGCACTTTATCTCCCAGCACTCCCCGAGTGTCTGAGCTGCTGACGCCAAAGGCTGTGGCTGATTGAGCCAGGGAGTGCCAGGGGGACTGGGGGCACTGCAGCCCTTCCCAACTGCTGCCAGGGAGTGCCAGGGGAACTGGGGGCACTGCAGCCCTTCCCAACTGCTGCCAGGGAGTGCCAGGGGAACTGGGGGCACTGCAGCCCTTCCCAACTGCTGCCAGGGAGTGCCAGGGGAACTGGGGGCACTCCAGCCCTTCCCAACTGCTGCCAGGGAGTGCCAGGGGAACTGGGGGCACTGCAGCCCTTCCCAACTGCTGCCAGGGGAACTGGGGGCACTCCAGCCCTTCCCAACTGCTGCCAGGGAGTGCCAGGGGAACTGGGGGCACTGCAGCCCTTCCCAATTGCTGCCAGGGGGACTCGGGGCACTGCAGCCCTTCCCAACTGCTGCCAGGGAGTGCCAGGGGAACTGGGGGCACTGCAGCCCTTCCCAACTGCTGCCAGGGAGTGCCAGGGGGACTGGGGGCACTCCAGTCCTTCCCAACAGACTGAGCACAATAAGGACACCCTGAGCTGAGCTTGGGCAGTGGCACAAATGGTTCATTCTGGAGTGACAGGAGTGTGAGCAGCACCAATGGGTGTTACAGTGACGGTGCCACATTTGGAATTCTCTGCCCTGGAAGGTGCATTTGGAACCAACTGCAGCCAAAGACCAAAGCAGGGGATTTAACCATAGAACCCTGAAGTGGTTTGGGCTGGAAGGACTCCTACAGACCACATCATTCCAGCCCTCTGCCATGGCAGGGACACCTTCCACTATCCCAGGTTGCTCCAAGCCCCATCCAACACAGCCTTGGACACTTCCAGGGATGGGGCAGGCACAGCTCCTCTGGACAAGCTGTGCCTGTGCCTCACCACCCTCAGCCTGTGCTCCCCACCAGGTGTGATGGCTCCACGTGCTGACTCAGCACAGGTATTTCCTGGCTTTTCCCCGACAGCTGGGACAATTCTGAAGTGTCCGTGCTGTTACTCTCCCCTGCCTACAGAACAAAGCTTGGCCTCGTGCTCCTGCCCTGGCCAAGCCTCCCTTGCCATGGCCCAGCCTGTGGCACTGTCCCCTCCGTACCTGGTGATCTCCTCCTTCAGCGCCGCGGGGTCCGTGGGGTAAAACTTGACGCGGAAGCACATGGTAAAGGGAGGCTGAGCTGCAGGAGAACAGGGACAGTGTCACCCAAGGGCAGGGCTGGCCCCTTCATCCCAAACCACCCCGCTCGAGGACACAATCAGATACTGCCGGGGTCTCCCCTGCCTGCCCCACTGCCCTCAAACACACCTGCCCTTGGTGAGGAGGGAGCAGACAAGCACAGAGACATTCCTCTCTGCAGTGGCCATGAAGTGCAGATGTCCCTGATAAAGCTGTGGGGAGCACCAGCAGCACTATCTGCTGGCCACCCAAACCACTCCCCACCCCCAAATCTTATTTCCTCATCTCCATCACTCCTGTCCTGGTCTCCATGGATGCTGGGGAGTCCCGTGCTGGGGAGTCATGACTGGCTGTGGCTGCAGTAGGAGCTGCTGGTGGGTGTTTCTGCTCTCAAGCCACCAGAACAACTCCAGGGGGAGCCTTTTTCTGGGAGATGGGCTGCGAATTGACCCCAGAAGGGATAGGCTGGAGAAAACGGGAATACTTCTAAGATGGAAGGAGCACACACTCTGTCTGGGACACCTGCAACACTCACCCCGCATCTGCTTCACAACCGACTTGGTAAACTCCAGCCAATGCTGAAAGGAAAAAGAAGGCAATTAAAGCCTGATGGCTGCGATTTCTTAAGGTGGGAAGGATGAGGAAGAGGCTGGTACTGCTCCAGGCAAGAAAAGCCACCTGAATGTCAGAGAGTGTCCCTGGAAGGGCAAAATGGGACGGGGGGGAGTTCAAACTGGCCCTGTCCCACAGTCAGGGAGCAGCTCTGTGCCCAGCTCCTGGCTCAGCATTGGCTTCTCCCTGTTACAGCCGTTGCAGAAGGTGCCCTGGGAGTAGGAATTGGTTGTTGTATTGATCAGTGGGAAGCATAACACAAGGCTGTTGTCAATAGCTGTGTCTGAGAGTGTGTTGGAACAGATTCTCATTCACAGCGAGGGCTGGAACAGCTCGTGTTCTGCACACATTTTGACCCCAGGGAAGTGGCAGGACTTGTTCATGCAGCCTTGGCGTGGGAATCCAGCTCGCTGGGCCCGTGGTCTGTGCTCAGCTCTGCCGGATCTGCTGCACCTTCCTGGGGCTCAGCAGGACACGGGGCTGTGCTGGGAGCCGGGTCAGATCAGGTCGTGCCTGGCTCTCCGCTCCTCACTCCGACGCCTTGTCTCACTCTCCATTGCCCGAGGCAGCACTCAAGTGTTTGGATCCTCCGCACAGAGCTGTCAAATGGCCTAATCTCGGTGTTAAAACGTGAATGAGTGCTAGAAACGGTCCTGCAGAGCCGGTGCCAGAGGACCTCTCTCCTCACTCTGGAACAGCATCACATTCTCTCATTCTGCGAACTCAGGTGCTTCCAGCCCTGACCCTCACTCGGGGATCCGAAGGCCAGGTGAGTCCCTCGGGCTCACAAATCCCAGCCATTGCTGGGGACTCACCAGGGATTCGGGACACTGGGGCTGCTGCTGCTGCCGCCAGAGCCTGCGTGCATCCTGACCCCTCCCCTGTGGGGCAAGGGGTGACCTCGGGGTGCTCAGAGGGCCACGAGTAGATGCCAGTCCCACGGGCAAAGGAACGACCCCGTCAGGGGGGCACCCACAGCCCCTGTCTCAGCGGCAGGGCAGGGGAGAGCTGCTGGGGGAGAGCCCCTCATCATCACCTAAACCTGCCTTTATTCCTGGCCTTGGCCTCATGCTCTGGTTCTCAGCGACAGGGACCAGCCTGACACCCCTTCCCCGGGCCGGGCAGGAGGGGCTCTCTCTCACCCTTTGCTTGTCGGGGTCCACAAACCGGATGCCGAAGTAATCCTTCTCCAGCAGGTTCAGGTGGTGGCAGAGAAGGTCGAACAGGTACTGGCCCTTGGCATCTCTCTGCAGGACAAAGAGTCTCAGTGACGGGCACAGGACGGGGAGGGTGGGGTAGAGCCGGGCAGGGGGTGAGGGGGCCAAAAATTGTAAGTGACACCAAGGACAGTGCAAACCCCACACACCTCTCTGATATTTTCATCTCAGAAACCGTCTCCCATCCCACCCGAGGGGCGGCAGGACCCCACGGCAGCACCGGACCGAACACAAACGGGGATTGTAGAAGTATCATAGATAGAAAGCTTGCTACATCTCAGGTTTCACTAACATTTCATTTCCAGCTCTGCAGACTGGAGCACACACTGAACTGCGGCGCTGGGAGCTGTCCCACAGCGGTGCTGGCCCTGGGCACCGTGGCACTGCCCGCACTCGGTGAGGCAGCTGTGAGAGGGAGGACATTGGCACCATAAAAAGCAATCTCTCACCTCGCAGAATCTGCTTCTTATCCGCCTCTTCCCTTATCTGCTTCAAATTCCGGCTTCTCGCTAAACAGAGGCGGGTTTCTCGCAGTCCCCCTCCAGCAGGTGCTTTCCCCCTGCCCTGGGCTCTTCTTACGCAGATCGGAGGTTTCGCCACCACACACCAAAAACTCTCCTCCTCCCCTTGGCTGGGGATGCAAACCCGGCCCCGGCAAAGCACCTGCTGCTTTGGCAAATGGTCCATTGTTTGAGTCATTAACCTTTAACATTTCAGTGCCTCCCATCCAGAGTTTCCATGATTTATATCGGCTGCCCCGGCCAAGGCAGCGAGAGCCGCGGGCCGTGGCCCCGCAGGCAGCGGCTCTGCCCGCATCGCATCGCATCGCGCCGCGCCGATCAAAGGCTGCTCTGACACCCACGCTGCCTCCTGCCTTCCCACTAACACGTTTGAATGCATTGTTTCCTGACAAACACAGAGAACACACGCGTTATCTGATCAAACAAGCGCGTTATCTGATCAAACAGTCGCTCGGCAGACACGGGCAGTGATGGGAGAACCCCCTGGGACGGCATTAACCCATTCCTGTGGCTTCGGCCGTCTGGGAACTGTCCTGGTGCTGGTGTCGGATTGGCAGCTGCTGGCACACCCAGCCCTCGGGCCGGGGCCAGGCAGCGCTAGGGCAGCACCGAGGGCATGCGGCGGTGACCCTGGCAGTGCTGCCACCGGGCAGGGGCTGTCCCGGCCCCGGGGTGCCCACCCTGCCCCGGGGACAGCCCACTCTGTCCGGGGACAGCCCGTCCTGCCCACCTGGCTCTGCGCAGCGGCCTCGGCAGCCGCACCGGGACATGGAGCACACAGAAGGCAGAGAATGCCCTGGTGCTCTCCGGGAACAGCCCGACTCGCAGCCTGGCACCTTCCCATGCCGAATTAAAACACACCTCTTCCCTGGGCAGCCTGTGCCAGGGCTGGACAATCCATTTGGCAAAGAAATTTTTCCAATATCCAACTTAAAGCTTCCCTGGCACAACTCGAGGCCATTTCCTCTTCTCCTCTGTCCCTTGTTCCCTGGAAGCAGAGCCCGACCCCCTCCCGGCTCCATCCTCCTGACAGGGAGTTGGAGAGATTGAGAATTTGCCCCTGAGCCTCCTTTTCTCCAGGCTGAGCCCTCTCAGCTCCCTCAGCCTCTCCTGCTGCTCCAACCCCTTCCCAGTTCTGTTGCCCTTCTCCGGACACGCTCCAGCCCCTCCATGTCTTCCTTGCAGTGAGCTCTGGGATTTGGGAGCTGCAGCTGAAGCCCAGCGGAGCAGCCACACTCCTGCCTGCAGAGTCTGCGGCAGCCTCGGCTTCTGGCCGGGCTCTGCAGTGGATCCACCGAGCTCAGCTGAGCAGGCTGTTTCCCCCCCTGTTACCGAGTGTTTTAAGCCACTCTCCTCAGCGTGCAAAGGCAGACCGGAGCAGCTGTTTGGGCGGAGGGGAGGGCGCTGGCAGCAGTGCCGGCAGCCGAGGGGCTGAGCAGCCGCAGCAGGGCTGGGAGATGGGCTGGAGCTGTGCGGGCAGCACTCCTGCCAAACCTTGGCAGAGCTGGGACCGGCAGCAAACGGAGCTCCCCGCGGGCAGCAGGTCCTGCCAGGCGGGAAGAGCACCCTGAGAGTGCAGAGCATCGTCTCTGCCTGCTCTGCCCTCCTGCAGCCCCCTCCCCTCCTGGGCAGGCGGCAGAGCCCACCACTTACCCCTGCTGGGCTGTCCATGTGCATCGTGGCGTTGGGAAAAAGGGAAGATTCCTATTTCCTGTCAGCAAACCCGTATTTCAGCTGCCCCAGGCTCTGCATTCCAGCCCCCCTTCCCTGACCATGCACAGCTGGGAGCAATGACACACTGGGAACAGGAGGGGTGTTGGCACCTCTTCCCTCATCATGCAGAAAACACCAGTAAATGCTGCGTTTATTCTTTTCCTGCAGAAAAGGTCACTCTGCGGGCTGAGCTAAAGGGACATTTGGCACGGACACAAAAGGTTAAAACAACTAATAACAGAAAATGCATAAACAAAGACATACCCCTACATCATTCCCAGACAGAGCTGAAGGGCTCTCAGGCCCAGAGCCACTGCTGCAGGAGTGAAGAGGCTGATTCCACAGTCCCCCCAACACCCCATCCCTCCACACCTCCCGGAGTAAATTCCACAGGGGTTTGCCCCAGGCTCCTCTCCCTTTCCCTGCCCCAAAGCAGAAGGCTCCTACTTTCCTCTGAAATTTTCACAGAGGAATTGCAAGGAAGGACAAAGCAGACACCCCCCAGTGCCTGGAATGTGGTGGAAGGGTGAAACCGTGGACGGCATTACAGGGGGAATGTTCCCTCTTTGATCTCTCTAACTTGAATTAAACATATTCTAAATTAATCATTAGCAGAATGTCTTTCAGGAAATTATCTGAACTGCCCCTACAAATCACGACTTAAAAGAGCTCTCATTGCATAACACCAGCTTAAGTATTCTGTGTTTGGATCTTTATATGTTCTTATAAAATGAGGCTCCTGTCTGTCTGAAGGTTTCAGGGCAGCCTTTCGGGGTGCCCTGGCTGATGGAGGACCATGGCCAGCCACTGTCACACGCTAGGATGCCACATGCAAGGCTGGCACGTGCCACGCTGAGGGTTTGCTCTGAATGCCAACACCTGCCAAGGACTTTCAGTATCTGAGGGTGCCTACAAGGAAACTGGAGAGGGACTCCTCATCAGGAACTGTGACAGGACACAGGGAAATGGCTTCCCACTGCCAGAGGCCAGGATTAGGTGGGATACTGGGAAGAAATTCCTGGCTGGGAGGGTGGTGAGGACCAGACTGCCCAGAGAAGCTGTGGCTGCCCCATCCCTGGGAGTGTCCAAGGCCAGGTTGGGCAGAGCTTGGAGCAACCTGGGCTGGTGGGAGGTGTCCCTGCCATGGCAGGGGGTGGGATGGGATGAGTTTTAAGGTCCCTTCCAGCCCAAACGAGTCTGATTCTGTGATCCCATGACTTAGAACTTGTAAACCCTGAAAGAGGTGCAGCCAAAGAGAGCACCATGTCCAGACACCTCTGGGTGCCAAAGGGCACCGTGTGACTGTCATTGAGGAGGGTGCACTGGGCTATGGAGGGTTCAGGTGCAGCCTGGGCTGTGGAGCCATCGTGGCTGTGCTGCTGCTGCTGCTGCTCCCACTCAGAACTGCAGAGGACAGCTCAGATCACCACACACCCTGCAATGTTCTGATTCATAATGGCCCTGATTTCCCTGCTCTAACCTGAGCTGAGGCTGCAGGGGCTGCATTGTGGCCCAGGCAGCTGAGAATCTGCAGAGCTGGGCTTTCTGTCCCTCAGCCACGTCACCCTGGCACACTGCAGGGCAGCTCTGGCAGGGTCTGACCCCCTCAGCTCAGCTCCCACATCCTCCCTCACACCCACCCTTGGCCATGGGTGTCACTGGGACTGGATCTCACGGCACTCCCCATTTCTGTGGGATCTCTGGAGCCCCAAGCACATCCCAGTGTCTCAGCTCATCCCTGCAGACTGGCTGAGCTCACTGGGGCAAGATGGGGTCTTGGGGGACAGACTGTGGGACCAGACCAGTTTGGGGTGGGAGGGCTCAGAGGGGACCATGGCCTGGAGGTACAGCCCTCTGCACTCGTGGCAGCACCCACAGCACCCTGGCACCCACCTACCCTCCCTGCACCCTTGTGGGGCACACATGAAACCCCAGGGACATGCCAGGGGCACCAAGCCCCAGGCCCATGTCACCCCTCACTCCTGCTGCCCTGGCTCTCTCCTGAGGAGGAGGAGCTGGCTGAGGGACAAACCCTGCCGAGGGGACACTGCCAGGGAGAGGGGAGTGGTGCTGGTGCCAGGATCCATCACTACCTGCCCTGCCTCCTGGCAAAGCCCTTCGGGGCCATCCAGCCTTGCAGCTCCTCTCTGAGGCCCCCGAGGAGCAGTGCCCTGTCAGCACCAGCTTCGTGCTGAGATCTGCTGTGCTCTGCTTGTGGCCAGATGGGCTCCTCAGCAGCCCTTGAACAAGCTCTTCCAGGGAGTTTTATGGTTGCTTTTCATGAGGGAGACAGGGCAGTGCTGTGTTGGTGGCAGGGAGATCCTGCTTGGATTTTCCAGTGGGAAATGCACCTGTGTGATGCAGGAGACAGGAGCCCCCCTGTGCCAGGGGGGCAGGGGCTCAGCAGCCTCAGCTTCTCAACAGAGCTCAGCACACTCTGTCTGGGACCACCTCCATCCCAGCACAGTGCTGAGCCACCAGCCAGCCCCCCACAGACCCCCAGCCCCACAGTCCTGGCCCCCCAGCCTGACCCCCAGCCCCAGCACAGCCTGCACTTCTGGGGCTCAGACTCTGCGTTCCCGGCAGCCACTCTGTGGATTAAGCCCAGGATTTACAGAAGCAACAGCAGCAGCTGAAAGCAGCTCCTTCCTGCATTATTTGGGTTGGAAATCTCCTTGTGGGCTGCCCACTCGTCCCTGCTTCCTGAGCTTAGGAGGAGATTATTTTTTTAAAGGAAACTGTCAAAAAAGTCTATTTTACAAAGTGAAGTTTTAAGCTTAAGTCTCTTTGGCAGCAACATCTGAGCTGGGAGAGATCAAAGACCCTCCTGCTCCACTGCCAACACGAAGAGATTTTCACTTGCAATTTGACTGCAATATTGTGGTTTAAATGCTTCATTTTCCAAGTTGGGCATTGTGCTGTATGAGCCAGGATTCATCATCCCTCGGACAAAGTTAATGTTGGCTCTGCAGGCAGGGCCAGGTCCTCCTGACTGGCAGCTCTCAGCCCTCACAGGGAGCCAGTCCCAGCTGAGCTGTGGAACGAGGAGGAAATGGGCAAAAATAGCCCTGAGAACATTAATTTCCAGGCAGGGAATAAGCAGCCCAGAAACCTGTAAGGATGCCTGGAGGAGCAGAGTGCTCCAGCCTCCAGTGGGGAGCGTTACCTGCACTGACACTTCTGTCCCCAGGGTCCCCCAGGGAGGGGCTGTGGGGGCAGCACAGCTGCAGACACCCCAAAACACTTGGCAGGTGTCCCCAAGGGACAGGACATGTTCCCTGGCAGGGCAGGGCTCTGGGCAGCTCTCACAGTGTCTGTGACTCCTGTGCAGGTGTCGAAACCTCCTGGTGATGTGGGGCAGGGAAAGGTGTCCTGAGATCACAGACTGACTAAAACAGAATCCCAGGTGGATTTGGGGTGGAAGGGACCTTAAAGCTCATCCAGTGCCACCCCCTGCCATGGTCAGGGACACCTCCCACCAGCCCAGGGTGCTCCAAGCCCCATCCAACATGGCCTGAAACTCTTCCAGGGATGGGGCAGCCACAGCTTCTCTGGGCACCTGTGCCAGGGCCTGCCCACCCTCCCAGCCAGGAATTCCTTCCCAAAATCCCACCTAACCCTGTCAGTTTGAAACTGTTCCTCTAAATCCTATAAAGATGACAGGAGAAGATGCTCTGGGAGCCATCAGTGAATGCAGGACTCCAGGAGAGTGTCCACCTGCCCTGCCACAGCCCACTGGGGCCCACCAGTGCCTGTCCACCCAAGGAGACTCAGAGTAAGGAAAAGGGGTTTTACATAACTCCAGTGTAATCCTGGTATATTTATAGCACATGCATTTCAGTATTAATTCCCTGTTATCTCTAATCCTTCCTCCTTGCTGACACAGTAATTTCTGTCTTCAAGACTTATCCGGGCAGTTTGATCCAGAAGTTTATAAAGCTCTTGAGAAGGAAAGTTCCTAATGAAGGGACTCTCAGAGCCTTAAACTCCAGATTATCAATTCCCGTCTTAATCCCCCGCAGGTTTTTCAAACCTTTCACTTGCTGGCGTGTGCAGAAGGTTCTCCACGGCTCTCCATCGTGGAATTTCAGCTGCTGATGTCCCTGTTTAGGAAAGAGTCTGCAGTGGGACATCAGTTGAGAACTTTTAAAATCCATTAATAACCAGGGACTTGTGGCCCAAGCATGTGCCAGGCTCTCAGCAAGCAAAGTGACAGGGCTATGGCCCCATCTGCTGTTCCTGCTGCAGCTGGGGAGGTTTCATCTTGTCTGATGAGTTTTCCCGACAGCTCCACACTCCCAAGGTCTTTGGAAAACTTACTCTGTGCTTTCCCCTGAGCTTACCCATCCCAGCCCTCCAGGCACAATCCCACAGCCCTGGCATCTTCCCAGCAAGGAGTGAGATGTGCTGGAAACAGAGTAGAGAAGAGCAAAGCCACACTGTCCCACTGCCCAGGTGGGGCAGTTTGTCCCTGTGCTTTGTCACCACAGAGCCCATGGCAGGTGGCACCGGTGCTGCACAGCCGCTCCCTGTGCCCCCAGCGCTGATCCTGGCAGGCTGGGAGAGACCCTGGCTGGGCAAAAGGCACCTCTCTGCAGAGCCCCATCGCTCCCAGGATGGCAGCTCCCTCCTCCCTGCCTGTTCTGGCTCCTTGAACAGCACCAGTGCCATGGACGGGGGCACCAGAGCAGGGCATGGCACCGGAGCAGGGGGTTGGCAGTGCCAGCACTCACCAGACCCCGAGCAGCAGAGCGGGGCTGGCAGGGACCACCAGCCACGGCATCTTACACAGACCAGCTCCACCAGGAATGTGTCCCACCCAGGCTCCATCCTGGTGCTGCAGTGCCAGAGACAGGGCCATCTGTCTGCAGCAAAATCCTCCTCGGTGAGTCCCAGCCAGGCACAGCCAGCACAGGCTCCGGCCAGAGCGGCAGCTGAACACCCTGCAAATCCTTACTGGGCATTAAACACAGGCATTGGAAAAAATAATTAAAGGAAAAATAAATGTGAGGTTTTGAAACCATCCCAACAAGCACTGCAGTCACTCTGGGTTTGCAGGGAGGGTGGTACCTGCAGCCAGGTGAGCAGGGCAGGGCTGCACCTCACCAGGTGAGATGGGCAGGGCTGCACGTCTGCCAGGTGAGCAAGGGAGGGCTGCACCTCAGCCAGGTGAGATGGGCAGGGCTGCACCTCAGCCAGGTGAGATGGGCAGGGCTGCACCTCACCAGGTGAGCAGGGCAGGGCTGCACCTCAGCCAGGTGAGCAGGGCAGGGCTGCACCTCACCAGGTGAGATGGGCAGGGCTGCACCTCACCAGGTTAGATGGGCAGGGCTGCACCTCTGCCAGGTGAGATGGGCAGGGCTGCACCTCACCAGGTGAAATGGGCAGGGCTGCACCTCACCAGGGGTGCAGAGAAAGGCCCCCTGGCTGGGGAGAGATGTGAGCCTCCCAGCAGGACCCCTCCCAGCAGGACCCCACATCACCTCTAGCAGTGCAATGGAGCACAGAATCTACTACTGTGACTCATTTAAGGCAAGAAGTAGTTTTTTCTATGCTTTCCCTGCACACCCACTGGGGTACCTGGAATCCCAGCATTGCTTGTAATTAGTGATTTCCTCCATCACTGACACAGGGTGCCCAGAACAGCTGTGGCTGCCCTACCCCTGGAAGTGTCCAAGGCCAGGCTGGATGGAAATTGGAACAACCTGGGCTGGTGGGAGGTGTCCCTCCCATGCAGGGGGTGGTCTCTTCCACCCCAAACCATCCTGGGGTTCTATGAATTATCATTTCCTCCATTCATCCCAACATCAGCCAGCACAAGGCAGGACATTCCCACCTCCTAATCATGACCCATCTGCTAATTGGAACCTGGAGTGAAGAGCTCCTGGCCTGCATCAGCCTGGATCCTGCCACAGAGACTTCCCGAGGAGGGATGGAGCATCCCTGAGCCCTGAGAGCTCTCCAGCAACCCACACCTTCCCTCCCAGTGACTGATGACATGTCACCTTACCTTCTGCTACCATGTAGCTTTTATGAATTACATTTAGAATTTATAAGTCTATAATTGAGGGGCATTGAAAGTCTCTCTCCATAAAATCAAATTGGCTTTTCCAATAACACAAGTCCATTTTTGTCATTCACAGAGGCTGGAATGGCTCCACGTGGCTCTTGTTGAAATTGGCACTCCCCTGACATTAACATGCAAAAGGCTCTTGGTGCAACCAGCTCTGGTATAAATTATTTAGAGGTTAATAAACATGTTCATAGGGATCATCCAGTGAGGAATATTGTCTTGTCAGGAAGTCTTGCTGCATCCAAGAAGGGTACTGCTAATGCAGGTTGGGTTGTCTGGAGCATGAGGAACCAGAAATACTTTGGTGCCAGAGCTGGGGAAGGGTCTGGACCATCAGGAGGGGTTGAGGGAAAAGTGGGGGCTCATCCTGGAGAAAAGGAGGCTCAGGGGGAACCTTCTCACTCTCTGCAATTCCCTGACAGGAGGGGGGAGCTGGTGGGGTTGATTTCTGCCTCCAAGTAACAGGACAAGAGGAAACATCCTTGAGTTGTAGTAGGGAAGGTTCAGGCTGGATACTGGGAAAATATCTTCATGGAAAGGTCTGTCCAGCCCTGGCACAGCTGCCCAGGGCAGAGGTGGAATCCCCATCTCTGGAGCAATTTAAAAGTGTGGATGTGGCACTTGGGGACATGGGTTAGTGGTGGCCTTGGCAGTGCTGGGGAATGGCTGGACCTGCTGATCTCAGAGGTATTTTCCATCCTCAGCAATTCTGTGCCACAGGGCTGGTGCCAAGTCCTGCTGTACCTGAGCTGCTGCATTTGTACCTGGAGGGGCACTGGCTGTCCACTACTCCAGTGCCTGTGCAAGGGGGTAACCACCCCATGGACCTGAGTTCCACATTCCCATGGGATCCCAGAGCTGCCAGCCTGCTCCAGCATCTCCCAACTCCAGCAAAGCTGGGGCAGAGCTTGTAAAACCTTCAGCTGTTTGCAAAGACAGGACAGCCATGGTGAGCTGTCGGAGGCAGGAAAGGCTCAGCATCCTCCTGTTCCCACCCCTGTAGCCCTTGAAGAGCTGCAGAGGTGCTGGGGAGAACCCTCAGGACAGGGGTTTGCAAGGTCTCATTAGGAACTGTCCTTCAGAAGCAACATCCTTTTCCACGACCCTTGGGAATGAGCCCTGCTGTCTGTGCTCAGCACTGCTGCACACGCAGCCAGGACATGGGAAATAAACCAACCAAAATACAAATCTGGGTGTGCCACTGGCACCCAGCACCCCCAGCTCTCCTGGCACCCGGAGCCCCAGCACCCCCAGCCCTCCTGGCACCCGGAGCCCCAGAGCCCCAGCACCCCCAGCCCTCCTGGCACCCGGAGCCCCAGAGCCCCAGCACCCCCAGCCCTCCTGGCACCCGGAGCCCCAGCACCCCCAGCCCTCCTGGCACCCGGAGACCCAGCACCCCGAGCACCCCCAGCTCTCCTGGCACCCTCAGCCCCAGCACCCCCAGCACCCCCAGCCCTCCTGGCACCCGGAGCCCCAGCACCCCAAGTTCTCCTGGCACTCCCAGCAGCCCCAGCCCTCCTGGCACCCTCAGCCCCAGCACCCCCAGCACCCCCAGCCCTCCTGGCACCCTCAGCCCCAGCACCCCCAGCACCCCCAGCCCTCCTGGCAGCGCTCCTGCTGAGCCCTTCCCTTCCCTCCAGCACCGGCTGCAGCACGAGGCTCAGGGGAGGCAAGAAAGGAAACTATAAATGGTTCATAAAAAATTTACTTTTCGTGAAAGCGAAGTGCGGTGCTGGAAGAATCGAAGGGTGAGGGATGCAATGATGCCCAGCAGAGCCTCAGTCCAGCTTTCCCTTCGCCCTCCCCTGCCCTGGCAGCGGGGTGGGCACAGCGGCTCCCACACCCGCAGTCCCCGAACCAGCCCCGGGATGTCCCTGGACCGGCCGCCCCAGCGCTGCATCCCCAGCTGGAGCTGGAGGGGCTGCCGAGAGTCCCAGCGGGCCCGCAGGGTGGGATGGGCCGTTTCATTTGCTTGTACTCCACCAGTGTCAGGTGTCCCCAAGCCCTTGTTTTTGTGTTGCAAATACGGCTGGAATCATTTGGTGTGAGATGCGAGACAAGCGCTGGGCCGGCAGCGTCAGTCAGACCCCCGAGCACACCCCGAAAACCCCATGAAAAGGGGTCCCCTGCCCCCCACCAGGACCAGTGCCAAGGATTCCCAGAAAAGACAAGGATCCCTGCAGGCCCCGAAGGGATGGAGAGGAGGTGGGACTCAGCTCACACTTCCACTGATTAAAAACCAGAGCTTAATAAATAAATATAGCCATAAAATAATAAATAAATAAAGCAATAAAAATAAGGGAAATGCCTGACTCCAAACACGAGGCAGGTGTTCAAAACTAAGAGCATGTTTGAAAACAATTGAACAATTAATATCTCCATCTCCTGTAATTGCATCTCAAGAATAAAGACCATCAGGCACCAAGAGAGGAGCTCAAGCCTCGTGATTGAGGCAAACCAGCTTTTATTTGTGCTACAAGAATGACCATATGTGGAATCCTTCTGGGAGGCTGCAATCAGTCAGATTAACATGATAATGAACTTTGATTTACCCAGCCACGGGAAGATATTTGTCCTGGGAGATGTGGCATTGCTCCTTGAATATTAACTACAGGACTTGGATTCTATAACCACAGACAGCACTGGGCTGCAAGAGGGTTCACCATCCCCGGGGGGAGTTCCAGGGAGAGGCAGAGTGTCCTTTTAAGGTACAAAATGAGCCCCACTCATAGAGGGGCAGGGAGCAGAAACTCCCCAATAAATCTGGCAGTGCCTTCAGCAGCAGGTAAGACACAGACACCAGCGCTGTGGGAGGGAAATCTGCACCACAACAACGTTATTTTATCAGTAACAGGGTGGACAAACCTCAGGTGACACTCTGGGCACTGCACAGGGAGCACCTGCACAGGAGAGAGAGAGAGAGAGAGAGAGAGAGAGAGAGAGAGAGAGAGAGAGAGAGAGAGAGGAGAGTCCAGCTCTGGGGAGAGCAGCCTCACAGGCTGGAAAAGCTGAAATTGCAGGAAAAGCTGCTGTGACTCCTCTTTCCAGCGGGGTCTGGGGGAGGCTGTGCCAGCACCGGGTTGCTCTGGCTGCCCCTTGCTGAGTGGGGGGTACTGTGGGCACCAGGGATGCTGCCCAGCAGCTGCTCTGCCCCAGGAAGAGCCCCACTGGTCCCTGCTCCCCACTGCCCTCCCCCTGGAGGGACTCTGCCCACAGAGCTCCACTCAGGGGGGTTGGGATGGGCAGAAGGAAACCCTTCAGCCCACACCCTGCTGCCAAAGTCCCCATGCCATCATTGCCCCCAAGGCAGCTCATGCAGGCACTGACAGCACTGGCACTTGGACAGTGGAGACCTTCAGAAAGGGACTCTGCCCTCAGCGTCACCTCCAGGGGACCGAGGCCACCTCCCTGCAGGGAGGGACCAGGCAGGGACCCCAGCACAGCATCCCCCCTGCCCAGCTGGGCATTCCCAGGTGCCAGCCTGGGCCGGAGTGTGTGATCACAGCCCAGCTCCAACACTAAATGCTCTACAAGCTTGTTGAGCAGCTGGGTGTCGACTTCAGAGAGTTTGTGTTTTATTCATCACAAACCTGAGGCAGAGCACACTCAGATGAGAACCTGGAATGACAGCAGAGCCTGTAATTGGTGTTTTATGGTGCCCATCCCTACAAAATCCCACCCTGGCTGGGACAGGAGCCTGCCCAGTGCCACTCTGTGCCCAGTCCTGTGCTGTGCCACCTCAGTGGGCAGAGCCTGGAGCTCCTGGGAGCAATGCCATGGAAGTGACAGGTCACAGGTCACCTGCCATCTCTCTGGTGTCCCAAAGCAACCCCTGACACCAGCCCAGTGCCCATGGGGAGCCAAAAGCACTGGGTCAGTGCAGAAGATGCCATCATGGGCTCCTGCCACCTGCAGCCCGTGGCATCACAGACCCAGGGCTGCCACTGCTGCAGTCCAGCCCTGGTGACAGCCCATCCTGTGCCAGTTCCATTCACTCCATCGAGGGGTCCAGGGAGTCCTGGACAGGCTTTGGGGTGCACTAAGGACTAAAATCACCCCTAAAACCCAAACAAAAAAATCCCCACTTTGCTTTCTGGGTCATCTGGAGCCAACTTGTTTGTCCTCCTGTCTGGAAGCAGATTTTTCTCTCTTTACCAGGGTTTTAGGTTGAAAGAGAAGCTGAGCTGGAACTGCAGAATGGTGCTGAGATTGTTCTCCCAGGCGTCACACACAGACCCTGCAAACCCTCCACTTCTTTTCTCATTTAAGGTTTTGGCTGCTCAGGTCTGCTCTGAGTATTTACAGCATTTACTGTGGTTTTTGGAAAAGGAAAGGAAGAAAAAGTGATTTAGCTGATGTGGTTTTACTTCCTAATACTGCTGGACTGACATCAGGAACAGGCACAGGAGTAAATGTGTTTGTCATCTCAGCAAGGCCTTTGTTTCAAAATACATATTCATTTAAATGCAAATGCCTGGTTTCACCTGGGACCCAACAAAAGCACTGTTAGTTGAACACTGACCTTTCACGTTCCCTCTCCAGGGCTCTCTGCCTTCTCCTGTATGTCAAAGCCTTGAAGAAGACCAGGAATGGTGACCAGGCTGGGAAAAAAAGCAACACCCTCCTGGGTGAGCTGTGACCAGTAATTGCTGACCCACAGAATCCTGGAATGGTCTGAGTTGGAAAAGATCTTAAAGCCCATCCAGTCCCATCCCCTGCTGTGGCCAGGACACTTTCCACCAACCCAGGTTGCTCCAAGCCCTGTCCAACCTGGTCCTGGACACCTCCAGGGCTGGGGCAGCCACAGCTTCTCTGGGCACCTGTGCCAGGGCCTGCCCACCCTCCCAGCCAAGGATTTCTTCCCAATATCCCACCTAACTCTGCCCTCTGGCAGTGGGAAGCCATTCCCTGTGTCCTGTCCTTCCACTCCTTGTCCCAAGTCCCCCTCCAGCTTCCCTTTAGACACTGGAAGGGGCTCTGAGGTCTCCCTGGAACCTTTTCTCCTTCTCACCCCCAGCTGGACACCCAGACAGTCCCTCAGTATCCCTGGGCCACCCTTCAGCTGTGGGTGAGCCCTGGGGGCTGCAGGGGCAGCTCAGCTCCTGTCACCCCAGCTGGTCCCCAGAGCTGGTGGCTCTGCTGTGGGGCCAACAGGGGTCTGCAAGGTGCCATTGTGCTGAACACACGTGTTCCCTGCAGCCCCCAGGAGGGATGGACACCCCCGGCCCTGCTCAGCCACACACACAGGAGCAGGAGGAGGGAGCCCATGGCCCAGCTCAGCACGGAGCTCCCCTGGGGACAGTCCCTGGGGACAGTGCAGGGGATGGGGCCTCGCTCAGCAGTTCTATTTTTAAAGAAAAGCCCCAAAAAGCCCTTTGTCCTTCCAGTCACATGTCAGTGTCACACATGACCTTTTCAGATTAACCTGAGAGGGCACAAAGCATTCCCTGGGTACTGTGATTTGGGGAATGGTGATGTGGGCTGACATTTCCCTGCAAACACCCACAGACACAGTGCTGGGAGGGTGCAGTGAACATGTCAGGGACCTTCAGGGCCTTTGGAGCTCAGAGCAGGCAATGCTGCCCCCAGTGCCACCCCCGGGATGTCCCCCACCCCCCTTCAGAGCCAGGGCCCCGGGGGGAGATGCTGAGACAGCACAAGGCCAAGACTGAGCCCAGCTCAGCCCCCAGGTGGGGAACCATCTGCTTGCACCAGACTGGAGCACAGACTTGGTATTTAAAGCTCTGGATTTAGGCAGGATCTGCAGAACATCTGCAGGGAGGATGTGCCATCCTCCATGGCAAACTCTTGGAGAAGTGGCAGGCAAACTCGTTCCATCCATTTCCCAAGCTGTCCAGCAGGATCCAACCATGCCCAGCAAGCCAGAAGCAGGATTACTTGTTTTGTTGTTCTTTCTCAAACAGAAACAAGTGACCTTATTTCTGTGTTCTGTCCTGAGTGCTGGCACATCCTCCCCTTGGCTGTGTCACAGCCCCTGGCAGGAGACACTGGAGGGCTGGATATTGTCCCCCTCTGCCAAGCACCAGGATATCCACGTTCCTGTGGGAAGATGTTGATTCAAACCCAGATGGCTGTGTAACCTCTGCCACAGCCCAGATCAGGGGATGGGAACTGTGGCTCATCCCCAGCCCACCGAGCCATGCTGGGGGTGCAGGGCTGATTCTATCCTCAGGTCATCCAGGGCTTCCCCCTTCAACTCATCACTGCACTGCAAAAGGTGTGGGAGAGCCTGGTAAGGAAACAAGACCCTCTTTGCACCCTCCACACCCTCAATGGGGGGAGCAGCCCCCCAAACCAGCCCAGATTTCTAACAGCAAACCATTTCCCACATTATATTCCACAAATAAATGATCTAATCACACCACCATCATCACAGGCAGTGCACAGCTCTCCTGGCTCTGGAGCCACCCCATTCCCAGTGCTCAGCTCTCATCCCTCTCATTCCATTCCCAGTGCTCAGCTCTCATCCCTCTCATTCCATTCCCAGTGCTCAGCTCTCAGCCCTCTCAGCCCATTCCCCGTGCTCAGCTCTCAGCCCTCTCAGACCTCTCATCCCATTCCCAGTGCTCAGCTCTCAGCCCTCTCATCCCATTCCCAGTGCTCAGCTCTCAGCCCTCTCATCCCATTCCCAGTGCTCAGCTCTCAGCCCTCTCAGCCCATTCCCAGTGCACAGCTCTCATCCCTCTCAGCCCATTCCCAGTGCTCAGCTCTCAGCCCTCTCATCCCATTCCCAGTGCTCAGCTCTCAGCCCTCTCATCCCATTCCCAGTGCTCAGCTCTCAGCCCTCTCAGCCCATTCCCAGTGCACAGCTCTCATCCCTCTCAGCCCATTCCCAGTGCACAGCTCTCATCCCTCTCAGCCCATTCCCAGTGCTCAGCTCTCAGCCCTCTCAGCCCATTCCCAGTGCACAGCTCTCATCCCTCTCAGCCCATTCCCAGTGCTCAGCTCTCAGCCCTCTCAGCCCTCTCATCCCATTCCCAGTGCTCAGCTCTCAGCCCTCTCAGTCCATTCCCAGTGCACAGCTCTCATCCCTCTCAGCCCATTCCCAGTGCTCAGCTCTCAGCCCTCTCAGCCCATTCCCAGTGCTCAGCTCTCAGCCCTCTCAGCCCATTCCCAGTGCACAGCTCTTATCCCTCTCAGCCCATTCCCAGTGCTCAGCTCTCAGCCCATTCCCAGTGCTCAGCTCTCATCCCTCTTATCCCATTCCCAGTGCTCAGCTCTCAGCCCTCTCAGCCCATTCCCAGTGCACAGCACCCCCCAATGCCCAGCCCTGCTCAGCTCAGAGCAGCAGTGAGATCCCAAACGCCGCTGGAATCTGCCTTCATGTTAACGTGTTTACTTTGCATATCAAACCCGACAGAATAAAGAATTCTCAGCTCCACTCAACAAAAAGATGTTTGACAAAGCATCGAGGCTGGAGATGAGCCCCTGGAGGGGTGGCTGCAGCTCCACAGACAGGCCCTGCTGAACTGGCACCTCAGTGAGGAACCAGGAGTGTGCCCAAGGGAGGGGAACCCACCTGGCCCCACAAAACCAACTGCCAAACCCACCCACTGCCACAGCCACCGAAGCCGAGGGGCAACCAAGGGCAGTGCCACCCTCTGTTGGATGAATCTCCAGTGGGAAAACAAGCCCATGGCAGGAAGGGGACAAAGCCACCAGTTCCAAGTGCTCTGGAGCCAACCAAGCCCATTCCCACCTGTTCCTGCAGAGCCCTCTGTGCATGGTGTGGGTGGGGGATGAGGGGGGACCAGCAGCTCCTGAGGCACTCTGGGCTTAGGAGGGTTCGGCTTCCCACCCCCTGGGGAAGCACCAGCTCTCTGTGAAAGCAGGACAGGAATGCTCAGGTCTCCAAAGCCCACGGCTGCTCAGAGTGGGGGATCCAGCTGAGCTGCTCCCCAGGGCTGGGCCCTGCCCAGGGCCCCTCAGGCTCTCAGCCCTGCACTGAGGTTGGATCCAGCACTGCCCATCCCAGCCCCAAACCCTGGCACCAAAGCCAGTGGGTTTGGAGACCTGCAGCACAAAGAGACTTTGCCATGGTCAGGAACAGGCACAGCCTCTGGAATGTCCAGTGTCGGATGCTGGACAGGCACAGGAGCTCCCAGGACCTGCCAGTGGGGCTCCCACTGCACAACCTTCAGCTACTGAATTACAAAGCACTGTGATTTAATTCCCCCAGTTTGTATGGGCAACATGCAAACCGTGTCTCAGAAGCCACAGAGCCCCATCCCACCGTGCCAGCACTCCAAAGGCTGAGCCTCCCAGGGTGCAACTCCTGTCCATGGCCAAAGGGGATTCCAGCAGCTCCCGTGCCCATTCCCTGCCCGTGGAGGGGGAGGCTCCAGCAGTGGCTGCTCCCTGACCAGCACAGTGGGCTGCCCATCCATTTAGATTCAAATTCTGCACCACCAGAGCAGCTGGGCACATTTGGGCACTCTCAGGGGTCAGTACATCCAAACTGAGCCTCTGCCAGGTGTGGTTCCCTCCTGGAAACCTGTCCTTGCTGCAGGCAGGGGTGCCAGGGGGCCATGGGAGAGCCAGGGAAGTGCTGCCCGTGGGCACAGGGCAGGCTGAAGGGTTTTAGCCATCACTGAGGCTTTCATTTTAAACTGAGACCCAAAGCCATTCCACTGCCCAGATCCTCAGTGAATGCCACAGCAGTCCCTGGGGGAGCTCCAGGGGGGTCCAAACTGCAGCTCCTCCGGAACAGTCGGGGTATTTTTGCTTATGGAAAGAACGTGGGAATTGCAGACAGACAGAGCACAACCATCCCCTTCTGGCTTGGCCAGTTCATTCAACAGACTCCAAGCTCAAATTCCTTTATCACTATTAAAAATCAACTCCTGGCAATGCTAAAAATCAGAGACATGAAAAGAAACTGTCTGAATTCCATGTCTGTGTTAGTGTCCCAGACAGCCACCACAGGCCAGGCACTGACAGTGCTTTAAATGCTGTTCAGAGAATTTCATATTTAGAGATAAAAATAATCCAGAGAAACATGGCCCAGGGCTCTCCCAGGGGGCTCAGAAACAGCTGAGTTCATTCACAACCTGAATTTCAGGACAGATCTCCACTGACAGCAGCACTTTACTGACCCTGCTGCACCTCCCAGGACAAGGGGCCACACAGAGCCCCCCATCCCACAGGCACCTGGGCACCCCCTGCACCCCTGACCCAGAGCAGGGCATGGGCTCTGCCCACGGTCCCCACTGGCCCCTGGGGCCACAGATGTGCCTTTCCCAGCAGGAGCACTTTGGGAACACAAGCACAGCCCAGCCTGGAGCACTTCCCGTGTACTCAGAGAAAACCCGGATTACACGATGGGATTACTCCTGTTGGTGGGGAAAGTCATTGTTCTAAGCCCAGATGGCCACTAAGCTCCACCACAGCCTGGATCAGCTGGTGGGAACTGCATGGCTTAATGGCAGGAGGCTGATGGAGCACGTGATGGGAGCTGATGCAGGCTGAGCATCCACACAGGGAGTGCTGGATTACTCAGATTGCCCCAGCTCAGCAGTAAATACAGACATTTCCCTGTTCTTCTCTGCCCAGAGCCAACCTCCCCCTGTATCCAGAGGGCTCACGTTTCCAAGAGCCAGTTCAGATGTCTGTGGAGTGAACATCTCACTCAGAAAGCCTTTGGAATGAGGGGGGAGCTCAGCAAGAGCTGGGGAGGCTCAGTGGTGGATAACACTGGAGAGCCAGGATGGGCAGCTGGAGAGCACTGGAGATGGACTGGAAGCAGGAACTTGCCAGTAGGTTTTATCCTGTCAAGAGAACCCAGAATTGGGTCACAAGCCTGAAGTGTCCTGTCTATGAGCACTGTCCATCCTCCCAACCTCATGGTGGGTCCCAACTTCTGTGGGAACATTTTCCATTCTTACATCCCAGTTTAAAATCCTTGGTATGACTTGTGTGGCAATATCCAAGCCTGCTCAGCAACGTGGAGAGGGGAAAGAGTGAGCAAAGCTGGGTGACCCTGTCACTGAGGCACAACTCAGTGCTCGGCCTGGAAGGAAAATTAAATAAGGGAGATGAAGATCAGAGGATCATGGAAGCTTTTAGGTGGAAAAGCCCTCCAAGAGCATCGAGTCCAACCCTTTCCCCAGGCCCGAGATGGAACTCAATGCTCTGGCTCCTGAGTTTATTTTAAAACAGAGGCCTGCAGAGGCAATAAAAATAATTACAGTAATGAAGTCATTGGGCCTGTGCTATCACATCGAATTATCTCAGGGCTGGCAGAAGATGAGCCCCCGAGGAAAAGTCTCCCTTGACTCAGAGAGTCAGAACTGCTGCCAGGGCAGCCTGGGCACTGCCAGGGGCAGCACAGCTCCCCATCCCTGCCAGGGCAGCCTGGGCACCACTGGGGTCAGCACAGCTCCCCATCCCTGCCAGGGCAGCCTGGGCACTGCCAGGGGCAGCACAGCTCCCCATCCCTGCCAGGGCAGCCTGGGCACTGCCAGGGGCAGCACAGCTCCCCATCCCTGCCAGGGCAGCCTGGGCACCACTGGGGTCAGCACAGCTCCCCATCCCTGCCAGGGCAGCCTGGGCACCACTGGGGTCAGCACAGCTCCCCATCCCTGCCAGGGCAGCCTGGGCACTGCCAGGGGCAGCACAGCTCCCCATCCCTGCCAGGGCAGCCTGGGCACTGCCAGGGGCAGCACAGCTCCCCATCCCTGCCAGGGCAGCCTGGGCACTGCCAGGGGCAGCACAGCTCCCTACCACCATGAGAGTTCCATTGTTTTTCTCCCTGGTGATGCAGTCCCCCCTGTGGGCAGAGGGTCCTCCCCCTGCACCACCCTGAGGGACACCCACCTCCTCCAACCCCAGGGCTGCTGCCCCACATGCTGCAGAAATGTCCCTTTGCCACCCTCCCTGCTGCTGCCTGCTCCTCTATCCCAGCTGTCACCAAGTTCAAAGAGCCTCTGGCTTATCTCCAAAAAGCACTTTGTTGGCTGCACGAGGCTCACTCAGCCCCAGGTTGGCTGTGCCAGCACTGCTGTGCCACCTCTGCCCAAACCAGGTGTGCTCCCCACTCTGTCTGCTCTGACAGAGACAAGGAAAAGCAGGAGCACACCTGGCACAGCTGGAAAAATCCTTCTCTCTCAGGCTTCACCCACTGCAACACGTTCAGTCAGGCAGGACCCAGGGGAGAGGTCGGGGCTGTCACTGAGTGTCCCCAGAGCAAGGGGAGAAAGGGGAGACGTGAAGGACAGAAATGACTGAGCAGTGACTCAGCTCTGCCCAAGCAGATCCACAGCCACTGCGTCAGGGCTGTGAGGGAAAGCAGGAACACTCCTTTGTTGGGAGCCCAAACAAAGGCAAAACACCAAAGAAATCCTTCTCCAAAGAGACAAGATCTCGGAAGCTCCCAGCGTGTCTCCATCCTGGATGTCTTCACCAATGACACATCTGAGCTCTCCTTAGAGGATGTTTTCCTGAATTAAATTCTCCCCTGGCTGGATCTGCAGAGCCCACAACAGCTCAGCCAGCAGCTCACAATGAATTGTCACCCACTGGAGCAGCCAAACCAGCAGGAGAACACCCAAATTAAGTCTGGGGAGACATGAGAGTCCCTTCCAATGCCTGAAGGGACTCCAAGGTACCTGGAGAGGGACTTGGGACAAAGGCCTGGGGGGACAGGAAAAGGGGAATGGCTTCCCACTGCCAGAGGGGAGGGTTGGATGGGATATTGGGAAGGAATTCCTGGCTGGGAGGGTGGGCAGGCCCTGGCACAGGTTGGGCAGAGAAGCTGTGGCTGCCCCATCCCTGGGAGTGCCCAAGGAACAGGTTGGACAGGGCTGGGCTGGTGGGAGATGTCCCTGCCCATGGCAGGGGTGGCACTGGGTGGGCTTTAAGATCCTTTCCAACCCAGACCATTCTGCAGGAATTCTGCAAGAAATTCAAATGAAGCCAAACATGTCCCTCACTGCTGATTTTAAGCCACCTGGGTGTAGAGGTCCCTTCCCCTGCCAAGTTGACCCATTCTGGACTGGGAAGAGGCAGCCATGAGAGCCAGAAGCAGCTTCCTCCAACCACAGCACTTTGTATCAGTGAGTGCCTTTCCAATTATTCATGTTAAAAAGGTCCCTCAGCCCCCCTTGGCCATATTTACCTCCCTTAATTAAAGATGGCAGCAATAAACATGAAATATGGACAAAAGGAGATGTTAATAAATGCTGCCTCGGGGAGCCCAGAGCCAGGCTGGAAACACTTCAGATCTGCTGCTGCTTTGTTATGGAATGGAAACAAAAGACCTCCACACAAAAGAGATATTAAAATAATTACCATAAATTAGACTTGGGGAGCCTGGACCCCTCAGGTGGGGGAGGGGGAAATGCCTTCCCAGTTTTTCCAGGAAAAGCCACGTGCCTGACTCAGGTCTGCTCCATCTGATGGAGAACCAAACACTGGCATCTCCTTCCAAGAGCTGTGGCCACAAACACTCCCCCCTCCCACTCCCACTCTCAGTCATGGATTTCAAGGTGACCAAACCTGTCCTAATTAGTGCCTAAAGGGCTTTCCCTGCCCTGCAGAGCAAGGACCAGGTCCTGGTCAGCATCCAATGGCAGGATTCAAATATTTGCATTCAGGAAGAGAAAACTCTGGGCAGAGTCCAGGTTTAAGCCCTTAAACTGGGATTTCTTTAGGACAGAAACTTCAGGTGCTTCAGGATGATGCAGAAATTCCTCTCATTTTATACCTCTGCATGAAAAAGCTTCAGAAATCTGATGGAAAACAGGATTCTGCCAATAAACAGGAAGGATGAGTGTCAGCACAGACAAACACCACCCTCTGACCCTGATCCATGAAGGAGCTGCTGATACTGGAGAGCAGACACCAAAACTGGAGAAAAATGAACCCTGTCAAA
Organism: Pithys albifrons albifrons; assembly: GCF_047495875.1. NCBI lineage: Eukaryota > Metazoa > Chordata > Aves > Passeriformes > Thamnophilidae > Pithys > Pithys albifrons. Next base: position 21,598,878 of record NC_092470.1, on the reverse strand, counting down.
TCCATTTGAGATCTTGATGAGTTTAAAAATTGGTTAATATAGGAAATGGTGCTGATTTAATAGATTTAGACTCGGGCAGACACTTAACCTGGTACTGCATGACATTTTGATTAAGAATTAGAATGATACAAGAGCAACATGACACGCACTAACAGGATTAAAGGCTGCCTGCAACACAACCGGGATGCTGAAACTGCTGGGTGGTTTACCAGGGATCCTTGGGAAAACAGGTCCAATTCCCAAGATTTGAACCAAAAGCTACAAGAAGACAAGGAGTTGCTGTGCAGTTGGCAGAGACCACGGAGCAAGGAGGCTCCAGGTCACTGGAACAGAGAGATTGGAACAGCTCTGTCAATTAAATACAAGTTACAGATCAGCACCCAAACAGGGGCTGCCCATCCCTGCAAGTGTCCAGGGCCAGGATGGATGGGCTTGGAGCCACCTGGGCCAGTGGAAGGTGTCCCTGCCCATGGAAAGGGCTGGAAAGAGATGAGCTTTAAGGTTCCTTCCAGCCCAAACCATTCCACAATTCTGTGATTTTCTCTCTGCCAGGTGAAGTGCTCACACCTGGGAACAGGAAGAACACAAATCCATCTTCTTGCTTTCAAATAAGGCAGATCTTCCCCTAAATTAAAAATGCCACCTGCATTCAGGTGAGGGATACTCTCCAGGCAGGGGGAATTCAAGCCAAGGTGGGTCTCCAGCACATCTCCAGGGAGGGGAGAGGTCCCAGCTCCTCATCTGTGAGAACAAGGGAGTCAAAGCAGGAGGGGTGACAACAGCAGGGTGGTGACAGCACAGGCCACAGGGACAGGGGGGTGACAGTGGGGGGGATAGGGGGGGGACACATCCCTGCTCAGCACAGGCTGAGCTGACCTCAGAGAGCAGAGGACAAGTTTTAACTCTGCCTTCCCAGCTACATCCCCATCCCCAGCAGGACCTAAATGTTTGTAGGCCCACATCACAGTTCTGACACTCTCTGAGGAGTTGCCAACAGCTTTGGACTTGCAGGATATTTACATCTCTGACAAGATTAAACAGCAAAACTGAAATGTTTCAGTTGGTCTCCTCTAGAAGGGATTCACTGCAGCTCCACTGCAGCTCCTCAGCCCCAGCCTGGCCAGAGGAGCACAAATTATTCTTCTGGCTGGAGACAGGGCAGGAATTTCAAGACCAGCAGAGAAAAGCACAGTCAAAGAAGCTCAAGATGAGGAGACCCTTCCTCAGCTCCAGGGAACCCAAAACCTGTGGAGACACCTGCCTGTGCCTGCAGGAGTAATAAAATCCCTGAGGAGGGAAGAGGCCTCCATCTTCCTCACCAAAGGGAGCTCAGAGAGGGACCAGAGGGGACAGGAAACCTGAACACAGGGATGGGGATGAGCCCCACTTGAAGCCTACAGGGAACCAGCACCACCAGAATCAGGTGTGAGCTGTTTGGAACCTCAACCAGCACCACCAGAACCAGGTGTGAGAGCTGTTTGGAACCTCAACCAACAGCACCAGAATCAGGTGTGAGAGCTGTTTGGAACCTCAACCAGCACCACCAGAACCAGGTGTGAGAGCTGTTTGGAACCTCAACCAGCACCACCAGAACCAGGTGTGAGAGCTGTTTGGAAGCTCCTCTGCACTCAGGGCCACTGCCTGGCTTTATACTGGAGCAAAGGAAAAGGCTCCTCTGAGGTGCAGGATGGAAATGCAGCATCCTCTGCAGCTCCCACCTGTTCCTGGCTCTGCACTCTTCCCCTGTGTGGGGTCTACAACAGGTCCCAGCCTGGGGTTTGGGGCTGGGGCCTTTCCCCTCTCTCTGGCTCACAGTTTGTCCACTTGCCCACTGCAACCACTGCCTCAGACTTCCCAGAATCCCACAATCCCAGAGGTCTGGAGGCTGGAAAGGCCCTCCCAGGCCACAGAGTCGTGTCCCCAGCACTGCCAACACCACCCCTGCTCCATGTCCCCAAGTGTCACAGCCACCCAGCAGCCAAATCCCCCCAGTCCTGTCCCAGCTGCAGGTTTGCAGGAGCATCCAGGGCCATATCCTGCTCCTCCTCCTCTTCAGCTCCAGGGGAATTCAGGGGGTTCCTCTGGAAATATTATCCTGGCTGCCCCTTGGAGCTGCTCTGGGCCATACAAAGAGCATTACACTGCCTGCAGTAAGCTGATTAATTCCAGCCTGGCTTTCTGCAGAGAACCACAGATGACTCCAATTCCACCCAGACTCAGCTATTTTGAAGTCACCAGATAACTCTGACTTTCTAATTTTATCTTTTGAATAAAATAAGCTCCCCACCAAAAAAACCAACCCCAACCCACCAGAAAATGACAGGCATGCACTACCAACAGTGTGTGACAAACCAGGCCTGTGGCTCTTGGGTAACTTGAATTAGACAAAGAGAGACAAAACCACCATCATTTCTCTTAGTAAATTCTTCCCACAGCTTTAACACTTTCCCTTAAAGTAACACAATCCTGCCAACATTACACCAACATCACCCTCTGTGACTTGATCTGATAGTATTTTGGAGACTAACTAGGATTAAAGCCACATTTAATACCTGGTTTCTCCCCTAAATCCCTCTACCTTCTCCCAGCTCAACTGAACTTGTAGAATCACAGTTTCTAATCTTCCATTTTATGTTTGTTGTTGTTTTGTGCAGGGATCACTCTGGGCTGGATGAACTGCCTGGCTCCAGCAGCTGCCCCAGATCCCACCAGGTGCCTTAAAACACAAGTGCAAATTTAGGTAGGAAAAAGGCCACAGTTTTGCCTGTTTTAGCATCAGAGCCCACCACCTTCCTCACCCCCTGACCTCCTCCCCACCCTGGATGTGCAGCAGAGCCCTCCCTGAGCTGAGCTGTGTGCCTGGAGCACCAACAGGAGTGCAGGGCACAGCTCCTGATGCTCATCACGCCGATGCTTTTGGACTAATTACTGCTATAAAAAGCAAAAAGCTGTCAAAGAGAATTATTCAGCTTCTGCAAGAGTGAAACAGAGATATGTGTGAGAGGAAATGGTGCCCCTTCAGACTCTGGTGGTGCCTGTAAGGATTAACTCAACCTTTGCAGCACCTACTTGTGACATTATTTACCACACCCACCCCAAAATCTCCCAGCTGCAGGGAAAAAGAGGCAGAAGGTGGCTCAGGCTACAGAAGCTTGGGGATGATGAATCTCAACTGGAGGAGTTTGAATCCAAGGCTTGTGCTCTTAGAATCACAGAATCCCAGACTGGTTTTTGTTGAAGGGACCTAAAGCTCATCCCCTGCCACCCCTGCCATGGGCAGGGACACCTCCCACCAGCCCAGGCTGCTCCAAGTCCTGTCCAGCCTGGCCTGGGACACTCCCAGGGATGGGGCAGCCACAGCTTCTCTGGGGACCCTGTTCCTCTTGCCACTATCATGCAAGTCTCACCCCTTACATCAGCCTGACAACTGAAGGGCTCAAGCTGTGGCTCCAGGGAACAGTAAATCCCATTTCCCTCCCTGGGATGTGCTGGGATGAGCTCGGCACTGGCACCATCCAGCTCCTGCCTCAGGGTGAGGGCTGGGGGCTGCCCCCAGAGGTATCCAGCTGTGGTGGTTCAGGGGAAGCAGTTTGCTGTCCCAGGGTTCCTTTTCCTGGCTGTGCAAACGGGGTGAGTCAGGGGCTGTCCTGGGGGCAGCCTCGGGGGTGGAGCAGCTCTCCAGGAGCACCTCCAAACATCCAACCAGCACAGCCAGCCTGCCATGGGCCTTGGGCTGGCTTTGGGGGCACGGAATGTGTGAGGAGCAAGATGAGAAGAAAGAGAAATTCAGGCATTTGGGAATGAGCCCATGCTTACAGAGCACCTGACCCAAGCAGAGCTGGGCTCCAGGTCCCTCCCCGCGCAGATGCTGCAGTGCCCTGAGGCCAAAGTGCTGCTCCTGCTCTTCGTGGGGAGGACAGGGAGGGGAGGGCAGAGCAATGCCTCTAACCACCATCTTTAGTCCTTCCACTCAAGTCATCTGGAAACAACAGCAGCAGCTTTATTCCCCACGACTTTTCCCTGGAAGTCAGAAAAAAGTCCCAGAAAAGCCTGTCCTCCAGCAGCAACTGTATTTAAAATATTTCCCTGTAACTCTGAACACGCCATCTGCTCCTTCTGCCAGCCCCACTGCCTTTGTGCAAGTCATCCCTGTCCACATCCTTTCTGCCAAGCAGGAGCTGTAAACTCCCATCCCCTTCCTCATTTCACCATCCACTGCCCTGCCTGGGTCCTGCTGCCAGTCCTTCCAACCCCCTCCTCCCCATGCTGCCTCCCCTCCCTCCTCCTCCTCCTCCTCCTCCTCTTCCCTGCCACCAGGGCAGCCCTGTCCCTGTCTCGTGGATTGGTTACCTGCCTTGGCACAAAGTGTCCCCACACCCTGCCAGAGTGGCCCCGTGTCCCTGAGCCTTCAGGATCACTCCAGTGTCTTATTCTGACGTCTTGATGTCCTTTGTCACATAAGGTGACCTTGCAAGGGATTTGTAAAGACTGGATATATAGTCTTTTAAACAAACAAACAAACAAATAAATATGTCTCCAGTCCCAGCCCCAGGCAGGCACAGGCAGCCCAGTCCCATCTGGGTGCACAACAGGAGGGGAAGGGGGACCAGGAGGCCACGGGAAGCTCAGTCAAGATTTTAGAGAAAGGCCAGGATTTGGAAGAGGCACCTCCTCAGAGACTGTGGCTGTCCTGCAATGTGCAGCCTCAGCTCTGCTCCCTGCAGAACAGGGGCACAAGCACAGCAGGGGGGGATGCCAATGGCACTGCACTCACAGAATCCTGGAATCCCAGAATGGTCTGGGTGGGAAAGGGCCTCAAAGACCATCTTGTTCTCTACCATGGGCAGGGACACCTTCCACAAGCCCTGTCCAGCCTGGCCTTGGACACTTCCAGGGTCGGGGCAGCCACAGCCCCTCTGGGCATCTCCTCCCAGGGAAGGATTCCTTCCCATATCCCATCTAACCCTGCCCTCTGGCAGTGGAAAGCCATTCCCATCTTGTCTGGTCGCTCCAGGCCCTTGTCCGAAGTCCCTCTCAGGCTCAATCCTGTTGTTGCCCAAACCACTGGACCTCGTGGTGCCCGTGGTGCCCCAGCTGGGGGCTGAGCCTGCCCCTGGAGCAGCGCTGGACCCTCTACTGGCTCCTGCCCTCCCGGGACACGGGCTCGGGAAGAATACAGGGATTAACTGCTCATGACAATATGGAAATCCACTGCTGAGGGCGCTGCGCCTGCCCCAGATTCGGCTGTTCTGCCGCCGCACGAGGAGCGGGGTGGGCAGCCCCGGGCGCTCCCGCAGTGGGTGACATCCTGTGCTGGGTGTCACATCGCGACATGTCACCCCCGTGCCCGGGACGGGCCCGCACCCTCCCAGGAGCAGCAACTGCTCCTGCGGGTCCCGGGGGGTCCCAGAGCCCCACGGAGGTCCCCAGAACCCCCCCGAGCCCCCCCGAACCCCACGGAGCCCCACAGAACCCCTGGGCACAGGGAGGCAGGATTGGCCCCCAAAGCTCTGCCCCGTCCCTCTCCTGGGGGATCCCTGGGCACAGGGAGGCAGGATTGGCCCCCAAAGCTCTGCCCCGTCCCTCTCCTGGGGGATCCCTGGGCACAGGGAGGCAGGATTGGCCCCCAAAGCTCTGCCCCGTCCCTCTCCTGGGGGATCCCTGGGCACAGGGAGGCAGGATTGGCCCCCAAAGCTCTGCCCCGTCCCTCTCCTGGGGGATCCCTGGGCACAGGGAGGCAGGATTGGCCCCCAAAGCTCTGCCCCGTCCCTCTCCTGGGGGATCCCTGGGCACAGGGAGGCAGGATTGGCCCCCAAAGCTCTGCCCCGTCCCTCTCCTGGGGGATCCCTGGGCACAGGGAGGCAGGATTGGCCCCCAAAGCTCTGCCCCGTCCCTCTCCTGGGGGATCCCTGGGCACAGGGAGGCAGGATTGGCCCCCAAAGCTCTGCCCTGTCCCTCTCCTGGGGGATCCCTGGGCACAGGGAGGCAGGATTGGCCCCCAAAGCTCTGCCTCATCCCTCTCCTGGGGATCCCTGGTGTCTGGGAACCAGCCCCAAACCCTCTGGGTGCTGTGCCCCAAGAGCTTGGCACCAGGTCTGCCCCCTCTGCTCCCTCCTCCTCCTCCTCCTCCTCCTCCTCCTCCTCCTCATGGCACCAGCCCTAGGCCTGCCCTGGCAGCCCCTCATTAAATTCCAAACCTCAAAATCAGCATCAGAGGGAGCAGCATGGACAGAGTAACCCAGAAATGCCTGCAAATACAGGAATTAACTGCCCATTAATTGTCTTGGGGGAAAACCACAATGAGCTCATTTTTGGCTGAGCTGTTTCTAACACGTGACCTCTTCTTTGTCACAGCCTCTTTTCCCTCTTCCACTGAGTTTGGCTTCCAGTTTGTTCACTCCAAAGCCTCTCTTTGTGTTTGCCTTTAAATTTTCTGTGCAAACCCCCATCAGATGGGCAAGAAGCTGAGAAATCCTGCACAGGGGATGTGACCACCACTGTGCCACAGCTGGGGCAGCTGCTGCAGCCAAAGTGCTGCTCCCAGCTCCAAAATCAGAGTCCTGACTGCAGGGGCAGCCCAGCACCCAGAGCATCTCCTTCCCTGGCCAGGGCAGAGCTCAAGGCCAGGCTGGATGAGGCCTGGAGCAACCTGGGCTAGTGGAAGGGGGTGGAAAGAGATGGGCTTTGAGGTCCCTTCTGAAAACAATGATGCTCCAGCCCTTTGCTCTTCTCACTTTTCATCTATTCAGTTTAACCCATCTATTATCTTTTCCTCATGGTCTGAAAGTAAATCCTTGCTGTGCTGTGCTGAGGGAGCCACTTCTGTGAGCTCCTCTCAGTTCTCCAGTACAGGGAAAATATTGCCACAAGATTTTGCTTTGCCCTGAGTCTGTCATTCAGGCACTAAAGTGAACTGACTCCAAGGCTCAAGGCAGGCTCCTGGCTGGCTCCCTCAGGCACCAAACTACAGGATTCTGTCAGGAATTTCGACAAGCAGGAATTAGTGTAAAGTGGCAGCAAAGTCATAGGAAGATGCTGTCAAAATTGATAACTTGAAGAAACACCCCCCAGCAGCAACTCCCAATCAAAGGCCTGCACGTGGGATGTCCAGAGAGATCCTTCAGGCCTCTGGCTGCCTTTGGAGGGAGATCTCTTCTACCAACACAGAGCAGATTTTCATATTTGTCCATTCTCAGGGCACTGCTGTCTGTCCTGGTCCACAAGACCCTCTAAGGATGGTAAGTGTCCCCCCAGGCAGGGCCAGCACCCCCATGGCAGGGCCAACTGCACCCCATGGCACTGTCAACTGGACTAGAAGGGCTGGCACAGGGCACACAGTGATGCCACCAGCACAGTCCCAGCAACTCCAACCAGAGGTCTCCAGTTCCTCCCCTGCATCTGAATTTCTCCCCAGTATCCCATCTATCCCTGCCCTCTGGCAGTGGAAAGCCATTCCCCCTTGTCCTGTCCCTCCATCCCTTGTCCCCAGTCCCTCTCCAGCTCTCCTGAAGCCCCTTTAGGCACTGGAAGGGTCTCTCAGATCTCTCTGGAACCTTCTCTTCTCCAGGTGACCCCCCCCAGCTTTCTCAGTCTGGCTCCAAAGGGGCTCCAGCCCTGAAGCATCTCTTGGACCTCCTCTGGACTCACCTCAGCAGCTCCACATCCTTGTGCTGTTGGTCCCCAGACTTGGAGGCAGCTCTGCAGGTGGGGTCTCACCTGAGTGGGGCAGAATCCTCTCCTTGTCCTGCTGCCCACACTGTGGGCAGAGCCCAGGACACAAGGTCAGCTCTGGGGAGGGGCTCCTACCACTGCACATCCCTCCTGGAAGGATGCTGGAAAATCCTGGAGATGTTGCAAAAAGAGACAGGAATGGTCTGGAAGCAGGTGCCTGGCAGGGGAGTGTGAGGAGCTCAGCCTCTCATACACCAAAGGAAGAGTGAGAGGTGACATGATGATCATTGTAAATGCCTTCACAGAGAGGAAATATCACCTACTAAAGGGCTCTTCAGTCAAGTGAAGAGAAGCAGCACAGACCCAGCCTCCCAGGGCTGGAACAGGTGCATCTGGATCAGAAACAAGATGCAGTCTTCAAAACAAGAGCGATTAAACAGTGGAATGCACTGCCCCAGGGGGTGCTGGACCCCTCAGCTCATGGTGCCCCCAAGTTCAGATGAGCTCTGAGACGAGCCCTGCTCCCCCACAGGCTCCAGACACAGCCCTGGGTGCCTCCACAGCCCCTGGAGAGGGGGCACAGTGCAGGCCACGGGGGTCCCCTGACATGGCACATGTCCAGGGGCTGGCACCTCCCTGCACTTAAATATTCTGATTTGCACCGTGCCTGTGAACGAGCTCCCAGGGTGACCCATTGCACCATCCCTGGAAGTGTCCAAGGGCAGGTTGGACAAGGCTTGGAGCAACCTGGGCTAGTGGAAGGCTTCTCTGCCCATGGCAGGAGGGTGGAATGAGATTGGCCTTCAGGTCCCTTCCAACCCAAACCATTCCATGATTTTATGACCACTGCATGGAGCAGACGTGGCTTCTGTGCAAAGAGATGGAGAGGTGAGAAGGTGGGAGGTGAAGGAGTGAGAGCTGTAGAGGAGAAGAGGTGGATTCCAATACCCAGCCCACTCTCTGCCACCAATATCCTCAGACACAGATTGGTAAACAAAAGCAAATGATCCAATTTGCCGTAAATTTTCCCTCTGGAGCCAGTTCTCCGTGCCCAGCGGGGTGGTGGCACGTGCCAGCATGAGTTTGCCTTGAGGAAACTCCCATTATGCACAGTGTGCGGGAAAGGAGGCAGGAATAAATGGGAATACTTGGGGAAATGGATGGAATGTGGCAGTGGTGAAGGCAGTGCCGATGGTTTCAGATGAACCCCCAGCCCGGAGGATCTGAGCGAGCGTTTCCCGAGCGGAGCAGCTGGAGCGGCGCCGGAGGATGCCATTGCCATGGCAACGGGAGGAACTCGCTGCCGCTCGGATCGAGGACACCATTCATTGTCCAAGTGCTGAGGATTTTTTAGCCCAGTTTCCAGGGACCAAGTGTTAATAACAGTTGCATCCTATTTATCCTGGGCCTTTATTGTCTCTGTAATGAGCTCTCCAGGAAAACCTGGAGAGCGTTTCCTCGGAGGCTCCACGCCAGCAGCGACTCCGAGTTAAGTGGTTTGCTTTGCTGGCAATTCCCTCCCTTGCCCACATGCTTTGAAACACAGAGCAGGCTGATTAACTATTAATAACAGGGCACTGACGAGCCACACATTATGCCCCGGGTTGTGCCAGTTGTTCCAGAGGCACCCGGAGCTCTTGCCATGGCAGTGGGGACGCTCCTCACCCTGCCAGGGGTGGCACACATGATGGTTACCCCCGTGCTCTGCCCTGTCCTGGCTTTGCCTGATGCCCCCGAGCTGCACATTCCAGCAGTTTGGGTGAGGATCAGCTCAGGTGGAAGATAATAGTGATGATGATGATGAATGACAGGACATGGCTGTGCACACAAAGCTACCCAGTGCCCCTCAAGGATAATGCCATAGCCACGTGATTAAAGCCTGGAATTCCTTTTCTACTTACTGATGGTTGGACTAGGTGATCCTGGAAGTGTCTTCCCACAGAGAATGATTCCCTGATTCTATTACATGCATTGATACTATTACTGTGCTGTTCAATTATTTCCTGTGTAGAAGGAAATCTTGGCTGGCCCCAGTGAGATCTGACTCCAATGAACCCAACCCCCTGTCCCTTTGGCATCCCAGCAGTGGTTACAGCCACCCTCACAGAAACCCACTGTGAAATCAGGGACCTCCAATGTGACCATCTCCTGGGAGTCCAGAGCAGTCCCATGCAGGGAAAAGGTTTCACCAGGGCTTTGGAAGCTCTGAACATCTCCACATAAAAGTGGTGCTCACACTGTGTCTGGATGGGATTTATTTTAGGTAGTGAGTCATTTCCAGGACTGACTTTGCTGGATGAACATCACCAGACCACTGGTGTTTTAGTCCCCCCAAAGCCCTGAACATGCCCATCAGTGTTTGGAGAAGGGAAGCTGGTTCCTGGATAGGGCTTTCAGTCTTCCCTCCAGATCTGCTGCTCTTGGCACCTTCCCAACCTGGGGGCTTGGGTGGGATGGGGGGAATGGGGTGACTGCTCTGCTGCTGAGTGATCTGCCCCATTTCAGCCCCTTCCCACCCAATCCCTGTGCCAGGCTGGAGCTGCAGTCTCTCTGTGCTGTCAGTTTGAGCCCCGTGGCTGCTGCAGCCCCGCGGGTGAGGGATCAGCCAACCAAACCTGCAGGCACTGCCAAACCCAGCTCTGCAGCTGCTTTCTCCCCAATGCAGCCCAAATCCTGGGATTTACCAGCTCTGCCAGGGCAGAACTGCCCTCTCCAGCCCCACAGCATCATTCCTGAGGATGGCAAAGGCCATCAGACCACAACAGACACTGGGGCTGCAGCTGTGGACTGGTCTCAGCGCCTTGTCCTGCAGCCTCAGACAACTGGGGCATCCCCAGAGTGCCCAGTGCCCCATGCCTGGTGCTCCCCAGCCTGCAGCCAGCCCAGAGCAGAGCTGGTAGACCCTGGCACCACGTGCCATCGCCAGGAGTGATGCAGAGCAGAGCTGCAGGATCCCAAGGCTCAGCTCAGAGGGCAGGGGCAGCTCAGACTTGCTCAGCTCTGGCTCTGGCTCTGGCAGGAGGGCACTGCTCTGGAGCCTGAAATCATTAACACAGGAAAGCTCCAGAAAAATAACACCTGTAAATGTATTTAAGACATATTTCATAGAATCTGAGAATCATTATGGTTGGAAAAGACCTCCAAGATCATCAAGTGCACCCTGTGCCTGATCCCCAACTTGCCCCCCACCCCACTGAGTGCCATGTCCAGTTCTTCCTTGGACACCTCCAGGAATGGGCACTCCAAACCTCCCTGGGCAGCCCCTTCCAGTGCCTGACAACACTTTCCACAAAGAAATTCCTTGTGATGTCCAACCTGAGCTTCTCCTATTGCAGGTGAGGCTTTGTCCTCTTGTCCTGTCAGATTCCATCATGTTCTTAACAGACATAAATCCCAACAATCAGCACATTCCAGCACCACCCTCAGGCACAGCAACCAGGCAGCAGCTCCTGTTCCATTCAGCATCTGCCACGAGTGTCATCCCTCCATGGCATTCCCAGCCTCCCACTCCTGAGCAGCCCACTCTGGCCTCGACAAACAACCCCTCCCTTCAAACCCACAGAGAAGTTTCTTTTTCTTCTTTAACCAACAAACACAGTCACTAAAGCCCCATTCTGCTTAATGCAGCTCTGCATCAAAACACCTCTGAGGCAATTCATTTTTACCAGGAGAACTTCTGAGGCTGGAATTTTCCCTGATGGCACTGCTGGAAGGCTACAACAGCCCAGCAGGTCAGCGAGTTGAAGGCAGTATTTCATCTGGCAATTTATTCAAATAAATCTTTCAAAACATGAAATAAGCTACAAAGATGGAGCCTGTCAAAGGCTGGAGCAGCTGAGCTCCTGAGTGGAATGACCAAGCAGAGCAGCAGCAGCTCTGGCCTGTCGGGCATGGGGTGCCAGCCCAGCTCCCCGTGCTGGGGACAGGATGATCCAGTGCTGGGTGAGACCACTCAGTGCCATAACAGCAATAGGCTTAAAGATGAACAAGTGTTTTCATTAATTACTATTATTATGCTCATCATTGCTCTGGTGCTGTTCCTGCTGCCACCACCCAAAGCCATGGGCAGAGAAGAGGATGCCACGTCCTTTGCCACATTGGGAAGGTTTGGCATCAGCTCCTGCTGCCAGAGCTGTGCCTCCAATCCCAGCTGCTTCTCCCAGACCTGGCACTGTCTTGCCACACCTTCCTACCCTCTGCTCTATTGAGTAAATGGGTGGCACAGGAGGTGCTGCCACAGCAGGACAAAACCATGGGGTTCCATTTTATGTTGGCACAGGACAGGAAGGGCAGGAGCTGTCTGTGCCACCACTGGCAGCGTGTCCTGGGCTGGGCCCCAGGGGCTCCAGGAGCGGTGTGGGGGCTGCAGGGGGACGTGCAGGAGGAGGACTCGCTCTGCCCCACTCATGCCATAGGCAATGGCATGACCTGGGCACTCCAGAGACATGTGGAAGGTCACCAGCAGCTCCTTGGCACTAGGTGGGGGTTTTAAAGAAGTCTTGGAAACAGCCAGGTCTGAGCTCAGACAAGACTGGGAGAGCAACTGAGGGGAATTCCAGCACAAAGAAAGGTTTTTCTGCCAATGTCTGGGGGGAAGGAGGGGCTGAGGCAAATGGCCACAAGGGCCTTGGGGAAAGAAGAGCCCCTTTGTGGTGGGCACACCGTGGGCATTGTCTGCTGGCCACTTGCCCTCCCAGCCAGCTCTGAGGTCAGCAGAGCCACATCAGTGGCACCGAGAGCTGCCCACTGTGCACTTACTTTCCTTTCTAACATTTTATAATCAGGCTGAGCTCCCTCACTGATTTCTCTGTCCCCTTCACCAACTGCATTGAGAAAGAAGAAACTATGAGACAATCAAAGAATCTTGGAATGGTTTGGTTTGGAAGGGGCCTCAAAGCCCACCCAGTGCCACCCCCTGCCATGAACAGGGACACCTCCCACCAGCCCAGGCTGCTCCAAACCCCATCCAACCCAGCTTTAAAAATCCAAGGGCTGGGGCAGCCACAGCTTCTCTGGGCACCCTGTGCCAGGGCCTGCCCACCCTGCCAGGGAAGAATTCCTTCCCAAGGTCTCACCTAAACCCACGCTCTGTCAGGGAACACACATCGAATCCTTGGGACTTACGTTGGATCAGTGTGTGACTCCAGAAGTTTCAGCCTCGTCCAAATCCAGCCAAGGGAAATGGTTTTGCTAAAACCAGCAAAGGTTGACCTGGATTGGGCTCCTTCACGAGAAATGCTGAACTTTGGAGAAACAGAGAGCAGGTAGTTGTGATTTGTGCTTGCTCTGCCTCTGCCTGCTGCTGGGAAGTCAATGGGCTGCTCAGGGAAAACCAGGAAACAAAGGTTAATCCAGCAGCTGCAGGCTGTTGGGAAGATTACAGACCTGGCAGGATCTGTGGGCTTTGCTCTTCTTTCATGGATCCCCCAAAATGAAAAGCTGCTTTGAAAATCCTAGAATTATTGTGACTTAACCCGGGTTCTCCTGGGGGTCTGATGGCTCTGACCTGTTTCTGCAGCATCTGGTGCAGCCCCACTCTCCAGGAGAGCTGGGCCCTGAATCCCAGGGAATCTGTGTCCCTCCTTCATCCTCCCTCACAGAGGGGGATCAGGCCCTGCAGTGCTGGCCCTGCTCCCAGGGCACAACTCCCCCGTGCCAGGCACAGCTGCCCTTGCTGGGCAGGCCACTCCAGTGATGCCCATTAGCTCTAATGGGAAGCTACACAGCCATTCCTCCCCATCAGGACTAATGGGCACTGCAGGGATAACGTGGTTACCTTGGCTGAGCCACAGCAACTTCCCAGCAGCTCAAAGCCAGCGGGGTCACGAGCCACGGCTTCATTTCCTGGGAGACAGCAGCCAAATTAGTCTGTCCATGGACTGGGAGAGCAGTTCATTAGAGCAGGATGATGCCAGCTGAGCAGGGCATCGCCTTGTCCCACAGCCCCCAGTGCCCTGGAGCACAGAGAGACATCCTGAGCCACAGGGGGGGAGCCCTGGACAAACCTTCGCCCCCAGCACCGGCAGAGCCGGAGGCAGCAGCGTCTGACAGCTCAACACCAGCAGCCTCTGGGACTGGGAGACTCCTCTGGGGGGAGGGAGGGGTGCAGGGAGGACAGACGTGTAGGGAGCACTCTGCCCACTCCAGCATCCCACTCCAGCATCTCACTCCAGTGTTCCACTCCAGCACCCCACTCTGCTGGACCAGTTCCTTCCCACTGTCCAGGAAGCAAAATGGAGACTCCTTGTTCACTTACTCCACATATGATTCATATTGACTTCCACTTAATTCCCCTCAAAACCACTCATAAACCACAACTTTTTGTCATGCTGCAGGGGAAGGAGCATCTTTGCATCCTTGGGATCCAGCCCAGCCTGCTCTCTGGAGCAGTTTGCAAGGCCAGACTCCTGATCCTCCTCGAACATCTTGGATTCTGAACGGAAACTTGGTTGTTTCTGGGTTTGCTTTGATCTTCGGGTTCCGTAATGAAGCCCTTTGCAGCATGAGAATGAGGATTGTGTAATGATTCCTCCCAGAGATAAGGGCTGTGCAGGAGCTGCCAGCCTGGAGTGCTGGCACTGATGGAATTGGCAACGGAGGAGCTCAGCCTTGGGATTTCTTTTCCGTAAGTGTTAGTATTTAATAATAAAGATTTTCATTTCTAATCCCAGAAAAACAAAGCAGCTGAAGAGGTTTCAGGTCTGATTCAGGCTCACAACAGCCTGGCCTGGAGGCTGGCACTGCTGCTTGGCAGAGTCTGCCCATATCCAGCATCCTGGGGCACTCGGAAGGCATCCACAGTGCAAACCCAGGGAATGCTTCACTTCTTCCCTCCACACACTTACTGCCTTCATCCACTGGAATAGGACCTTGCTCTCCCAGCTCTCTTCTTCCCCCCTCCCCATTCTGGAAGGAAACCCAGACCTCCAGTTTCACTTTTTCATGTTATTTCCATCTGCTGCTCAGGCCTGCAAAGCCCATTTTGATTCTCTTTCCTGAGTTCTGCAGACTCCCCTTTCCCTCTGTGCCCAGAATGCTGATCTGTGCTGCCTCCCAGGGTTCCTGCTCCCCCAGGGGTTCTGCCCTCCCAGGGTTCCTGCTCCCCCAGGGGTTCTGCCCTCCCAGGGGTTCTGCCCTCCCAGGATTCCTGCCCTCCCAGGTATCCTGCTCTGCTGGGGGTCCTGCCCTCCCGGGGTCCTGTCATGCCCCTGCCCAGTGGTGGGATGCTCTCCAGCTGGCAGTGGGGTCTGTCAGCTGTGTGCTCATTGCAGCTGGACTGGAGCAGGGAGCAGTCTCTTGCTCCAGCATTCCCTGCTCCAGGCCATCTGCAACCCTCTGGCCTGTGGTTGCTGTTTGTGTCCTGTTTAGGGGTCAGCTGCCAGCCCAGCTGCAGCCACAGCTCCCACAACAAACCCTGGCCCCACCCGTGCCAGAGCTGTGCCCGTCCCAAGGGGCTGGCTCAGAGCAGTGCCAGGGACCCTCAGTCCTGCAGCAGGAGGATGAGCCTGACACAGGCACCCTGAGGGGCTCCAGGACACACAAGACTCTGAAATGGAGCCAGACTTGAGTTCCTGTTCCTGCAGAGGAGCAGCCTCAGCTCCAGTGGAGGAGCAGCCTGAGCTCCCACAGGCCAGCTCTGCCCAGCACTCTGGGATGTGCCCCCTGGGTACAACCTGCTGCCTCCAGCCCCCCTGCATGTCTGTGCCATGGTGTGGTGTCTCCAGTGCACACACCCACAGCGACAGTGATGAAACATTTAAGCATCTCGTTAAACATTGAAACTGTGGGTGACCCGATGGCATCACTGGCGTCTGCCAGGGAGAACAACCCACGTCAGCAGCAGCTCTCCTGCTGCACAACTGCGTGCCAAGTGGCCTTGGTCTCAGTGCCAGGGGACCCAAGGCTCCCGAGTGCCCGAGCAGGCTGGAGGGTGGAACTGCACAGCCAGAGCCCCCCAGGCCTTCCTGGAGCCCAGGGCACCCAGCACTCAGAGTGCTCTGTGCCAGCCCTGCTGCCCTGGCTGGTGCCTGATCCTGGCGTGGCGCGTGGGCACGAGGGCTCACGGTGACAAAGGGCAGCAGTTCCCCCCATGCACGTGCCCACCGTGTCCCACATGCTGCTGCCCCTCTGGATGGGCAGACCCTGCCAGCAGGGCAGGCTCAGCACAGGTGTGGCAGCAACTCCTGGAAAGCCACCGCCTGGTGCCCGTTGGGAGGGTCCATGGCCAAGGGCAGGGCTGGGGCTGGCACCAGCACCCCACATGGCCTGGGACTGTTCCTGCCCTCTGTGCCAGCAGCTCAGGCTGCTCTCCGTGCCAGCCCTTCCTTCAGCTCCCGCTGAGCTCCCCACAGTCCCCCCACGATGTCCCCACCTCACCCCACTCCTGCAATCACTCCTTGCTCCCACCAGGCACAGCTCCAAAGCCTCCCAGGGGCCAGAGCAGCTCAGGTTTTAACCCTCCTGGGGCTTTGGCCTCTCCCCTTGCCACAATACAGATCCTTCCATTGAGGGTGGGCAGGCCCTGGCACAGGTGCCCAGAGGAGCTGTGGCTGCCCCATCCCTGGGAGTGTCCAAGGCCAGGTTGGACAGGGCTTGGAGCATCCTGGGCTGGTGGGAGGTGTCCCTGCCCATGGCAGGGGGTGGAATGAGATGAGCCTTAAGGTCCCTTCCAACCCAAACCATTCCCGGATTCTGTGATTTTAGGATTCTGTGAACACCATCCAGTTGCACCAAGGAGTAGGACCACTGTGCAAATACTGAGTGCTGTTTGTACACCCAAATCCTTCTCAAACACATTTAAATCTCTGATGCCCTCTGGGACTTTTCTGTCTACATTTTAAAACAGCCCCTGGTTATTCCTGTGCTGGAAGAAAACCATTGCCAGCCCCATCAGGCCATGGCCAGAGAATCCCCCCATCCTGTTGTAACCCCACAAACAGCTGCAGCACCTCCTGGCACCCAGCTCTCCTCAGCCAGGGGGCACAGGAGTGAGAGCTGTGACACTCCAGGCTGCAAATGCCTCCAGGCCTGCCCATTTAAATTGAATTTTTAATGTTTATGTTTCACCCCACCTCTCTGTGTAGTCACTGCACTGAATCACCTCAGTTTGATTAATTCCTGGCTCATTTGAAGGAGTCCACATGCTCTCAAGACACATTCCCTGGAAAGTCCATGTGGGTGAGGGTCATGGATCTGCCATTTGTTTGCACAGAAAAATGCCTCCTTTTTAATCGGGACATGCGAATGATTAACTGAATTTTTATCCCCAAATCACCACTGCAGAGCTGGGGGTTCATCCCCCCCCAAACCCACACCTTTGGTCTCTGGGAGGAGGTGTCAGGAGCCTGTCACCACAATAAACTGTGGAATGTCTTCCAAGAACTTAAATCAGAAACAAAATATTTATCTGTGTCTTTAAACCAAGCTCGATGCTGAGACAGACCCAGCACCTCATGACCCAGAGGCACCCAAAGCCAAGCAGGGACCCTCCTCTGTCCCTTGCCCCAATGGCTGGTGTGAGAGCAGAGAAACGAGTCCAGCTCCACCACAGCACAAAAAGTCTCTTGTGAATCCTGGATGCAATTAAAATTATTTCAGGCTTAATGATTTGAGCTGCTGCTGGTAGTGGACAGTTCCAAAGCTTAATGTTGTGTTAACTCCTCACTTTATGCTGTTCCTCAGAAGGAAACCAAGAAGGGAGAGGATCTGCTGGACCCAGGTGAGAGCTTCAAACACATGACAGGGGATCCTTGTGTCCAACCCATGCCAGGGAACCCGTGTACATGCCAGGGACCCCCTGTCTATGCCAGGAAACCATTGTGTCCATGCCATGGAGCCCCCCTGTCCATGCCAGGAGTGTGGGAAATGCCCAGTCAGCCCCACGCCCTGCAGTGGGGGCAGATCACGGTTCCCTGCCCAGAGCAGACCACTGGAGTGCTGTGGTGCTGAGCTGGGTGAGGGGCATCCTGCCCCACCTCACTCAGCTGCTGCATCCCGGGAAAACTGATCTGCCAGAGTCTCCCAGAGCAGCCCAACATCTTCCCACTGGCAGTGATGGCACCAGTGACTGCACAGCAATGGGGAGTGGGAGCCAGAACCACCCCAACCTGCTGGGCCACGAGTCACTCCAACATTTCCCCATGCTCAGCTGCCCAGAGAGGCTGTTTGAGCTCAGCTGGATGTGAATGTGGCTCTCAGGCACCGTCCCAAGGGCACACAAATTGCAGCAATCTCCACAGCTCTCTTGGTCTTCCTGCTCTCTCTCATTCTCCTTCCCCTCTTTGCCACTCTAATATTTATCCAGGCTGACAGTCTTTTACCCTCCAGGGGCTCCTGAAATATTTTGCCCAGAGCTCTTAGACCTTAAAGATGCCACTGAGCCCCCAGGAATGGGCGTCACTGGGACCTGCAGCCACCCCACCCCACCCCACTCCAGCCCTGCTGGCACCTCAGGCAGTGGCAGGAGACACCAAGGCTGAGAGAGCTGGTTGGGTTTGCTGCTGCTGGGGGCATCCATCAGTCTTTCTCCCAAAAAGCTGCTTCTAAAGGTTTGCAGGGCAAGCTGGAATGGTGTGTCCTGGGCAGTGGCCCCAGATCCGCTACTCAGCACAGTGAAAGGGCTGAGGGACTCTTGAGTTGGAAGCCAAAGGGATGCTGAGCTGGGAGCCTTAATGGCCAGGGCAGAAGTGCTCTGCTTGCACTGTACTGGGTTTGTCTTCACTGGGAATTTCAAATGAAATGGTTTATTTCCCCTGTGTTTACTGGAAGGAGAGCAGAGCAAAGGTAACTGCACAAGTTCACAGGAACAGCTTTCCAGGTGGGCACTGAGCATGAAGGATCCCTGCTCCTGTTTCCCATGCTTTCAGCTTGGCATCCCTTGGGCTTCCAGCTTCCACTAGACCAGGATGCTCCAGGGCCTGTCCAACCCCTCTGGGACCTCCCCAGATGTGGCAGCACTGCCACAGGGCAACCTTGGACACATCCTTGAAAGCCCCACCCAAACGAGCTGCGTTACACTGGAGAGCTCAGATCAGAACAGAAACCCAAGCCGGGCAAAAGGCTGTTTTCTCCACACCACAGCCAAGCACAGCGAGGGGAGCTCTCCCTCTCCCTCTCCCTCTCCAGCAGGTCCTTCCCATCCCGTCCAGGCAGTGGCTGGGCCGTGCAGCTCCGAGCTGGCCGCGTGTCCCGGGAGCTGGAGCGCTGGGCTATCATGTCTGTGATCACACTCCCAGCCTGCACAAGACTCTGCGCCTCGAGTTTAATGGAGAAAAGGTTCTGCCTGTCTGTTCCACTTACTCACATCAGAGTGGGTTTCACGTGGGATTAGTGTGTCCCTGCGAAAGCAAAGGGATGATCTGGAAAATCTGCAGGAAGAGAAATGGAAGTGCACCCACAGGACACTGCAGGCCTGGAGGAAGCAGAGCAAGATGCACCAATTTGTTGCACTAATGTGTGTGTGGCTGCCCCATCCCTGGAAGTGTCCAAGGCCAGGCTGGATGTGGCTTGGAGCAAACTGGGCTAGTGGAAGGTGTGATTAATCTGTGATCAATCTAACCCAAAATAAATGTTCTGATTACCTTTTCTATCTCTGATGTATTATTTGTGCTACAAGAACTGTGAAGGGGCTCAGACCAGTATGATTTACAGGCACACAGAAGGGATAAAGAAATAAAGGTAAGAAGGTTCCTCATCCCTGACCTCAGAAAGGGTTGATGGATCTGCTTGCACACCATGGGCCATCCCAGTCCTGTGGCAGGGCTTGGAAAACAGCCTCTGGTCTCACCAGCTCCTGGCTTCTCCTCAGTGTCCCTCCCCTTCTGGGCCATCCCTTGATGTCCATCCCTTTAGGAGCCCACCATTGGCACAGAGGAGCTCATCCCAGGCACTCTGATCCACCCGGAGATGCTGCTGTGGGTGGCACCTTCCATCCTTCAGCCCTGGACCTGAACCCTGTGCCAGGGACAGCCACCCATTGCTCCCTGTCCCACAGTGCACACCACCCAGATGCTGCATTTGGTGTTTGTTTGGGGTTTTTTTCAAACTCCAATATTAGAAAATTCCCAGGAGCTGCAATTCTTCACAAGGAGATGTTATTGCTGACAAAGCAGGAAAAAACTGCCACCACAGGCTGCTCTGCTGTGATCCTCTGAAGGAGATGCACTGCACCATGGATGCTCTTCCCACCCCAGCATGGCCAGCATGCCAAACACTGGAGCAAAACGCCTGGGGCTTGGTGTCAAGCAACCCAGCAGAGAGGCACTTGAGATAAGGTGGGAAGGAAAAGAGCAATCGCCTTTGGAGCAGCTCCTGGTTGTCATTTCCTGCTCTGGACAGCAATAGGCTCTGTGCCAGCACCAGGAGTGGCAGCTCCTTGGGTGACGGGCTCTGCTCTGCCCCACCGGCAGCACAGCACGGACACTCCTTCAGGGAGGCAGGAGGCCATTCCCCCACAGCTCCCCCAAACCAGGCCCTACACAGGGACACCAAGTCCTGGGGTATCACCAGCACCCCAGCCCGGAGCTCTTCCACACCTCAGCTACAGACAGGTTGTGGTTTTGGGGTCTAGTCTAAACCAAAATGGTAATTAAGGGAGAAAACAGCACTGTCTGAAAAGCTTTCCAGTGCCCTCTCCAGCAGACATGTTCATTAGTATTAATTACAGGGAAATCCCACACCAGCCAAGCTGATGGAATACAATTTTAACCAATTAAAAGACAAAAATCTGATGTCCTGGCCTGTGACCCCACACTCGAAACATGCAGAGCCACTGCCACATTCCCTGAACAGCAAAGGACATGAGCATCCCTCCCTGCTGGCTCTGCTCATGCTGCTCCCCTGCTGCAGTTGTTATCTGCCAGCACCAGACCCCTCTGCTTTTATTACACTCATGATATTTATATTGCACAGGAGAGGCTTTAATTGCATGAAGGCACCACTTTGCTCACAACCAGAGATTTACACCCACCTCAGCAGCTGCAGCAGCTCCAGGACAGTGCCTTGTACCCCCACCAGCCCCACAGCAGAGCCCCCAGGCTGGGGGGACAGGCTGGGGAACATGCACAGATGGAGATGGGCAAAGGCATCCCACCTTGTCCCAGGCTCCCAGCCACAGGATTGCATGAAATGCCATGGCTCTGCTCCTCAGTGTGTCTGTCAGTCCATGGCTCTGCTCCTCAGTGTGTCTGTCAGTCCATGGCTCTGCTCCTCAGTGTGTCTGTCAGTCCATGGCTCTGCTCCTCAGTGTGTCTGTCAGTCCATGGCTCTGCTCCTCAGTGTGTCTGTCAGTCCATGGCTCTGCTCCTCAGTGTGTCTGTCAGTCCATGGCTCTGCTCCTCAGTGTGTCTGTCAGTCCATGGCTCTGCTCCTCAGTGTGTCTGTCAGTCCATGGCTCTGCTCCTCAATGTGCCTGTCAGTCCATGGCTCTGCTCCTCAGTGTGTCTGTCAGTCCATGGCTCTGCTCCTCAGTGTGTCTGTCAGTCCATGGCTCTGCTCCTCAGTGTATCTGTCAGTCCATCCCACAGCTCCCACCACTCTGTGGCCACATCAGCCCCACCACAGTGGCTGGTGAGGGCAGGGCTGAGTCCTGTCCCTCCACAGGGGTCACATAAGCCTGGCTTTGTCTTCAGAGCTGCACCACCAGCATCAGCCAAGCCATGCTTCAGCCTCCCTCCTGACTCCATCCTCCCTGATATCCCCTTCCCAAGGAACAATGACTGTGACAGGCTGTTAACCCCAATCCCTGATAAGGAATTTTACTCTAAAGAAGGTTCTACAAAATCCTCCCCTAGACCAACATCCCGGCACGGGAAATCCCATCGCTGGCACAAGCCCAAAATGAACAGTACATGAGGTGCCACATGGAGCAGGTGAAATCCCCCTCCTGCTTGGATTCTCTGATGAGTGATAGAAAGCTTGAACACAGAGGCACAGGTGGGAGCAGGAGGGGAATGGGTTAATCCAAGCACTTCACTGGCTGAAGCCACCTTGGCAAAAGCCAGAAGGCTGAGGGGATGCTGCCCCAGAGAGAGCAGTGCTGGCTGTCCAAGCTGCTCCCCTTGTCACCCTGTGCACACCTGGGGCAGCTGCAGGACCCCCAGGTGGGGAGGGAGCTGCAGATACATAAATCTGGCTGTAATTGTACAAATACACTGGAGACTGTGATAAGGAAAAGCCCCAGGATTACACAGGCTTGGGAAAGGCATTGCAGGGAGAGATCAACCCCTCTGCTGCACAAAGGCAATTTGAGTCAGACAAAAATGCTCTCAATGGTTTATATTCTTAAGATGGTATCAGATTCGTTACGAAGATGGAACAGCAGGAGATGTAATTTACCTATTTCATGCAAGCACTGGATACTCTGCAACACAGTAAATTGATTTAGAGTTGGGAGGCAATGCAGTGCTCCAAGAGATTATTTATTGACCCGAGGAGAGCAAAGCCTCAGCAGGAAAAGGTGGGTCCAACCCCTACCTGCCCACCCTGGCAGGCCCCAGCACCAGGAGCTGACAGGGAGAGAGGATGCCCAGGGCAGGGGTGGCTCTCAGGACAACCCCTGGGAGGGCAAAACTTCACAGTGGGTGGGATGTCACACTTCCTCAGTCTAGATCATAATTCCTGTTAAGATAACCCCCAGCTAAGAAGCAGCACTTTAAAATACAGCTTTGAAGAGATTAATAAATTAAAACACTCTTGTTGAAAATTCCTCCCTGTGAGGGTGGGCAGGCCCTGGCACAGGTTGTCAAAGAAGTTGTGGCTGCCCCATTCCTGGCATTGTCCAAGGTTGGACGTGGCTTGAAGTAACCTGGGCTAGTGGAAGGTGTCCCTGCCCAGGGCAGGGGGTGGAATGAGATGAGGTCCCTTCCAACACAGACCATTCCAGGATTCTGTGATTCTGTTATCCATGGGAAGCTGAAGGTGTCCTGGTGGGCAGCTGATGGCTGTCACCTCCTGGGATGACATTTGCCTGTCATGGAATTCTAGGATGGTTTGCATTGGAAGAGACTCTAAAGCCCCCCCAGTTCCACCCCTGCCATGGGCAGGGACACCTCCCACCAGCCGAGGGTGCTCCAAGCCCTGTCCAACCTGGCCTGGGACACTCCCAGGGATGGGGCAGCCACAGCTGCTCTGGGCACCTGTGCCAGGGCCTGCCCACCCTCTCAGCCAGGAATTCCTTCCCAATATCCCATCTATCCCTGCCCTCTGGCAGTGGGAAGCCATTCCCCCATCCAGGCCCTTGCCCCAGTCCCCTCCCATCTCTCCTGTGGCCCCCTCACTGCCCTGCTGTGGGATGCTGCCCTTTAACAGGAGCACAGACCTGCTGAACACACCCCATCTCCAGCTCTTTCCCACCAAAGGTAATTACCTTAAGAGCTCATTAGGGCCACAGGATGTGCAACTGCTGCCTGGAAATTGTGCTCTATTTTTAGCACATCACAGTAAAAAGTGGCAGATTGACAAGAATTATCCCTCTGGCAGGAAGGCAACAGCCTTGTTAAAACTGATTTTTTTTTGGGGGGGGGGGGTGGGGGGTGGGGGGAAGGCTTAAAAAATAAGCTCCTGCCCCTCCTGAGCAGGTGGGGCTGGTGCCAGGTCCTCCACTGCCAGTGGTCCTTTTATACATCCTGCCCCAGTTCCAGCTGATGGAACCACCTGGACCGGGCTCTTGAGGATTTACAGCTGTGTCTCTGACTCCTCTGCCTTGTCCTCGTGCACAAAGAGGTCACAGTGACCCCACCATGGTCCAAAGGCAACCCTGGCTTAGTGTCACATGTCCCTCCCAGGACTGAGGTCACCTATCCCATCGGAGCAATCCTGTTTCCCATAGGGATATATGCAGAGATCATGGAGGTCCCCAGGACCTGGGAAGGGAAATGGCCCAGTCCTGCCCTCCTGGCAGCCACCACAATACCAAGAGCCCCATGCCCAGGGGTGGGAAGGTGGAGCAGGACCCCAGGAACAGTGATTGCCCAAGAAAAGGGAGATGCTCAGCTGGACACTCAAAACACCCAATATCCCAGAGGTGTTGCTCAGGGCTCTGGGATATTCCTGAGTGTCTGACGAGACCCTTTTGAATATCCTGAAAGAGGGAGGGAGGATGGAGGGAGGATGGAGGGAGGAGGAAGGGAGGAGGAAGGGAGGAAGAAGGGAGAAGGAAGGGAGGAGGAAGGGAGGAAGAAGGGAGAAGGAAGGGAGGAGGAAGGGAGAAGGGAGGAGGAAGGGAGGAGGAAGGGAGAAGGGAGGAGGAAGGGAGAAGGGAGGAGGAAGGGAGAAGGAAGGGAGGAGGAAGGGAGGAGGAAGGGAGGAATGCTGCCGTGCAGCTGTGCAGACAAGTCAGCCAGCCAAAGAGATGCTCCATCCCCAATTAATTGTATTTCAGTACCTTCAAAGGAACCCAAAATGCCCCTGGCTGTGTTGAGAGCCACCCCCAGCTGCCCCAGCCTGGCTGCTGGGCAGTGCCAATCCACAGGACCCCACTGTGCCAGTGCAGTGACAGGTCCTCTGGCACCCCTGGGCAGGGGAAGGCACTCCAGGAACACAGGGAATGCTGGGGTCACTCTGAGTCACTGATGAAATGTCAGAGAATCTCGGGCTGCCTCGCCCCCCCCACCCCCCCCTAGGGTGATGGGGAGCCAGGGGCAGTGTGTGGGGGGCTGGGTGGGTGAGGAGGGGAGAGTTCCCACAGCCAAACCCTCCCTGCCCAGCCAGCACCCACAGGCCTCCTGCATCCCAGTGTCCTTCATCCCAACCCACTGGCTGCAGGAGCCATCGGCCACCTGTGAGGGCTGTGCAAAGCCCCTCCTCACACTGAGGGGCTCTCTAGGAACAGCCTTTATGGATCCTTCCCAAATCTCAGCTACAAAACAGCCCCACACCCCATGGCCACCTGCAGCCACCCTCACAGCCCGGCAGATGCTCTCTGGAGTCTCTCCACAAGCAAGAGCAGTGTAGGAGGATGTCAAATACGCTTAAAATGTGTATGGATTGCAAGGCCATAAATATTTGAAGGGCTTGAGTGAATCTGTTCTAACGTTGTACCAAGCTCCACTGCCCCTCAGCCCTTCCCTCAGCCAGGGATGCCAAAGGCCAGAGCAGTGTATCCCGTGGCTCCCTGGCACTCCAAATAGAGCCTGGGATAATTGCAGCACTTACGGAAGAATGGAGTGCATTCACAAGAGGCTCTTCTGGCTCCTGGAGTTTATCAGAGGCTGTTTCTTCCACAGCACACCTGTAAGAAACCTGCCAGAGCACTCACCCTCTCCGTGCCTGCTCTGTGCAAGGGCTGTTTCATGCCAGGTTGCTCACTTGGAAGAATGCAGCAGCCAAACAGCCCTGGATTTCCTTTGCCAGGGCACTGAGAAAGCAGCAGGGGTGGCAATGCACAGCTCCCCCAGCAGTGCCAACATGCCAACACTACCAGCACGGCCTGCACCAGCACCAGGCTGCCCAGGAAGCTGCTGCAGATCATGGAATCATGGAATGGTTTGGGTTGGGAAGAACCTTAAATCTCATCTCATTCCACTGCCTGCCATGGGCAGGGACACCTCCCACCAGCCCAGGTGGCTTCAAGCCCTGTCCAGCCTGGCCTTGGACACTCCCAGGGATGGGGCAGCCACAGCTTCTCTGGGCACCTGTGCCAGGGCCTGCCCACCCTCCCAGCCAAGGATTCCTTCCCAATATCCCACCTAACCCTGCCCTCTGGCAGTGGCAAGCTTTATTCATGTCTAGAACAAACCCCAGGGGTCAAGCTGGGGGACAGCACCCAGCAAGGACCAAGGCATCATGCAGGACATGTGCAAGCCTCCCCTGACCCCCTGAATGGCCCCAAGGACCCCTGGCCTTGTCCCAAACCCAGATGAAGAAATCTGTCACCAAGCAGAAGTCACAGCCAGTTAAAGCCCTGTGGGCTCAAGGAGTCGCTGCCAACAAGTGGTGACAGGCTGGAGAATCATTCCCTGCAGGTTTGGGGGTTTATATCAACGTGCAAATGGGAGTGATGCCAATCTGTGAACACTCAGGGAATAAATGCTGGGGGGAAATAGAAAGGACAGCACTGACAAGGGTCACAAAAGGGAAAAGCCCATTCAGGATGAGGAGAAGAACCTTAAAATTGAGGAAGAGCCATGAATGCTGAAATTTCAATGGATCTCAGTCCAAGAGGCTGGATTCAGATGCAACCCCTGTGGCATGAGGGTCATAGAATTCCTGTATGGATGGAGGATGGACTGGCACAGTGAGGGACACTCCCAATATCCACCACACCTCCCTTGCCCTGGCCCCATCCCACTCCAGCCCCAGCCCTCCCCTCTGCTCCTGCGTTTCTGTTGCTCTCACATCTCTTCTTTTCCAATGGTCCCAGGAGCTCCAGGTATTCAGGTCCAAAAAACACTCTGTTCTCATTCCATATTTCCTTTGGAAAGCCATTCTTAGTTGCAAGCCAGAAATATTAGTCAGCAAACTATACAGTGCAAGCCTAATGAGAACTAAATCGATTCATGAAAAGTACCTGCTCAGCACGTTTATTATCTGTTTTTCAAATATAACTCTATTGGACTCCAGCTTTCCTCCTCAGTCTCAATATACTGTCCATTCCATGACCTAAATGTATAAGGCATAGTTGCAATTCCAATGAACCATCTGATCTATATATTCCTAAAGCCTCTCCCCAGCTCCAGAATGGCTGACTCAATTTTTGTCTTTCTTTATTAAAGAAGACTCCCCCATAGGCAGCTGGATGGACGTTTCCCTCGGGATCCCATCCTGTGTGCCAGAGTAAAAGCCAACAGGATCTGAAAAAGCCACTATGAGCCCTCTGAAAAATGCAAGCCCCTCATCAATATGACAGATATGCCACTGTAATTAAAGTCTTTGGTAACAGACAATACACAGCCAAAATATTCTATTTCTGCTGCAGCGTTCACCAAACCCTGATGTCCCACATGAATGAGCTGAGGGCTCTCTGGCCATGGAAGGTGCTGTTAATTATCATTTAGAAAAGCACCTCACCTGTCTGGTGAGATGCCGGTACCTGGCAGGGACTGACCCGCCTTTGTTCCCTCCTCCCACAACACCCTGACCCACCCACAGGATTCCTCCCTGCTCAGGAGTCCAGGGCTTGGGCTCTTCACTGCCAGATAGGAAAGAGTCAGGCCCATGTAAACCTCGGGTTTCCAGTGAGCTGCTCAGGGCAGAGAAAGGGCTCTCCCAGGGACGGGCAATGGGACTCGGGGTTTGCTGGGTGCTGGCGGGAGCAGCAGGAGGCTCAAACAGCCAAAGGAAAAGCACGTTCCAATGGCTGTGCTGACATTATCGGGGGCAGCCAGCCCATGGCTCCAAGCCCTGCAGCGCCCACATCTCTCCAGAAGGGATTTCCTAACCCTTCCATTCCCCCAGCACAAAGTACATCCTGCAGAACCAGCAGGTTTTCAGTCTGTTTCCTCGTCCACAGAGGAGCAGTTTCCATTTACATCAACTTTTTCTGGCCAGGACCAGAAACTGGACAATCTGGGAGAACAAACACCCCTGGTTTCCATCAGGAGAACCGGGCTCAGCCACCAGTGGCCGCTCGGAGCTGATCCGTGTCCTGAGCCCCAGCTCTGCCCTGCCCGGGGGTTACATAACCGGGCGCGGGCGGTGGGGGCGCAGCCCTGACGGGATCGGCAGCGACAGCCGCTGACTGCGCTGAGCAAAATCACGTTTCCCTGGATTTTACCCCCATGGCCCTCACACATAACAAGCTGGAGGAAACACGACAGCAGTTTGCATTCTGGGTGTGCAAAATGAACCACACTCCTCACCAAATTCCCCTTGCCATGCCACTCCTGGGGATGAAGACAATGGCACCAGGGGGGCTGATGAGCCCAGACAGGAACTGCCAAAATGTAACGAAGGGCAGAGCAGGGCCAGCAGCTTTAAAACAACAATGTAGGGAGGAACAAAGCACCCACCTGCTTCCCAGGATCCTGCAGGATCACACCTTGCAGTTACAGAAATCCCAGTTTTGCTTGGTAAAAAACCAGAGCTTTTCTCTGCCAGCACCTGAAGCACATTCAAACACCTGGCCCTGCCCTTCCTGGGCAAACATCAGACTCTCAGGAGCAGACAGAATTACTGAACCTCAGAATGGTTTGGCTTGGAAGGGGCCTTAAAGCCCATCTCATCCCACCCCTGCCATGGGCGGGGACACCTTCTGATATCCCAGATTGCTCCAAGCCCTTTCCAACCTGGCCTTGGATGCTTCCAGGGATGGGGCAGCCACAGCTTCTCTGGGCACCTGTGCCAGGGCCTGCCCACCCTCACAGGGAAGAATTCCTTCCCAATATCCCATCTAACCTGCCCTCTGGAAGGAAACACATTTCTTTTCTGGAGAGGAAGGAGCTGGTCTCCAGGACTTGGGCCAAAGAGCTGCTGGATCTCCTGCCAGTGCTGCTCCCTGTGCTTCTGCCCCAGTACCCCGACACAGACCTCACAGGCAAACACACTGCTTGGGTGACACCTTGAAAGAGAGTTCATTTCACTTTTAATTTTTTATTTTTATTTTCTAGAAGCATCAGTGTTTCAGATGCTGCTGGAGCACAGCTCAGTGAGCTGGCGGTGACACAGCACTGGGGACCTTCTCTCTGCCATTCCAGCCACTCATCCCAGCACAACAACAAAAAGCTTTCGTGTCTGTGAGTCCCAGTGAAGATGTTCCCACATGGAACCAGCTCATGTACCCTGCCCTGCTGCCCTTCACGCTCCTCTTCCTCACCAAGCAAAGAAGCTCTGGCAGCCACAGGGCTCCTGCAGGGAGCTGCAACCTTGGGCCAGGCTGCTCCATCCTCCAGGCTGCTCCATCCTCCGGGCTGCTCCATCCTCTGGGCTGCTCCATCCTCTGAGCTGCTTCATCCTCTGGGCTGCTCCATCCTCTGGGCTGCTCCATCCTCTGAGCTGCTCCATCCTCCAGCCTGCTCCATCCTCTGGGCTGCTCCATCCTCTGGGCTGCTCCATCCTCTGAGCTGCTCCCACGTGGAACCTGCCCTGGCTCCAGAAATGGTCCAGGTGTGGATTCCTTCCTATGGTGACTGAGGACAGTGGGCTTGCCTTTCTCCTGGGCATGGGCAGCAGCTGCCAGAGCTCTGCTGGCATGGGCTGGGGCACAAGGAAAACATCTCTTGGCATGGTGAAGGTGCCACAAAAAAATTGAGTAGATTTTAGACAATCATGAAGTGACACAGTGGCTTTAATGCCGATGGAAACACTAGAGGAGAAACCACAAATCAGGACACAATTTCTTGAGTTCTGAACCTTCTAATAGGTTTGTAGGAACAACCAAAACATAAGTAAATGCAAATCCTGCCAGAGGATGGGATTTAGTCCCATCCTTTGAGCAATCTGGTTAAGTGGAAGGTGTCCCTGCCCGTGGCAGGGGGTGGAATGAGATGAGCTTTAAAGTCCCTTCCAACCCAAAGCAGTCCATGATTCTATGACTCAGTGATGCTTTCCAACCATCCCCCTGCCCTGGCACAACAAACCCCAGCCCATGTTCACACACATGTTAACCACAATGTCCCTGCACCTGTCCCAACTGCTCCCATCCCCTTTGTGCCATGTGAGAGCCACAGTCTCTGCAGACACTCCCTGAGGATGCGTCGGCCTCGTAGAATTCCAGAAAATCAATAAGAAATTGCTCCCACACTGCTGGGATAATTTACCCTGGAAACATTTCAAAGAAAGGAATTTGACCTGAAACCCTTTTATTTGCAAAAGCAACTCCAAGTTTTCTGTAAGCAAACAGTAATTGGGTTTTCTGACCACAAACAAGTGGCTGATGGCAAAGGCAGGTTCCAGGGCTCTGCCCCAGCCCCGGCCTGCCCCCTCCTCTCCACAGCCCAAACAACCACAGCACTTCTCTCATGGCAAACCCTGCTGGTTCCCAGCCTTCTTCAGGAACACGTGTCATTTCTAACATGTGACAGCAGTGCCTCTGCAAACCAGGAGCGTGGAGATTTTGGAGGGTTTGCTTGGAGCCACAGCCACCCACTGCTGTTTCCATGGGAGCACACGTGTGCTCTGCTCTGTGTGTGGGGCTGGGATTCCTGTCAGTCCCACACAGACCGTGCTCACTGGGGGCAGGGCACAGTCCTACAGGCTCCTGGCAGACTGAGGAGCTGAGGGTGCCACAGGGGTTGGGTTTTACCACTGCCAAATTCCCTCCTGGCAGAGCACAAGAAGAAAATAAGCACATGCCATCCTTGAACATGTAAAGCCATGGGCCCCTCAAGAAGCTGCCCCTGAGACAACAGGGACCCCTTTTCCACTGACCCCCAAATTCACCCAGCACTCTTCAGGCAGTGCTCCAGTGTTCCCAGTGTTCCAGTGTTCCAACCCACGCTTAGGAACCCTTCACACACAGTAAGATGTGACAGGGCAAGGGGAAAAGGTTTTAAACAGAAGGAGTGTCAATTTAGATCACATATAAAGAAGTTTTTTACTCTGAGGGTGTAAAACACTGGCACAGGTTCCCCAGAGGAGCTGTGGCTGCCCCATCCCTGGAAGTGTCCCAGGCCAGGTTGGACAGGGCTTGGAGCAACCTGGGCTGGTGGGAGGTGTCTCTGCCCATGGCAGGGGGTGGAACAGGATGAGCTTTAAGGTCCCTTCCAACTCAAACCACTCCAGGATTCTGTGATGCCACACACCCCAGAGAGAACGCCTGTCCCTGCCTGAGCTGGGAAGGAATTTCCACAGACTGAGGGCACCTCCTGCAGGACCCTGCCCACTACCACAGAGGGCACCTCAGAGATGGTCTTGCTCCCCACACAGTCCTTGTCCACTTCATACATGGCTTCCAGGAGAGGCCAGTGTGAGGTTTCAGTGGCAAAACTGATGTGCCAGGTCAGAGAGGGATCACAGGGGCTTTTGGTGCCTCTGGTCCTGTGTGGGGCAAACTGAAGCATTGTGAGAGTCCTGGCATTGCCAGCACGTGACCAACAATGTCATCCCCATGTCCACAATCCCTCTGGGCTCCCAGAGAGTGACTCAAAAATTAAAAATAAGTGGGCTGCTCACGGCACTTTCAGTATTCCCCAGATACCTCTGAAAAAGCCTCCTGCTGTGCATTACCTAATTCTGACATGACAGAAGGAGCAAATTTCTTCTTGCATGATGCTGTTGTACATGTCTGCCTACAACAGCATCACTCTGTGTGTGCCCAAGTGTGTGGACACCTCTGTATCTGTCTCTCTATTTGTATCTATATTTGTCTTCCACATCATCTACAGGAAAGTGATAAGCAGAGTAGTTCTGTCAGGAAATTGGCTCCTGAGGGGGGAATCGCCGGCGGGTTCGCAGCAGGTAATGCTGTAAAACAGGTATGGAAAGGGAACAGCAAACAGACATTTTGGCTGGTGAAGAAAGAGCAGCACTGGAAATATTTTCCATGGGTTTCCAAAACAATTTGGGGTTTTGCCTCCTGTTGAAATGTGAGTGGTGTGGCTCCAGTTTTTGGTGGACTTTTAGTGGATGTTTTTCTCAGCTGCCTTCTGTATCCTTTATATTTAAAATTATATACTTAGACATAAATTTGAGAGGAAAAGGTGATGAAATGCTCTGCTCTGAATGCTCTTTTGCCTTCAAACTCATTGTGCTTTTCGGGCAGTTTCTGTCTAAGCCCCAAACCCACGAATGTGGAAATGCTGGAGCTGGAGCAAAGCCTCTGCCCTGCACAGCTCACGGAGCCCCAGCTGAGCCAGAACGATGCCCTTCTGCTGCAAATACAGTTTCAAAGCTATAAATGAAACCACGACTTTGAACAGCCAACAGCAGAGCTGGGGTAACGCTTCCAGCAGCCCTGGGAGCAGCAGGCTGGGAGGGGTGACCCAGAGATCTGGGGGGGACTGAACCAGAGACCTTGGGAGGGGTGACCCAGAGGCCTTGGGAGGGTGACACAGACACCTCAGGGGGCACTGACCCAGAGACCTCGGCAGGGACTCTCTCCATCACCACAATGTGCTGGTGCTGCTACAGGGGCTCTGCCAGACCCTCACCAGTGCCAGACCACAAGGCCAGGGGACGGTCAGAGTGCCCAACCCGACACTCTGACCCACAGCCTGGCACCCACAGTCCAGCCTAACATCCCATTTCTGCCAACAGGTGTGGCCCCATCCCTGTCCCAGCACCTGGGCTCCAGCTGTGGGGAGAAGGGGAGGCTGTGGGACAGACAGACAGCACTGCCCAGCACAGACCCTTTGGCTCCTGGAGCTGTGGGAAGCAGAGGGCTCATGGCACACATCACCTGTGCTCCCCTCACATCCCCTGTGCTCCCCTCACACATCCCCTGTGCTCCCCTCACACATCCCCTGTTCTCCCCTCACATCCCCTGTTCTCCCCTCACGTCCCCTGTTCTCCCCTCCATCCCCTGTTCTCCCCTCACATCTCCTGTTCTCCCCTCACGTCCCCTGTGCTCCCCTCACATCCCCTGTGCTCCCCTCACATCCCCTGTGCTCCCCTCACATCTCCTGTGCTCCCCTCACATCCCCTGTGCTCCCCTCACATCTCCTGTGCTCCCCTCACATCCCCTGTGCTCCCCTCACGTCCCCTGTTCTCCCCTCATGTCCCCTGTTCTCCCCTCACATCCCCTGTGCTCCCCTCACATCCCCTGTGCTCCCCTCACACATCCCCTGTTCTCCCCTCCATCCCCTGTTCTCCCCTCACACATCTCCTGTGCTCCCCTCACACATCTCCTGTGCTCCCCTCACACATCCCCTGTGCTCCCCTCCATCCCCTGTGCTCCCCTCACGTCCCCTGTGCTCCCCTCACATCCCCTGTGCTCCCCTCACACATCCCCTGTTCTCCCCTCACACATCCCCTGTTCTCCCCTCACACATCCCCTGTGCTCCCCTCACACATCCCCTGTTCTCCCCTCACACATCCCCTGTGCTCCCCTCCATCCCCTGTGCTCCCCTCCATCCCCTGTGCTCCCCTCACACATCCCCTGTGCTCCCCTCACACATCCCCTGTTCTCCCCTCACACATCCCCTGTTCTCCCCTCACACATCCCCTGTGCTCCCCTCCATCCCCTGTTCTCCCCTCCATCCCCTGTGCTCCCCTCACATCCCCTGTGCTCCCCTCCATCCCCTGTGCTCCCCTCACATCTCCTGTGCTCCCCTCCATCCCCTGTGCTCCCCTCACACATCTCCTGTTCTCCCCTCACACACCCCCTGTGCTCCTCTCACATCCCCTGTGCTCCCCTCACACATCCCCTGTTCTCCCCTCACACATCCCCTGTGCTCCCCTCCATCCCCTGTGCTCCCCTCCATCCCCTGTTCTCCCCTCCATCCCCTGTGCTCCCCTCACATCCCCTGTGCTCCCCTCACATCCCCTGTTCTCCCCTCACATCCCCTGTGCTCCCCTCCATCCCCTGTGCTCCCCTCACATCCCCTGTTCTCCCCTCACATCCCCTGTTCTCCCCTCCATCCCCTGTTCTCCCCTCACATCCCCTGTGCTCCCCTCACATCCCCTGTGCTCCCCTCACATCCCCTGTTCTCCCCTCCATCCCCTGTGCTCCCCTCACATCCCCTGTGCTTCCCTCACATCCCCTGTTCTCCCCTCCATCCCCTGTGCTCCCCTCACGTCCCCTGTTCTCGGGGCTGCAGCGGAGCCGCCCCTGCGCAGGCAGTGCTCTCCTAACCTACTTCCCGGGAAAAGCAATTGGAAACTCTCAGAAGATAAAGAGATAATGAACAAATAACCTTCATGGAGCCAGTGCCGCAAACCCCCAGGTTCCCCTTTGTGCTGCTGCCTGATATTAATGATCCTGTCAAGGCTTCTAAAGAACTTTGTGCTCCATGTGGGAAATGGGGGGTTTGTCCCAGAGCACAGCCAGGAGCTCGTTTTCATTTCTTCCCAATCTTACACAAGAAAGTTCTCACATTTTGCACCTAAGAAACTGTACAATTATTTTCTCACATCTCCAGGTTCCTGTAGTACTACTGGGGGTTGAAACAAAACACCACTGTCTGTTCAGGAAAATGCTTGATGGGTCGAGCAATGGCAAATCATTAATTATTTCGAGCCTTTTATGCCACCACTGACACCACAGTGAAGAATTTAAAACATTTCCTCAGACAAGCAGCTCACTCACAGCAAACCACAGCACAAGGGCACTGCTTGGTGTTCCAGAGCTTGTTTTCTCCGACACACTGTGAGGAGCCTCTCCAGCAATCTGCTCCCTGTTCCTGCTGGAGGCTCAGAGCACGAGGGGTGAAACATAAACACACAGCCAGGCCAGACCCTCACCATGGAGATGAGCAAAGCCCCTTCAGGAACGGCTGCCCCTCTGGCAGCCCCACTGCTCCCTGGGGACCCGTCTCAG
Organism: Pithys albifrons albifrons; assembly: GCF_047495875.1. NCBI lineage: Eukaryota > Metazoa > Chordata > Aves > Passeriformes > Thamnophilidae > Pithys > Pithys albifrons. The sequence continues at coordinate 21,564,857 of NC_092470.1, read as the reverse complement.
GGCAGTGACACCCACCAGTGGGGCCCTCAGCGGTGGGCAGAGTGCTGAGGGATGGAGCAGAAACAGGCACTGCTGCTTCTCTCACCTGATGGACCCCACGCTGCAAACCACCACCTTTACTGCCTTAAAAAGAGCCTCCATGGCCTGTAACCCTGTTAAATACCAGCTGTGCCCAGTCAAGAAGGCCCAACATCTTCATGTTCAGGCAGCTGCTTTCAGCCTCTGAGTCCTGTGAGACCCACAGCCCTGTTCCCTGGAGACAGGGACTGACCCCAGAGCCAGCAGAGATGGAGAGTGGGACAGTGTCATCCCCAAACCAGCAACCTACTGGAATGCACAAAAACCCCACCAACAAAACCGTTCCTGGAGGTGCCAATCCAGCTGCCCTGACCCGCTGCACCCTCTGCCTGCAGCAGCTCCATCCCCCCAACAGCATCAGGGGGAACCCAGGGATGGGCTCCTCGTCTGCTTCGATGGGCTGTTTGGGAGTGAAAAAGAGGGAAAAGAAGAGCAAGGATTCATTCCAGCTCAGACAATGAACTGCTCGCTCAATATGGGAATATTAGCCAAGTAAACCGTGGCTAATCAAATGAAAAAGGCTTTATTTAGAAGCAGAATGCTCAGGTATTAAACAGCAGCACCAGAGCCCTACTCACACACCTTCAGCAAGCACAGCCAGAGGTTGGTTTTGTGACAGGTTTAACCAGGGCCATTATCCAAAACGTAAATAAACCCTCTTAAAATCAGCTCTGCCTCCAAGTGCTGCTTCCTTCTGCCCAGCCACGAAGCCAAATGACACATCAGAAGGGCCACACTTCAGGGAGGGCACACAGCCCATCCACACCCTCCCTGTGCCAGGGCGAGTGGCACGAACACAGGAGCACAGCAGCAAAACCACAGGGCACAAAGTTGCAGGGGCGGCTGCGCTGCCCAGACTGTGCCAGGACCCACAGAGCTGCTGTGCCACCCCGGCTCTGCTCCCGCCAGTTCCTCCAAATTCAGTACAAATAGAAAGGCATAAATCGGGTCCAAGAGGGGCAGAACCAGCCTGGGTGAGGACACACTGTGGATCTTGGCAAGACGTGAGATCTCTGTGCTCATGAGGGAATGACCTTCAAAACTCATTCAGCGCTCGCAGCCTGCGCCGTGACGGCTCCCTCACTTGTGAGACATTACACATTCCTGCTCTGCTCTCCCTAATTTCGCATGGACTATAAATACTTGGCTTGTAAGGCAGCAGGAAAGCAAGAGACAGCAAAGATTGAAGTGGGGTAACCTTGCTTGGGAGGGTAACGGGAGCGAATCCTGCAGCCCGCAGGTCACGCATGCTAAATAGCAGGATTCCCTGCTTACTATGCCGCACAGCAAACACCCACCGGAATGTGGGATCAAGTAGTATCTTCTCTTTAAAAAAAGACATGCAAAATGACGACACCTTGTCAAATTATCTTAAGGGCAGAAAATCCAGATTTTTCTGAACTGTTCTGCCCACACTTTCTCTCCCAAACTAGTTTTCCACTTAATTTGTATTAAAAACAACCTCTGAGAGACGAATTAGTTTAGCTTATACAAAACAAACTGGGCTGCCGTTAGAGCTGTTTACTGGGTCACACTTTATAACCCTGGTGGGGGAGGTGAGGGGGGACCGGCAGCATTCCCACCGTTCTTCAGTGGTATTTGCACAAATCATCCTATTCATCGATTTTAGACTATTTAAGCGAAAATGACGGTGCCTCCCACAGCCTGCAGCAGCCTCGGCAACCGTTCTTTGGCATTATCGCCTAAAGTGCGTTAAATGAAAGGAAGTTCCCCCCTCCTTGTCATCACAAGACAGGAAGAACTGGGGGTCCCCAAGCTGGGCGGTGGGAGCTGTTGCTGCTGTTGCTATTGACGTGTTTGGTCACCTTTTCCCAAAACTCTGCCCCGAATTTTCCGCCGCCCCCGGGCTGGGCTCAGTCCAGCCGCCTCCAGCAGCACCCCCTGCGTGCGGCTCCGCACAGCTCTCCGCGAGCTCCTTGCAGGGCTGGTGCTGATTGCAGGAAGGAGGCAGAGGAGCAGCCAGCGCCGGGGATGCTCCTCGCAACCCCCGGTCACACGGCCCCGGTACCGGGCGAGTTCCAGCGGAGCCGGGGAGCGCATTTCCCTAATTTTTAGCAATACGACATCCCTCGACATCTGCGCGCTGAGCGATGCCCCGCGCAGCCCCGGCAGCGACTGGACCCCGGGCCGGGAGCGCCGGCCCCGCTCCGTGCTCTGGTCCTGCCCCCGGTGCCGGTGCCGGTCTCGGTCCTGCCCCCGGTGCCGGTGCCGGTCTCGGTCCCGCCCGGTACAGAGGCGCGGGTGGCGGAGGACGCGCGCCCCGTCCCCGCCGCTCCGGACGATTACAAAACCCGAGCGCACATCAGGGCAGAGCCGGGCGGTGATCAGGGAGGCACAGCGGGCACCGGGGCTGCGGCGGGGCCGGGAGGGTCGGTCCCTGCCCCGCAGCACTCCCGTGCATCCCTACCCCGCTGCACGCTCTGTCCATCCCTGCCCCGCAGGATCCCCCGCACTTCACTTCGCATCCGCGTCCTCCCCGCGCTCCGCGCAGCCCCTGCCCCGCTCCGGCCCCGGCTGCGCCCCGGGACCTGCGGGCATCCCGGTGCCGGGGCAGGCGGGCGGGGGCTCAGCCTCCCGAGAGCCGGGGGGCGGCGGGGCCGCCTTTGTTGGCGGCGCGGGGCAGCACCGGGGCCGGCGCTCCGCTCTTTTGTCTGGCGGGGCCGGAGGCAGCGCGGCCGCGGTGCGGGTGCCGCGGAGCTGACCTGGATGGTGCAGGTGTACTCGCTGTCGTCCAGCAGCCGCACGGTGCAGTTGTACTCGCGGTCCAGGTTCCTGCTGCTGCCACTCATCCACCTGCTCAGCATCTTCCCGGGGCGCGGCGGACGCTGGCGGCGGCGCTGGCGGCGGAGCCCCCGCTCACATCCCGCTGCCGGCGCGGTGCGGGGCGGTGCGGGGCGGTGCGGGGCGGTGCGGGAGGTGCGGGGCGGTGCGGAGGTGCGGGAGGTGCGGTGGGCGCGCCCCCCGCCCGGTTCGGCCCGGCCCTGCCCTCGCTGCGGGCGGAGCGGAGCGCGATACCCGTGCCCGGTGCCCGTGCCCGGTGCCCGTGCCGGGCCGCGGCGCTCGGCGCTCGGCGGGCGGGGAGAGGCAGGGCCGGGGGGCGCCCGGCGCCGGCTGCGGGGGCCAATCTCGGCGCGGCGGCGGTGACGGGCTCCGCCGCAAACCAATGCGGCACGGGCGGCGCGGCCCCGCGCGGGAGGGGTGCGGGGGCTCCGCGGGCGCCGAGGGGCGGCGGGGCGGGCGCTGCGGGGGCACCGAGCGCTGCCGGCTCCGCTGCAGGTGGCCGCACCCCTCACCCGCTCCCCGCAGCCCGACTCCCACCGAGGGAGTCCCCCACACCGGGGGGCAGCTGGGCAGGGCAGAGGGGCAGCCCCCGGTTCGTGGGAGCAGCCCCCCAGCTCATGCCTTGTGGGGGCACTGAGCCCTTTGGGCCGTGTCGAGAGGTCGGACACGTGGTCAGGGGTATCTGCACCCCAGACTGCCCGAAGAGAGAGCTGAGGGGCTGCACCAGGGACTTCATGGCTCCAAGGCCAGCAGGGGACCAGGCACGACCCAGCAGGACCACAGGTCACTGCCAAAGCACCAGACTGTGCCCAGCTCTCTCCCTGGAGCCCAATTCCATTACTAAGCTGGGATCGTTGTGGAGGGTCAGCAGCTGCTGTGGCGCTTCGAGCAGAGCTGAGTGTCAGTCCAAGTGCCAAGGTGGCCCCCAGGGCATGAGCTTCTCCATTAGTGTTAATTTGTTAGGGAAGGAAACTTTCAAGTCTTTGGTTCTTGGACAAAATGGACTCAGCTATCAGTGTTGTTGGATACAGCTGGTGCTGCTCTGGGGAAGTGAAATAGCTGGTGGCAGCATGAGCAGTGACCTGGAGGGGTGGGAATCTGGTCAGCTCTGCTGCAGGTCTCTGCCTCCAGCCTTGCCCATTCCCTGGCACGGTGTCACACTGCCCATGGCAACCCCAGACTCCCACCCAAGGGCTCAGCACTGCTCCCATCACCACCCTGGCTCCACACACACTGCAAATACCCAAATCCAACAGGCCACAGTAAGGATCCATGTTAAGCTGATCCCAGTCCATCCCACTGCATCACAGGCCCTGTTCCCACTGCACCTTCCTGACTCAGCTCAGCTTTCCCTGGAGACCCACCTTCATCCCCTCCAGCTGCATTTCCAGGCTGCAGTGCTGCTCCCATCCTTCCCCCAGGAGCATCAGCCTCCATGGACTCCAGCTGTCCAACTGCTCCCCATGCTCTCTCTAATCCAGCCTTCCTCATTCCCTGCCTTCTCAGCCAGAAAGGTGGTTTACAAGGCCATCTTCCTTGCCTTTCCCAAGGTAGTGCAGGCTCTCTTCCCACCAGCCCTTTCCAGACCTCTCCTGGCTGCAGGGCAGCATCTTTCCCTGCACCTTTTCCCAGCTCCCCTGGGAAGGAGAGCTGCTCCAAGGCCAGTGGCTCTCCAGGCTCTCCTATCTCTGCCCCACTGCCCCTCATGTTGGGAGCCCATACCTTGGTGTGTGGGGCTGGGATTCTTTGGGATCCTACAGTTCAGAGTGATGAGAGATGAGTCTCTCCCAGCCTGTGCCCCAGTCCCAGCCAGGCTGCCTATCAGGCTGGATGTGTCCTGTGGAGGGACCACTGAGGAAGGCTGGGCTTGGTTGTCTTAGTGTCCAAGTCCAATTAATGCAAATGCCCAGTTAATGCAGGCAGTGGTGCTGCAGTGGTGAGCCAGAGGCAGTGGCTACACCCTGGAGAGGACATTGTTCTGCTGCAAAACATGTCAGCAGAGCCAGGGCCTTGCCCTGTGTGGGCTGTCTGTCAGCAGACCGACCCCTGCAGCTTGCGGGGCCAGGGCTGTGCCCGGCACGTTGTGGGAGGCGTGAGGAGAGCCCGGAACAACAAGGGCGCTTTTCACAGCCCCGGCCCCGGCCGGCACCATCTGGGCACTTGTACAAAGATGCTTGTATTCACCAAAGGAGCTGCCACTTTGTCATGGATCCCACTCTGCATAAATTGTTCATCTGCCTCCGAGCTCCCCTTCTGAACCAGCTGAGCTGTTACTGAAGAATGGGCTCCTGGGCCCTGGCAGGTGCTGCTTTCAGCCCGAGCAGCAGCGGCTGCTCCAGCTGAGCTGAGCGGCTCAAAGAGCGGCACGTTCAGAGGCGGCACCGCCCGGGCCACGGCGTCCCTGCAACTGCTCCTGCACCGAGGGAACAGTTTGGGTGAGATTCCACTTTTCTAGGGTTTTTTTAAAGCCCTTCACTGAGGCAGCACAGGTGCCCCTTGGCTGAGTTCAGCCCCCTCTCTGCCTCCGACTCGTGCTCGGAACAGGGAGCGTTCCCGGAGCCAGACAGCTCCACGCTCCTCGCTCCAAACACCTGACAAGGCTTCCACTGAGCATATCAAAGGCTGGCAGATGCCTTTATAAAAGTACTCTCTGTTTCCCAGCTTTGATCGACAAGAATGCGCTTTCCATGAGTAATGTCTTTTTCTTTCCTTTTTAATAATTAATACAGTAAATCCTACAAATTCTCCCTATTTGGATTCTCTGTCACTTGCAGTTTTGAGTTAAAAAACCCAAAATGCAGCTTTCTGAATGCAAAGTGAGTCCTTAGCTGCGTTTGTTTTCCAGCAGGTTAAATTTCACTAAGAGTGTTGTACAGATTGCCCAGAAAACCTGTGGCTGCCCCATCCCTGGGAGTGTCCAAGGCCAGGCTGGACAGGGCTTGGAGCCTTGGAGCTGGTGGGAGGTGTCCCTGCCATGGCAGGGGGTGGGACTGGATGGCCTTAATAGTCCCTTCCCACCTAAACCACTGCAGGATTCTGGGATTCTATAATTTCAATAGAAAATGCCATGCATTATCTATTATCTACATAATCTCTTTATTTACTGTCCATAATAATTTATGACCCACAGCTGGCCAGAGCTTTGAGAGCAGATGCAGGTGTGTGGGAGGTGTGGAGAACAACCCCGGGGTGTTGCCCAGGTCAGGCAGAGCCTGGGGATGGTGAGTGCCTGGCACAGAAGGTTTAGCTGGAGACCTCTGTTCAGTCACAGTGGGAAAGGATGGTTGTTCATCTTTAAATTATGTAAATGTCTGTAAGCAATAATACTTATTGTGCCCAAATGACCAAAATAAAGCCCTCTGCTCTCCCTTGTTCCGGTGCAGCCTGCTGTGTTTGGATCCACTGGGCATTTCCCTGTCCTGGTGCTGGAGTGGGGCTGCAGCTCTGCTTTGCCTTCCAGCAGGTACCTCAGTGGAGGCTCCACAAACCCAGCTCTCCCTGCCTGAGCTCCAGCAGGAGCCCAGTGCTGGCCAGCACAGATGTCACAGCAGGGCCCAGCTCTCCCTGCCTGAGCTCCAGCAGGAGCCCAGTGCTGGCCAGCACAGATGTCACAGCAGGGCCCAGCTCTCCCTGCCTGAGCTCCAGCAGGAGCCCAGTGCTGGCCAGCACAGATGTCACAGCAGGGCCCAGCTCTCCCTGCCTGAGCTCCAGCAGGAGCCCAGTGCTGGCCAGCACAGATGTCACAGCAGGGCCCAGCTCTCCCTGCCTGAGCTCCAGCAGGAGCCCAGTGCTGGCCAGCACAGATGTCACAGCAGGGCCCAGCTCTGAGTCTGTCCTGATTCCAGTGGTCAGCAGAGCTCTCAGCACTCCATTGCAGCTCAGCTGGATTCAGCCCTGGGCAGCTCTCCCACTGCCTGGGCATGATTCACTCTCCCCTCTGCTCTCAGCTGTCTGCACAGTGAGAATGGACAGGAACAAAGCCCCAAACCAAGCCCTCTCTTATCACTTCATTTCCTGTTTGGGGTTTTTTGTTCGTTTTGTGTTTTGTGTGTTTGTTTGTTTGTTTTCATTTTCTTCCTGAAAAGATTTGGAAAGGAAGAAAGAGGCTCACCTGGTTATTGCAACCAGCCACAGTGGAGCTGAGCTCCTTCCCATTTACCTGCTCTGAACATCACATAATTGTCTGTCACCTCTTCACACAATATTTTGCTACAATAATGAATAATTATAACACTATGGCAACCGCCAAGGGCCCCAGCACTGGCTCCAGGCCAGTGTTTTAGCGCTGCCTGTTGGTTACAGATGGGAGATCTTTAAAGGGGATGCAGTAGAGAGAGTGTTCCACCATCAGTTCATATTTGGGTCTGGGGAAACCCCTCAGTGAGTGTTTGTTCATTGTCCACTCTCAGCTGAGCACTGATGGCCACACAAAGCATTTGGACCAGCAGCTGAGTTGTCTCATCCAGCAAAATTGGGTTAGTAAGTTCTAGTATTTTGGGCTCAGGTGCTGCCCTCAGACACAGCTCACCAGCAGTGGTGGGACAACCTGGGGAAGGGACACGCTGTGCCAACAAGAACCCTGAGTCTCGTTTCTCCCATGCTTTGTCCCAGCTCGAGGGGGAGGAGGATTTTGTGCTCATACATATTTCTGTGTGGGCCTTTGGCCCCTTTATTGTTTCTATATATCCTGGTATTATTTCTGGCAGCACCAACTGATGGGAAGGGGCTGCTGTGCCAGAGGTGGCTTTATATGCCACGAGGGGTGATCATCTCCCACCACACTCCTGTAGGGTTTGTCATGCCAAGCTGAAGAGAAAAGAAGGTGGCAAAGGTAAGGAAAGAAGGAGACAAAGTGAGAGAGAAGGAGAAGAAAGGGGGACGAGGGAGGAGAAGAGGGTGGTGAGGATGGAAATTAACTGTCAGAGGATCAGGAGTGAAAGAAGGGGCTGGAGCCATCTCAGCAGCCTCCCCACGGGTACCCACAGGGACACAGGCTGGAGCATCCAACTCCCCAACTCCCAGGCATGGACAATTTTAAACATAGTTTGCAATTATAACCAGGGGATAAAATTTCAGCCTATTAGAGGAGGTGGAAACCTGCAGGGTGATGCACATTAATTACTGCTGACATCCAGGACAGGCTCATTAGACAGAGGTCTTCTCCAGTTCCAGCACACAACTCCTGGTTTGAGGCAGATATTTCAGGGAGTAATTACAGAGCCTGTGCTGCTGGGCAGGTCAGAGGAGCTGGCCATGGCCACCCCAGCACTCCTCCTTCAGGGCTGGCCCACCAACCTGCAGGAGACTCACACACTCAGTATTTTTCCAAAGGAAAGACATCACACAAATCCAAGGAATGTTAAAACAGTGTTTGCCAACAAAAGAAGTGGGGCAGCCCATCACCCTCAGACAAGCTCCTAAATCTCCAGTGTCTGGGCATCATGCAAGGAAAATTCATTTGCCTGGTGAGTGTTTCAGGCAATGGGCATTGCTTTCCTTAACTTGCTTTTATTTTTCTCTTAAATATGTTTAAAATTACTTTCTTCAAAATATTTCTGGTAGAATCCTGTTGTCTGGAGGAAATGGATTCCTGTGGTGCTGCTACAACTTCAAGTGCCTGGGTTGGATATTTACTGCTGTATTATCTTTGTTCTGTATCCAGGCTTTGGACAGTCATGGCCATGAGAGACCAGCAAGGACAATTATTTGGGCCTTTGCAGCCCCGTCATGAGGCTGCCAGCAGGGAGTGGGTAATCCCTGGCTTTTTGGAGGAATGAGCAGTCCCTGCACATCTGGGTGGGAAGAGGCAAGTGATGTGTGAGAGCTGTGCCAGGAACACCTGTAAGGGCAGTGCAGGCACTGGGACACTCCTGTGCCCTTGGGTGGCATCCCTTGGATGGCACAGATGTATTTCAGCATTTCAAGGCTGGGATAAGGAACCTGGGGCTGTGCAGGGTGGGGCACAGGCTGATGAGCCCACCCAGCTCTGCCAGCACCTGGATTCTCCTTACTCTGCCATTTGAGCAGTGCAGTGAAGTTCATAGAACCACAGAATCCTGGAATCCCAGAATCCTGGAATGGTTTGGATGGGAAGGGACTGTTAAGCCCATCCAGTGCCACCCCTGCCATGGGCAGGGACATCTTACAACAGCCCAGGCTGCTCCAAGCCCTGTCCAGCCTGGCCTTGGACACTTCCAGGGCTGGGGCAGCCACAGCTTCTCTGGGCACCTGTGCCAGGGCCTGCCCACCCACAAGGGGAAGGATTCCTTCCCAATCTCCCACCCAGCCCTGCCCTCTGGCTGTTTGCTGTGCAGATGTGCCCTAACACGGGGCTGTCAGGATGAGATTCCCCTCAGGTCCCGCTGAGGTGGCACTGGCAGCTGGCAGGGCTGTGCCATGGCCGTGGCACGGCACCATCAGGCACAGCCCAGTTTGTGGAGGGGCTCACCAGGGACTGGGGATGAGGTTTTTCTAATCAGCAAATTGTCAGCAAATGCAGGATCACTGCTGATAAAACATATGGATGATTAAGAGCCTGGCAGGAGAGTCACTAACAAGGAAGAGCAGCTGAGGCAAACAGTGCTCCAAAATGCTCCACTCATCCACACAGAGAGTGTCTGAATACACCTGGGAATAAAATTGGAAAGGTGAGGGCAGGCCCCTGGCTGTGGCCAGACACTGGGCCATGGGGAGGATGCTGGAAATCACTTCTGGAAAGCTGGGAGGACACATGGAGGAAAACAATGCACCAGGAGCCTCCAGGATGCCAGAAGAGCAGGGCAGTGAATTTGTCCATGGAAAATTCAATTTGGACCAACACTGGAGATTCCCATTCAGGCTGGTGTATGAGTGTTTAACAGAGATGTGCAGAGAGTGCAGAGAGGAGTAAAATCCCTGAGAGGCTGCAAAAACACCCCACGAGCTCCATCTGCTTAACTTCCATGGGATCCAGAGAGCTGCCTTTATTACAGTGTATAAATATCTTTATTGTAAGGAAAGCACCTGATGGTTTAAGGTGCTTTTATTTCACACTGAAAGGCAGAGATGGTGCCAACAGCTGGGAGTCAAAGCAGAAGCGGAGCAGAGAGGAAGCACTGAGGGCTCACCAGGCCAGGCCACCCTTGGGAGCACCCTTGGGACCCCCCACCCTCCTAAACCCCATCCCTACAAAGTCTGTCCCACTGGAGCTCAGGTTCCTGCCCACCGATGAGCCTCCTCTGCCAGTTCTCCCTGGCCCTGAACCTGTGACTGGTTTGGACCCTGGAAACCAATTTCTGAACGTGGTTCTTCAAAAAGCAGAGAGAGAAGATGAAAGGAAGAGGAGCTAAAAACGAGATAAAGGCGTGGAAAGCAAACAGCAATTAACCTTCCTGCTCCCAAAGCCTGGACTGCCAGAGCTCAGCACAGCGGCCCGGGGAGGGAGGGAGGGAGGGAGGGAGGGAGGGAGGGGAGGGGCAGCACCCGCACCCACTGCAGCACTGCCCTGCGGGGTGGGCACCAGGGATGGCACAGCCCTGCGGGGTGGGCACCAGGGATGGCACAGCCCTGCAGGGTGGGCACCAGGGATGGGCACCAAGGATGGCACAGCCCTGCAGGGTGGGCACCAGGGATGGGCACCAAGGATGGCACAGCCCTGCAGGTTAGGAACCAGGGATGGCACAGCCCTGCAGGGTGGGCACCAGGGATGGGCACCAGGGATGGCACAGCCCTGCAGGGTGGACACCAGGGATGGGCACCAGGGATGGCACAGCTCTGTGGGGTGGGCACCAGGGATGGCACAGCCCTGCAGGTTAGGAACCAGGGATGGCACAGCCCTGCTGGGATGGGCTGGATGGGCACCTGCTGGTTCTGCTGCCACTGTGGGCACGGCCATGTGCATCTTGGGGAGGGATGTCACCCCCATGCCCACGGTGGCACTGGGAACAGGGCACAGAGGTCCATGTCCCAGCTCTGTGACACTGGGGAGATGGAGGGAGGAGGCTTTCCCCTGTTCCTGCCTGGCACCTGAGCCAGGGCAAGGTGACACAGCCTGGCCCTCAGAAAGGACCTGGGCAAAGCAAAGGATGCTGAGCCCAGGAGAGACAGAGAGCACAAGGTAAAGGTTTCCTGCACAGGCAGAGAGCAAGGGCAGCTGGCACGGTGTGGGGACAGGGAGCGGGGACAGGGTCTGGGGACAGGGTCTGGGGACAGGCAGATGGGCCCAGTGGGATGAGAGGGCAATCTCAGTGCAGCGCTGGTGGGACTCTGGTCCCAGGGTCACTCCTCAGTCTGTCCCTCAGCTCCCACCACCCTGAGCTGCTCTCCAGGCACAGACCTGTGGCCACACTCCCTGTGCCCAGGGCCAGGCTGTCCCCCCAGGCTGAGCCATGGCAATACGTGGCAGAGCTGCCAGAATCCTTCAGAGTGGGAATACTCATAAATATGGAGTGGCAATGAGCTCAGTCAAGAGCAGAGCAGCTCGGCAGAGAGAGCAGCTCCTGGCAGAGCCATTGCCATGGTACCTGTCAGCAGCTCCACATTGTTTCACACGTCCCACTGCTCTGAAAGGAGCTTTTTTAAGCAGCAGCATTTGAAAACTGAGCAATGGAGAAAACTGTCGTGGCACCCTAAACCAGTGAGCTCAGTGTGCTTGGTGACCTGTGTTAACCCAGTGTATTCCAGAATGTGACCCCCTGGGAGCACTGACCCCGAGCCACACACAGCCTGTTGCTGATGTTTTATCACATCACAAATCATTTCAGTAGTGAATGGATCCCCATTAACCTGGAGATTCGTAAGAGTGGCAAAATCACACTCAGAATGGGAGTTTCCCCATAAGAGAGGGATTTCACCACAGTGCTGGTGTATCCACCACTCTCCCTCCACACTCTCCCATGAGGTCACTGGGTACTTTGCAGAAGCACAGAATTATTAAAGTTCCAAACTCTGACAACTCTTTCTGTGAAGAAATTCTTCCTGATGTCCAACCTGAACCTCCCCTGGCACAGCTTGGGGTCGTTTCCTCTTGTCCTGTCACAAGTTGCCTGAAAGAAGAGTCCGACCCCCACCTCACTTCAGAGAATTAGAATAATTAGAATAACTGTAATCAGAGATTGCAATCAGGCCCGTTGGAGTTTTCCATCAGCTCTTGGCCCCTTCTCCCAGTGATGCCATGGCTGGAGCTGCCCCTGCCAGCACAGAGCCACTGGGATCAGGCAGAGGGGCAGGACCTGGGAAAGGACCAGGGTGTCACACCCCCCCCTCTGCTGGACAGGAGCCAGGAATGGTTGGCACTCACTCCCAGAGCACCCACAGCCCCTCCAGGCCCAGCAGCTTCAATGCCATGGTGTGCCAGGGGAGAAGACGGGGTTCCCATGGGAACAGAACGTGCTGACACGGCCAAACTAAAAAAAGAAAGAAGCAGCAAAGTCTGTGCTCAGCAGGCCGAGGTGGCCATGGCCCCACGGTGGGGGCATCTGAACTGCCTTCCCCTCCCCTGGGCTCAAAGTAAGACACTTCTAAACCTCCTCACATCAGAACCCTGGCTCGGTTCAGAGCCACGAGGCAAAGTTCTCTTTACCTGCTCTGGGTGTTTTAACTCTGCCAATTGCCTGCAAGATGAATTTTTATGCAGGGATGTATCGTGCAGCCTCTACCTGAAACCACATGAAAGGAGATGGAGCATCCCCGGGAAATCCTGTTGGGGCATTTATCTCCCTCATGATTGAGATAAATAAGGCAAATTAAACTGCCATATCGTTGTAGCTAAATTATTTGTAATGACAACATGAACTGTACTGGCTGTGTGATAATTAAGTGTCCTGGAGTTGGTTTGGGAAGATCTTTAGCTCAGAGAGATGTTTCTCCTTCTGTCAGATCGAAGCGACGTGAGTGGTGGATGGGACTCGGTGGAGACGCTGCTGTTGGACGCCCATTCCTGCAGCAGGAGGGCACAGCTCCTCCCTGCCAGGCTGGGAGAGGTGCTGCCACCCCAGCTCCTCTCTACAGCACAGCCTTGCTGCGGCAGAGCTGGGCAGCCTGTGGCATTCTCCCTATCACTACAGAAACCTGCTCTACCAGGAGAGAAAGACCAGGCTCTCCTTAAAAATTCATGATTTCCTCTTAATGAAAGTTTAGGAAGAGTAAGTGCCTCTCTCAGTGGGCTCAGATGAACAGTCCGTGTGTGATTCCTCAGGGCTTCCCTGGGAAGCTGCTCCCAGGGATGTGCAGCTGTGGCTGCCAACAGGAGAGTCAGACATGTGGGAAGGGGCTGGGCCCAGGGTTTGGTGTCTGGGGTGGTGGGTGAGGGTCTGGACACCTCTGTGTTCCAGGGAAGCTTTGCTAAGCCCCAGAGTCTCCCCAGCCCAGCAGGTGAATCCCATCCTGGAGGGGCTGCAGGGGATGGAAGGATGATCCCCTCGGCCCTGGCACTTGGCTCCTGGAGTCAGGAGGAGATGGGGAGCCCCTGGGTGCCCACAGGACTGATTTTTAAGTACTTGTTCCCACAAAACATTCAAGAATATTTCCAGCTCTTTCCTGTGCTTTTTCTTGCCCCTGTGCTTGGGTTGAGGCTGCCCCATCACGGTGGTGCCTTTTTGGAAGGCAGAACCACTGTAGTGAATAAGCGGATGTGGAGGGAGTGGTTTCCCAAGCAACAGTATCCAGGTGAGAGCAGGGCCCTTCCTCCTCCTCCTCCTCCTCCTCCTCGTGGAGGGCTCAGGGACAGCCGAGACGCTCTCCAGCATCGGCACTGGAGCGGGAGCCGTTGTGGGGCCAAATTCCTCATCCGCTGTGTATTGGAAAAGGCTCAGCAGCCTCTGGGTGGCACCTGGGCCGTGCTGCTGCCAGGCAGGTGAGCGCAGTGTGATCAGAGCAGGGCCATTGGCACACCTGGGCATTCGGGGCTCGGGGAGCGCCGTGCGCGCTCCGGTGTCTGCCCCGGTGGCAGCTCCGGTTGCTGCCCCGGTTGTCGCAGAGCTGTTTGCCAAAGCAGCTCCTGCCTCGCTCCCCCCGCGTTGCCTTCCCGGCTCCGTCTGAGTTCGTGACTGCCAAGTGACAGGCGCAGCCTCAGCGATGCCGTGCAAAGCTGCTCCCAAAAAAAGCCTGGCAGCGGGGCGGGAGCGTGCCCGGCCTGCGCGTGCCCGCGGGCAGGAGGGCGCTCCCGATGGCACGGCCCGGGGGGCTCTGCACCCACAGACCGGACCCGCACGACCACCCTCCAAAGCATCTTTAGCCTCTGCCCCCGCCGGGAGCACCCCCGGGACACCCCGAGCCGGGGCGGCACCTGCGGCTCCCGGGAGGGCGCGGGGAGTCACGGGCTGGGCACTGCCCCTGCCCGGACAGGCTGAGTCACCTCCGAGCGCCACCACCCCTGGGTGTCCGCGGGGAGCTCCCTGTGTGTCCCGGGGAAGGGCAAACAGCACAGCAGATGCTGCCCCTGCGCTGTTTCGGGGGGTTCAGCAGCATAAAGGGTGACGGCAAAGCCCCTCCCGCCCATTTCGAGTCCGATGCTGATGGAACACAGAGCAAGGAGCTCCAGGACTGGCCGGCACGTCCTGGGATGGCATTCCCTCAGCCGTGCCAGGAGGCTCCAGGCAGAACCACCTGGTGGCACAGGGGGCACTGAGCAGTGCTGCCTCCTCGGGGCCTCCCCACTGACCACCCCCTGCAGCAAAGCCATTTGTGGCTGCCTTCAGGAAGAATTAGAGACAGTCCTGACACTCAGGCACTGCCAGGTGAGGGAGTTCCCATCCCACTCCTGCGTTTCAGAGACAGAGGACGTGCAATCTCCTGCAGCTCCTGTCCTGGTGCTGCTCAGGGCTCCCAGTGCTCCTGCCTGTCCCCACTGTCCTGCAGACAGCATTCCTGCAGGGAGAGTCCTTTGGCTGCTTCCCTGGGCCACTCCTGGTAAACTACTGCTCTTATTTGTCTGACTGGATTAGGCTGTTTCTGGAAGAACACAGAGAGCTGTTTTCTGCTGTTGCTTTCATGGCTCAGGGGCAGCATTTCCAATCTGGAGTTGGAGAAGCAAATCCACTCCTCCCTCCTTCAGGAGGCTGAAGACAATCTGTTGAAGGCAAATTGTTGAAGGCAATCTGTTCTTTCTAAGGATGGCTTCCCAACAGCAGGGCTCTGAAGACACCCTGACAGACTCTGCTTGTCACTGGTGGGGTTTGCTCCACCATCGCCTGTGTATTGGGAAAAAGAGGAATAGAGACAGGGCAGGGACACCCATCAGTCACAGGAGCAGAATGCAGGTGCTGACTTCAGTTCCCTTAACTTCAGTCTGAATATTTTATAACAAGGTAAAAAATCCCCAAGCAAAACTGTATCAAACTATTTCAAATTTCACCATACAAAATGGGACATGGAGGGGGTTATAAAGGCAATTCCCCTTTAACTCCAAACATTCTGCTCCTCATAGTTTAATCAACTGTGCTATTTTAATGCACTTTGGAGCACGTCATCTGTATTCTAACCACTGACCTTTTCCTAATGCCCTTCAGACATCCAGCAAATAGGTTACATCTGTTCCTTCCAAAGCAAGGAACAGAGACCAACCATCTCCCTGGTTTTGGAGCAAAGCAGCCTCACCTTTGTTCTCTGACACAAGGTGGGAGGCAGGAGCAGGAGCACCCAGGCCCCGAGGCAGAGCCTGAGAGCCAAGGGAGCTGCTCTGCTCCTGCTGTGCCCAACAAAGGTGACTCTGACTGCTGGCAGAGCTCAGGGCACGGTGTTCCCACCAGCCCTGGCCTTTGCCTCTCACTGGGCACACTGGGATGAGCTTTGATGAGCTGGAAACCCATCTGGTGACCCATGAGAGGGCTCTAGGACCCCCACTGGAAACCCTTTCCCAAGACTTTGTGAGCTGGGTTATTTGTTGCCATGAGGAGAAAAACCTTTCCCAATCCAGTTGTATGAACAGCCCCCTCCAAGGCTGCCTCCCCAACAGGGGAGGGAACGGAGCTCCAACGTGTCACTGCTCATCATTCCCCACGTGACCCCATGGCTGGAAATGCACATGACCAGGAAAAAACCTGAGATGCCCTTTTTCTTGTGTCACTTCTGTCTTTTTTGAAAAAAGAAAGCTCTTTGCAAAGGGTTCAGATTATTTCCCCCCACTTTTAGAGGGTTGTCTTGTTTGACATCCAGCAGAGCAATGAAATCCCTTGAGGTCTTGTCATGGAGTAACTCCTGCTGCAGAGGAAGATGGTTCTGACTGCTGAGTCTCATTCTGCCCCACGTGGCTGACACCAGAGGGGGACACAGGGGACATGGCAGGGTCCTCCCCATGGCTCAGGACAACTCTGAACCCAAAGAGAACTTAGGCATCAAATCAGTAACTCCAATGTAACAGAGACAGGCAATGAGAGACATTTGGTGCCTGTCAGCTGAAGGAATGAAAGCATTTACCAGATCTGCTCTAATTCATGCTTGGATTTTTGTAACACCATTTACCAGCATTAAAAAGCCATGAAATTATGTCAAATAGTTGCAAAGGAGGGAGTAATTTTGTTCCCATGGCCCAGCCAGCACTGGAGGTGATGCTGCTCCACCAGCAGCATTCTCTGATGGATATTGCTAAAGCCCAGCTGGAGTTCTGCATTTCTGTGGACCTCCAAGTGGCTGGCTGGGGAGATGCTGCCTGGTAAACACCCTTCTTCGTGTGCTCAGGAGGCTCCAAATGCCTTGACTCTGTTTCCATGCCCTGCCTATGCCAGCAGAGGAAAACTTGGGCCTGATGTTCAAGCCCTGACTTTGTCCTGTTGCCATCCAGGGTGGTGGCCACAAACTGTGCAAGGACACCAAGCCCTCGAGGCTGGAACAGAGCAGTGTGCAGGTCAGAGAGGAGACTGAGGCACAGATTCACCCTCATGCACACAAACCCCACACATCCTGCAGTTCTGCCAAATTTCCCAAATGTGCTGTGACACAATGGTTACATCTGGGAGCTATTTCTGTAGCAGCAGGGAGCTGCTGTGACCCTGTCTGCTCCAGAAACACGCTGGGCTGGAGCACACAGCACCCACAGGCCAGCCCAGAACTGTCCTCAAAGAACCACTGAGACTCCAGCTCAGGGTTGTCAGAGCTGCAGGTCTCCTCGTGGGGCACCAGAAGGGCTGTGGTTTGGCTACAGAGGGGCAGGTGATGCTCTGGTTTGGCCTGACTGGGTGGGGAGGGAGCTGAGCCTGGCCCAAGCACAGCTTATCACCCCACTGCCTCTCTCCATCACTCCCTGGAACAAGGGCAGACGAGTTGGGAGGCTGTGAAAGTAAAAAGAATATATGGATTTATTCATATATTGTATGAGCAATAATTCATACAAATGAATACATTCATTTTATGTAATTCATGTTGTATATTATTTTATAGTTACTGTATTTTACATTAATATACATTAATATATTCACTTGCCAAGGGAGTCAGTGCGAATGAAGTCAGCTCAGCTCCTCACAGGATCAGGCCCATTAACAACAACTTTATGCTGTTTCCAGGAGATCACAATGTTTGGACAGGAAAGGTGTTCAGCCATGAAAGGTGTGAATGTCCCCACAACACTCTCTGAGCAGTTCAGTTTGCCAATACTGGCAGTGCCCAGGCAAGAGAGGCCCAGCCAGGATCCAGCAGGTGCAGGGAGAGAGGCCAGTCGGTGCCAGGTGCTGATCCAGGCAGGATTTTCCTCCAGGACTCCTGGTTTGGTTCCCCCTGTGGGTGGTGCTGCCCAGGCAGGATTTTCCCCCAGGACTCCTGGTTTGGTTCCCCCTGTGGGTGGTGCTGCCCAGGCAGGATTTTCCCCAGGACTCCTGGTTTGGTTCCCTGTGGGTGGTGCTGCCCAGGCAGGATTTGCCCCCAGGACTCCTGGTTTGGTTCCCCCTGTGTGGGGCTGCCCAGGCAGGATTTGCCCCCTGGTTTGGTTCCCTGTGGGTGGTGCTGCCCAGGCAGGATTTGCCCCCAGGACTCCTGGTTTGGTTCCCCCTGTGTGGTGCTGCCCAGGCAGGATTTGCCCCCAGGACTCCTGGTTTGGTTCCCCCTGTGTGGTGCTGCCCAGGCAGGATTTGCCCCCTGGTTTGGTTCCCTGTGGGTGGTGCTGCCCAGCCCTGTTCTCTCGAGGCAGTGCCAACTCTGACCCACTTCAAGCACTGAATAAGTTGCTTATTTCTGGGCACTCTGCTCAGCACTTTTTGCAATCCCAGGTGAAGAGCTCAGCACTTGAAGGGCAGATCTGTAAGAACCCAGCCTGTAACAAACACACCACAATGAGCTGCTGGAGGCACAGACAGGGTGGCACGAGGGCAGGTGACAGGCAGTGTCCCCCGGGAGCCCCGCAGTGCCCCGGGCACAGTCCCAGCCTGAATGCAGCACTCAGAGCTGCCTCTACTCTCCCCTCCCAGAAGGCCTTGGCATCCTCAGTGGGACACAGTAATTAAGCTGACATGGAAGAAAACAACCCCTCTTCAAAGGGCTGGCAGATTGTTTGGGGATTTCTCCTGTAGCTGCACGGCTGCACTCGGGGGCAATATGAATATTGGAAAAGGAAAAAGGGAAAGAAAGCAAGTGGAGATGGGAATGACAGAAAGGGAGGGAGCACAGAGCAGGGGAATAGAGACAGTGTGCAGGAAAGATAAAACCAAGACAAGGAAAACCTGCCCTCCTTGCACAGAGTGATGCAGAGGAAGGACTGAGCGAGCACACCCGACCTGGCCCGAGGCCAGCTCAGTTCACAGAGATGGGCTGTGCTGGACTCTAAATCTCCTAAAATAACTGGGTGAGGGCCAGAATCTGCAGATCCCAAGCTGTCCCCCCTCCAGCCATGCTGGCAGAAGAAACAAGTGCCATCAGCAGAAGCAGCTCCTGCTCTGACTCCTGCCATGGGGACGCTCCAGTCAGCGCAGACACCCCCAGCCAACCCCTCAGGTGACCCACACAAACACCAAGGGCTGAGCCACCACGTCATTGCACTGCTTAAAGGTGGGTTGGAAAGCAATGGGGGAGGAAGACACAGCATCAAAAGCAGTTTGGTTTCCTGGGGTGAACAGAGGACCTTGCCCTGTGCCCAGGGCTGGGCTCGGGCAGCCAAGAGAGCCTCAGTTTGATTTGGTGGTAGTTCCCAACCACATTTCCAGAAAAGCACAAAGAAGGAAAAATTCTCTGAGGTAAGGAGCAATAGAGAGATAAGTCTGATTAGGAAGACAACTATTAATAGCAATTATGCTTTAATTACTGTGGCTAATCTTTTTGAAGCAGCAGTTTCTACCATGTCCTCTACCAAGCAAAGAACTTAACTCTTCTGATCCTGTGTTCCAGAGCTGCAGAAGGAAAATGAGGGGGTCTGCTTCCAATAGATTCACCAGCAGTTAGATATAAAAGCTTTCAGGATATTTACATGGATTGTGCCTGAGTCCAAATGCCATGAAGAAAGGCAGGAGTTGTCCTGTGTGGGTCCAACGTTGCCTGGGAGCACAAACAACCTCAACACGTCCCTTGTCCTGACGGCTGTTTCTCCAGGGCACTGAATTGTGGTCCCAGGCTGCTGCCATACAACTCCTGGCACAAAAAAGGCACTGAAAGGACATGAAACAGTCTAGCCAGAGGGAAGCACTTCAGTCCTGCTGGGAGGAAACCCGGCCCGTGGCTCAGGGCCATGGCCAGGCAGCACTGGAGTCGTGGCTGCCTGGCAGGGCAGGCACGGAGCTGATCCAGGCCAAGGGATCTGCTCCAATTCCCTGCACACTGACCCTCTCCAGGGGCAATGGGGCGGGTGGACAGAGCCCTCTCCAAGTGCCTGCACCTGACTCTGAGCCAGGACAAAACAGACAAGAAGACAAATAACCCCAAACCCACCGATCCCCGCATGTCATGGACACGTGTAGAATAAGCCTGGTATGGTTTGGGTTGAAAGAGACCTCAAAGATGATCTCATTTCAGTCCTCATGAATGTTTGCAGCCCGTAATTATTGAGCTTTAGCTGTCCCACGGGTGGGAACTGAAGGTGGGGACTCAGGTGAGATGAACACAACTACACTGTGACTGTAACTCCAAGGGTGTCAAAGTCCCCACTGAGACATCACAACATTTTTCTGCATAATCTCATGAGCTCGATACCACTTTGGGGGGATCTCAGGAGCCTATTCCCATTCTGACCTATTCCCCTACTGTCTTTGAGGTAAATATTTTTTGTCTTTGTGGTAAATATTTTTAAACACAAACTTCAGTAGTATTAATTTTTGAAAAATATTGAAGCATATGAGAAGCAATTTCTTTAACACTCCACCCCCAATACCACATTTCAAAGCATTTTCCAGCCTTGTACCTGCTGGATTTTGCATTAATGCAAGGGCAGGTGTGTGATTGTCTTATTTTTGCTCCATAGAAAACTGATAGAAAATGAGAAGCTGATTGTTCAATGCTAAAAATGAATCTCTTTGTACATCTGAATCAACAGTCCTCCCAAGCACTGTGGAACAACTGACCTTTGCTTGGAAATCATGCACAAATCTAAATTAGATGGAGAGGTTGGTCGGTGTAACTTGGACCTTCTACCAAGAATTTGACTGTCTGGCCCGAATTAGAGAGGCCTCAAGATCAAAGCTGGCACAAAGACACTGAAAGAACAATGTGCAATGGGCAGAATAAAACCCTTGCAGGAAGAGAACTGAATCTGTCAGCAGAGTGTGACCCTGCAGAGAGCCCAGCCCTGTGCCAGCCCGGGGTGCTGTGGCACCAGGGAGCTCATGCTCAGCAAACATGACAAGGGCAGAGCCACCAGAACCTGCTCCCAAGGGCTCCCTGCAACCCAATCCAGCCTTGGAGAGGAGTTAATTAAAGATCCTGCCTGTGAGGAGAAAGGCACTGACAGTGCCCTTCACCTGGAGGGGTGAGGGACAACTGAGAGGGCATGAGGGGGCTGTGGGGTGACTGTGGGGTGACTGTGGGGTGACCATGGGGTGACTGTGGGGTGACTGTGGGGTGACTGTGGGGTCACTGTGGGGTCACTGTGGGGTGACTGTGGGGTGACCATGAGGTGACCATGGGGTGACTGTGGGGTGACTGTGGGGTGACTGTGGGGTGACTGTGGGGTGACCATGAGGTGACCATGAGGTGACCATGGGGTGACTGTGGGGTGATCATGGAGTGACTGTGGGGTGACCATGAGGTGACCATGGGGTGACTGTGGGGTAACTGTGGGGTCACTGTGGGGTGACTGTGGGGTGACCATGAGGTGACCATGAGGTGACCATGGGGTGACTGTGGGGTGACTGTGGGGTCACTGTGGGGTGCAGGGCACCATTAGGACACAGCTGTGGTTCTCCAGCATGGGAAGTGCCCACGGCCTGACCTGGGCTCAGAGCACGGCGGGTCCCGCCACAGGGGGTTGTGGCAAACTGGATTAAGGCTCAGAAAGGCTGAAGTTCCTACATTGTGGGGACAGTCCTACCTACATGCAAAAATATCTCTAAGGAAACAGCCAGGAACGTCTCTTTGGGAAGCAAGAACAGCAGTTCAGTGAATGGCAGAACCAAAGACACCTGATTGCCAAGGTGAGGTGTCCTGGCACTGACACACCTCCTGCGGGGTCCCCAGGCCCTCCTCACCCTTCAGCTGGATGGGACAATCACCCTGTGCCTGTCTCACAACCATTACCCCTTCCTGGGGTTTGGGAGCCGGGTTTTCCAGCCCTGCACACTCCAGGAGGCACAAAGGCTCTGAAAGGGAGCTGTGCAGACATCCAGATGGTGGGACTGCAACACCTCATTCTGGGAAAAACTGGGCTAGAAATGTAGATCACTGTAACAGAGACAGTCTTGGGCACAGGCTTGAGAGGCTGCACTCAAACCATCTGAGGATGACCTTTGTGAAGAGGTCCCTGGACATAATTACTCCTCTCTGGGTGCCTGCTGTTTGCTCCTCCTTTATCCAGGCAGGATCGTGCCCTGTTTGCTCCTCCTTTATCCAGGCAGGATCGTGCCCTGTTTGCTCCTCTTTTATCCAGGCCAGATCATGCCCCTGGTGGCTGGTTCTGGGCTGAAGGCACCTGCAGCCCCCCAGCCCTGGCTGCACAGAGCCCTCCTGCTCCCTCCACCCCCCGAGCCCTGGGCTGCCATTGACTGAAGGGTTTGTCATTAAATCCCACTCACTCTGGAGCAACTGAATTACCCAGGGTTTAGCAGAACCAATTAACTGATATAATACAGGGCTCTTGCTCTCTTGCATGAGGAGAAGCATCTTGCTTTCTGCTCATGTCTCACCGTGAAAGTGATTTTTAAAACACTTTAATCTAATTGACTTGTTGAGTCTGAAAATCTGTTGAAGGTGCTCAGGTGATGAGCAGGGAATGTTGCTGTGTGTGGTGCTGGGCAAAGAGAGGAATCCCTGGGAGGATGAGGGGGCTTGGAGAAACGGTGCTATGAGGACACAACGGTTCAGGGGCCGGGGGGTGTCCCTGGCTGACCTGCTGTGCTGCCCAAATGCAGCTGGGAGGGAGAGCCAGCAGGAACAGGCACCTTCAGGATGCACTGGCTGTGGATCTCCAGAGTGAAGAGCTGAATAAGGGGGTGCCTGTGACTGGACCTCAGAGATCCAGCTAGAACAGGGAAGCTGAGGGTGCACAGACACAAGCACAGAGTGACCCAGCCCCTCCCCATCCCAAATGCTTCCCCATGGGAATGGTGTCCCATCAAAGGTCTCCCTGTTTGCTGGGATGAAGCACAGAAGGAGTGTCCTGCCCATGGGCAGCTCTGCCCACATGGGCATTCCAGCCTGAACCTGGAACGTGCCCAACATGCAGCTCAGTCTGCAGAGCTCTGCAGGAGCAGGGACAGTGTCCTGGCAGTGAATCATCCCACAGCAACGACCTTGCACATGTTTGTTACGGGAAATTACAGGAGCACAGACCTTGAGGAGCTCCCAGAGAATCCAGCAGCCCCTGCAGGTGGCCCCGGAGGCAGCACCACTTACAGGAGGGAAATGATTGTGCTGGCCCATCAGGCAAGGTGAGAAAGAACACGAGGCCAAGGTGATAAAGAACAACTGTATTTAATGTAACTGGTCTCCCAGGGTTACTGTCCAGAAATGAACCAGGGGGAAGCATCATGGATTAGTTCTGACTGGCCCTTGTAATGTGACTATAAATGTTATAAATGATAAGGTATTATGAATGATACTCTAAATTAAATAAATCAAACAAGGATGCAGATGAAGTTACACATTTGTTATTAATGTTTACAAACATGAACTGAATCTCACAACATACACACTGCAGCTGATTTCAAATCAGGACAAAGTAGAGGTTTTCTTCTTTTCCTTGTCATGGCATCTGAGCCCCTGAGGGTCACACAGAGCTGCTGGGCAGAGCAGAGTGCTGAGGCAGCCTGGTGACATGGGCCCTGCTGGCGAGGACAAAGCCACCCACGGAGCACAGCCCAGGGCTCTGCAGGACACGTGAGTGACTCCCTGGGACACTTGGGGCAGAGGGCCAGGCAATCTGAAGTGACACTGAGGCTC
The DNA here is from genome assembly GCF_047495875.1 of Pithys albifrons albifrons. Lineage (NCBI taxonomy): Eukaryota > Metazoa > Chordata > Aves > Passeriformes > Thamnophilidae > Pithys > Pithys albifrons. The sequence goes on along the minus strand of NC_092470.1, from coordinate 21,541,496 downwards.
CAGGCCCACAGGGCAGGTCACAGAACCCCAGAATCCCAGACTGGGTTGGGTTGGAAGGGACCTTGAAGCTCAGGGGCACCTTCCACTAGATGTGGAAGGGCTGCCACTTCACTGCCCCTCAATCCTGTCCCACCCAGTGCCTTGCAGAGAAGAGGAAAGGAGAGGCATGAGGGGTGGTCACAGCCCAAACACAGATGGAATTTGCACTCCCCTGGGATTTGGAGACTCTGCCTGGATGCAGGGGTGGGATCAGGGCATTGAGGGCATCTCAGTGGCTCAGCTGCTGCATAAACAGATTAACTTTACGTGCAGCTGATCCATGGAGAAATGGATCTGCAGGAGCCCTGACACAGACAGATCTCTGCCCAACTCACATTCTGCTTGCTCACAGCAAACACTGCTGATGTTATTTATGTGACCTCTCTCCTCTTCCCTGACGTGCATCACTTCCCTGCTCGAGCTCCAGCCTGGGCCGGAGCCATCTCATTACACTGGGCCATGAAGCAGCCCTGACAATCACTCCTCTTCCCAACCTCTCTGTTCCCCCAGCAATGCTCCTGCTGCCAACTGCTGTCCAGTGGAAAAGCACTCAGAAGGCAGAAAAGGAAACCAACTGCTGTGAAAAGCTCCATCACTTTTCCTCCTCAGAGGAGCAAGAATTGAACTTCTAACCCTCTCTGCGAGGAGGAGGAGCAGTGGGGTTAGAGGCACCAGCTCCACTCTGCTTCTGAGGAGAGAGAAGCTGAGCTGGGAAGAAATCCCTCCTGTCTCTCCCAGTCAGCAGCTGCTGCCATGGAATATTCTGTGTGTGCAACAGGTACTGCCAAGGCAGGAGGGAGGACACAGGTGAAGGTTTATGTCCTACCTGGAATAGAGCATTTGCTCATATGAGGAGGGGCTGAGAGAGCTGAGGGGGGCTCAGCTGGAGAAAAGGAGGCTCAGGGGGGACCTTCTGGCTCTGCAATCCCTGCCAGGAGGGGGGAGCTGGGGGGGGATCGGGCTCTGCTCCAGGGCACAGGGACAGGAGGAGAGGGCACGGCCTCAGGCTGGGCCAGGGCAGGGGCAGGGGGCACAGCAGCAGGAATTTCTGCCTGGAAAGGGGGGGAAGGCTCTGGCAGGGGCTGCCCAGAGAGGTCTGGAGTGCCCAGCCCTGGAGGTGCCCAAGGCAGGACTGGCTGTGGCACTCAGTGCTCTGGGCTGGGGGACAAGGTGGGCATTGGGCACATTGATTGTCTCAGAGAGCTTTTCCAACCTCAGTGACTCCCTAACTGTGTGACTCTGTAATGTCTCGGAGAGAGAAAGCAGCTCTGGCCACTCAGGATGTTCCCCTGTGCCCACCTGCCCTCTTTTGCCCTCTCCCAGAGCCCCCCACACAGCAGTGCCCCCAAGGACACCCCAGCAGTGAGGCAGCCTGGCTGCCCCCCAGGCATTGCCTTTTCTCATTCCCAGGCTGTGTCAGAGCTCCTTGAGAAGCTCCTCGTGGCAGTGGATTGTCTCCAGAGCCCTCCTGATGCTCTGGGGGGTCTGGGCAGCACCCCAGCCTGCCAGGGGTAGCTCTGCTCATGGAAACTACTGCAGTGCATTCCATGGAGTTACTCTGGGCTCACACCATCCAAGTGGGAGCACAATTGACCCCCTTGTTCTGCATGTCTTGGCTCCGAGGCCTTAATTAGACTGAACATTACAAAAAATCCGCTGACAGGAGGGAACTATTTGGCACTTAGAGAGCAACAAAACTCCTGTGGTGGGAGCGTGACAGAGGGTGGGGAGCAAAGGCAAGGATGGGAAGAACCACAGCATATTTAAATGATTTGTAACCTAATTTAGCACAGCAAGGACTGTTACTTTTTGAGGCTCCTGCATGGACATGGTACTTCAGGCCAGCTCTGATTTCCAAGGACACAAGCACTTCTCTGGACTTCATGGAACCTTTTCCTCTCACAAGTCTATCCCATTACTGCCCTCTGTCAGCTCTTCCTTATCCTGGCTCGACACTCCTTTGCCTTTGCAGGAGCACCTACACAGCTCCCACCCCCTCTGAGATCAGAGCCCAGGATTTCCCTGCAGGGATTTGTGGGCAGCAGACCTGGAAGGGACTTGGGAATTCACCCAGTCCACATTAAAGCACATACCCTGTACACTGTCCCAGTGAGGAAGGACACAGCATGTCCAGCATTTTGGGCTTCTGTGACCCCCCCAGTCCAGCAGTGCCAGAGCTGAGGCTGCCTGGGTGTCCTTTGTCCCTCCTCTCCCTGCACAGGCTGGCTGAGCTCTCCAGCCTCTGGAAGGTTCCCAGAGAAGTCCCAGGGCAGATGACTCCTGTGTATGTGAGGAGCATACTGGGAGTGAGGGGAGGCCATAAATATTCCCTGTGCAGGGGCTGCTGTTCCACTGACACCTACAGGAATTTCAAAATGCACCCTTTTCATGGAATTGGAACTAAGCACAATGCACAGGGACAGCTCTCCCAGGGCTCAGCTCCACCAGCTGCTGCTTTCCCTGCACTGAAATGCCAATTCCTCTTAGAGCAATAAAGGAAATTGGCCCAAATTCCGACCAGGAGTTTATCATTCAAATCCTGTGGTTCCCCTGGGAAGGAAGAAACAAACAGGAGATTCCCAAGTGTGATAAAAAATGCTTTTCAATCCAGGTGCTGCAATAACAAAGGCAAGAGTTCTTAAAATGTACTTGTGATCACAAAAGCACGTTGCCAGCTCAGGTCAGGGTTTAACACACACCAACACTCTCTGATGTTCAATTTGCAGCTTTCTTAGTCTGCAGGAAAACCCCCAAGCCCACCTGAACCAGGGTAACCACAGCTGTGGGTCAGCCAGGGAGCACGAACTGCACAAGGGGTTGGGCTGCTCAGACAGGGGTGTTCCTGCACTCAGGCACAGGAATCACCATCTCCTTGCAACAAATCCTGGCTTTTTAGAGCTCTTCCCTCATTTCCAATTGTCTCCATGAGCAGGAAATCGCTGCAGCCTTTGTGCCAGGCTGGGGAAGGCAGAGCCATCAGCCCTGCTGCTCACGGCCCACTGAGCTCCCAGTGAACCTCCCAGGCCTTAACAAGCATTTGGCCTTAATTGCTGATTTTATTGTGGCCTGGTACTTATGCCATAATTGATGAACATTGTTTGCAGCAGAGTTTTATGGCTCTTCCCTGCTCCAGTGCCTGTGGAATTGCATCTCCCCTTCCTGAGCTCGGCACGGCGGTGCCTGGCACCATCTAGTGCTGAATGCCAGGCTGGGCACAGTGCTGGGCACCAGACCTCGGACTGTGGAACCACAGAACACCCTGAGCTGGAAGGGCCCCCAGGAACCATCAAACCCAAGCCCCAAATCATCTCTCTGGGAAGCAGCTGGTGATGGTCAGAGCAGAACTCTGGAGCTGCAGTGGCAAATCTTCCCAAAGCTCCTGGTCAGACTGCCCTGGCACAGCCCAGAGCCCTGGGAGACAGGGATTGGGGCAGGGGAACAGGGAAACTTCACCTCAGCCTGACAGCAAGAGCTTCAGGCTGGAAAATCCACAATATTCTCAACTCCTGCAGGTCTCCTGGGCACTCAGCAATGGAGCACCTCTCTGAGGAAAGGCTGCCTGGGGTGGCATTTCCCACCCAGCCCCCTGGTCTGAGCTCTGACCCCCAAATGTGCCCCCTGCATGGACCCCTCTGACCCTGAGGAGCTGCAGAGTCCCCAGGCACCCAGCGAGCTTTGACTCCTCACTCCAGTGGGAGTCTGGGGATATTTAATGTCAAAACAGAAACACCAGGTCCCAGCTGTGAGTCCAGAGCACAACCAGGGCAGGCAGACTTAGGTCTGTGAACCTTTACATCATTATGGCAACACTTGGGTTTTTGGTGTACAGAGCAGAAGATTCCCCCATGAAGCTGAGAAGGTTTTAATGCCTTAAAATCTTGGCTTCAAGCTGTTACCAAACCCAGTACAGGCAACAATAAACATAAAGCTGCTGCCACCATCCCAACCACCTCAGAAATCAATTGTTTTAGCAGCATTCCCATTATCAAATTAAGCCTTTTAAAAAGATGTTCCATGAAAGTAACATCCTTTTATGAGAAAGTGCCTCAGTATAATACAAAGCACCAGACAGAAGATTTTTTTAATATGACATGTTTATTGGAGAATTGTCTACTCTCTTCTTGACCCATGAAATGCAGTTAAATTATATCTCCTGTAACTGGCATCTTTTGGCAGCTGGAGTCTTTATTACAAGGCAATTCCAGCAACCAGAGTTGAGGAAGGGCTTCATTATCCTGGGAAGAGGGAAAACACAGAGTATCTGCCCTTGGAACATCTAAATGTATATCCTGTGACCATAATCATCTGGGGAAAGTGAGGCCAGATATATATTTTTATACATTTTCATGTATTTTCTTTACATTTTAAGGGCCTGATCTTTAACTTGTACCATCCTGGACTCTCTCTAATTCCCACAAATAAATCCAGTAACAGTTAGCACCACATGGATACACTTGGTGTGACTTCCAGAGCAATCCCATCTCCTCCTGGAGGCAATGGCTGTATTTGTGTAGCCTAAAAAAATGTTATAAAAATGCTTCCAACTAAGCTGCTCCAAGAATGTTATTGGCTGTAGTGGAGCCTCTGAAATCTGGCACAGCAACACCCCCTCGAGCTACAGAAGCCTTTTCTTTGTCCCAGGAAATCTCATGTATATTTAGCAGAGTTAAATTTAAATTATTATTTTCCTCCTCTGCTTGTGCTCCCCAGCAACAAAGAAACAGTAATTGAGGGTGAATGTTTTGTGGAACCACAACGTGAGACAACAGAACCACAACCCACTGTGTTCAAATCCTTGCCTGTGCTCCAGCTGAGCTTCTTCCCAGCACACAGAACCTTTCTCTCCAGGAGCAGGGAGTGCCCCCAGAGTTCCTGTGCCCACTGCTGTGCCCACTCCTGCCCCATCTCTGAGGATATTGCTCTTTTTGCCTCACTTTTCGCTGCCCAGGTTGGCTCCCTCCCCAGGCCCTGCCTGCAGCTCTGCTCCCCTGCAGTTCATCTCTCTCCAGGAGATCCCAGCAGTGCTTTCCCCTTCCTGCAGCCACTCCTGCTCCAGGGAAAGGGCACTTTGCTGCCCACACCCCTCCCGTGGGCACCCCCAGCCTGGCTGGCACCCCCAGGAGCTCCAGGAGTCCTGACCCGTGGGTTCCTCCCCGAGGCTCAGCCCAAAGCCATTCCCAGTCCCTCTGCATTCCCACACAGACAGTTCCCTGCCAAAATCAGTCCAGATCAGGGCTGTGCCTTTCCAGAGATTACCCACGATAACCTGGGGGAGCTCCTGCCAACGGCTGTGGTTTTATCCTTGCTGGAAATGCCATTTGCTGTTACAGGAATCCCACCAGCTCCTCGGAGCTGCTATTAAAAAAGAAAACAAACTTTGTTCTGTGAAACTCTATTGAGAGAAAACACCTTTTCCCTTTCCCCAAAATGCCAGGCCCTGCCCTGTGCCCGCCCAGATGGTGCCCAGGAACAGAAGTGCCCCTGCTCCCAGCCTGGGGGGCAGCTCCAAGCCAATCTCAGCCCCCTGGACACAGGGCTGCTCTTTGGGCTGGCATTTGGGGACTCAGTCCCAGACGTCCCTTGCTCTGCTTTCATAAAGCAACATGTTCCAAGCAATTGGTTCTGGTACTTCACTCCAAGGCACTTATTCTCAGAAAGATTTCCAAACCTCAGGTGGCCATAAATAAACATAACCCCATTTCAGCTCTGAAACTGAGTCCATCCAGCTCCTCCTCCAGCTGCTCCAGTGCCACCTTCACCCTTCAGAGACACAGCAAACCTTTGCCTTGGGCCTTCCTTGGCTTCTGCAGCCAAAGTTACGCTTTATTAGAGACAGGAAGGAGATGCTTTGAACCAGCCCAGAGCTCTGAGTGCCTGTCCAGTCCTTCCCTGGGCACCTCCAGGGCTGGGCACTCCAAACCTCCCTGGGCAGCCCCTGCCAGGGCCTGACCACCCTTTCCATGCAGAAATTCCTGCTGATGTCCAGCCTGACCCTCCCTGGCCCAGCCTGAGGCTGTTCCCTCTTGTCTCGCCCCCTGCTCCCTGGAAATGACCCCCAGTGGGCACTCCTGGAATGTGCTGACATGGAAACGAGTTATTTTTCCTGTTCTTCTTGCACATGAGCACCCAAAATACGAACAGGCCCCGCCGTGTGGTGGGGACGTGGTGGCCACTTGGCAAGACAAGCCCCAGCTGCAACACCCACCCTGAAATAAAACCCTCCCACACTCCCCTGCCCGAGCTGCTCTCCTGCTCTAACTGGGCTCTCACAAATCTCCATGGAAATGTTGCTCATTTGGGCAGTTGCTGGGTGTACCAACAGATGGAGAATGTTAATCAGGTTTAAGGATGTGCTAAAAGTCTGGGGTAATTTGAGTTCTGTGTTCAGAATGTTTGCAAAACCCACAAACTTGTAATACATGGAAAAGGTTCATTCTGCTGCACTGGAAGGAAACAGGATCTTAGAATATTTAATTGGAGACTTTTAAAATCACTGATTCTCTGTGATGTTGAATAGATTATTAAATCAGACTGTCTTCTTATATTTGAGTTAAAATAGGCATGAAATTCAAATATAGCTAAATTTATCTTTAATTTAGAAACCTTCAGATTCTGAAAGGATGAAAATACTTGATTAGAACAACAAGTCAGATTTTTTATTCCTTTAACTGATACAAGTGCCAGGGCAGCAACAATACAACACTGGGTCTAAAAATACCACAGGTATGGTCCTAAAATTCCCACCTTCACAGAAGGAGAAAAAGAAAAAAGGAAGAAAATAATCAGCAATTCCTTTGCCAAGTGGAATGTCCGAAGGGAGGAATAAAATCAAAAGTGTGTTATGGATTTCATCAGCAACCCCAGGCAAGGAACTGCCCTGTCCTGGGCTGTGATGGCACGAGGGCTGAACCAGCAGCCTCACAGTTTCTGAGGTGGTTTGGGTGTTTCCTCCCCTGACAGGGGCTCTCAGGCTGCTGCCCACGTTCCCCTGGGGTTCCCACCACTCCCAACTGTTCTTCCTTGGAAAATGTCAACCCCTTCTACAACCACTGTCACTTTATATTGTCAAACTCTGCACATTTTTATGACATCCTGGTAATGGTAACAGAAAATTAATTCCATTAAATCAGTTTTCTTCTCTGTGATGTACAAAAATTCCATAAATGCTGACTGTGTTCCTTCTTCTTGATTATCTTAATGAACAGGAGTTTGCTATTTTATTACTACTCTTCTGTCCAACCAGGACAGGATCACAGTGCCTGGAACACAACTGAAATTAAATGGCAAATTAATTGGAAAAAGAAAACTCTGGTATTGCCTCAGCTCCCAGATATGCAAAGGAAAGCACAAAAAAAGGGCAGGGGCCAGTTCAGACCCTGAGCTCTGAGGAGCTGAGAAATGCCACCAATTCCAGCAGAAATGGCTGAAATGGGAGAGAGGGAAACACCACTGAGCTCTGCACGAAGGGAGAGGATTCCTGAGGAGACTGAGAGGTGGGGACAAAACCAAAGCATGGGAAACTCAGGTATAAATTAAATAAAACTAACGCAGGTATCACTCTGGGTTCAAATCTGTCATGTTTATTTGGTGTTTCCATTACTCAGACAAGTATTCCCGGCTCAGAGTGTTCCCGTTGGCACAGGGAAGGGCAGGAACAGGATGGACAAGGCAGACTCAGCCCCTGGAACTGTCCAGGGAGGGAGAAGCTGCAGCGCTGGGGCTGGAACGTGAATCTGCACTGCCATCTGCAGAGAGCAGGGGGCAAACGAACGGGCCATCCCTGCAGCAATCAAAGTGCCAGCGCTGGGACGGGGCTGGAATCAGGTGGGAAGAGGAAGGGATGCAAAGGAAACCATAAACAACGTGGGGGGAAAGGACACCACACACCAGACCAGTGTGATCAGGGGAATGCCATTTATTACCCACTGCACAGAATCTGCACAGGGTTAAAGCAAAATGCATCTGAATCCCCACTGGTTACAATCCATATCTCACAAGTCCAGTGTTTTGGTGAACTCATCCTGACAGTTTTCAGGAACATCTCGGTGTGGTGTGGGAAACCTGAGGAGTTCTCATGAGAAACTTCTGGGCAGTTGCTGAGAACTCCTGGGGAGTGATTTCTCCTTTAATGGTTTGCAGCAACTGCAGCCTTGATTGTTCCCAGCTGCTTTCAGTCTCACAGGGTCCCTCAGGCCTTTGACTCTTCTGTACCAACAGGGATGTCCCTGCCCTGACACTGCTGATGTTCTGCACAGTGCATGCTGTGTCTCAGGAAGGGGTTTTGTATTCTGTTGCTTAAATGCTGGTTTTTGCTTCTTTCAGGAGGAAAACTGCTGCCCTCTGTTCCCCTCCCCACCCGCAGCTGGAGGCACCAGGGCTGTGCCGTGCATGGGCTGTGCCCTGGAGCTGTTCCAGGGGCAGAACTGCTGCCAAGCACCATCACAGGGGGTAAATCCAGCAACCCCCGAGGTGTCTGTGCCAGGGAACACCCCCAGGCCTGGCCTTGCTGGGGTTCCTCTCCCTAACACTGAGCCATTCCCTTGGATCTCGTTCCTGGTTTCAGCCCAGTGTCCCTTGTCCCCCTGCAGATCCAGTGCCGGGAACACCAACGGGCTGTGAGGCAACACCATCAGGAATAAACGATTTATTGGAGTGTTTCTTACAAAGCAAACGACTCATCCCCACTTCAGTCCCAGGACTTGCTGTGCTCCCTCAGCACCCCTTTGGGTGAGGGCACAGCCACCTGTCCCTGCCCGTGTCCCAGCACGGGACGTGGAGCTGCTGGAGAGGCCAGAGAGGCCCCGGAGCTGCTCCAGGGCTGGAGCCCCTTTGGAGCCAGGCTGGGAGAGCTGGGGGGTCACCTGGAGAAGGGTCCAGGGACACCTGAGAGCCCCTGCCAGGGCCTGAAGGGGCTCCAGGAGAGCTGCAGAGGGACTGGGGACAAGGGAAGGAGGGACAGGACACAGGGAATGGCTTCCCACTGCCAGAGGGCAGGGATAGGTGGGATATTGGGAAGGAATTGTTCCCTGGGAGGGTGGGCAGGCCCTGGCACAGGTGCCCAGAGAAGCTGCGGCTGCCCCATCCCTGAAGTCCCAGGCCAGGTTGAAGCAACTTGGTCTAGTGGAAGGTGTCCCTGGGCATGGCAGGGGGTGAGACCGGGTGAGTTTTACTGTCCCTCGATGTCCCCTGATGTCCCCAACCCGCTCCGGCCCGCGCTGCGACACCCGCACGGTCCGAGCCTCCCTCAGGGGGTGGCGGGGACGGGTCTCGCGAGAGCTGCGCGGGATCCTCTCGCGAGAGCGGCGGCGGAGGGCGGGGCCAGCGGAGGGCGGGGTTTGCTGCGGCCCGGCCGGGGACCGGGACCGGGACCGGGACCGGGACGGGGACCGGGACCGGGACGGGGACCGGGACCGGGACGGGGACCGGGACCGGGACGGGGACCGGGACCGGGACGGGGACCGGGACCGGGACGGGGACCGGGACCGGGACGGGGACCGGGACCGGGACGGGGACCGGGACCGGGATCGGGATCGGGATCGGGATCCACACAGGGACCGAGACCCGCACAGGGACCGGGACCGGGACCCGCACAGGGACCGAGACCCGCACAGGGACCGGGACTCGCGCCGCCCGCTGCGCTCCCCTCGGGCACAGCGCCGTCCTCACCGGCTCCCCTTCCCTCGCCCCCCCTCAGGTCCCCGCTCTGCCCCTCCATCCCTCCGGTCCCCCCTGATCCTCCCCAGGCCCTCCCGATTCCCCCGGTCCCCCCGATCCCTCCCGGTCCCCCGCTCCGCCGCCGCGGCCGGCCTGCCCCATGGTGGGGTTCGGGGCGAACCGGCGGGGCGGGCGCCTGCCGTCGCTGGTGCTGGTGGCGCTGCTGGCCGTGATCGCCGTGCTCGCCTTCCACTGCTGGAGCGCCGCGTCCCGCCAGGCGCTGCTGCGGGAGGAGCTGGCCGAGCTGCAGAGCCAGGCCCAGCGCACCGAGGTGGCCCGGGGGCGGCTGGAGCGCCGCAACTCCGACCTGCTGGGCAAGGTGGACTCGCACAGGAAGCAGCTGGAGCAGAAGGAGGCGGACTACAGCCAGCTCAGCAGCCAGCTGCAGGCCCGGGACGGCCAGGTGAAGCGCTGCGAGGACGGCAAGGTGAGCCTGCTCTGCGGGCTTGGGCAGCCTGCCCGAGGTGTGCCCCCTGCCCGAGATGTGCCCCCTGGGCCAGGTGTGTGCCCCCTGCCCGAGGTGTGTGCCCTGCCCGAGATGTGCCCTCTGGGCCAGGTGTGTGCCCCCTGCCCCAAGTGTGTGCCCCCTGGGCCAGGTGTGTGCCCCCTGCCCGAGGTGTGCCCCCTGCCCCAAGTGTGTGCCCCCTGGGCCAGGTGTGTGTCCCCTGCCCTGCCCGAGGTGTGTCCCCTGGCCTGCCTGAAGTGTGTCCCCCCTGCCCCAGGTGTGTCCCTGCTCTCCCTGAGGTGTGTCCCCTGCTCCAGGTGTGTCCCCCCTGCCCGAGCTGTCCCTCCCTGCCCCAGGTGTGTCCCCCCCGCCCCAGGTGTGTCCCCTCCTGCCCCAGGTGGCCCCCCTGCTCGAGGTGTCCCCTCCTGCCCCAGGTGTGTCCCCCTTGCCCGAGCTGTCCCTCCCTGCCCGAGGTGCCCCTGCCCTGCTGCCCCTTGGGGGTGCCACACTGCCCCAGGCGCTGGGTTGGTGCTGCCGGGACACCTGCAGAGTGCTCGGGTTTCTGCAAACGTCGCCCAAAGCAGGTGGGAATGTCCCCCAAAGCAGGTGGGAATGTCCCCCAAACCGGCTGGGAGTGTCCCCCGGGTGTGCCAGCAGTGGAAGCTCCCAGACAGAGCTCACTTTCCCAGAAGGCTGGTTTAAATCTGCCGGCTTTTAATTTTTGAGTTTTTGCCTCTGCTGACGTTATTTGGTCTTTTGTGAGCAGTGAAATAAACCCAGACACAGCTGTAAAAATCCAGTTCCGAGGGAAATGAGACCTGTGTGCTGTTCAGTGGCACCCTGAGCTTCCCTCTCAGTGCCTGGCACAGCACACTCTGATCTTTATGGCACTGGGGGAAACCTCCTGCTGCTGACATAAGTGTCATTTCCCTTGGCTTGGAGGAGCCAAGCTCGTGGAAAGCTCAGCTGGTCCTTTCGGTGGGGGTGGCCTGGGGGTCTTGTTTGTTGTGGAGGGGCAGTGAAAGCCTCGACTTTCACTGTTCCTCTTGGTGACCCTCCCGGGAGCACTCAGGGCTCAGCACAGAGTTCTGCCCGGGGTGAGGGTGGGGGGTATTTGCCTGCAGGTCATCACTCTGCTCTTTGAACAGTGTTCTCATGGTGGGATTTATGGAAATGCCACTCTCAGGGTTAGTGCTGGCTGGGTTTGGTGTTCAGATGAGCAGCACAAACCACAGGTAATTGTCAGAAAAAGAATACTTGTATATCCCCTTCCAGAGTCAGACTCCCTAAAAATGATTAACTTGTATTAAAGTTCCCTACACAACCATTAAAATTAAGCCCTTTATGTGTTCAGCAAACATATTTTTAATTTTTTGTTTATTTTTCCTAAGATTGGAATGCAAAGCCCAGTTAGGTATGGAGTGGACTCCATGATCCTAAAGGTATTTTCCAGTCTCAGTGATTGGGCTTTAGCCAAGATCCTTCCCCTTGTGTCTGCAGGAGGGCAGTCAGCTTGTTTGGTGTTAGTGGAACTGCCTGTCGGGGTCAAGCTCCCATGGTGGGATTCAGGGGAGCTCTCAGGAAGAATTCAGGAAGAATTTCCATCATGGAAAGGGTGGTCAGGCCCTGGCAGGGGCTGCCCAGGGGGGTTTGGAGTGCCCAGCCCTGGAGGTGCCCAAGGCAGGACTGGCCGTGGCACTGAGTGCTTTGGGCTGGGGGACAAGGTGAGCATCGGGCACAGGGTGGGCTCCAGGGGCTGGGAGGGCTTTGCCAAGGTGGGCATCGGGCACAGGGTGGGCTCCAGGGGCTGGGAGGGCTTTGCCAAGGTGGGCATCAGTCACAGGGTGGGCTCCAGGGGCTGGCAGGGCTTTGCCAAGGTGGGCATCGGGCACAGGGTGGGCTCCAGGGGCTGGCAGGGCTTTGCCAAGGAAGTCTGTGGTGTGTCCCTGGAGGGCACAGGGAGGGAAAGTGCAGGTGCTGAGCTGGGGGTGGGATGGGTTCTGGCAGCCAGGGCCCCCTGGGGTGCCCAGGATCCAAACAGGTGCTCTGGGGCTGCACCCTCCTGCTGCTCCCCATGGCTCTGGCTGGGTTTGGGTGCCCTGGGAGTGGGGCATGCACAGGGCAGAGCAGGAGGGCAGCAGGAGGAACGTGCCCAGAAACCCCCCAGGTTAAAGTGGCTGTCCTTGCCTGCAGTGTGTGCACCGTGTCCTGCTTTGCTCCACAGGCTGCCAGTTAAGGCCCTGTGAGCTCTGAGCTTCTGACCCTCCTCTCTCATACTCAGAATGTTCACTGTGCCCTAAGAGGCCAGAATAGCAGGAGTTTATCAAAAAGCAGTCTCTGGCCTTTTTCCTTCTGTGTCAGCCACTGTCTTTTCTCAGTGGCAACAATCCTAATGGTTTCCTTAAAAAAACCCTTTTAAGTGACTGTACTCCTCTGAGGGAATAAAGATCTGTCACCAGAAATTAGTAGTAGATATAAAGTGTCTGACCAAAAAAGACCTGAGTAATTTTTTTGTCCCAAAGAGAGGATTTGGCAAGTCTGTTTGACCAAACTGCTTTTTACCAGTGATCAAAGTTCATTTGTGAAACATGGTAGCTAAAATAAAACCCTAACCCTGGTAGTTCCCAGGGTATCAAGTGATCACAACAAATCCAGACTTATTCCATGGAAAATTCATTTGAAAGATCCAGCTCTGGTGGTTCTGAGTGTCAGTTCTGCTTTGTGCTCCTTTGTCCCCAGCTGAGGTTCTTTGCCTTGTGGTCACATAAATCAAGAGCCTTTCCCAGTTCTAAGGCAACTGCAGTTTGTGCAGCAGCTTCCTCTTGGCTCAGGGATCTTTCTTTGGAGTGAAGCCCAAACTCTTGGCTCTTTCTTCCCTGCCCTGGGCATGGAATGAGCTGGGATGTGTTTGCTCTTAGGAGCAAATATGGGACCATGACTTGGTGTGTGTTGGGCCTTGGAACAAAGCAGGAGCTCCCTTTCTGTGTGAGAGGCAAACAGGAGCAGTGCCTGAGCTGGAGTTTGGGAGGTGCTGCAGGGGCAGGTGCTGCAGGCACAGGTGGCAGCAGCTTCCTGAGCATTCCAGGGGATTTGGAGCACAGCATTAGGATATATTTTTTTCCATCACTTCACATCCGTTTGCACGAAGCTCAGTGGAAGGTGTGACTGGCAGGAATTCCCGGTGGAGCCATTCCCTGTGGCAGGGTTCCAGCTGCAGGAAGCACAGCTCTCATTGCACACCTGCTGCTGGCCAGGCCAGCTGTGGGACTCAGCCTTGCCCTCCTGCTGCCCAGAAATGTTGGGGGTGAGGCTGTTTCCTCAAACATCCCTGGGGGCAGCTGGGTCTGCTCTTTGCTCCCAAAACTCCCCAATAACTCCCCAGTTTGCAAAGCTGCAGCTTCCCAGCAGAGATGTGGAGTCGTTGTATGACCAGACAACTCAGACAGGACTGGGGGGTTGCCACATGTCTGTGCACAGGATTTCTGGTGGCCTTTGCTGTGCAGGGCTCATTGGGCTGCAGGGGGTTTGTTTTCTCCATCCCAAGTGCTTGGACAGGCCCTGAGGAGCCCTGAGAGCCCTGGGCAGGACAGACAGGTCTAGACTGAAGGAGGACCTGGCTCAGGGAGAGCTGGACTTGCACCATGGCTCGTGCTGGCACTGCTGGCCCAGAGGTGGTGCTGGCACTGCTGGCCCAGAGGGGGTGCCAACCTTGTCCCCCAGGAGTGCCAGCCCCATTCAGCTCCTTTTGGAGTTACCCTTTATATCATGGTGGAACTGCAGGAAGAATAAGCACACCCTCCCAGGTGTCTGGTGGCAGGTGGAGGTTTTACCCCCTTTCTCAGTGTAGTCTCTTCCTGCATCTCCCTCTTCATTCCTGGGTTTGACTTTATGCAACAGTAAGACAAGGCATCTTCACTTCCAGGCCTTGTGTACGTGCATTTCTCACTTCCTGTAACTGCTGTTCTTTTTCTTACCAGGAATACCAAATTAAAAGCTGTTGTAGAATTTTACTGGTGTCAGATTCCCTCTTAAAATAAAATGTATGTTAGGAATAATAAGTAGTAACACATAAAAGATTTATTTAAATATAACAATTTTTATGTGCTATACCTGGGTAACAATTGGTTTTCCTGTCGATGCTGCATGTTCAGTTTTATACACCTGTGCTTTGGCACTGGCCATTCACTGTCCCTCCTGCAGGATGCAGCGTGTTTATTTTAGTCCTGACAATCTCCTTTTTTGATAGAAATGTGCTCTGGAATTAAGTTTAAGCCCTTGTTAGCAAAGCCTGAGCACAGTGTTAGTTTGGTGATGTCACTGAATACACAGGACTCAGATTTACTGGAACTCTGTGCACGTCATTCCCACAGTCCTCTCCATCCATTGGCTTTCCAAAGCAAACAGACACACCTGAGTGTTTGCAGCCCAAACCCTCCCCAGCCCACTGGTTACCTCTATTTATTCAGCCTTTTCTTTCTTCCAGATGAAGCTGCAGAACAACATCTCGTATCAGATGGCGGACATACATCGGCTAAAGGGTGAGGGATTCTTGGCCAGGCTCCCCTGGCCAGCTGGAGCTGTGCCTGTGGCTGCCCAGGGGCTGCAGGATGCAGTTCAGAGGAAGGGTCAGGTGATGCTGGGACATCCCTCAGTGTGAACTGTCACTGTATTTGCTCCATCCCTGGTGTGGGTGAGCGCAGGGTTGGCCCCTGTGGGCGTTGCTGTCTGCAGAAGGAGCGTGTGCTGTGGCACTGCTGAATCCTGGGGGTTCAGAATCCTTGTCATGGCAAAGCACTCAGTTCAATATGGTTTAGTCAGGAACACTGGGATGGTTATGCTGGGTTAGAAAAGCTCCAGCAAACATCTCTGAAGGCTGTTCTGTACAGATGTGATTGTAATGCCTGTGATCTTATTACTGTATCTGGAGTCTTTCAGAGTGAGCTGGAGTAGTGAGAACCCAAATGTGAACATGCCTGCACACAACACTCGTGGTTTCTGCCTGTACCTGTGCAGCTGCAATTTAAAATAGCAGGAAGCTTAATTAGCTGTAGCCTGAGGAGCAGGGAGAGTTTCCAGAGCAGTTGTGGAGACAGGATATGTGTGTTGGTTTTATGGACAGCCCGTCGGTGCCTCCTTTGGGACAGTCACCTCAGACAATCTTTGAGCATCGTGCCTGAAATCACCTGGTAGTGCTTTTGTGTTGCTCACAGTCACAGAATCTTTCAGGAAATTAAGGAGATTTCCAACAGATAAGTGAAATTGCAATCAGAAGCCTTACACAATGCTAAGGTAAAGAAAAATGTAGTGGGTTTGGCAGTATCAGAAGAATTTCTGTCATTCATGCTGCCATCTGGCATACACAAGTAAAGTGGTGTCTTCAAGTTAGTTTAAGAACCTCTCAAGTGTATCTGGGTGAACTAACATAAAACTTGAGCAATTTTTTACTTATTTAGCAGTAGTGAGAGCTGTGTCTGCCCAGGGTGGCTTTGCTTACATGTCTCAGTTCCTGCTGGGTGTTGCTTTTCCCAGAACAACTGGCGGAGCTGCGCCAGGAGTTCATCCGGCAGGAGGATCAGCTGCACGAGTACAAGAAGAACAACACCTACCTGACAAGGAGGCTGGAGTATGACAGGTGTGTGCTCAGGAGTGTTGGGAAGTGCAGGTTTGGGGGTGTGATGGGGGCCTGCAGTTACTAAAGAGTGCTAATTAATCCTGGGGTGCTAATCCTCAGCCTGGGCTGTGCTCACTTGGCAGTGCACGTTGGTGGCTGTTTGACTTTCAGGTCCTGTTGCAGTCTGGTGTCCTGCTCCTCCCTCAAGGTGAGACAGGAGTTCAGGAGAATCTTGGCTTACTCTGGAATTGTTCAGCATTTTGAAGTCAATGCATGTTTTATAACATGGAGATTAGTTAACAAACACATGGAAGAGTTTAATAGACACAGTCCTGTGTCACTAGTGTTGTTTATTGCTGCCTTTCTGACATGTAATTTCATTTGTTTTAACTGAAGTTGAAAGCAGCATTGTGTAGGTTGAAATTTTAAGTTGACTTCAACCTTTTAGTTGATGATGGAGAAAGAGAAAGGAACTACACCTGCAGCTTTGGGGAGTGAGGGAGGTTTAACACTGGAGGTTTGAAACTTTCATACCCACAGAGTGTTCTTTCTGTGCTGCTGAGGGTTTGTGGGAGACAGGAGTTCTGCTGCCTGGGCTGATGTCTGTGGCTTGTTAGGGAAGCTGGAACATGTGGCTTTGTATTCAGATGGTGTTATTTGAGCTGGAGCAGCACCTGATAGTGGTGGCTGTGCACCCTCTCTGTTGTCAGCCATGGCAGACACGGTGCTTTCCCAGTAGAATTAATATTTGCTGACAGATTAACTGTGGAGCTTGACTTTTTGGTTGCATTCCAGCTTTTGGAGGAAATATATTCAAGGCCATTCTGTTTATTTTACTGTTTTTTTCTGCTCTGTCCCTATTTTTTTCAGTTCTGCTTTCTTTCTGTATTCAGTCCATTCCCACTCCACACACATACCAGGACCAGGCTTTTTGGACAGACTGTTCTAGTTGTATCTCAGGTTTGGCTTTTTGTGCCACTTCATGTTTCCCCCTGGTTTGATTTGTGGGAGAGCAGATACAGCAAATGAATGTTTCTAATGGTGTGTCTCTCCCCAAGCCTGCAGTGTGGGCAGCAGATGAAGGAGATGAGGCTGCAGCATGAGGAGAACATCAAGAAATTACTGGAGCAGGTGGCACACCAACAAAAGGTAATGCCAGGGAGTTCTGTGCTGAGTGAGGAGAGCCCCAAGTCTGTGTTTGCCTCAGAGATGTGGAGGCCTGGGACATTCCTCCCCTACCTTTGTGTTAAACAGCCCCCTGGGCAGCCCTGAGTGGGTGTTCATGGAGGAATCTGCCTGGTTGCTCAGCCAGTGGACTGAGCTGGAAGATGAGGCCCCATTCTGTGCTCTGCTCCAGCCCTCCTTGTGGCATCACTGCTGAGGGTTTCAGTTCTTCCTGCAGTGAGGATATTGCTGCTCAGCTCTCCAGGGTGGGATGTCTGTGTGCTCAGACTTGCACAGGTTATTGCAGAGGAAATCTGAGCTGTGCTGAGGCCTCGAGATGCTGATGGGATGGAAACAACGATGGGGCTGAAATGGCATCAAGGGTGTGATTACATGGAGCAAACTGCCAGTGGGATTTGGGCCTCTTCCCTGCAAGCTGATGGAATAATCTGCTTTGCTTAAAATCTTGTTTTCTTACTTTGCCTGTCTATAAACATTTCAAAATAATAAGGCAGGCAGAGCAGATTTCCCTCAGATCTTTTCTTACAGTCTAGAATTCCTTCAGGGCTCTTAAGGGCAATGATGCCTTAACCTGTTTGTGTTGCCCTAACACCTGGTGTGGCAATAGAGTGTTCTGCAGCTGTGCTGTTTGTGCACTGTCTGTTCAGTTGTGTCCACACTCCCAGGACCCAGGTTTGTACACAGAGGGCTCTGCTCTTTGCTGATCACTGAATTCATGAATGTGAGTTTGCTTACCCACAGTAACTTTGAATTTGGGCATTTGTTGTGTAATTTCCAGAGGTGTGTTTAATATTGGCTGCTTATGAATCTGTTCTGACAGGCCACACAAAACATTCAGTCCAGTAAAGACACTGAAGTCAGTCCCAGTAAGGATGACCAGGCAGTACCTGAGACTGTTGCAGAAGGGGAAGATACAGACACAGAGAAGAACGAGAAGCCTTCAGAGCATGTTGCAAATGGCAAAGGTATTTCTTTTTTTGACATTTCTGATAGAGAATGGACCAGTTGTGTTGCACCCTTTGCCATCCTCCAGAACTGTGCATTTTTGTGAAGCAGAACAAGGAATTGTTTGGCTCAGATAGCTTGATTAGCTGCAGTGATTTTACTAAGTTAGAGCCTCCCACAAGGGGGAAATTCACTGCTCAGACTGAAGGGTTGGTAAGGCAGAATATCCTGTTCTTGTCTTGCAGAGAAAATCAAAGCAGGGGGAGATGCAGGCATGCCTGAAATAGAAGATAATGACCCAGCAAAGGCTGAGGATACTCCCACTGGTGAGGAGAAATACTCTAATTCTTTCATGTTTGGGGTCTTGGTGATGTGTGTATTGTGTGTGAACACCATGTGGTTCACAGTGAAGGCAGAGTTTTAAAATCTCTCTGAGGTAATAAAATTCAAGTGGGGTTTAAAATCAGATCATTTCTACTGTGCTTTAGGGGTTTGAATTCTGAAAACTGAATGTTTCAGATAATCCCCCTCCTGAAATACTGTATTTTATATTTTCATCTGTGGTTTAAAACCAAGGAAACAACAAAACCAAAGACATTTACAGGATTGTTAGACCAGGTAAACAGTGTCCTGTTTGTTTCATGTTAATGCTTTTGTCCCTGTGTTTTTTGTAGCTTTAAAGAAGCCACTTATTTCAGCTCCTAAAAGTGAAGCTCATCAGCCTGTTATGAATCCTCCCACTGAGCAGCCTCATGCTCCAAACCTGGCACCAGGTAAAAGTCCTGTCAGCAGCTGACAAGGCAATATTTTGGTTACCAGAGGAAATCCAGAGATAAATTCCTGCAGATCCCAGGGTGTGTTCCTGCCTGTCTGACTGAGGTAGTTGGGCTGCTTGTTGTGTGATCCCCTTTGTGCCCTTCACTCCAGGAATTCCTGAGCCTCTTGATCCATTCCAGCCAAATTTGAGTTGGAAGTTGCAGAGAGAAGTGCTTGAAGAGTCCTCTAGTGGGCAGAGTAATTGAAATCAGTGTTCCTCCCTCGGGTGCTAATTAGGGCTGCACCCTCAGGGGCTGGTTGTTGATCCTTTGCAGCCACAGTCAGGGATAACCCAGCGTTCCTGTCTTGCTCAGAGTCCTCCTGTCCCTGGGAACAGCTTACCTGGGAATGCCATGGGGAAGGTTTAGGGCTCAAAGTCCTGCAGTGGCATCATTGAGAAGATCTGCAGGTAGAAAAGACACAAACCCACAGAAAATGAACTTAATGCTCGTGCATCAAGTCACTTTAATGCCAGAGAGACATCAGGTTTTACCTGCACTGCAAGTGGCTTGTCCAAATTCTGTCCTGCTAAAATGATTAATACACCTTTAATATTAATAAATTAAATAAACAGTCCTCAGGATGATCACACAGCTCCAAGTTTTTGTTCTGCCCATTGTTGGTTCTTTTGGAAAAGGACAACAGAAGTTTTTCTGTATTTCTTTCCTTTTTCTTATTTCCAAGATGAGGGAGCTCAAAGCCTGCATACACATTTATGGTTGTTGTTTGCAATTGTCAAGACTTTTGAACAGTTTGTTTCCTTTGAAGGTGGTCCTTCATTTTCAGTTGTATTACTGAGCAAACATAACATGGAGCAAGTGAAAGTCTTGCTTTGTTGAGCTGGGAGTTCATCAACTGGAGTTTGATGGGAATTTTAATGGAATCAAGGGTTTCTTGGCTCCTTGGTTATGGAGTCCTGTGATTGTGGTTATTATTTTTAGCAAAGCTTCTGTGCCCTGCCACACCCTTGTCCTCAGATCAGAGCTCTTGAAACAATAAATGATGCTTTGGTAGACTTGAAAAGCAGAATCAGTAGGAGGAGAAAAGATACATAAATGTGTTATGGTCTGGGGCTTCGTGGGGAGCTGAAGTAGATGCAGAAGGTCAGCTGAGAAGGTGACAGTGTGGGATGGGTTATGGATTGAAATGTGATCAGTTGTCTCCATGTGAGAGCTGCAGCCACTGACGGTGCTTTGCTGCAGGTCTGCCCAGTGACAGTGACGGAAACGCCGACACTGCCAAGCAGGTCCCTCCAAACCCTCTCCAGCACCTGAATCTGGAGGAGAACATGGAAGCCCAGAAAGAGCCCAGAATTGAGGCAGACCAGATGAAAGTCCCCAAGAGCCGAGTTAGTGACTTCCAGAAGATGAAGCAAAGTAAGTTGGCCAATATCAGACACTTCAATATATTAAAAAGTTCCTCAGTTTTCTATCAGCAGCAGTGCCTGTGTGGAAAACAGGGCCCATTGCAGAGGGTGGCTTTGGAGAGGGAGCCTGGGAAGGGATGGAATGTGTTCCTGGGTGAAAGGAATCCTGTAATGTGGTGTTTTTTTCACATGTATATTCAGTTATGTAAAAAACCTATTTCCTTACCAGAATTTAAAGTGCTTGGGAAATGACTGCACATTCCAATAGATAAGTCAGGACTTTGATACACACAGGATACGAGTTACTCTCTGTGTCACTTGACTAAATACTGTGTTTGGACAGGGTGGTAACAACTCAGCCCTTACTCCTGGGGTCGTTGTGTTGGGGGTGGTGTGTGTTGGGCAGAACGAGGCTGTTCCATGGGAGGAGGTTTTCCAGGACCCTTCTCCTCCCTGTCTGCTCAGGGCAGAAGCCTCAGAGAGCTGCACACAGGGGGGGTGTTGTGGGTGATGTTGGTTTGGGGACCTGGTTCTAATTGTTTAGGATTTGAGTGGGGAAGGGCCAGTGCCTGGCTGAGTGTTGGGCACTGAGAGCTTGGAAGCAGAGGGTGCAGAGCTGGGGGTGCTCA
This sequence comes from Pithys albifrons albifrons, assembly GCF_047495875.1. Taxonomy (NCBI): domain Eukaryota; kingdom Metazoa; phylum Chordata; class Aves; order Passeriformes; family Thamnophilidae; genus Pithys; species Pithys albifrons. The sequence goes on along the minus strand of NC_092470.1, from coordinate 21,520,746 downwards.
GCCTGGAGGAGAGAAGGGCCTGGGGACACCTGGGAGCCCCTTCCAGTGTGAAAAGGGGTTCCAAGGGAGCTGGAGAGGGACTGGGGACAAGGCATGGAGGGACAGGACACAGAGAATGGCTTCCCACTGCCAGAGGGCAGGGAAGGATGGGATACTGGGAAGGAATTCCTGGCTGGGAGGGTGGGCAGGCCCTGGCACAGTTTGGGCAGAGAAGCTGTGGCTGCCCCATCCCTGGGAATGTCCCAGGCCAGGCTGGACAGGGCTTGGAGCAGCCTGGGCTGGTGGGAGGTGTCCCACCAGTGCAGGGATGGCACTGGGTGGGCTCACAGGGGTTCCTGCACACCAGGGACACTCTGAGCTCAGCTCAGCCTGGTGGACCTGCTGCATTTCCTGGCATCTCTTCATCATGTTTTAATCTTTCCTTCTGTCAGCTGCAGTTCTTTTGGTTGTTGTGTGTCACAGCCTCTCTGCCATATCCACAGGCTGGTTTTGCTGCAAGTTGGGTACAATCCCTTGTGTTTCCTGACTTGGCTCAGGTTTAACATGTGCAAATCCTGCTGTCCTCTCTGGAGTTTGTACATAATGCAGTGTCAGAAATACCAAAAGTAATAGCCAGGACCACTCCGTTAGATATGAACAGGGAATGAATAATGTGTGGAACTTCAGAGTTCTAAGCTGATCATGTTTGTTTTGGGAAATACCCAGAACTGCTGTTTCTGTCCACCTGAGCTGCACTGGGTGTGATTCTGCTGCTGCTCTCCCCATCCAGAGAACCACCATGGTATTGCTTCTGTCCTGGTCCTTATATGCTGCTGCATAGGAAAGTTTGCATTGTTTTGGGAAATAATTTCGTTTTCTTCTCCATCCACTTGTAGTCCTGATGTGGAAATCCTTCTCCCATTTTACTTCTGTTAATTACTCCCCCTGCACTTCACTCCCCACCAGCCCCAGCAGCCTTGGGGCCCTGTTTGTAAAGGTTGTATCACACTTTAAACCATTTTGTTCATTTACACACAGTCCTGCAGGCCCTGTGGCCTGTGCAGGCTCAGAGCTGCTTCCCTCAGGCACTGGGCAATGAGACTGCCCTGGGGGGCTGGAGCAGCTCTCCTGTGTCCCACCAAGCCCCACTCTGGCCTGGACAGCACAGCAGGGACCTCACCCTGTGGGTGTCTGTCTGCTCATTCCATAGTTCCAGCTAATAATTCCTGTTTTCTTCTGCATTGTTTCAGGGTCTGGAACTAGTTTTAATTTTGTGTTGGGAGATGAAAATATTGGATTTGGGACATTCTGAACACTGTTAAACCTTAAAGGAAAGCAGAGTGTAAAGCTGAATGAATGAGGTGGTTACAACCTGAACTGAGAGCTGCAGGGCAGGTCTGCTGCATTCCCCCTGTGCCAGCTGGGCACACCCTGCAGGCATTGACAGGCACCACATCAGTGTGTGGACAATGCCAGGCCTTGGGAAAATTGGGTCCTAACCTTCCACTGAGGGAATGCTCTTCAGCATTTTGAGATAACCTGTGTTTGGAGCTGGTTGTCTGGGGTCTCACTCCAGCCCTTCTCCATGGAAGGAGCAGCCTGGCACAGTCAGATTTCACAGGGTCCAGGCTGTGGGTGACAGAGGTGTCCTTTGCACACAGGGTGCCCCACAAGCCTTGTTCTGCCCCTGCCCTCTCCTTTCTCCTGCTTTCTCTCCAGCTGGAGCTGCCACAGCCCCGACTCCCTCCTCCTGTGACCTGCTCTGGTGTAGAATCTCCTGTTTCTGTCCTCTCTGCTGCTGACTCACTCCTTTCCTACTCCACAGGCCGGTTCTTTGATGAGAATGAATCCCCTGTGGACCCACAGCAGGGTTCTAAACTGGCAGATTATAATGGGGATGATGGGAACGTGGGTGAGTATGAGGCAGACAAACAGGCTGAGCTGGCTTACAATGAGGAAGAGGATGGTGATGGTGGAGAAGAAGACGTCCAAGGTGAGCTTGGGCCTTGCCTCCATCCCATTGGGATAAATCCACGCTGAGTTTCTTGTTGAATTTGTGTAAAGCCTCGCTGGTTTAGCTGATCACAGATTGCTCAGACAGACCAAACAGGCCCCAAATTGTGTCTCACTGTCCATGGGACAGCAACGATGCAACATTCTCCAGGGCAGGGTTTGGCACCTCGTTGCAGTTGTGTTCCTGCTGGGAAAAGCAAGGCACCAAATTTCAGACGTGGTTTCACCCAAACCCCCAGCTCTGGCCCCTGGCTGGGTGGGCTGTGGACCTTCACATTCCTGAACTGTCCAACAGAGGAATGGAGTGGTTTGAGTCCTGCTCCTGTCACACCTGCCTGGGGCCAGGTGTCACTTTTGTGCATTATACACAGATTCAACAGCCTTGTGGTGTCCTGCCAACCCACCCCAGATCTCCTGAGCCAGTGCTGCCCAATGCCCTGTGTGTGCATGGCCACCCTGTCCTGCATGGGGCTCCTGCATCCCCTCTCTCACCTGCCTGTGCCTGCCTGTGCCTGCCTGTACCTGCCTGTGCCTGCCTGTGCCTGCCTGTGCCTGCCTGTGCCTGCCTCCCCTCTCTCACCTGCCTGTACCTGCCTGTGCCTGCCTCCCTCTCTGTCATGTGCCTGCCTGTGCCTGCCTGTGCCTGCCTGTGCCTGCCTGTGCCTGCCTGTGCCTGCCTCCCCTCTCTCACCTGCCTGTACCTGCCTGTGCCTGCCTGTGCCTGCCTGTACCTGCCTCCCTCTCTGTCATGTACCTGCCTGTGCCTGCCTGTGCCTGCCTTGTCTCCCATTCTCCATCCCCCTGCTTTGGGTATTTGTGACAGGCCTACAGGCTGCAGGGTGAGAATGTTTGTGTACACAGAGTGTATTTCCATTGAAAGTGTGAAATAAAGAGGCAGGGGAAATAGGAAATCAGGGCCCCTGATTTGGACTCTCATAATGCAGGTGTTTGGCTGGAGGTTTTTCAGACTCGTATTTAATTGGTGTCTGAGCATAATTAATGGGCAAAGCTCTGAAGAAGCAGCTGATGGTGTGGGCATGCACCAAGTGCAGTGTCAGCAGGCTGGGCTGGGCTGGGGTATGAAACTCCTGAACAAGGGAAAGAGAAGGATGGATCAGAGCTGATGAAGTGCAGCCCTGCTGCTCCAGCTGTGAGCTCTGCTCGGAATCCACAGAGGGTTCTGTGCTCACACCTGGCTCTCCAGAGGGGGTCCTTGGGCTGTCATTGCCCATCCCAGCTGGCAGCTGCACAAAGGCACAGCAGGGCTTGGGTTGGAGGGGCTTGGGGCCACCTGGGCTAGTGGGAGGTGTCCCTGCCCATGGCAGGGGTGGGATGAGATGGGCCCTAAGGTCCCTTCCCACCCAGAGCATGCAGAGGTTCTGTGATTCCTGGTTTATGTCAGTGCTGGGGCAGGGAGAGCCACGTTCCTTCCTCAAGGTTCTGCTCTGTGCTGAGCAGGGAGTGTGGGGTGTCCTGGGTGTCCTTGTGCCTGAGTCATGGAATCAGGAATCACTGAGGCTGGAAAAGCACTCTGAGGGCATTTTGTCCAAGTGTTCCTCCAGCACTGCCAAGGCCACCACTCACCCATGTCCCCAAGTGCCACATCCACAGGTCTGTTAAATCCCTGCAGGGACGGGGACTCCACCCCTGCCCCGGGCAGCTGGGAGGGAATTGTTCCCATTATCCAACCTGAACCTCCCCTGGCACACCTTGAGGCCACTTCCTGCCTTGTTCCCTGGGAGCTCAGCCCACACCTGGCTCCCCTCTCCTGGCAAGTGGCTGAGGTGGCTGCCCATGCAGGGCACAGTGCCCTGTCCCCTGTGCCCCTCGGAGCTCCTGCTGCTCCAGCAGCACCAGTACCTGTCTGGGGGCCTTCACACCAACGGTGGCTTCAGGCAGCAGTGCCAGGTGTGCTGTGAGCAGTCCCAGGGGCATGGACAGCATTCCATGTGCCACTGAGGAAAGGGTGGGTGTGGTGGAGTACCAAGTGGGTTGGTAAAATTCAGATTGTGGCTGTGTAGCTTGCCCTGGGAGGGGTGTTGGAAAAGCAGTGCTCTGACTGGGGGTGACCCCATGAAACCATCTGCATGGGGGCCCTGCTGTGGGGGCCTGGAGTTTGGACTTGGGGAAAATCCTTTTCCTGGTGAACCCCTCTGTGTCTCTGTATAGACAGACTGAGTTAAATTACACTCAGTGAAGGTTCAAGGGTGACTTCTGGGAACCTTTCACTGAGGAGTGGTGTGAGCAGAGTGTTCCTACCTCCAACTGCATTTCCCAAGCCCTTTATTCTGTTATTCCCTAATAACTTTGTGAGTTGGTTTGAGCTGTGATTTGACTGTGGCCAGTGGTGCTTCCAGGGGCAGCATTCCAGGAAAAGTGGCTGCTTCAGGCATTACACTGATTTCTCTGCAGGGCAGGAGCAGGGAGAACTGGTGGAGGTGGAGGGAGTGTGGTTACAATTGTTTAGGAAGGGGGGAAAAAAGCTGTCTAAAAACTGTCAGGAAAACACCATCCAGGCCTGCATCAGGATGGCCAAAGCCTGTGGCATGTGCCACAAAGCCACACATGGTTTCTGTTGCCACTAGGAATGTGTGGGCTTGGATTGAAATTATCCAGGGAAAATCCTCCAGTGTGGGAGATGTGCCAGGGAGGGGCAGCCCAGCCTGGCATCCCTTTCCTCAGGCACCTGCTGAAGGGCAGGGGACATGGGGAGGTGGTGGCTTCTGCTGCAGGAGAGGTGTTTGTGGAGCCTGGATGGTGGAGCAGGAGGAACCCCAGGATGTGCAGGTGTGTGGTGGCAGTTTGTGCCATGCAGGTGAACTCCTGTGCCATGCAGGTGAACTCCTGTGCCATGCAGGTGAACTCCAGCCTTCTCTACTGGAGCAGGTGCCCAGCAGGGCCCTGTGTGCCCACTGGGTGATGGATGGTGGGTGTGAGGGTGTGCAGAGCCCCAGGCAGCTGCAGAGAGATGGGGGAACTCATACTGTGCTTTCCATTCCTGTGAACAACCATCTCCTGAACACACTGGAACAGCTTTGAGGGGCAGGAGAAGCTCATTAATTGCAATAAATGGAAGTTTTGTGGGTTTTTCACTTTTTGAGGGAAGGAGGCCAGGGATCCACCTGGGACAGCTGGATTATGGCAGGTAGAATGTGGAATATATTAAAATGTCACATCAAATAATAGTGAATGTGCATTTTCTCTGTGGATTTTCTGCATGTGCTGCAGTCAGTGGTTACACTGAGGGGGGCACAGCTTTGTGGGGGTTATTTTACCATTTCTCATGAGGATCAAAAGCCAAAACCCAAGGAGCAGAGTCAGGAAGCAGGACAGGGCAGAGGGGTGGAGGCAGAACAGAGTCTGGGGCTGGAAGGGAAGGTGGAACATCCGTGTCTGCTGGTCAGGGCAGAGCTGTGACTCCCCTGGGCAGAGGAACCACAGGCAGCTGGGGCTGAGAGAGCCCCTGCCCACCCAGCTCCTGCCTGTGTGCCCTGGCCCAGCGTGCTCAGAGAACAGGAATTTCCATGGGTAAGAGGCTGAGGAAGGTTTTCAAAAGTCTCTCCAAATTTTACCTATGAATCTGAGATACAAGACAATAGTATGGAAAAACACAGCAAAGTCAATTCCAGCATCAGGAAAAATCCCATCAGGGAAAAATGTGTCATGCCAGGTCTGTGTGGAAGGTGTCACCTGAGAATTAGGTGGGGAAAGTATTCCCTTGGTCTGGGAGGGGTCCCAGTAACCTCCCTGTGCTAGTCCTTACTGTCAGCTCTGGAGTGGGGTAAACCTGGGAGTGGGACTTTCCACTGGAGTTGGGGTTTTACTGGGAGAGTTTGGAATCTTGGTAAGAAGGAGTCTGAAAGCCCAGCAGTGTGAGTGGTGCTGCAGTCTCTGGGGTCAGTGAGCCTGTGGCATGGGTGGCACTGCAGCCAGACCCAGTGGTGGCACCGGGCTGGAACTGCGGCTCTGGTGACTCCCTCGGGCACCAGCCCAGGCCCTCCCTGCTGGGCCCATTGCAGCATGTCCTGGGGAACTGCACCTGGGTGTTCTTTCAGTGGTCTCACACCAGCCCTGACCTGTGATCTGTATTGCAGTTGTAACTGACCTGTGATCTGTATTGCAGATGACGAGGAGCGAGACCTGCAGAACGACCTGGGGGACTACAAGTCCCACTTCAGCGACAGGGTCCTGTAGGCCTGGGGCACAGAGGGCTCAGCCCAGGGACTTGAGGTGCTGCAAAACTGAACCAGTTCTACTCCAGTGTTTCCTGCTTCCAAGGAGGCTGAGAATGAAGTGCCGAGTGCTCAGCCAGCAGGTGAAGAGGCCCCACTGTACATATGAACATACTTGTACTATTGCAGGTTGTATTGAACCAGCATCTTCACATGGAGCCGGTTCCTCAGCCTGGTCCTTACCTGAAATATCTTTACACTTCAGCCCAGTCTATATATAAACACAGGCTGAACTCTGTCTGCCATTTCCATCACTTTGGAACCTGGAGAACTTGTACAGTTTGTACCTGAGGTAACAAAGCCACTGTGGAAGCCACGTACAGCCAAGGACTCCTTTCCTACAGCCCCACCTGTGTGGGCAGAACTGCTGCTCCTGCCTGCTGGGTTTGCCCAGTAGTTGAGCCACGAGCTGGGAACAGGAACTGAACGGTGAAATAACTGCTCCATCCTCACTGTGACCCAGGCTGGGGCACCCTCAGCACCACGTGCCATGGAACCTCTGTACAGTGACCACACCTCGTAGCTAGAGCTGCAAATCTATAGTAGGACTTCAATAATTTGGTACAGCCCCAAAAAGTTGTGCAACTAATAGCTTGATTTAAAAGGTGATACAAATAATTATAAATAATTCATGGCTTGTAGGAAATCTTTGTGTTAAAGAGAGCAGTGTGTGAGTGAGAGACGTGTCTGCAGCAGCTGTGTCAGCCCCTCGCTGGAAGGACCAGCCCTTGCCTGGGTTTGTGTGCTGCTGTCCCAGAGTGTCCAGCCACTCCAGCTCATTTCCAGTCTGATCCATTGCTGTGGGTCTGAGCACCTGCCACATCCCATGGTTTTGGTTTCCTCCATCAGATCTGTAAGTCAGACCCTTCTCTGTATTCTGTGTTCAAGTATGTTGGAATCTATGGAGACGATTCCATGGCTCTGCAGTGTGGGAATGAAGGGGATTGTCCCTCCTGCTGCTCCAAGGGCTCCTGGGGACACAGACAGGCCCTGACGAGGGTGTTGAACTCAGCCCTGTGCTCAGGGGCTGGGCTGAAGTAACGGGTCAGGTTTGCTCGTTGCCAGCTCAGTGAACGTCTTAAATAAAGTTCAACACTTGTACAATTTGTGGGGGTTTAAGACAATTTATTACTACTCAATGGCAAAAAAAGCTGCTGCATTTAAAAAGTGAAGCTCCACTCAGTGCTGTGTTCTGGTGCTACTTCTTAAATTTGGAGATGAAACCATTCTGCACTCACAGCTTCAGCTGCTTGTCCTTTCCCTGCTGTCCTTGCACAGTGCCAGGACTAGGGCACACCCCACAGTGGCATATTCACAGAAACAGCTCAGGACCCTTCCCTGGGAGGGTGGGCAGGCCCTGGCACAGGTTTCCCAGAGAAGCTGTGGCTGCCCCAGCCCTGGGAGTGTCCAAGGCCAGGCTGGACAGGGCTTGGAGCACCCTGGGCTGGTGTGAGGTGTCCCAAGCCCAAGGCTTTAAAGTCCCTCCCAACCCAAATCATTCCAGGATTCCATGAGCTTCATGTGCAATTTGTTGTTTGTACAAAGCCCTGGGAAGCACCAAGTCCCACCAGTGTGATCCTGTTCTCCTGCTGCAGCAGTGCTGACTGGGGAGCTGCCCTGCCCTCGGGCTGTTCCTAAAGCCACTGTCCTCAGGGCAAACAAAGGAGCCCCAAAGTAGATCTTGCTTCATTTTCACAAGTAAAAAAATATTAAGTGGCTCACAATACAAACTCATTTTCAGTTGTGTGTTTGATGAGCCACTTTCTGTTTTTTTAAGAACAAGGTACTTTGCCAGCTGGCTGACACCTGGAGTTCCCATCCAGGACGCCCTCCCCTCTCTGGAGGAAGGTGGGCTCAGGGAGGAGAACTCTGGGATGGCCTCAGGTACCTGCAGGAGCCTGTGATGAACTGGATGCACTTTTCTAATCAAACAGCAGCTCACTTTTCCAACATCAGTTGCCAACATCAATCCCTGTGGCCTCTCAGCCCCCGGGCTGTGCTGCACCACTGGGGTGTGAGGGCTCCAAAGCCAGAGCAGCTCGGGTTTGTTTGGAGAACGCAATTCCAGCCTCCCCGGCGGGTTGTGCGGAGCAGCTCCCGTTTCCATGGCAATGGCAGCACACACAGCGCTGACAGATCCTGGGCAGCTGCTCCCTCAGCCCCAGCGAGCCTGGAACCAAAGCGGGGTCTCATTCCAGGGTTTCACAGGAGACCCAGCCCAGCCCCTCCCACCACGGCCCCTTAACCAACACCCCCAGGTGCCCTCGGTGCAGCCAGTGCTGGATCTGAGGCTCCAGTGAGAAGCCCCTTGGGATCCACATGGCAGGGCATTTAGAACAAGCTGGGAGCTGGGACTGGGCTGCCCAGGCTGGGGGGGAGCTCAGCCACTGGGGGAAACTCAGACACCTCCACCACCAGCCAGAGAAACACCCCCAGTCATTCCAGCCAGTCCCAGCTGCCCAGTCTGGGAGGTTTTCAGCAAACAGCCTCTGCTGAAGCTTTCCCAAAGTCACACAGAGCCCACAAAAACCAAGACTCATCAAAGAACCCATTTTAGTTTAAACATGAGGAAAACCAAACGAGCTGATGGGCAGGATCTCACCAAAAGGGAAAAGCCCGTCATGGATGAAACAAAACTCCACATTTTCCAGTGTTTCAATGGCTGCAAAGAGCCACTTCAAAGTGACAAGAAGTAAACAGACATGAGATAATGGCCTGTGGATTTTATTAAATGTTCTCCTTTCACATTTTCATGTAGGCAAACCCAGCAACAGTGGGAAACCCAAAGCCTGCAGGACAGAAGAGCTTGTGAGAGTTTTGCAACAGAACCTACAGAAAGGACAAAACATTTTCTTCCCTATAAATCTATTTACTCCCACTGTTTACACTTTGCACCCTGGAAAAAAGCTGCATTGAATGGTGCTGGTTTACTTAAAACAAGGGGTTGATATCCCAGATTTCCAGCAGGACCCATTTCACTGTCCCCACAGGCCTCTGGAGGAATTCTCTGTCTGACACTTCCTCCTTTCTGCCTCTTAAGGAGAATTTCAGCGTGCCATAAGTTTGTCAGCTGCAATCCCCATTCCAGGAGTCACTGGAGCTCTCAGTAATGTGGGAGCCAAGGGTGGAACTTCCAGGTAAAGTAACCTGTGACCCTTCCTGGAGGACACTGACCAAAACATTTACCAGGATAACAGTCCTGCTGCGATGAACTGGGAAATGTGGATGGGGCTGGAGAAGGAGCAGTGCCCTGCTCTTCCAGCTGGCTCCAGGGCAGAGGAGACCAAATTCCTGTAGCTTAAATAAAAGAGGAAAACAAACCCACAAAACCAACTGGGGGCATCTCTCCCTATTTATGAGAGTGCATTGGAATTTCCAAGCCAGCCAGAAACACAGTAATCATATTTATGCCTGAGCTTTTCCATGCCAATCTGGAAACCATAATACTCCAGTTCCTCAACCTATAGGAAACCCCAAGCAGCCACACTGGGATTACTGGTGTGGATAATCCACAGTTCAGCTTCCCAAAGTGGGGCTTGGCCACTTGTGGCTGTGCATTTCCCTCCCTGGAGGAATGTGTCCTGCCCCCCTCCAGTGCTGCCCCGTGCCAGATCAAACACAGGCTCATCTCCAGTGTTTCTGTGGGGATCTGGGAGCAGAGGAATCCCTGTTGCTGTCAGCTGGAGTGTCAGCAGTGAGAACACGAGTCTGGAGCTGCTCCTGGACAGCCAGATTGGCTCCCAGACGTCAGGGATGGAGGAGCAGCACAGCCTGGGAGCTGCTTCTCATTTATCTCACATGCACGGATGGCTGATCACCCACCCAGGAATCGATTCCCTTCAGATGGGCAAAAGCAACAACTAACACTGGAAATGGGCAATAGTAACATATAAACCCAAATAAGAATTGGTTTGTTTCTACAACCCTCAGTCCTGTCACAGTTCTGCTCAGGCACCTGGCCATGCTGTGAGGAGCAGGGAACAGTGGGGACAGCAGGGGACAGGGGGGGACAGCAGGGACAACAGGGACAACGGGGGACAACAGGGACAGCAGGGGACAGCAGGGGAAAACGGGGACAGCGGGGGACAGGGGGGACGGGGGGGACAGCAGGGACAGTGGGGACATGGGGGACAGCGGGGACAGCAGGGGACAGCGGGGACAGCAGAGGACAGGGGGGGACAGCGGGGACAGTGGGGACAGCAGAGGACAGGGGGGGACAGCGAGGACAGGGGGGGGCAGCAGGGGACAGGGGGGACAGCGGGGACAGCAGGGGACAGGGGCAACAGCGGGGACAGCAGGGACCTCTGCACCTCTGCCTGCGCAGCAACACAACCAGCAACATTGTACACAGTCCCTTTCCTGCCAGTCCAACCCCCCTCCCGAACTCGCCACCAGGGCACTCGGGGAGAGCACGAGACACTGTGAAAAACAGATTTTGATACCCAGTAACACAGAAAACGACAGTTCTGGTTGCCCAAAGATGGGTTTGAGCCCTGAATCACACATTTAATGCCTTCCCAGTGTGCTTTTGGCCACGCTGGTGCTCTCCCCAATACCTGCTTGCCTTGACTCTGCTGGATGATCTCTGGCAGCTCATTTCACTTTAATTACATGGCTTGAGAGAGTATTTCCACCCACCATTTCCCCAAACTCCCACTTTCTAAGTATCAGTGAATGTCCTGTTGGGCTCCCAGCATGAGACATCACACAGTTATCCTGCCACACTAGTTCCTCCTAAGGAACTGCCAAAGGATGCTAATTAAGCTTTAACATGTCCAAACCAACCTCTTCCACAGCTGATCATTCACAAAATATTCACCTGCTGTTGTTAATGTGTTTAGAAATCCTTGAATGTCCTAAAGGAATAACTATTACTTGTTCTGAAGGAGGGCTGCACTGTTTCCACTGCCTGCCTATGACCTCTTTTCTTAGGAAACTACGATAAAATCAGCTTTATAGTGTCTTTGCTAAGGAGAGCCCACCAGAGTCCTGTGACAGAACTCAAACAAATCTTGGCTTCACAGCAACAAACGTAGTTCTGTTTAACAAGCCAGTGAATGTTTGGGTCACTAAAGAGCTGGGACTTTTATCAGGTTCAAAAGGTAAGCAGGGAGCCAACAAGTAGCAGAAAGGAAACAACACCTGTGTGGGTTTCTCTGCTGCCAAATTAGAGGATGTGGATGCCACCTACTCCCATTAAAACATTCTGTTCTGAGCAATACTGTAAGAAGTTACCCTGGTGAGTTAAAGTGATCATCAAGGCAAAAATTAAGATATCCAAGATCAGCAGCATAGAAATGATAAATGTGACCCACTGCATGAGATGGTCAAGCAGCTTCATTAAGCCGTTCAGATATTAACGCCATGCCAAAGAGGCTGCCTGGAAAAGGGAAAAGAGAAAGTGGAAATAAAACTTCACACCAGGCTCCAACAGGTGACTTCAAACAGCGACCGAAACCACAACCCAGCGGTGCCCGGCGCGCTGGGGACGGGTCACGCTGGGCGGGCCGGGGGACCCGAGGGACGGGGAGCGGCACGGCCCGGGGAGCGGCACGGCCCGGGGACTGGCACGGCCCGGGGACAGGCACGGCCCGGGGAGCGGCACGGCCCGGGGACAGGCACGGCCCGGGGAGCGGCACGGCCCGGGGAGCGGCACGGCCCGGGGACTGGCACGGCCCGGGGAGCGGCACGGCCCGGGGACAGGCACGGCCCGGGGAGCGGCACGGCCCGGGGACTGGCACGGCCCGGGGAGCGGCACGGCCCGGGGACAGGCACGGCCCGGGGAGCGGCACGGCCCGGGGAGCGGCACGGCCCGGGCAGCGGCACGGCCCGGGGACAGGCACGGCCCGGGCAGCGGCACGGCCCGGGCAGCGGCACGGCCCGGGGACTGGCACGGCCCGGGGAGCGGCACGGCCCGGGGAGCGGCACGGCCCGGGGACAGGCACGGCCCGGGGAGCGGCACGGCCCGGGGACTGGCACGGCCCGGGCAGCGGCACGGCCCGGGGAGCGGCACGGCCCGGGGACTGGCACGGCCCGGGGAGCGGCACGGCCCGGGGAGCGGCACGGCCCGGGGACAGGCACGGCCCGGGGAGCGGCACGGCCCGGGGACTGGCACGGCCCGGGGACAGGTACGGCCCGGGGACCGGCACGGCCCGGGGACAGGCACGGCCCGGGGGCTGGCACGGCCCGGGGAGCGGCACGGCCCGGGGACTGGCATGGCCCGGGGACAGGCACGGCCCGGGGACAGGCACGGCCCGGGGACAGGCACGGCCCGGGGACTGACCTGAGCTGCGGCACGGCCCGGGGACAGGCACGGCCCGGGGACAGGCACGGCCCGGGGACTGGCACGGCCCGGGGACAGGCACGGCCCGGGGACTGACCTGAGCTGCGGCACGGCCCGGGAGCCGCCGCCGGTGCCCGAGAGGGAACACGGGGAGGGGCGGCCCCGGCTCCGCCGGCTGCGGGAGCGCTGCGATGGGCCCCGGGCAGCACCGCCGACCACCCCGATCCTCCGCGGGCAGCACCGCCGATCCCTCCGGTCTCCCCGGGCAGCACCTCCCGGCGGCCGCGGCTGCCCCTCAGTCCCCGCCCCGCTCGCGCCCCCGGCCCGCGCTCCCCTCAGCGCTCCCGCTCCGCCCTCACCTCGGGGCCCGGCCCGGAGCCAGCGCAGCGCCGCGGCCCCGCCTGATCCGCGCGGGACCCTCGGCCGCGGCGCCCGAGGCGGCGGCTCCCGGAGCCGTTCCCGGAGCCGCTCCCTGTGCCGCTGCCGGTGCGGTTCCCACTCCCGCAGCCGTCCCCGCTCCCCGCGCCGCTCCCGCCCAGGCCCCGCCGCCCGTTCCCGGCCTGCCCCGGCCCGGCCCCCTGCCCTCCCTGCCCGCCGCTCCGCGCCTGCGCGGCGGCGCCGCTGCCATCCGGGTCCCTCGGTGCGGTGCAGCGGGTCGGTAGGCGGGAAATGGCGACTGAGCGCTGAGCGCCCGGAGCGGGACCCGCCGCCGCCGCCGCCCGCGCCCCCGCCCGCCCCGGCCCGGCCCCGGCCCCGGCCCGGCCCCGCCGCCGCCGCCCGGCCCCGCTCCCGCAGGTGAGTGACGCGGCGCCGCCGAGCGGGTCCCGGCGCGGCTCCGGCGGGGCGCGGGGTGGCCGCTCCGAGTGACCGGCGGGATGTCCCCTCAGGGCCGCCCGCGCCGGGCCCTCTGCCCGCGGCCGCCCCCCGGCCCCGCCTGAGCCCGCGGCCCCGGAGCGCGGGCGGTCCCGGCGCGGCCCCGGCGGGCCGGCCCCGGCGCGGGGGGCGGCGGAGCTTTGGGTGTCAGCCCGCCCGGACCCCCCGCCCGCCCCTCCGGGCCGAGGCCTGCGGCGGGGCCGGGCCGGGCCGGGCCGAGCGCTGCGGGCGCACCGAGGGCCGAGCCGCGCGGGTCCCGCGCAGGACGCGCCTGTTGCTGCTGTTGTTGTGGCCGCCGGGGCGGCAGCGCCGGACGCGCCTGTCACCGGCCCCGGGGGAGGGCCCGACCGGCCGCCCCGCTGCCCCCGCCGTGCTGCCCCCGGCCCTGCCCCTGCCCCCGCCGTGCTACCCCTGGCCCTGCTGCCCCCGGCCCTGCCCCTGCCCCGGCCCTGCTGCCCCGGCCCTGCTGCCCCCGGCCCTGCCCCTGCCCCGGCCGTGCTGCCCCCGGCCCTGCCCCTGCCCTGGCCGTGCTGCCCCGGCCCTGCTGCCCCCGGCCCTGCCCCTGCCCCGGCCGTGCTGCCCTTGCCCCGCTGCCCCCGGCCCTGCCCCTGCCCCGGCCGTGCTGCCCGTGCCCCGCTGCCCCCGGCCCTGCCCCTGACCCGCTGTCCCTGCCGCGCTGCCCCTGGCCCTGCCCTGTTGCCCCTGCCCCTCTGTGCTGCCCCTGCCCCGTTTCGCCCGCCGTGCAGCCCCTGCCCTTCCGTGCTGCCCCTGTCCCGGCGGTGCTGCCCCTGTCCCGGCGGTGCTGCCCCTGTCCCGGCGGTGCTGCCCCTGCCCCGGCGGTGCTGCCCCTGCCCCGGCGGTGCAGCCCCTGCTCCGCTGCCCCTGCCCCTGCCCCTGCCCCGCTCCCCCGGCGCCGCTCCCGGGGCGGCCCGAGCGGGGTCAGCGCCGCGGACACGGAGTTTGTGGCTGTCACGGGCGGGGGGCGGCTCCGAGCGGGACCCCTCGGTCCGGAGCCCTGACCGGCCCTGCCGGGAAGGCGGCGGGAGGGACTCGCGTGCTGCGCCGCGCACGGATTGTCTGCCCGCTCCGGGGGACTGCGGGGCGCTGCTCACGCCTGTTGCTCGGTGTTGTGGTACTCGAGAGCACTCGGGAGGACAGGTCCGGTTGTTGCTGTTGGGCGAGCTCGAGCCCAGGTCTGCGCGGGGCATTTCTTTGGCTGCGGTGACTGTTGTGGTGTGTTCTATGATCCCAAGCCTATTGTTTCTCGAGGGATTTTCATCATGTTCCAGTTGCGTGTGGTGCACTTTTAAAAGTAATTTCGAATTTGTCATTATTGTCTTTGCCTTTCTTGATCCGTTGCCACTGTCAGGGACTACCGTGAAGAGGATCTCTAAGTGTAACTATTACCCTGTTGCCTTGGGCAAGTGACAACCTCTTTTGCCGTTTCTCCATGAGTAAAACGGGGATAATAATACCTTGGAGAGTTGTTAAAAGAAGTAGTTAATGTTTGTAGAGGACTTAAAAGACCTAAGTGTTATTAATTAAGCCCCATGACACATTAAGGTAAGAGTTAGCGAGCCAGGTTTACACATGGATGAACTGAGGCAGGAAGAGATTATGATTTAGCCAGAGTAACGTCCTGGATCTGTGACAATAGCAGCAAACAAGTTGTAACTACTTCATGCTGTAGGCACAAGCCAACGGTTCCGGAGAACAGACAGGATTCCAAGAGTACTCGCCCCTCCCTCACCCCCCTCCCAATTTCAGGCTTTTCTGCTTTAGGAGGTTCTGCCTCTGTGACTTCCAGTTGACTGGAGAGCTCCAAGGACACTTGTGGCTTGCCCACTTGAAAGTGTTTCAGCAGTTTTCATAACAAGATATATGTTCTAGGATGCAAGCCAAATCCCAACTTAAATTCCATGAAACATTCTCCACTTTTCCCCTGAAAACATCGTGTGGAACTTAGTTAAGACTTGATCCTGTTCCAGTCAGTGCAGCATGAACCAAAGCTGACATTCCTGTTTCACCAAAGTTCTTTATTAAAGAAAAATTCCCCTGTCAGTCTGTCCCAGGGATTGAATGGGACAGTTGGGTCGTTTTTCTAAGAATGTGAACATTCCACATGTGCTGGGGCTGTCCCTACATTGCAGAATTTAATGGTGGTTTTTGATCCTCGGCCTCACTCCCCAAGTGTTGGTAACTCCCTCCCGTGGTGGTGATTCCCCAGCACGTGGATGTGACACTGGAGAGGCTCAGGAGCATCAAGCAGTTAAAAAACCACAAGAAGTATCCTGAGTTCAAAAGGAAACTGAGTCTTCACTGTCCCAGGTTTTCCACATTGGCTTTGCTTTCCTTTGATCTCCTGTGATGCTGGAGGTTGGCACCAGTGGCAATAGAGTTTGCAGGAGACTTTAGGAGTCCCATTTGCTCTTCTGACACATTCCTGTGTACGTATTTCATTCCCATGGCAGGAACTTTTTCACAGGTGTGAGTGGTGGGATAACCTGGAGCACTTGCACATTTTTGTAAAATCCATTTTGAAAGTCAAACTGAACTATTTTGGCAAGAACTTGCAAGGAAAGCTTGAGCAGGGGGGTTGGACAGGAGGAACTCCAGAGTTCCCTTCCAACCTCAGCCATTCTGGGAGTCTGTAACAGAGTTGGATGCATCGAGCAGGGCTGGAATTTGACAGAAGTTTACAATTCCTGTGTGTTTCTAGATGTTTGTGCTCTGACAGAAGCTTGAGACTTCTTGCCCTTTGGGGAGAGTAACTTGGGTTTCCTGAGCTTCACTGTGATCATTTCAGGGTTGAAGCTGAAGCCAGTGGAATTGTATAACCCTGAAACTGCCTTTTTTAAGTTACAGATTTGCAGCTGTCCAAGCCCTGGGCAAGTTCTTCCCCATCCACATGTTTCCAGCCTGGCCTCCCTAGGGAAGGCAGTTCCTGTGTCTGATGGAGTTTGGACTTTGATGTCAGTTTAGGACTACTGAGATTAGCCCAGATTTGAAGGCATCCCCCTCCCACATGCACTTCCCCTGTGACTGCATCCCTGTTCCATCCTTATTCCATCCTTTCCCCTCCACAAGTGCCTTTCCCATTCATTACTGAGAGTAAAGCAGACAGGATGGTTTTCACTCAGCCCAGAAAGGAGGGAACCAAATCTGAATAAATCCCATCATTTGCTGGCAGCTCCCCTTGGCACTGGGGCTTTGGCACCAACCTCTGGACATTTGAAATGAAAATTGGGTTTCATGTGTTGTGTATAAAAAGTTCCTGCAGTGCCTCCTGCAGCTCTGGGGTCTGCAGCACAGGGAGGAGATGGAGCTGCTGGAGGGGGTCCAGGGGAGGCTCCACAGGGAGCAGCTCCTGGGGCAGCTCTGCTATGAGGACAGGTGGGACAGCAGGGATTGTTCAGCCTGGAGAAGAGAGGAGGCTCCAGGGTGGCCTCATTGTGGCCTTTCAGAACCTGAAGGGAACTGATAGGAAGGATGGAGAGAGACTATTTACAAGGGCCTGGAGTGCCAGGACAAGGGGAATGGCTTCCCACTGCCAGAGGGCAGGGTTAGATGGGATATTGGGAAGGAATTCCTGGCTGGGAGGGTGGGCAGGCCCTGGCACAGGTTGGGCAGAGAAGCTGTGGCTGCCCCATCCCTGGGAGTGTCCCAGGCCAGGCTGGACAGGGCTTGGAGCACCCTGGGCTGGTGGGAGGTGTCCCTGCCCATGACAGGGGTGGAGTGAGATGGTCCAGAAGGTCCCTCCCAACACAAACTGTCCCGTGACTCTGTGATTTGATGTTTGTCCATCCTAGTTAAATCTTCAGAAAATGCAGGCAGGCACCACGAGGGCAGAGCTGATTAATCAGATTCAGGATGGATTGGGATTTTCAGGGGCAGACTGTTCAATGGAATCACTGCTGTGATCCTGGCAGGGCAGAGGGGGCTCCCAGAGCTGGTTCCAGAGCAGCTCTCCAACAGCTGGTTCCAGAGCAGCAATCCCAGAGCTGATTCCAGAGCAGCTCTCCCAGCAGCTGGTTCCAGAGCAGCAATCCCAGTGCTGGTTCCAGAACAGCTCTCCCAGCAGCTGGTTCCAGAGCAGCTCTCCCAGCAGCTGGTTCCAGAGCAGCGCTCCAACAGCTGGTTCCAGAGCAGCTCTCCCAGCAGCTGGTTCCAGAGCAGCTCTCCAACAGCTGGTTCCAGAGCAGCTCTCCCAGCAGCTGGTTCCAGAGCAGCTCTCCCAGCAGCTGGTTCCAGAGCAGCTCTCCCAGCAGCTGGTTCCAGAGCAGCTCTCCCAGCAGCCGTGCCAGGGGCAGCCCCATGCAGAGCTGTGTCCCAGGGATTGGCTGCAGTCCCTGAGAGCTCAGCCCAGTGCAGCTCCCCCCGTTGCTCCAGTGCAGCTCCCCCCGTTGCTCCAGAGCAGCTCCTCCCATTGCTCCAGAGCAGCTCCCATGCACCAGGTACTTGAAAGCCCATCTAACATGTTGTTTATATGTTGAGATGCCTGGATGGCCATTATTTGGTGTTTTAGAAAAATAAATATTTGACATTCACAGATGAAGACATTTTCAATAGCACTTGAAAAACTAAGTGGGAAATCATCCACATCTACTGCAATCAGCTCAGGGCTTGGCTTGGAGCTTCCCACTTGGCACTCAGAACTTTCTCTGAATAGATTACTTCCCAATCAGATCAGTTTCAGTAATTACTTTGATTAAGGTCCTCTTAACTTCTTAATTGAGCAGTTCCTTTATTGTAGCCGGTGATCCAAGGAAAACCCTTGTCAGGACAATCAGCTGTGGGAGGGCAGTGAGCTGAGTGTGAGCCCGCTGTGCATTCCCTGCTCCGCCAGCACTGCCCCTGTGCCATCTGGGCAGACCTGGGCTCTCTTTCCTCAGTTTCCCCGCCTGATGGGGCAGTGCTTGTGGCAATCCTGACACCTGTGGCCGAGCCCAGGGAAGGAGCCCCTGGTGGGCAGGATTCACTCAGCAGCTCAGGGATCTCTGCTCTGTTGGGACATTAGAAATCATTTCCCCGAGGGAGTTTTCAGAGCCCAGCCCCATCAGGGAGATTTCTGTGCGTGCTGCTAAACATGAGCCCAAAGCCAACATTTGGGAAGTGCCCTCTCTGCATTGGATCCAGTGAGGATCCACTGCCCACTGAGGGATGTGGCTGCTGGAATTCCATGGAAAGGAGATGACAGGAATTGAAGAGTTCCCAACAGTCCTAACTCCTGTCTGACTTCAGAACTCCCTTCTGGTGTGTGAGGAGTCTAGTTAGGAGTCACAGAACATCCCTAGTTCTGTGCTCATGTATTTGTTGTAGCAATTTAGCTTTAAGTATAATTCTGTCATGAAAATAAGTTTAACTAAAAGAAGCTGTTAACTCCACAGCACCTGGAAAATAGGCTGTGGGTACTTAACACAGCACAATGCTAAAAAATACATCCTCCTAGTCATTGTCTGTGTTCCAGGTGTAAGCAGGAGAAAGGAAACTGAGAGTCTGAAGCATTTGGTTTGGAATTTACCTGTAAATAAATTACTTTAATAAACACACGCAACACAGCAGGAGTGTCATTAGCAGCAGAACAGGGTGATGCCGTAGGGCACATTAACATCCTGCAAGCCTCAGGGGGAGGAGGAGGAACCTGTCCTTATTTAGGCTGTGTTTCAGAACAGCTAATTGAAGTTAATAAATTAACGGGAACTCTCAGCAAATCAGAGCAGTCGTTGGGAGCAATTTCACTTTCGCTGCACTGATTTCAGTGTAAATCATAACTCAGTTTACTCCAGGCCATTCCAACCCATGATTGCTTTGATTCACCCTGTATTTTAGGAGGTGCTAATTAGAGGAAGGGAGGTAATTCAACCCAGGGATGAGGCTGTACCACAAGGGCTTCCCTGGCAGCAGCACCAGCCTGGTTAGTGGTGAACCCCGGAGGGGGATCCTTGGCCAGCACAGCTGCACAGCCCTCGTTACCCTGGCTGGCTCTGGCTGGGCAAAACCAGCATTTCCCCTTTCCCTTCTCAGGGGGATTGCCCTGGGAAAGCTGCTGGTTTAGGCACAGCCCCACAGACCCCTTGGTCCAGACAGAGCTTCAGAGGCACCTGGTGCCTTTGCTGAGCACGGAGGGGCTGCAGTGCTGGGGCAGAGTCCAGCACAGGGACATGTGTCTCCCACCCTGTGCTGGGATTTTGCCTCACCCACTGCAGTTTTCTCCAGGCTCCAGGTGTGAACTCTTCTGTATTTACATCCCACAGCTGGTGTGTTTGGAGTATTCACTGTTCCAGGAAGGAGTGGGCTGGCTCCAGGTGACAGCTCCATTCTCCAGTACACTTTCCATAGAGATGACACCACCTGGGATGCTTCTCTTGCCTCCCTTTCCTGGAAACCTCCCTCCTTGTCCTGTCCTGGGGCAGCTCATGTAGGTGCACAGCCTTCCTTTTGTGTGGAATAGTCCTTTGGGCTGGGGGTGATGCCTGGTCTGCTGACCCCAACCCATCCCCTGGGAGGGAGGGAGGGAATCCTGCAGGTGAGGGCTGAGCTCGTGTCCTGGCAGGGGCTCCAGGTGGGATGTGCTGCACTCCTGGCTCTGGGGTGAGCCTGGGAATGATGGGCAGGGTCTGTCAGGGGGAAAGCTCCTTATTCTGACTCTCTGGGAATTGTTCTGTGCCTGGGAATGATGGGCAGAGTCTGTCAGGGGGAAAGCTCCTTATTCTGACTCTCTGGGAATTGTTCTCTGTCCTGGAATGATGGGCAGGGTCTGCCAGGGGGAAAGCTCCTTATTCTGACTCTCTGGGAATTGTTCTGTGCCTGGGAATGGTGGGCAGAGTCTGTCAGGGAAGGGAAGGGACAAAGGAAAGCTCCTGGGTCTGGCTCCCTGGGAACTGTCCTGTGCTCACCAAAGAAAAGCACAGTGTGAACTCAAGTTTTAGGGTTTGTTTTCAGAGGGGGAGAACAGCATACAAAAGTTAAAGTATTTAATAGATAGCAGAAAGATTTACAAGAGTGGTCAAGGCATTGTGTATACAGGATTTAACTACAGTATCTTTGATTGAGTTACCTGCCTTACTTTATCTGGCACTTAAACTCATATCAAGACCAGGCAGTTGTAATTAAATCAATTTAAATACACTTGGAAAAGCTTGTTTATTTTGCTTATCAAGCCAGAACTGGTGAATATTATAGAGGAAAACAAAGTTAGTGTAATTTTGATACTTTTATGTTCTTAAAAATAGAGATTGGAAAGAAACTTCTGAAGACTTGAGTGTAGCTGAGGTGATATTGCTAAACAGTGGTGACTACAGAGTTTAGAGTGCTTTACTTCTGTGTTGCACAGGGACTAGAAAGACCCTGGCACTGAGGGGAAAACCCTGAGAGCTCAGTTGGCAAAATGGGCTGCAGAGATGCAGTCCAGGTGAAGAGGTGTCAGGCTTAATTATTGGCTGTAATTACCCTGTTGGACTTATCTGAAGATAATTGTCTTTTGATAGTAAATTGGTTTGTTATATACCTGGAAAAGGTTTGATAATGTTCAGTCTCAAAGATTAATAGTTAATATAAAAATGTCCTCAGTCAATTAACATAATAGGGTTCCAAACCATAAAATAGTTTAAGATTAAAAAATAAGCATTTCTCGTCAGTGGCTGGTGCTTCCAAAGTGAAAGGATCATCTCGGGGGATTGCTCTGTGCTCCTTCTGTGCTTGGTGTGTTCTCTGCTCCCTGCTGGGCCGAGGGCTGGGAGGTCACAGAGTGTGGCTGTTTGTGCCATTCCATGGGAATCTGGGAGGCTCTGCCTGCAGAGGGCAGGGGTTGGTCACAGTTACTGGGCACAGAGGTAGAGGCTGCTCTGAGCATTTGGCAGGTCAGTGTTGGTTTGAAACCCCAGTCAGTGTGGTGATCAGTGCCCACTGCCCTGTCTGCTCCCCGGGGTCTGGGTGTGCAGCTGGGAGGGCACTGGGCTGGGGGGGCCTGGGGGTCACTCTGTGGGTGTTCTCTGCTTTCTGGGGGTTTTACCTTGGGCTGGTCCCCTCCTGCAGGGGCTGAGCTCCAGTCCCAGGGCCCCACCTGAGTGTGCTGTGCTAAACCAGAGCACTGAGTGGGGCAGAGGAGGCTTCTCTCCCAGCAGCTCAAACCCCAGGGCTGGGACAGGTCCCCAAACCCCATGGCTGGGGCAGGTCCCCAAACCCCATGGCTGGGGCAGGTCCCCAAACCCCGTGGCTGGGGCAGGTCCCCAAACTCTGTGGCTGGAGCAGGTCCCCAAACTCCAATCCCCATGGCTGGGGCAGGTCCCTGTCCAGGAGGAGGCAGAGAGGCCTGGGCACTGTGACATGTTTGTGTTGAACCCTCTGGGGAAGGAGCTCGTGGCAGCTGATGGAAGGGGTGGATCAGAGTGAAAAGTCTGTAAAGAGGGTTAAAGCCTCCAGTCAGCATCCACTCTGCCAATCTGTGCAGAGTTCTCTGCATGTCAGGGAGAAGCTTTTCCACCTGTTGCTGGAGCTCCAGAGCTCAGCTCTGCCCCTTCCCTGGGGCAGGACAGACACTGCTCTTTTCTCCACTCAAAAAACCCCTCAGACATAAACTCTCCAAAGTGAGGCATGTGCCAGACACCCCCTTCTCACTCAGAGCAATTCCCTGGCTGTCTGCAGGGCCATCTCTGGCACTTCACAGCCATAAAGTTATTATTTTGTTCCATCTCACTCACTTTGGAGTGGCAGAGGTACATTGGACCAGCCTGGGGTGTTACCCTGTGAATTAAATACATGGAAATCAGGGTGCAGTCAAGACTGGAAACGTTACAGTGTGAGGGCAGAGCAGTTTTGCCTTTCAAAACTTCTGTTCTCATTTGTAACTCGTGCTTATTGTACGTTGTATTATTGGAATATTGACCAGAATCTTTGTATAACTTTCCACTGAGTAGGCAATGAGGTTTGGGGGTTTTTTCTTGTGGATTTTTCTCCCAAAATAAAGCAGGGGGGGAAAAAGGAAGAAAATAAAACATGTCAAATAACCTCATTGTGATGGAGTCAGGCAGGTCTGTGAAACTCATTTCAGGCAAGTCTTTGAGACCAGATAAGATTCAAGTTCACCCTGTCTCAATTTTAGATGTTAAGGTTACATGTAAAAGCATCATATCACTCACAAATTGGTGAAGCTGTTAAACCTTTAACACTTACATTCCTGTCAGTTTTACCTTAGGAACATGCACAAGTTAATGTCAGACTGTGCAATTTTACAAGAATGAAGTGTACCATGCAAGAAAGAAGTTGTGAAAGAATCAGGTTTAAATAGTGTACCAAGGAAAAGTGTTTTCCAGGGCAACAAGAATCATATTATCACTTAAAGACTTTTTATCCTGCAGTAAAAATAGTCTGCCCTTTTTAAGGCCAAAGGAACAGCCAAACCCTTATCTAGCACTTTAAAGCATAGGAAGCTGACCCAGTCCTGTGGGATGTGACTGTGGTTGTGATCCCAGAGCAGGATTGAGGTGAAGAGGAGCAAGAGATGAGCAAGAGGCAGCTCTGCTGCTGTGTAGCCTTGCAAACATGTCAGTGTTCTCTGACAAATGGAGGAGTTGCTCTGTGCCTTCCAGAGTCCAGCACAGACTTACTTGGCATTAACATTCTTGTTTTCTTTTAATTGGAAAGATAACTAACATGAATGAGCTGAACAATTAAATAATTCCTCAGGATTTTTTGTGGTCAGACATCCTGGCAGGTCTGCTGAGGAAGTGTTTGCAACCTGTGTGTGCCAGGGGTGTAGTGAGAGGGAGCTGAGGCCAGAAATAGCTCCCTGTGTGCCCGGCACTGTGGACTGGATGTGCAGAGCCCTGGGACAGCCGGGCCCTTCCCTGGCAGAGTGCATTGGATGTGCAGAGAGCCCCAGGACAGCCGGGCCCTCCCCTGGCAGAGTGGACTGGATGTGCAGAGAGCCCCAGGACAGCCGGGCCCTTCCCTGGCAGAGTGCATTGGATGTGCAGAGCCCCGGGACAGCCGGGCCCTCCCCTGGCAGAGTGCATTGGATGTGCAGAGCCCCGGGACAGCCGGGCCCCCCCTGGCAGAGTGCATTGGATGTGCAGAGCCCCGGGACAGCCGGGCCCTCCCCTGGCAGAGTGGACTGGATGTGCAGAGAGCCCCGGGACAGCCGGGCCCTCCCCTGGCAGAGTGGACTGGATGTGCAGAGCCCCGGGACAGCCGGGCCCTCCCCTGGCAGAGTGCATTGGATGTGCAGAGAGCCCCAGGACAGCCGGGCCCTCCCCTGGCAGAGTGCATTGGATGTGCAGAGCCCCGGGACAGCCGGGCCCTTCCCTGGCAGAGTGCATTGGATGTGCAGAGCCCCGGGACAGCCGGGCCCCCCCTGGCAGAGTGCATTGGATGTGCAGAGCCCCGGGACAGCCGGGCCCTCCCTGGCAGTGTGGACTGGATGTGCAGAGCCCCGGGACAGCCGGGCCCTCCTCTGGCAGTGTGGACTGGATGTGCAGAGCCCCGGGACAGCCGGGCCCTCCCCGGCACTGTGGACTGGATGTGCAGAGAGCCCCGGGACAGCCGGGCCCCCCCTGGCAGAGTGGACTGGATGTGCAGAGCCCTGGGACAGCCGGGCCCTCCCCTGGCAGAGTGCATTGGATGTGCAGAGCCCCAGGACAGCCGGGCCCTTCCCTGGCAGAGTGCATTGGATGTGCAGAGAGCCCCGGGACAGCTGGGCCCTTCCCTGGCAGTGTGGACTGGATGTGCAGAGCCCCGGGACAGCCGGGCCCTCCTCTGGCAGAGTGGACTGGATGTGCAGAGCCCCGGGACAGCCGGGCACCCTCTGGCAGTGTGGACTGGATGTGCAGAGCCCTGGGACAGCCGGGCCCTCCTCTGGCAGAGTGCATTGGATGTGCAGAGAGCCCCGGGACAGCTGGGCCCCCCTGGCAGAGTGGATTGGATGTGCAGAGCCCCGGGACAGCCGGGCCCTTCCCTGGCAGTGTGAACTGGATGTGCAGAGCCCCGGGACAGCCGGGCCCTTCCCTGGCAGAGTTGACTGGATGTGCAGAGAGCCCCAGGACAGCCGGGCCCTCCCCTGGCAGAGTGGACTGGATGTGCAGAGAGCCCCAGGACAGCCGGGCCCTTCCCTGGCAGCGTGGACTGGATGTGCAGAGCCCCGGGACAGCCGGGCCCTCCCCTGGCAGTGTGGACTGGATGTGCAGAGCCCTGGGACAGCCGGGCCCCCCCCAGCACTGTGGACTGGATGTGCAGAGCCCCGGGACAGCCGGGCCCTTCCCTGGCAGAGTGGACTGGATGTGCAGAGCCCCGGGACAGCCGGGCCCCCCCGAGTCCCGGCAGGGGCAGCGCTGGGGCTGTGGAGTCTGTTCCTGCTCCTCTCAAACTTGGGCACTGCTGAGTTCCCTTTCCCCAGCTCTGGGGGAGCCCCCAGGACCTGAGGGGGACCGGTGGAATTCCCATCTTGGCACACCAGGGGCTGCAGGCAGTGCCTTGCTCTGGCAGCTGGCTTGGGGTTTGCTCTGCCATGACTGGGCAGCTCTCGGGGTTCATTCCTTGGGTGGTGTGGAAAGCCTGAACTCATTTCCAGCGCGTGCCCTCAGTTGCAAAGAGAAAAATAACTTGGCCAGGAGGGAATAAACTTTCAGTTCCAAATGCATTTGGTATAATCAAAACAAAGCCTCACTAGCAAAGCAGCAGCAAAACAGAAATATGATGGCTGGAGCAGGAAGGCAGCGGAACAGAAAATCTCCTTTCTGTTGAGGCCAGTTCTAAAAAGCCGCCGTCGTTCTTTGGCTGAGTCTTTGGCAGGACTTGTTTGGTTTAGGGGAGATGCTCAGACTTTGGGAGAGTAGAACTGAGTGTGTGAGCACAAGGTAGATGTCCTGAGGGATCAGGATTCAAACAAGGGCACTGAAGGCCATGGATTTCAAGCAGGATTTTATTTCAGATGGAAACGATTTAGTGCCCTGGAGGATGGGGAGGAGCCGAAAAGGGGCTTTCAGTAAAACAGTTTTGAGCTGGCATTTGCATTGCACCTTTGATAATTAAAATTCCTAACTATTGTTACTAAATACATCCACTGGAGTAACGTGAAATTGCTGTAATTTTCGAGGGAAGGAGAGTAAGTCACATAAAGAAAGGCCAAGAGTCTTTGGGGGAAAAGTCTCAACATCTTTGAATGAATAAAAAGCATTTCCTTGAAGTTTGTGGAGTGCGTTGGGGCCTGTGGGGATGAAGGGCTTTGTCTGCCAGTCATTCCTGGGGCTTTATTTGAGTCCAGACAGGTGGGTGATTCCACTGGGGCCTCTCTTTGGCCCACATTGCTCCTCTCAAATCCCTGCCCAGCGTGTCCCTTCCCTGTGCTGGCTCAGGGGTCCCTGCAGCAGGTCTGTGTTTCCTGAGAGCATCCCGAGCCCCGGGTGAGTGATCTCAGCCAGCCCAGGGAGCTCGTCCCTCCTTGGGATGTTCCTCATGCCGAAATCTGGGTCACATCACAGGCATGAAATGTGCTGACAAAATACCTTTGGTATTACTTGTTTAAAAGCAAACTGAAGAAAATATTTGTTCTTGATTCCTCTGTCAGTGGAGCTGCCAAGAGATCCAGGAGTGTGTGAAAAGCACAGGCAGCTCAGCAGGGAGGGCTGGGCTGGGCCCCTGACCTGCCACTCCCTCAGATCCAACCCCCCCGGTTGTCACAGCTGCCAAACCTGGGCACAGGTCACAGCTCTGTGTTGGTCACAGGTGCCTCTGGATCCACACCTTGCACTGATGCTCTTGCTCAAAATCCAGAAGTTAAAAACCATTTAACGCCTTCTTGCCTTTGTGTAAAAAATGTTGCAGGAAAAAAGCCAGATAAATGACTACAAGTCTTTTGCCTCCTGTGTTCCTGTCACTGAGTTACACTGTGTTGTCTGAATGCTCTGGAGGCTTGGAATGGATGGATTCCTGTGCTGGCAGTTCCCTGTTATTCCTGAGTGCCAAACTGAATGGAGAGAAATCCTTCCACACTGTATTTAACTTTTCTTGTCACTTATCTCTTCCTATTGTTCATGTCTATTGTTCTTTTACCATCTTCAACTTTTTCCTGTATCAGAAAGCCCTAAACCCTGTAATTAGATGTGCCTCACCTAATTCCTCTTTTAATAGTCTGGGGGAAAACAGAAACAGCAGTGTCATGTGGTGGGAAAAAGCCACCCCTAACTGCAGATTGCAGGTGTGCTCTTGGTTTGAAATATGAGTCATTCACAGGAATTTCTTTCCTGTAGGTACAGGGTACCTGTGGCACAGAATAACAACAGCATGCACAGGGTAGGGAGCCTCATACTCATGTGTGGACTCGGGAAAATGGAATTTATTGCAGCCATGGCTCCTTCAGTTGCTGCTTTTTTATTTTATTTTCCTGTCCCACAAATTGTTGATTGACAATTCCATTCAGTCCCTCTTTCCCAGTATTTCTGTTTTGAAGATCGTGGTTTTTCCTTTCCCTCCCCTCCTTTTCTGGTTCATGGTAACTGTGGAAGGATTTCTCTCTCCTCACCCCTGCAGGAGTGTTGGTCCCTCAGCACAGCTCCCTGCCAAGGTCCCCAATCCCTGGCTGTGCCATCGGGGGTGGCACCTGCTGGGGCACTCCAGATCCTGGAGAGCTGAGGAAGGGAATTCTCCTACACGTTTGGACTTGATGGCTTTGACTGTGTGAAGTTTTGGAGCTGCTTTGTGTTTGGTGCAGGGGAGAACCACGGCTGTGAGTCAAAGCTGCCTGCCAAGGAGAGCAGGCACCAGGAGAGCAAACCTGGCTGTGAGAGGATTGCAGGGACCTGTTGCTGAGTCCCTGGGGGCTGTTTCCAACGCTGGGTGTGATGCCCGGGGTGTGCAGTGAGGCACAGGGCTCTGGCAGGGCCCTGCACAGGAGTTCAGTGCTCTGAGCAGTAGCTGCACATACTTGGCATTGACAAGTATTAAATGGGTTCATCTTTTGTCTGCCTAATACATGTTTGTTCTAGAACAATCAGGCAACTTGTGCTGCAGAAAATTTTAAGTAACATTTTGATTCTCAAATTGGAATTTGTCTGGTGTGAGTGTCCCTTCAGTGTTTAAACACTCTGTTCTAGCTCCTTTTTACACACATTTGTTTAGTGTGGCCAATACACCCGTGTGGGGCAGCCCCAGGGCAGTGCCCGTCCCTGTGCTGGCACTGCTGGGGCACCTCCAGCCCTGGAGCAGCTCTGGGCCCCTCATGGCAGGGGAGACACTGAGGGGCTGCAGGTGTCCAGGGTAGGGAATGGAGCTGGGAAGGGGCTGGAGGTGCCCAGGGCAGGGAATGGAGCTGGGAAGGGGCTGGAGGTGCCCAGGGCAGGGAATGGAGCTGGGAAGGGGCTGCAGGTGCCCAGGGTAGGGAATGGAGCTGGGAAGGGGCTGGAGGTGCCCAGGGCAGGAAATGGAGCTGGGAAGGGGCTGGAGGTGCCCAGGGCAGGGAATGGAGCTGGGAAGGGGCTGGAGGTGCCCAGGGCAGGGAATGGAGCTGGGAAGGGGCTGGAGGTGCCCAGGGCAGGGAGTGGAGCTGGGAAGGGGCTGGAGCAGCAGGAGCAACTGAGGGAGCTGGGGGGGCTGAGCCTGGAGCAAAGGAGGCTCAGGGGGCACCTTCTGGCTCTGCAATCCCTGCCAGGAGGGGGGAGCTGGGACAGGGGGTCGGGCTCTGCTCCAGGGCACAGGGACAGGAGGAGAGGACACGGCCTCAGGCTGGGCCAGGGCAGGGGCAGGTTGGGATATTGGGAAAATTTTTCCTGGAAGGAGTTGTCCAGCCTGGCACAGCTGCCCAGGGAACAGGTGGGGGCCCCATCCATGGAGGAATTTAAAGAACATGTGGATGTGGCACTTGGGCACTTGGACTTGGTTAGTGTGGCCATGGCAGTGGTGGGGACAGTTGGATTCCATGGACTCGCTCAGTGGTCCTAGAGGGCTTTTCCCTCCTCGGTGGCTCTGTGATGTCACTGGCAGGTCACAGAGGTCACAGAATCCTGGCCTGCAGTTGGAGCTGCCTGTCCCACAGGGCCCACCTGGGCCTTGGCCTCACACCCGCAGTGCCCACCTTTGCCCCCAGCATGTGGGGGTCTCTCTGAGCCCACTGCTCTGGGCGTGGAGCCTCACGGGACTCTCAGCTTCCTTCTGTCCTCGGACCTGTGTCCTGTCCAGCTCCAGAACCCACCAGCTCTGCAGGCTGTGACTGCTGTGCAGGTGTAGCTGCAACACCTTTGTGTGAGGTTGAGCTTTGCCTTGGAA
Organism: Pithys albifrons albifrons; assembly: GCF_047495875.1. Taxonomy (NCBI): domain Eukaryota; kingdom Metazoa; phylum Chordata; class Aves; order Passeriformes; family Thamnophilidae; genus Pithys; species Pithys albifrons. The sequence continues at coordinate 21,492,114 of NC_092470.1, read as the reverse complement.
CAGACACAGCTGTGTTCAGGGTTTGGGCTGGTTTTGAAGAACATTATCAGTATTTCTCTGGCTGTGACTCATCCCAGGGCCTTTCCCTAAACAACATACCTGTTGTGACATTACTTACATGTTAAATGTTACACATTGTTTGTTCTGTCTGTGCAGCAATCAGATCTGCACTAAATGGACTGCAGAAAGGCAACTTATATGTCAAATATTCTATTTATTGTGTCTATACAGCAATCAGATCCACACTGAATGGACACACAAAAGGCAGACACTGATTCCTGTTGTGATAAGCATATCATTTTCTTTAAAAACCTGCTTCTTACATGACTTGAGCTGGGAAAGGCCAATTGCTTTCTTACCAGTGTTTCTGTGCATTACATCTCAGATGGATTCCTTGCTGCTTCATTTTTCTGCTCCTGATCCATCATGTGAATGATTTTAAGCACATGAGGAGTCCCCTTCCAACCAGCCCAGCTCTGGGCTCCATCCCCAGCCCAGAGAACAGTGACTGAGACACAGGAGTGGCAATAGCAGCAGCCCATCAGAAGGCTGGAGAGAAATAGGGTGCAATTCCTGGAATAGCCTTTTGCTCTACTCTGATAAATCCTGCCTTTGCCCAAGTCTCCATGAGGACTGATGTGATTCCCAAACTCAGCCCTAGTGAAGCTCAGTTGGGGTTCCTTTGCAGAACTCTCTGTCCTCACCCGCACTGAGTGAGTGCACAGGCTCCTGGATCCTGCTGCGAGCACTTGACACGAATGTAAATTTATACCTCAGCTCAGATTTAATGTGGAGACTTTAAATGAACTCTGGTGAGGAACACGGGGTGGAAAGGACTGCCTGGGTTGCAGTCCAGTCTCTTGGGGCTGGAGACACCACACACCACACAGTCAGTCCTTTCACCATCCTTGTTGGCCAGGTGTGAGCAGGCACAGGCTGGACTCGGGGAGCTCAGAGGGCTTTTCCAGCCTCAGTGATTCTGTGATTCCCAGCAGGTAGATTTTTCCTTGCTGCCACTTGTGTTGGAGGGCTGTGCCAAACTCCCTGATGTGCTGGTTGGCTGTGCCCGTGGTCTGTGATCCCCATTTGTTCCTGTGCCAGTGTTGTGGTTTCCCCCGAGCAGCTCCCTGTGCTGTGGGTGATGTGAGAGCTCGGCACGGCTCTGCCAGCATTGCATAACTCCTTAATTCAGCAGCTGAGGCTTCATGCATTTCTTCAATGACTAAGTACTGCTGGTTTTCCTTTTATAGCTTTCCATGTGGTGCCCGTGAAGATGAGGCTGAGAACGCGCAAAGCTTCTCAGCAGGCGAAGCAGCTGCACCCGCAGCGGGCGCTGAGGGCCAAGCGGAAACACTCCGAGGTGGAGGAGACCCCCCCCGGGGGCGGGGGCAAGGCCCAGAAAAATGACTCTGGGCTCCTGTCCTCCATCAAAAAGTTCATCAAAGGAAGCACACCCAAGGTAAGGCCTGCTTGGCTTTAGTGGAGAGTCACTTGAGTTTCATTTAAACCCATTTCTGCTGAGAATGAGTGATGTGGTGGAAGCAAAACGTGAAGGCAACACATACCTGAGAGTTGGGTCAGGTAAGGCAGGCTTGGAAATCCTTCAGGAGTCAGGTGTAGGTGTGTTTAACTGGCCAATAAATCACATTTATTACCTGGTGTTTCTTTGTGAAAGTGTTGGCTAATAAATCTAGTAGATTTTTAATTGCTGTTTTAAAGAGTCCTTGAATCCAAATTCAAGGAATTGCCAATACTGGCAACCAAGCCAGTCTGTAGGCATAAATTTGCTGAGTGTTTTTAGCATTTTATTCAACATTGTTTAGCAGCCAATCAGCCAATAAAGATCAAACCTCACAAATCCAAGTGTCATGGAATTGCTGCTCAGGGATTCCTGCAGTGGGCACTGCCCTGCTTAGGCATCAGATCCAGGGACAACCATGGAATCCCATCCTGGTCTGGGGAGAAATCTGCACACCTGTCACGTGTACATTTGAGGATGAGTTATATATATTTATATAGATATGTATAAACTTTGATAGGCTGAAAGTAACCTTGCAATTGCTTCAGAGACCTGTGGTTTGTCCCCTAAATGGAGGCCAGTTTAAAAAACCCATCTGGTCCCATCCCAGAAGTTCAAATACTGACATTATGTAACTGTGAATTTTAAAAAGAGTAGCCAAGAGGTCATAATTAATTTAAAACGTATCCCAGATCAGCTCCATGATAAATAAATATATATCTGATGTAAATTCAGAAGTGTTTTCTGGGGTTTGCAGTAAAGTGTTGAAACAATAATTTTGTAACAAGGTGAAGTTCAAATAGTTTTAAAGTAACAATATATTATTGCAGTGTAAAAAGTAGAGTGGAATAGAATTTCAGAACACTTTAAACCATGAAAACCTGTCCTGGAAACAGAGAGGTACAAACCAAGAAATATTTCAGCAATGGTTAAATCTGCTTCCAGTTTGCTTTTCATCAAACAGTGACAGTGGATCTATTTTACAGTCACCATCAGTACTGGAGCTCAGGAATGCACCATTTTGGCTGCAAAACCATTGCACCAAACACTCAGGTCTAAGCAAAACATCTTGCACTGGAATTTTAAGATAAGGGGAATAGGTCTGGTTTTCCTTTCCCCTGTCTCCAAGGTTTTGTGAACTTCCTTCCCTTCTTCTCTCCTCTCACCCACAAGTTTGCCTTGCCTCACTCATTCCAGTGGACTCCATGATCATGCTTTAGATTTCAGATTGCCATGCTGTTGAGTTGTAGTAGGTGTTTGGGGGAAAAGGGGAAGAAACCTGTCAGAAACATGTGCCTGCACACAGAGCCATGCACAGGAAATAGGGGAACTATTTGGTTCTGTGTCATTGCCATGAGTGCCTCAGGGAGGAGCAGGCACTTGCTTCCAGCTAAGGAGAATCCTTGGGTTTTTAACAGCTGAGTTCTCCCCTGGCCTATCTGATAGGATTGTCACACTGGGCATTGTTGGGCAGGTAACTCCTGTGCATTGAACAGGCAGAAAATCAACTTTCAGGTAATTTTAGTTGCTTTGTCTCTGCGTTTCCAGGGCTCTGCAGCACTGGAATATTTCTAAATTGGCTGTCCAAGTACCTAAAGATAGTTTTTCTACTCCAGCAGCTCCACACAGAGTTGTCTTTCCCCATCCCTTGATTCAGTTTAAACTCGTTTGAAGTCCCAGCTGGGCAGACACGAGTTGCTTATCCCACCTCTGGGAGTGGAACAGTCCATGGATCTCTGGTGAACTGTGCCCAGGAGCTGACACTCTCTGGTCTGGCCCATGAAAAAAGAAGGCACTGTTCAGTTTGTTTCCCTTTCCCTCTTTTCTCTGTTAAGGAAGAAAGAGAAAACCCCACCAAAAGGAGTCGCCTTGAGCGGGACATCGACAACAACCTGATCTCCTCCACCCCCCAGAGCGGAGAGAAGCCCCACAAACAGCTCTCCCGAGTGCGGCGGAAAAGTCAGATGAATGGAGGTGGGGAATGCTCTGCCTGGGCCCTGCAGGGGATGGGGGTCCAGGGATCTCCCAGCTGGGACATTCCTGCAGTGGGGAGGCTGCTGGGGGGTTGGATTCACTTCAGTGAGGGCAAGGCTGAGCTAATCCCAGCAAGGCAGGATTTCCAGCACTGCAAGCAACACTTGCATCCCTCCTCAGACACATCCTGTGTGTCTCTGAAAGAACAGTTTGCATCATCATCAGCTATTTTGGAACTAATTTAACTTCTAAAATATTATTATTCTAAAAAGTCAATGATAATTATTTGATTTAGCTCTTCTTCTATTTTCTCACAAATAAAAGTGGGTTATGACTTCCCAGCTCATGACCTTTGTGGAAGTAACCAGGTGTCCTCAATACAGAAAGCACTTGTCAAACATACAGACAGGTTTCTGGCATAGAATTGTGGGAAACTTTGGATCAGAAAGGAACTCTTAAAGGTTACCTGGACCAGTCCCCCTGTTCCCCTCCCAGCAGTGATGATCCAGCTCAGGTGAGATCTGCCTCTGGAGTCAGATCAGGCTGCTCAGAGCCTTGTCCAGGCAAGGTTTTTATCTCTGTAAGGATGGAGATTCCCTCTTCTCTCTGAAATTTGTCTATTCTTGAGTATCTCTAACAATGACATGAGAAAATTGTCAGTGATATTCAGAACATGAGCTGTGGTTCCAAATCTGGCTTTAAAATGCCATACCTTAAACTTCTAAGGAAACTGTGATGATTTATTTCATTCTGCTCTTTGTTATCTGTGATAACAACTAACAATATTTTGATTCATGATTTGTGCATATGTGGAGATGGGCAAACTCTGGACTGGAGGTGGTGCAGTTTGGAGGCTCAGCCTTGGGAGTTCACTGACACTTTCTCTTGCTTCCATCTAGTGGAGTGCCCCTGGCACTGACACCAGAGTGCTCTGCCAGGGGCACAGCAGCCTCAGCCTGTCTCCCACCAAGTCCATTGAAGGAATTTAATCCACTATTACTTATGTACACAAGAAATGTTCCTAATCTGGAGTGTTAAACTTCTGATGGTGTTGAAACTCAACATTTTGGGTTTATGCTCATAGAAAATTACTGGCTCTTGTGGACAGAAGTGAACCATGAACAAGAGGGATCAGTCCTGCAGTGCAAGTGCTGACAGTAAAGAGCAGGATGCAACTGAAACCAGCAGTGTGCTGTTACAACTCATAATTTTTCTCTTCCAGAAGCTGGGAGTTATGAGATGACAAACCAGCACGTGAAGCAAAATGGAAAATTGGAAGACAACCCCACCACTGGCAGCCCCCCACGGACAACGTTACTGGGAACCATATTTTCTCCTGTTTTCAATTTTTTTTCACCAGCAAATAAAAATGGTGAGTCTTAGGTAAAAAGTCAGTGATGTTAAAGCTGGGAGTGAGATACACTTGTTATGAAGTAGCTGTTTTGAGCAGCAGTACACTTTGCATTTTGATTTACAGACCAGGAGTTACTGCTGCCAGGTAAAAGGCTCTGTGCTTCTTGGGAGGGTTGGTTGTTAATGAAGGAAGCAAGAAGTTTATAAACACTGGAATATTTCTGTGGGCACCTTTCAGTAACAAGATAAAAAAAGAAGAAAAGAAATGGATTAAGCTCCTTGTCCCAGATGTATCTTAAAGTCATTTGTCATGGCCTTTGTTTTGGTTCTTTTGTAACCTGGATCAGTGCAGATCCTTCAGTTCCTCTGCAGCTTCCCTGGGTGTGGCTGGAGGTGGGTGCTGTGGGTGAGTGTTGGGAGCTCAGGGGTGACGACTGTTCCTGACTCTTCCCAGGGACGTCGGGCTCGGACTCTCCCGGCCAGGCTGTGGAGGCCGAGGAGATTGTGAAGCAGCTGGACATGGAGCAGGTGGATGAGATCACCACGAGCACGGCGACGTCGGCCAACGGCGCGGCCTTCCCGGGCCAGGCGGTGCCGGTGCGAGCCGTGCCCGCCGCGCTGGGCGACACCGAGGAGCCCGGAGAGCGCGACCTGCCCCCGCTCACGGGTATGTCCCTGCCCTGGCACCCCCGGGGGCTGCAGGCACTGCCAGGGCTGCCATGGCACACCTGGGGCTGCAGGGACTGCCCTGAGTCCCCCACGTACACCCTGGGGCTGCAGGCACTGCCAGGGCTGCCATGGCACACCCTGGGGCTGCAGACACTGCCATGAGCTCCCCACACACACCTGGGGCTGCAGGCACTGCCAGGGCTGCCATGGCACACCTGGGGCTGCAGGCACTGCCAGGGCTGCCACACACACCCTGGGGCTGCAGGCACTGCCAGGGCTGCCATGGCACACACACCTGGGGCTGCAGGTACTGCCAGGGCTGCCACACACACACCTGGGGCTGCAGGGACTGCCCTGAGTCCCCCACATACACCCTGGGGCTGCAGGCACTGCCAGGGCTGCCATGGCACACCCTGGGGCTGCAGGTACTGCCAGGGCTGCCATGGCACACCCCCTGGGGCTGCAGGCACTGCCAGGGCTGCCATGGCACACCCCCTGGGGCTGCAGGCACTGCCATGAGCTCCCCACACACACCTGGGGCTGCAGGCACTGCCAGGGCTGCCATGGCACACCCCCGGGGGCTGCAGGCACTGCCAGGGCTGCCACACACACCCTGGGGCTGCAGGGACTGCCAGGGCTGCCACACACACCCTGGGGCTGCAGGGACTGCCAGGGCTGCCATGGCACATCTGGGGCTGCAGGCACTGCCAGGGCTGCCATGGCACACACCCTGGGGCTGCAGGCACTGCCAGGGCTGCCATGGCACACCCCCTGGGGCTGCAGGGACTGCCCTGAGTCCCCCACATACACCCTGGGGCTGCAGGCACTGCCAGGGCTGCCACACACACACCTGGGGCTGCAGGGACTGCCCTGAGTCCCCCACATACACCCTGGGGCTGCAGGCACTGCCAGGGCTGCCATGGCACACCCCCGGGGGCTGCAGGCACTGCCAGGGCTGCCATGGCACACCCTGGGGCTGCAGACACTGCCAGGGCTGCCATGGCACACCTGGGGCTGCAGGCACTGCCAGGGCTGCCACACACACACCTGGGGCTGCAGGGACTGCCCTGAGTCCCCCACATACACCCTGGGGCTGCAGGCACTGCCAGGGCTGCCATGGCACACCTGGGGCTGCAGGGACTGCCCTGAGTCCCCCACACACACCCTGGGGCTGCAGGCACTGCCAGGGCTGCCACACACACACCTGGGGCTGCAGGCACTGCCAGGGCTGCCATGGCACACCCCCTGGGGCTGCAGGCACTGCCATGAGCTCCCCACACACACCTGGGGCTGCAGGGACTGCCAGGGCTGCCACACACACACCTGGGGCTGCAGGGACTGCCCTGAGTCCCCCACATACACCCTGGGGCTGCAGGCACTGCCAGGGCTGCCATGGCACACACCTGGGGCTGCAGGCACTGCCAGGGCTGCCATGGCACACCCCCTGGGGCTGCAGGCACTGCCAGGGCTGCCACACACACCCTGGGGCTGCAGGGACTGCCATGAGCTCCCCACACACACCCTGGGACTGCAGGCACTGCCAGGGCTGCCATGGCACACCCCCTGGGGCTGCAGGCACTGCCAGGGCTGCCACACACACACCTGGGGCTGCAGGCACTGCCAGGGCTGCCCTGGCACATGCTGGGGCTGCAGGCACTGCCAGGGCTGCCATGGCACACCCTGGGGCTGCAGGCACTGCCATGAGCCCCCCACACACACACCCTGAGGGTCACCACAGACACCCTTTGGGCAGGACTGACCCGTTCCTGGGGGAACTCAGGTGGCCTCAGAGCACTCCCACAGGTGGGAACAAGGATTCCAGAAGAAAGGCATGTTTAGGAACATTGAGCACCCCCCACTGAACATGCACACTCTGGGCCTGCTGGTCTGCACAGAGAAATGGGCTGTGTTTGGGTATCTTGTATCAGAACCACATGGTGAATGGGAAACACACAGACCCTGCACACAAATCCTGAAAAATGTTCCACATTTGCTTCAAAGGACTCATCATACATCTCTTTCTTTACAAAAGTTGCAGCCATAAGATGCAGTTTCTCTGTGGATGGGCAGCATCAGATCCTTAACAGTTCCCTGACCCCTGCCCAGCCCCTCAGAGCTCTGGGAGATGGGTGGGCTTTGAGGGCCCCTGCCAGGGAGGTGACTGACCTGAGCAGAGAGCCCGCTGGGGGAGGTGGGGCTGGGGACAGAACTGCACTGCTGCTCTTGGCCTCGTGTCTCAAGGGCACTTGGAGACTTTGGATAACTGCACTAATGAGACCAGCTCTTGTGGTTTTTTGTTTTATTTTTTGTTTTGGTCATTCTCGTTGAATTTTAGCACCAGTATCTCCAGACAGTGGCTACTCATCAGCTCATGCAGAGGCCACCTATGAGGAGGACTGGGAGGTCTTTGATCCGTAAGTGCCAGTGTTTGTACTGAAAATAATGAATAGATCATCTGGGGGGATTAAGATTTTTATATCCAAATTGCTTCATTTTTATATTATGATAATGAGCTCCAAAAGCTCTTAACTTTAAAAAAAATAACTGTATATTGTTGTGGGGTTTATTTCAGTTTAAAATACTTATTTCCTGTACAGCCCTAAATATTTCAAATATTTAGTTGTCTCGCAGCATTGCAGTTCAATAATGTAGGTTTTTACAGCAAAATCTGTGTTTTTTTCAGATATTATTTCATCAAACATGTGCCCCCACTAACAGAAGAACAGCTGAACAGGAAGCCAGCTCTCCCACTCAAAACTAGAAGCACACCAGAGTTCTCATTAGTTCTAGACTTGGTAAATATCTTTATCAACCAAAGCAGGGGAATGGAGCATTTCCCTTATTTTGCTTGTTGTACAAATCAGTTGTGTTTGCTTTAAAAAGAAAGACTGTTTGAATGTTACATAAATCATAGTATTTTTAGTCAAAAATACTAAAAATAGTTAAAAAAGTATTAATACTGGCAGGAATAGAATGCTTGTTGTATTTATCAAATACTTACATCCTTTTGGAAAAAAGTATTACAGTTTTTAATCATCCTAAACAAAGACTTATCTGTCCCCACAAAGTCTCCCTAAATTCAGTGGGAAAATAATGAGATGGAATAAATAGGGAAATTCAGTTACAAGTATCTTGCATTGGGATTGGTGAACAAGCCTTTTAGTTCTTAGAACATTCTTATTCTTTAAGGGCACAAATGCACTTTTCAAATAATCATAGAAAATAGATTTGTCATGATTTCTTTTAGTCTCTCTGGTTTGAAAGTTGCTCAGACCCTGGTAATGATGTCAGGGTTTTATGAGCAGCATCAGTTGGTCTGTCCTGTCATCCTGTGAATGGGTGGATTATTCAAACTGGGAGATGCAAGTTGGAAATGAATGGCAGGAGAGCCCACAGAAATTAATCTTATACCCCTAATACACAAATTCAGGTGACATTTAAAACAACCTGCAGGAGTAGGAAAATGTTTAATTCATTCTCAGAATTCTTCTTCAGTCTTGACAGCAATTTTAAAAAGTACATTTTCCAAACTAAATACACCTGCCTTGAAATGAACATAAAATGCAGAAAACTTGTATTTTCAGCATTCTTCTCATGATCTTTTCTTTCCTTTGTGTCTGTGGTTAACAGGATGAAACATTAGTGCACTGTAGTCTCAATGAATTAGAAGATGCTGCACTCACTTTTCCGGTTCTTTTCCAAGATGTCATTTACCAGGTAAATAGAAAACCAGAAATGTTTTTGTTGTGTTTAAGGTGGGAGTCCTTGGGGTGTGTATTTGTTCTCATCTTGTGTGAAGAGAGAGAAGCAGCTCCTGGTGATGAACTTACACCTGTCTGGTGATGAACTGCAGGTGTCAGATCTGGCAAAAAATCCTGTTTTCACTTAAACTGTTCCCCTTTTCCCCCCTCTGGTCACTTGGTTGTGTCAACATATTACTCTGGTATCATTCAGTTCATGTACCACAAATCCTTGTGGTCATTTACTGTGATGTGAAGGGAAATTTAAGCCTGTTCCTGACTGGCTGTTAAAAACACTGATGAGGTTGAAATCCCCCTGCAATGAGGCAGTTCAGTACCCTCCCTTCTCTCCCTGGATATCTCAGTACCCCTCCCCAAAGATTGTGTGGGCAATCTGAACCAGAAACAACAGGAAGCAGAGCCTGGGCTGCTGTTTTTACCCCTTGTGTTGTCACTGTGGGCTCAGGTCACAGCCAGGGCTGTCCAGCACACCCCAGACAGTACCTGAGTGTTGGCCCAGGGACATGGCAGAGCCTGGGACTGTTCCCACCAGGTGCTCCAGGGTCTGCAGGTTTGTAGGGGTGCCTCCCTGGGAGCCAAATCCTGGATTTGGAGTGAAATCAGAGGCAGAAATCTCCTGACTCAGTGTCTCTTGGAGGGAATCATTGCTCTGTGTGTGCAGTTCTGTGCTGGTGCTGTCGGAGTTTATGGAGATTTGGGAACAACCAAAGCCTTTTCCCGTCCCTTGTGCCACCCCCAGCACCAGGAGTGGTTGGGTTGTGTTCAGGTGTAATTGTTGGTGGTTAAGATGATTGTTTAGTTCAGTGCTGCCCCACAGTGTCCAGTGCTTGAACTGGTGCTGCCCTGCTGCTGAGAGCCAAGTCAGGGTGTCCACTCAGAGCAACCAGTTCCCTTTGTAATTATGGGCTGTCCAACTTTATATTTTATTAAAATTATTTCCAATTTCATCCAGTCTTTCAGTAAGTTTGTTAAGCTCAATGTTACCATCTCACACCTTCACTTGCAGCTGCTCAGGCTGTGGGTAATGGAATATTGGTGTAATTGGGTGTTATTGTAGAAGTTAATATTTTCTGTTTAATGCTCATTCTGACCTGCCCTGTGCCAAGTGCCCCCGTGGGGCAGCGGGTGAGGGCAGGGGCAGTTTGAATGGCACTGATTTCCTCTCTGCTGCAGGTCTATGTCCGGCTAAGGCCGTTCTTCCGAGAGTTCCTGGAACGTATGTCTCAGATTTATGAGGTAAGAAATTAGCCACCACCTTTGAATTGCTTTTTTAAATCATGTCCACACACTGGCATCTCCAGTAACCACCTTCTCCCCTTCAATCCCCAGATCATTCTGTTTACTGCTTCTAAGAAGGTGTATGCAGACAAGTTATTGAACATCCTGGACCCCAAAAAGCAACTGGTCAGGTAAAACCAGAATGTTGTGAACATCCCTCAGGGGACAAAACCTGCACCTGCTCATCCTCTCTTGGGCTGGCCCATGGCAAATGTCCTCTGGGGCTTTGGAATGTGCTTTGGAATACACACTGCAAATAAAGGAAGTGAACTGAGGATCAGATTACCTTCAAACTGTGCAAAATGCATTTATTAATTATAAATTACAACTTGTATGGCTTTTACAATCAGCATGATGCTGTTTGTTCTTACTCAGTCACAAAATAATTTGGCTGTTGACTTTATATTGGAGCTGGTTTGGTTTTTCATTTCTCAATACTGAGCTTTGTTGGGTTGTGATTGTCTTTTCCAGTTCCTTCAGGCAGAAAGAAATTCCATGGGGTGAGATTCTGTTTCACTCACATGGAAGGGGGACTGTCCCTGGGGGAGCTGACCCCAAAGGGATTCCTGCCCAGGGATCCCCTTCCCAGGGTGCCCCAGGTCAGGGGGCAAACACCTGCCTGGTGGTGGGCAGAGCTGTGTGACCATACCCAGAGCCCTTCTCTGCATCAGGTTGTTGTGTACTCTGAGTGAAACTGCATTTCCTTTGTGCACTCCAGGAAAGGCAGTGCCTTTATCCATTGTTTTCACTCCGTGGCGTGGGTACCTCCCAACTCATTTTCCTGAAAAAAGATAAACTATCACTAGTTTTGTCCAGGAACACTTCTCCTACTGCTTGGTTTATGTGACATCCTCCACAGAATCCCAGTCTGGGCCTGGTGACCTCCTTGCCTCTGTGTAAACTAGACTTGGGAATCCACTCAGTGCTTGGAATGCCTGAGCCTGGCTGTGTTACCCAGGTGGGATGGTGGGCAGGGAGGCTCTGGCACCTCCAGAACATGAGTCTGGGTGTGCATCCCAGGTGTTGGACCCTTCTCCAGGCCCAGGGCTGTGTCAGGACAGGGGAAAGCCAAACACACAGCCAGCCAGGGAGGAGGAATGTGCAGAGATGTTCTGTGCTGCCTGGGCAGGGCTGTGGTGGCTGTGCCATGGCCCTGGGCTGTGGTGACTGTGCCCAGGGGGTGCCATGGCCCTGGGCTGTGGTGGCTGTGCCCAGGGGGTGCCATGGCCCTGGGCAGGGCTGTGGTGGCTGTGCCCAGGGGGTGCCATGGCCCTGGGCAGGGCTGTGGGGGCTGTGCCCAGGGGGTGCCATGGCCCTGGCTGTGGTGGCTGTGCCCAGGGGGTGCCATGGCCCTGGCTGTGGTGGCTGTGCCCAGGGGGTGCCATGGCCCTGGGCTGTGGTGGCTGTGCCCAGGGGGTGCCATGGCCCTGGGCAGGGCTGTGGTGGCTGTGCCCAGGGGGTGCCATGGCCCTGGGCAGGGCTGTGGTGGCTGTGCCATGGCCCTGGGCAGGGCTGTGGGAGCTGTGCCATGACCCTGGGCTGTGGTGGCTGTGCCCAGGGGGTGCCATGGCCCTGGCTGTGGTGGCTGTGCCCAGGGGTGCCATGGCCCTGGCTGTGCCCCAGCCCCAGTGCCTGTCAGGCCTCACTCTCTGACTCACCCTCTATATATAAATGCCGAGGCAGCAGCTCCTTCCCTCCATGGCAACGTTGGGAGCTCAGCTCCTGGGTGGAATTAGGCACACTATGTACAGCTTCTGAAAACTCCAGTTAAAAATACAAGCAGCCTGGAAGGGACTGCACTGTCACAGGGCTGGGCCACCCCACATCTGCCTGGGTTACAATTTGTAATTCTGTTGTTATGCCATGAAATGTGAGTTTTATTCCTGCTGGTTTTTTAACCTGCCTCTTTCAAGTCAATGCATCCATTTCTTCTGTCATGAGTTACAGAGGAGCAGATTAATTGGAAAGGAAGGAGTTGATGGGATGTTTTGGCCTAAAGCTTTTTTTGAGCTACAATAACTGAAATAGGTCAGTTGCCAACAGAGGTGTAACAGAAAAGGAAACATTCCCTGTGATCCTCTGTGCCCTGGCACGGGCAGGGCCCGTTCTGTGGAGCTGGGACAGAACAGGGGGATGACAAACCCCAATAAATTGGCTCCTGTGCAGCTCCTGGGACCTGGCACGTCACTGGGTTGTCTTGGCTCCCTTTGTCAGCCTGTGACAGGAGTCAGAAAGCAAGAGCTGTTCAAATACAAACACCCACCCACAGAGCTGGGTTAGTGCAAAATCACCTAAACTGGGCATTTGACCAGTAAAAAAGCTCTAAAGGGAATGGGAAACAGCACAATTCTCTAAAAGAGGTGAGGAGATCAGCAGGGAAAAATTGGGTGATGCTTGGCAGAGTCACCTGGTCCTGCTGCAACATGGATGTTGCCATTGGCCTCATTAATTAGTGTTTTCCTTTAATGACAGGCATCGACTTTTCCGTGAGCATTGTGTGTGTGTGCAAGGGAATTACATCAAGGATTTAAACATCCTGGGCAGAGACCTCTCCAAAACCATCATCATTGACAATTCACCACAAGCCTTTGCTTACCAGGTGAGGGCAGCAAACGCCTCAGGGGCCGAGGGGAACCTCCAGCTCCTTGCTGGAGTTTGGGGCCAGGGGAGCAGCAGCTGGAGTTCCCTTCTCAGCTCAGTTTGGGCCTTGCATTGGTATTGAGGCTGACAAACCAAACTGGGGGAAAATACACATTAGTGAACTCTGGCTTGGAAACATTTTTCCCCCAAATGCTATTCCACAAGTCATGTTTGTAAATGAATGAAGTATGAATCTTGTGTTGATGGTTTTCTCCTCTTTTAACTTAGCTTTCCAATGGAATTCCTATAGAAAGCTGGTTCATGGATAAAAATGACAACGAACTCCTAAAATTGATTCCATTTCTGGAGAAACTCGTAGAGCTGGTAAGTGTTTCCTTTCTGTGGCTCTTCCCAAAAATGTTGGTGAGCTCTTTGAAGTATTTTCACGTGTTTTAGTGGGTTTTGAGTCTGATGTTTTGAGTCTGACCACCCTTCTGAGGCTGAGGGAGGTCCCACGTGTCCCTGTGTGACTGTGCTGTGGGCACAGGGACGTGTTCATGGCAAAGGGGGGACTGTTGTCATTGCTGACTGTGCTGGACATCAAGGGCTGTGGGATTGGGACATCACTTCTAAGGGAATTGGGGATCTGTGGGCATTTCCATGGCACAGTGCCTGTTGCTGGCTGTGCTTTGGGCCTTTATTCTGGAAACACAAATAAACTGCCTGAAATGGTTGTGGATGTTACGTAGTTATTTCTATAATCCTCTCGGATGGCATAATCCAGGGTTTATATGTTCTTATATTGAAATGGGGCTGTTAGAGAATGAACCCTGTGAAACTGTGGTTTCTGGCAGTGTCCATTGCCCTAACCCTGCCCTTTTCCCCCCAGAACGAAGACGTCCGACCTCACATCAGAGACAGATTTCGCTTGCATGACTTGCTACCCCCCGACTAAAGCCTTTGCTCTGCTGCCGAGGGGAGGAAATGCAGGACCCTGTTGGACTAATACAAAACATTGCCATTACTGTTGAAATTTTGCATTTTTGTACCCCGTCTTGCTTTTCTTATCTTTGGTGCCCAACAGTGATCAAGGGTTACAGGAAGAGACTTTCTACACCTGAGGTTGCCGCCATCAGTACAATCCAGTACCCGCAGTAGGGAGGCTAGAACAGAAAAGGCTTTAGAACTAGTGCAACTCCAAGGAAATTTTTTATGTACAGGACATCTGCAGTTTATAAAGAAAATTCTGTTTCTGCCACCAGCAGCTTGACCTGTAGAAACACAGGATTTTATGATACAACAGAGATTGAAAATGGACTCGGATTTTCTCTCTGTTCGGTGCTCTAAGTGGGTTTGTAGCCACTTTTCTGTTACTTTTAAGATTCTCATTTCAACAGGAATGGCCAGTAAAAGTTGTTTTATTTTTCCTGTTAAGGTTTATAACCTTTTTACATTTTTGACCTGTATTAGATTAGCCTTTCATTATGCATTCCTTTTAGTTGAGGCGCTTCATAGTTTTTCTGGAAATAGCCACATTTTGTTAGTTTTTATTAAACAGTTGGCTGGCCGTTTCCCTGCTTTGTCTGCCTGCATCCTGTATATTTGTTTAAAAATATTCTCTAGTTTTAGCCCACGTAAGTTTCATTTAGAAAGAAAAAAAAAAACCCTGCATTTATATTTTCTTTCTGTAATATTCTACTGTAGTCAAAACCTTTTCAAAAATCAAGAGACTGGCTAGATAAGAAGATAAGAATTACTAATATTCCGGCTCTCTTAAACCATTGTGATGGCACGTCCTGCGGACTGAGCACACCTGGCAGAGCCCCACGGACAAGGAATACCTCACTCACACTGTGCTGTGCGTGCATCTGGGGAGGAGGAGGAGCGTGCGTGGATCCCATTCCTGCTGCCTTGTTTGCTCCAGGACTGCCGTGCTCCACTCTCAGTGCCGGGGCGCTGGGCCTGGGCTGGCCCCCCAGGCACTCCTGGCTCCAGCCACCCCTCCTGGCAGGCCCTGCCATCCCAGTGGTTTGCAGGGAACGGCCCAGCCGTGGCTCTGATGCAGCGCCCCGAGGTGATACTTTGTACCGGTGGGAAATCTGCTTTTCCGGAGGCTTGTTTGGAAGGGAGCCCTGTCCAAGGTAGGAGCTTTGCCTCTCGACTGCATTGCCACAGGCTCGGACTGGTTTTGTGTAAAAGATGTCACAGAACGGCACTTTTTCTAAAGAGAAGTTTGCTATTTTGTATGCTTGATAAGAAAGTACAGTATTGGAAATTAAAGGTGGACAGCTGATAATTGAGAAGTATGTCAATTAATTTTTTATGTATATTACCTGTTTACTTGTACAATTTTATTGTACAAATTACATGCAGCTTCATTTTCAAATGAGTCCTTAAAATAAGGAAAATCTTTTTAGCAAAACATTTAATTTTTGTATTTTTGATTTTAAAAGGCATGAGTTATGTCAACTTTTTCCAGTGTATTAATGAAGATTTTAACTTTTCATCAGGTTGAGTGTTTTCTTACTATATTATCTGTTGTGTATGTAGCTAGCACATGGTGTCACTGAACTGTTAAACTTAGCATGTAGAGCAAGCCTGTTTTGTGGAAAATCCTTATTCATTAAAAACAAAATCATCATGGCAGATTTTCTGCAAAAAAGTGAAAACATTTGCAATTCAGAATACTGATTTTTTTTGTATTTAAAGAAAGGTATTTTGCTTGCAGGAAAGAAATACTACAGATTCATTTTAATGAGAATCTTTTAAATGTATTTATCTTTAGGGCATCTGGGCATCTTTACGCTGTTTGTCTTATGTCTTTATTGAAATAAAATGTACAGAACATTACCTTTACATCTGCTTCCTGCAGCCTTGTCCCCCCGGGCAGCTCCTTCCCGGGGCTGTGCCCGTGGCTCTGGAAGGATCCCTGGGACTTGGAAGGGGCACCTTGTGCTGGAGCTGCCCCTTGCTTTGCCAGCTCCTCTGCAGTTGTTCTTTGCAGTGGAAATCTGAAGTTGAGGGTTTCATTAGTGTAAGGGACAGGCTTTGTGTGTGAGGAGGATTCCTGCAGGTCTCTCCACGTCTCAGAACTGCTGTGAAATCACTGGTTTAGTTCCTGGCCTGTCTCTGGCTGTAGGGGATGTTCACCTGCTCAGGTAATGCCCTTGTCTCCAGGTCCTCTCTGTGGCTCCAACCATTCCAAAAGTGCTTCTGGAGCTGAGGAGACCAGAACCAAAGCCCCTTCACAGCTGTGTCTGTTGTGCCAGATCCCTGAGGGAAACCCCAATGTCAGCAGGGGATTTGGTTCCACATGGATGCAGCAGAGGGGGCAGAGACTGCTCAGGAAGCACATCCAGTACTCGTGTTCTGCTGTGCTGCCAGTCTGAACTCTGCAGAAAGGTTCTGCCTTCTGCAAAATGTGACTTCCCAGAAATGTCAAACCCTTCTGGAATGAGGCAGAGTTTTAATGCACAGGTTTTGTTTCTGTTGTGGTGAGTTCCCTGTTCCTCTGCCGAGGGGCTGGGCCAGACTGTGTCCCCAAAACCTCTCCTGTGACCAGGGCAGGCTCAGCCACTGGTGTTACTGAGCCTCAAATGTCTTGAACTCAAGCAGTGCAGCTGCAGGTGGATCATTTATTCCCATGTTATGAATTTTTGGGAAGTACAACATTCTGTTTCCAAAGTTCTGAATGTTTTCCTGTGTGATCTCTTGTTGGATCATGGTGATCCTGTGTCCATTGTCATGTCCCCCTGGATTCTGTTCTAGGTTGGAGCATCTTGGTTCTGGCAGCACCATAACCATCTTTCAGACCTGCCTTGGCAATACCAGTTCAGTCCTTCGTTTTCCCTGGAGTTGCTCTGTAGCTGGAACAGCCCTCACCTTGGAGCTGCTGCTTCCTTCCACTTTGGATTCATCCCACCTGCCATTTTCATTACTTTTGAGTGTGTCAGGAAGGCTGGATGTGCCAAGATCAGAAATCACCAAACCAGGAGAGGTGTGAGTCGAAGGCGACTGGAGGAGACGGATCAGCTCTGGGCAAAGCCCTGAACTGGTATCAAAGCTGCAGGGTCTGGGGGTGCCCTGAGCAGCAAAGCCCTTCCTCCCCCTCCCCAAACTCTGCTCTGTCCAGCTCTGGAGTTGCAGGGCACTCACGTGGATGGCTGGATTGGTGCAGCTGGAAGGCATCGATGGGAATTGGGGCCAGAGGGAGCGGCGGAGCAGCAGTGGGTGCCCATCTCACTGGGCTGGCAGCAGGACAGCGACGTGTGCCCACGGTCCAGAGCAGCCCCAGCCACAGCAAGGGCTGGGACAGCAGGGAGAGCTGTGCAGGGACACAGGTACTGGGGTTCTGCTGGGCAAATACCCACAGCCCTTTGATTTTCCTCTGGTGCTACATGGAGGTTGGCTCTGCCCTCAGGTAACGAGTGACAGGACAGGAGGGAACAGCCTCAAGCTGTGCCAGGGGAGGCTCAGGTTGGATATTAGATATTTTCTCATAGAAAGGGCTGTGTAGCCCTGGCACAGCTGCCCAGGGCAGGAGGGGAGTCCCCATCCCTGGGAGGATTTAACAACTGTGTGGATGTGGCTCTTGGGGACATGGGGTGGTGGTGGCCTTGGCAGTGCTGGGCAATGGTTGGACTCGGTGGTCTCTGGGGGCTTTTTCCACCCAAACAATTCCATGACTGACCTTCCCAAAGCATTGCAAATTGTACCCTTCCTTTAGTCTTTGCCTAAACCACCCTGAGCCAGCCCCTGTCCCACTGGTCCAGCTGGTGGGACTCATGATGTGACAGTTCTGTGACAGCTGAGGCAGCCCCTGGCTGGGACTGGTCTGGGTCCAGGGAGCTGTGGCCACGTGTTCTCCACTCCTCCTCCTTCAGGGTGAGGGTGGATTACAGATTCACTGTGCCTTCTTCCCTCCCCTCCCTGTGCTGTTCCTGTTATGTTCCACTGAAGGACCTGACTGTCTCAGATGAGAACTTCTCAGAATTCAGGAAGTCAAGGCCAGAAGTGAACATTCCACTGGAGAACTGGCAGCTCTTGGTGTGTCAGCTCAGGTGGGTAAGGCTGTTCCAGCAGGTGCCAAAGGAACCAATCCTGTGTTACAGTAACATCTTCCACTGTAAGTAGAGTGTGTTTTCCACAGGTACTGTGGATCCCTGTGGCACAGCCCACAGCTGTGCTCTCCAGCCCTGCCAGTTCCATGTTTGTGCCATTGAACTCTTTAAACCCAATATAAAGGGATGGATCCAAGAAGAATTAGAGCAATCCCAGTCTAGGCTGTGCTGTGAGCACCAGCCAAATCTTGTAAAATGCAGTGGGAAGAGAAGTCCTGTGCTCTGGATTTGTGTTTCCTCTGCAATCATTTCTAGTCTATCGATTCAGAAAGATTTATATTAAATATTTGTGCTGTGGCTACTGTTTTTATGATTTTTAGCAGAGACTGTTCATTGACACTGTTTTCTGCAAATCAGGACATGCTCCTGTCACTTTTCAGCCTTGAAGGGAAGGAATTGTGTCTGTGTTTTACAAGCTAAAGATCCTGGAGGCCAACAAGGGAACGTGCAAATGTTCTGTGTAAATCCCAATCCCTGCACAGTTCCAGCAGGTGTGTGGTTACCCCCCAGAGCCTGTGAACCCACGTGTGGGTGTGGGGAGGCTGGAGCTCAGGACATTGTCTGATCCACTGCTACATCTCTGGTGGGATTTATGTGGGCTGGTAAATGGGGACAGGGCAGAAAGGAGGATAAATATGATCCTGTTCTTTCTAGCTCAAGTGTATCACAGTATCAGAGATCATTCACTTGTTATATGAAAGACATACATTTATTATCTTCAAACAAAATCTGTCCTCTTAGATTCTCACAGGAACTGGGAGCTGGCAGTGAAATTAGCTGGATGAAGGGAATGTTCCCAGCTTTTCCTTATTCCATGTTACATGACAGAGGGAAGGAGAAGAATCTCACCCTAAAGAGCCTCACGTGGGCAAACTCTGCCAGGGTGTTGTGGTGTGGGGCAGAGCACAGGGCAGGCATGGGGGCTGTGCTGCCATCAGGGCGGTGAGGGCGGCACAGCTGAGTCCCCTCGGGAGAGGGAACCAGTGCCGGGATGGAGCCAGTGCCGGGATGGAACCAGTGCCGGGATGGAGCCAGAGCTGGGATGGAAACAGCGCTCCGATGGAAACAGCGCTCGCTGCGCGCCGGAGGTTCGGCCCCGGCAGGGGAGCGGCAGTGCCGGTGCCGGGCCGGGTGTGCCGGTGCCGGTCCGGGTGTGGCGGTGCCGGTCCGGGTGTGCCGGTGCCGGTCCGGGTGTGCCGGTGCCGGGCCGGGTGTGCCGGTGTCGGGCCGGGTGTGCCGGTCCCGCCCGCTCTATCGGTGCTGGGGCCGGGGCGGCTCCCGCGGTTGGGGCTCGGCGATAGCGCCGGGACGGGACGGGAAAGGCGCTGCCCCCGGGACAGCCCCGCGCCTGCGGGCGGGGTGGGAGGGGTCGCGATCCCGGTCCGCTCCCTGTCCCGATTCCCTTTCGATCCCCATCCCGATCCGATTCCTATCTCTGATTCCCATCCCCATCCAATCCCCATTCCCATCCTCTTCCTTATCCTATCCCTATCCCTACCCCTAACCCCATCCCTATCCCTATCCTATCCCTATCCCCATACTATCCCTTTCCCCATCCTATCCTATCCCTATCCGCATTCCCATTCCACCCCGTCCCTATCCCTACCCCGTCCCTATCCCTACCCACATCCCCATCCCATTCCATCCCATCCCAGCCCGCTCCGTTTCCCGCCACGGTAGCCCCGCCCCCTGTGGGCGTGTCCAGGGGGCGTGTCCCTCCCGTGGTTCCGCGCGCGGCGCCGGCGCCGCTGTGTGGCCAAGATGGCGGCGGAGGCTGCGGACTCGTGGGGTGGGTGCGGCGGGGCCGGGGGGGGTCCTGCCCCTCATTGCCCCTCACCGCCCTCACCTCCCGCTCCCCTCCTCTCCCCACAGACGCCGACAGCTTCGAGGTGGTGGAGCCCGTGGCCAAGCGCCTGGTGCCGGGGGTGACCGGGGACCGCTGGGCCGGAGAGGATGAGGAGGACGATGTGAAGGTGCGGCCGGGCCTTGCCGTGAGGGGTCGAACGTGGGGCCGGACCGGGCCGGGGGTGTTCCCGGAGCCGGGGCTGGGCTCTGGGGGGCGGTGGGGCCTCCTCGGGGCGGTCACAGTGACAGGCCGAGCGTTGTCGCTGCCCAGACCAGGCCCTGCCGCTCCCCCGCCCTTCGGGCCCCTCGGCCCGTGGCCACGGGAGCGACAGGGCAGGTGCTGTTCCCTGTGCTGGTGCTCCTGGTGCTGCTTTGGCACCGCTTTGCCGCCTTCTGTTGTGTTGTTGAGGCGCCGTGGGAAGGGTTTTTGGTGTGTGTCTGCGTGGCATCGGGGTTGGAACGTGTGTGGGATCATTTCTGGTGCTTTCCTCAAAGGCTGTTTGCTCCTGCGTGGTTCCAGCTGCCACAGACATCTGTCTGCTCCCTGCTCATGTGGATGGTGCAGGGGGATGCCAGGGAACACCCAGGGAGTGGGAGAGATGGGAGGCAAGGACAGGGCTTGGAGCAGCCGGGGCTGGTGGGAGGGAGTGGGTTGAGATGAGCTTTAAGATCCCTTCCAGCCCAAACCATCCCATCTGATCCCTATCCCTGTCTGATTCCTATTCCATTCCTATCCCTATCCTCATCCCCATCAAGTCCCCATTCCCTTCCCATCCTCATCCCTATACCTATTCCTATCCCCATCCAGTCCCCATTCCCTTCCCATCCCTATCACTATCCCCATTCCCCTCTCCATTCCTATCCCATTCCCATCCATCCCCATTCCCATCCTCATTCCCATCCCCATCCCATCCCCATCCCCATCCCATCCCCATCCCCATCCCTATCCTTGATTCCAGCATTCCATGAGTGCAGCAGCTCAATCCCACAAGACCATTTTGTTTGCAGTTCTGCTCTAGGCCCTTGTGACACACCCTGGGAGGGGTCGGGCCCTGCACTGGGGTGGGGAAGGTCCTGCAGGGAGTGTTGGTGCTGCTGGGGCAGGTCTGGGGTCAGGGCAGTTTTCAGAATCTCTGCAAAACACCAGCAGTTGTTCTTGGGGCTCAGGGTGGAGTCCTGTCCATGAGCACTGTGGGAAAAGTAGTTCATCTGCTCTTCAAAAGAACCAAAATGACCAATTCTGAGTTACAAGTTACCCCTTTCCTCCTGGGTTCCAGGTTACCCCTTTCCTCCTGGGTTCCAGGCTACCCCTTTCCTCCTGGGTTCCAGGCTACCCCTTTCCTCCTGGGTTCCAGGTTAGCCCTTTCCTCCTGGGTTCCAGGTTAGCCCTTTCCTCCTGGGTTCCAGGCTACCCCTTTCCTCCTGGGTTCCAGGTTAGCCCTTTCCTCCTGGGTTCCAGGTTAGCCCTTTCCTCCTGGGTTCCAGGTTAGCCCTTTCCTCCTGGGTTCCAGGTTAGCCCTTTCCTCCTGGGTTCCAGGTTACCCCTTTTCCTCCTGGGTTCCAGGTTACCCCTTTCCTCCTGGGTTCCAGGTTAGCCCTTTCCTCCTGGGTTCCAGGTTAGCCCTTTCCTCCTGGGTTCCAGGTTAGCCCTTTCCTCCTGGGTTCCAGGTTAGCCCTTTCCTCCTGGGTTCCAGGTTACCCCTTTTCCTCCTGGGTTCCAGGTTACCCCTTTCCTCCTGGGTTCCAGGTTACCCCTTTCCTCCTGGGTTCCAGGCTACCCCTTTCCTCCTGGGATGCCCAGCCCGGCACAGGTCCTGCTGTGTGAGCAGCAGCCCCGGGCTGTGGGGGTGGCACTGCAGGGGGGTGGCAGCTGCCCAGGTGTGTGTGGGATTTGTCCAGCTGGGTGTTCTGTGCAGGTGCAGCTCAGAGTCCTCCTCCTGACCTGCTTTTCCTCCTGCCTTGGGAAGGGAGGGCTTTGCAGCTGTTTGGGATGTGCCAGGAGAGCTGCACTGGGGGGTATCTGGACACACCTGTGGGTTCTGTGTCTGTTTAATAAAGGAACAAAGTTTGCTCACATGGGATCCCAGAATCCCAAACTGTTTGGGGTTGGAAGGGACCTTAAAGATCATCTCATCCACCCCCTGCCATGGGCAGGGACACTTCCCACTGTCCCAGGCTGCTCCAAGCCCTGTCCAGGCTGGCCTGGGACACTCCCAGGGATGGGGCAGCCACAGCTTCTCTGGGCACCTGTGCCAGGGCCTGCCCACCCTCCCAGCCAGGAATTCCCTCCCAATATCCCACCTATCCCTGCCCTCTGGCAGAGGGAACCATCCTACATTTTATATCTCACATGTACTAAGAATGCAGCTACTCCACTATTCCCAAAGGATTGTGGACGTGGAGCTGGAGCTCCATCTAGAGAGGATCCAGCAAAGAAAGGTGGGTGTTGTTTGTTTTTCCCTGGTTTGCTCCTCCTGCCAAACCCCCCGAGCTGGGCCTGGGGTGGTGCCAGGCTTGGGATTCCTCAGGGAATTCCCACCCCAGGGAATGACGGGGCTGCCCAGCAGCTCAGAGTGTTTCTGGCCACGAGTTGGCTGAAGGTGTTTCACCTTTTGGAATGTGCTTTATACCTTCAGATCTGTAATTTATTTGGGGAGATTCTTCAGTGATGAACCTGCAGTAAGTGTCAGTTGGGAAGTGTCGACTTCCCCAGGTTTAAAATTAGCACTTTGGTAACAGAACTCCTGTCAGTGTTCCCAGCACACACATTCCCAGGGGCTGGGCCTCCTGCCAGGGAATTCTCATGGATTGACTCAGTGCTGGCAGAGCCAGAGCTGGGCAGGGCCTGCTCCTGTCCCAGTGCCTGGTGCAGGAGCCCTCGTGCCCAGGGCCTGGCACTTCCCAGTCTTGCCTCCTTGGAAGTTGTTTTGGTAGCCCTGGTGTAGTTGGGACGCAGAAAGGGTGTTGAAATACTTGGAATAAAGGTGTTCTCTTGGAATGCCTGCAAAGGCACAGCACTGAGGCAGTTTGTTCTTCCTCCAAGGAGCTGGCACAGCTGGCAGGGCATGGAATTCCCTGGGGTTTGTAGACCAGGCTGGGCTGGTAGGACATGGAATTCCCTGAGCTGGCAGGCCAGGCTGGGCTGGTAGGACATGGAATTCTCTGGAGTTTGTAAACCAGGAATAGTTTATGGACGTGGTAGGACATGGGATTTCCTTGAGTTTATAAACCGGGCACAGCTGGCAGGACATGGAATTCCTTGAGCTGGCAGGGCTGGCAGGACATGGAACTCCCTGAGCTGGCAGGGCTGGCAGGACATGGAACTCCCTGAGCTGTCAGGCCAGGCAGGGCTGGCACTGGGGGTCTGTTGGGTGGGCAGAGCAGGTCTCATCCCTGCCCACCTGCCCTCCCTCCAGGAGGTGTCCCACCTGTCCCAGTGCCATGGGGTGTTTTCCCTCAATCCCTCCTGGCCAGGCCCTTCCCCTGGAGCTGCTCCTCTTTCCCAGCCTGGCCAGGGGGATGGAGCAGGGGCCGGGGCAGCTCCTGGAGTGCTGAGTGCAGCTCTTTAGGCAGTGGGTGTAACGAACTCTTAATTAGCTGGCAGCTCAAATGAAGCTGCTCCAGATTGCAGTCAGCTCCCTGGAATGTGGCAGGGAAGCAGAGTCCTCTGCAGGTGCCAATTAACCAGGTGAGCTGGTGGAGGGACTCTGTCCCTGCTGGGGTCAGCACATCCCGTGGCACGTGGGGCTCCCACCACACCTCGGGGTGGCCCCCAGAGGTCCTGCCTGCTTGGCTTGGCCCTCCCAGGCTGTTGGGAGGGGGGAACAGGGAATGAATGGTCTGTGTGTGGGGAGAGCCCTTTGGTGGCTCCCTTGCCTATAAAATGCAGCCATTTCTGGCCAAACATTGGCCAGGGGAGATTCAGGTTGGATGTTGGGAACTGCTGAGGGCAGTGGGGGTGTCCCCATCCCTGGAACTGCTCACAGAACACGAGGATGTGGCACTTGGGGACTTGGGTTAGTGCTGAACGTGGGGCTGGGGCTTGGTGATCTTAGAGGTCTTTTCCAGCCTGGATGATTCCATGAAAACCTGCTCAAAACTGTGGTCCTGGGGCTGCTGAAGTTGGAATTCCTGCCCAGATCTGGGCTCCCTGTATCCTCCTCTGCTGCTGCCTCTTCTCCCGCTCCCACAGCATGGCCTGCTCTGAGGGTGGGGTGTGGGCAGCAAATCCAGGGTGGGTTTCACCTGAGCTGGGCAGTTCCCCGGGCAGCTCCCTGGGCAGCTCCCTGGGCAGCTCCCTGGGCAGCTCTATGGGCAGCTCCCTGGGCAGTTCCCCGGGCAGCTCCATGAGCAGTTCCCCGGGCAGCTCCCTGGGCATTTCCCCGGGCAGCTCCCTGGGCAGCTCCCTGGGCATTTCCCCGGGCAGCTCCCTGGGCAGCTCCCTGGGCAGCTCCATGGGCAGCCACAGGAATACTTTCCCAGCACAGGGAGGGGGTCCCTGGGGTGCTGGTGCCCCAGAACAGCCTGTGCTGGTTCCAGCTGGGCTGGTGGTTTCCAGCAGAGCGACATCCCCCCTTCAGTGCCATTCCAGAGCCTCATGATACAAGAAATGAAAGTAAAGTCCTGTTTTATGTGTGGCTGTTCATGATGTGGCTGTTGCAGCTGTTGACATGAGCTGACTGTTTGACCAAAACCTGCCTTTTTCATCTCAAGAACTGGTCCAACAGTGTGGACACCCCCCAGAAACTCCTGTGGTGCAGCTCCCACAGCTCCCTCATCCACACGTGAGATTAATGGGCTTGTGGGGATTTAAGGAGGGTTAGAGTGTCTGTAAAAGAATCTGTGTTATTTTGCAGGATAACTGGGATGATGAGGAGGAAGAGGAGGAGGTAAAGGAGACAGAGGTAAAACAAGGTGAGACCTCAAGGGAACACCTGGCTCTGTATCAGCATCAGAACAGACACTGACTTTGTCTGGGGGTGTGTGAGGATCCAAACCCGACCAGGGCTGGGGCTGGGTTGAACAAAAGGGTGTCTTTGCCTCCATGTTCAGGTCCCAGTAGGAGATCTCAGTGGCTCTGAGTGTTTCTGTGATTGTGGGGAGGGGAACCATCCCCATCAGAACTCCTGAGAGCTGCAGCTCCTGTCCATGTCTTACAGAACCGAAAGTTTCAGAAAAAAAGAAAATAGCAGAAAAAATCAAAGAAAAAGAAAAGCTACAGAAGAAAAAGCAAGAGGAGCTTAAAAAAAGGGTAATTCTTGATTTCTTCTGGGCTGTATAAATTGCAGA
This sequence comes from Pithys albifrons albifrons, assembly GCF_047495875.1. Taxonomy (NCBI): domain Eukaryota; kingdom Metazoa; phylum Chordata; class Aves; order Passeriformes; family Thamnophilidae; genus Pithys; species Pithys albifrons. The sequence continues at coordinate 21,466,726 of NC_092470.1, read as the reverse complement.
GGGCAGGTTTGGTGGGGTGTTTTGGAGGTTGAACAAGACCTGCAAAGGTCTTGACTCATCTGATAAACCAGACTCAGGTGTTGCAGGTGATCCCACCCGGGGCTGTTGGCCTTAATTCCTGTGTGATTTAACCAGCAGCATTTGGAGCAGTGTTGTCCCAGCTCCTTTGGGTGCAGCACAGGATGGGCCAGGCAGGTGTGGGAGCTCCCAGGGTGGTTCCTGCCCATTCCTTGTGAGCTGACCATTGATGGACACTGGACACTGTTCCAGGCAGGGGCTGTTTCCAGGCCTGGCCGTGCTCCAGGCAGGAGTGGGGGCTCAGTGGCCCTGCAGGAGCCCCCAGTCCTAAAGGGGCCATTTCCCCTCAGTTAGAGGCACCAGAGGAGCAGAAGGAGCTCACACCAGAGGAACAGTTGGCAGACAAACTACGGCTAAAGAAGCTACAAGAGGAGTCGGACCTTGAGTTAGCAAAGGAAACATTTGGTGAGTGTCAAGCAGCAGGACTCAAACCCGTGGGACCTGTGGGGCCCTGCAGAGGCCTGGGCAGGGTTTGGCTCTCAGCACACGGGCCTGTGGCAGCGAGAACAAAGGGAGCAAAGTGCTGAGGCACAGCAGGGTTCCTCACACAGGGAAGCGTCTCTGTGATTGCAGGCAGTGATTCAGCTCAGCCCAGTGCTCAGGGAGCTGTCAGAGGGCAGTGCTGTGGGGGATGCACCTGCAGAGAACCAGCCTGAGGTTTGCACTCAGGAGCTTGAGACAGGAGTTGTTTATTTGAGGGGAAAGGGGCCTCCTGTTGTGCAGCTTGTCCAGAGAACAGGAATAGCTGAGGCAAATTACTGAGCTTGGAAGAGTCAGAGACACTTTGGACATGGGCCTGGAGTGCCAAGACAAGGGGAAGTCACTGAGGTTTGCAGCAAAGTCCCCTCCTGTAGGGCCGGGGATCAGGGTGGGCTCAGTGGGGAGCAGAGCTGGGTGGGGTGGGAGCAGCCAGGACACTCCTGCTCCCTCAGGGTCACCTGCTGGGGGTCCCAGCCCGTGGTCTCTGCAAGCTCTGCCTTCTGTGCAGGTGTAAATAGCACTTGTGGAATCGATGCCATGAACCCCTCGACGAAGGACGATTTCACGGAATTCGGGAAACTCCTCAAGGAGAAGATCACACAGTACGAGAAGTCGTTACATTATGCGGCGTTTTTGGAGGCCTTAGTTCGGGACGTTTGCATTTCCTGTGAGTGCAGAGCCCGGGGGCAGCGCGGCTGAGGGGCGGGGAAGGGCTGGGGAGGGGCTGGGGCAGGGGAGGGGCGGGGAAGGGCTGGGGAGGGGCTGGGGCAGGGGAGGGGCGGGGAAGGGCTGGGGAGGGGCTGGGGCAGGGGAGGGGCGGGGAGGGGAACGGGCTGGGGCAGGAGAGGGGCTGGGGCAGGGGAGGGGCAGGGAGGGGAACGGGCTGGGGCAGGAGAGGGGCGGGGAACGGGCTGGGGCAGAGGAGGGGCTGGGGCAGGAGAGGGGCGGGGAACGGGCTGGGGCAGGAGAGGGGCAGGGCAGGGAACGGGCTGGGGCAGGGGAGGGGCAGGGCAGGGGGCTCGGGGGAGTCGGCACTTAATGGAGCACCGACCTGTCCAATTCCCACAAACTCCATCAAGGATTCTCCTGTACCAGAGCTGCTCTTGCTGCATGTCAGAGACAGTCATTTAAAAAGGGGGAATTTTTATGCTGATCTAAATCCTGCATGTTCTTCTGGAAGCTGATGATGATATTATTATGAAATTATTATTATTATTATTATTATTATTATTATTATTATTATTATTATTATTATTATTATTATTATAAATTCTCTCAGGCAGGTAAGTTGAGAACCTCGTTTGGAGGGAAACTATTCTGAAATTGAGTTTGTGTAATTCTGGGACTGCAGATTAATTGTTCTGGAATTCAGTGTGTAACTATTCAGAGAAAATCTGATTTAAACTCCTTTTCCCACTGCCCTGGTGGCTGAAGCACTTGGAGCACTCCCTGGGATCTGTCCCTGTCTCATTCCCAGTTGTCCTTCAGGGCGAGGTAACTCGATCCCAGGCAGGGTAAATCCTGGCAGCAGCTGGGACCTTCCATCTCTGCTGGATTCCACAGCCCCTCGGGGAGGGCTCCCACCTCCCACCCCTTTACTGACAGTGATTTATTGTTAATCCCCTGCTCCTTTTGATGCATTTCACTGCATTTCATTCAATGTTGCCGTATTTTCCTCTTTAAATGCCTCATTAAGACTCAACAACTCTCAGCTCCAGAGGTGCCAGCTGGAATCTGCTGGGATGGGAAGGAGCAGGATCTCCCACTCTCTGTTTTGCTGATGTGAATGAAGTTCTGTCCCATCGTGACATCAACACTCAGTTCTGGTTTTAGAGACCCTTCACATTGTTTAACATTCACCTGCCTTGTAAGAACAACACTGATGAAGAATCTGTTTCTTTTATCCTTTTCTTCCCCCGTTGCAGTGGAAGTGGATGATTTGAAAAAGATCACAAACACTCTGACAGTTCTATGCAGTGAAAAGCAAAAACAGGAGAAGGTAGGATTGATTCCCCAGGGATCACCTGCTCGGGCTCCCGGGAGGGGGGACAGGGAAGCTCTGACTGAACTGCTGGTTTGGGATGAGCAGGAGGGGAAATGATCCCTTTGGGTGCTGCTGGAGTGTTGAATCCTGTTTGCTGTGGGAGAGGAGCAGGAGGTGATTCAATCTGGAGATTCCAGGGAAAACCTTGATTCATTTACAGCAAGGGAGTGTGGGGTGGGAACCATCAGCACTGGTACCTTTGGCACGGGGATCTCTGAGTGTTCCCCAGGGACAGGTGGGTGACTCTGACTGGGGTAATGACACAGCCCTGGGCATGATCCAATAAACATCCTCCTCCTCCTCCTGCTGCAGAATAAAGCCAAAAAGAAGAAAAAAGGGGTTGTTCCTGGAGGGGGCCTGAAGGCCACCATGAAAGACGACCTGGCCGACTACGGGGGCTACGACGGAGAGTACGTACAAGACTTTGAAGACTTCATGTGACATTTATCTCCCTTCTGTTATCTTTCTGTTGCCCATAATCCCTTAAACATGTAGCACAACTTCTCTTCCTTTAAATTCTGCCAAATGCTACAATCAGAATTGCAGTATCTGTGCTGGGGGTTGGACGTGCCGGGCCCGGGCGGAGGCTCCAGGCAGGGGTAGGAGAAAAAGCTCTGAAAATTGCAGGTAAAAACCCAAAATTCTGATCCTGGGCACTGCTGCTGTTTAATTAGACAGCAACAGCCACTAAATTGGGAAGGAATTGGAATGAATGGAAGGATTAGAACCAGCACAGCTCCATGCCATGGCCTCAGCTGTCCCTGCCCAGGGCCATGAGCACGAGCAGTTTGCAGCAGGGCAGGGTGTGCACGTAGAGTTCAGTCGCTTGGTGTGAGTAGAGCTTGAGGTTTGCAGCATTTGGGAAGGGCTCTGCTGCCCAGTGTGGGTCCTGCACTGGGAGCGTGGCCTGGGCCAGCCCCTGCCCTGGGCCAGCCCCTGCCCCACAGCCTGGACAGCCCTGGGGGCACAGCCCACGGGGTGAGGATGAACTTAGTTCCACTCGTCTAAATTTCCACTAATGCAGCTCTGGGGTGGGTGCTCTTTAACAGTTAATTAATGGGTTTAAGTGCAAAACAAAATCCAGACCACAAGACTTCCTTGGGGCTCTCCTGGTTTGTGGTGGGTCTTTCACGACTCAGCCCTTTTCTTTCATTAAAAACCAAACTTGCTTTGCAAACTGCAGCAGTTCCTCCAATTGGCAAATTGTTATGTTAACAATTACAACATCTGCAATGTTTTATAAAGCAACTAATTTAATAAAAATCACTATTGAGGACTTCACCAGGCTGGCCTTGGAGCAGTTCTTTTGGGACCTAAAAGAGAAATACCTGAAGAGGGAGCTTTGCAAAGCTGAGCTGTGCTGGGTCTGTGCCGACTGCCTGAGCCTGGAAAAGTTTAATATTTATATAAAAATATATATTTAATATCTATATTAATAGTTAATAACTGTAAGAATTCACTGGCACTTGATTACTTCTTTTGCTTCAGGATGGCAGAATTAGAAATGTACAAGACTTTAGAAAACAACCCCAGTCTACTCAGACTGGACTCTGAGAACGGATTATCCTCACGTGTACCTGGAACCTTCACTAGTTCTGCTTATTCCCCCCTTGTACTGGAGGTTCTGCCCCTGGTTCAGCCAGTTTGGATACAGTTCCTGGGGGACTCCCTGTCCCCACCTCTGATTTAAAGGGCTGCTGGATCTGCCTGTGCCAGTTCCTGTTTGCTGGTGACTCAAGTGATTTATGAACAATCAGCTTTATTATACAAAACACTGTTCTAGATTAACAGTCTCAGCATCTTAAATATTTACAGCCCCCACCCCAGTCCTGTTCCAACTCCCTGCACAGCAGAGCCCTGGGAGGGGGTCCCTGATCCATCTCTGCTCTCAGCACAGCCCATGGGAAGCTCCAGAGCCAGGCTGTGCTCCGGGCTGGAATTCAGCTGGAATTCAGCTGGATAGCAGGTCATTGAGGCAGCAGCTGGTCTGAGGGTCCTTCAGCAGGGAGTTGACCACGTCATAGAGCCTGTGCTCGTAGGCCAGCCTGTAGTGGGTGGAAATGTCCTCACAGTGAGCCAGGAACCGCCTCAGGTTCTTCACAGCAGCATCAGCAGGGGGGTGTTGTTTGACCCTGGGAACAATAATTGTGCTGTAACTGAGACAGAAAAGCTGCCCAGGCACCCACAGACTCTTTCTCTGGGCCTGCAACACCAGCCTGTGCTCAACACCTGTACTTGTTTATTGGCTCTGATTCATTTAAAAGAGGATTTTCTCTGCCCAGCCCTGAGCTCCCTGTTTGTCCAGCTTGAGGAGAGGGGGAATCAGAGCTGCTTCCACAGTGTGCTCAGGAAACTAAACCTACAAAGAAATTCTTCCCCATGGGGGTGGGCAGGCCCTGGCACAGGTGCCCAGAGGAGCTGTGGCTGCCCCAGCCCTGGGGGTGTCCCAGGCCAGCTTGGACAGGGCTTGGAGCAGCCTGGGCTGGTGGGAGGTGTCCTTGGCTCTGAACAGGATGGGCATTGAGGTCCCTCCCCACCCAAACCATTCCAGGACTCTGTGATTGTACCTCCAGCCCCCCAAATGACACCTTATCCTGAGCAAGGTTTAACACTCCCCCCCTGTCAGAGGCAGCTGCCCCTCCCCAGGCCCCTGAGGAGAACAAAGCTGCAGTTTGGGCACAGAACTCACTTCTTGGAAACCTCCTCGAACAGGCCCGGCCTCAGGGGCTGCTGCTGCTTGAACTCCTCCAGGTAGGTGAAGTCTCCCTTGGTGATCACCTGCTGGTGCAGAACCTCGGCCCAGTCGGGGCTGAACTCGTAGGCCTCGGCCACGATCGCTGCCTGCAGGGAGAGCAGAGGCTGCAGATCCTGAGCAGGAAAGGGCTGAGGGCACAGACAGTACTGACAGAGCCCAGGCCTTCTCTTGGGCCCCTCTCTGGCTGCTGCTCTTGAAAGCAGCTCTAGTGCAGAGTACCAAAGTACAGCACATGATCTTCCTCAACTCCTGAATGGAATGCCAGAGGGGGGATCATCTGTTCTTGGTTAAATAAACCCCTTTATTTCTTACTTCCAAATGTACAGCCCGAGGGATGCCAACGTAAACTGGATTTCAGGGCTCTGGGATAGATTCATGGCAGCCCCTGGACAGCCAAGGCCTGGGCTGCAGGATGGCAGGAACCAGCAGGAATGCCAGGAGTGTTTGCAACACCAGGACTGTGCTTGCAGTGCCAGGCCTGGTCCCACCTGCAGCAGGATCATGGAATCCTGGAATGGTCTGGGGTGGAAGGGACCTTAAAGCCCCTCCAGTGCCACTCCTGCCATGGGCAGGGACACCTTCCATGAGCCCACTGGCTCCAAGCTTTGTCCAGCCTGGCCTGGGACACCCCCAGGGCTGGGGCAGCCACAGCTTCTCTGCCCAACCTGTGCCAGGGCCTGCCCACCCTCCCAGCCAGGAATTCCTTCCCAGTATCCCATCTATCCCTGCCCTCTGGCAGTGGGAAGCCATTCCCTGTGTCCTGTCCCTTCAGGCCCCTGGGTATCCCGGGATACACAGTTGGGACCACACTCCTAGGCAGGGATGGAGCACTCAGGGGTTCTGCTCACCTGGTAGAACCTGGGCAGGGCCAGGACGGCGTCCAGCAGGTCCTGCCTGCCCAGGTTGATGATCCTCGTGCTCCGCCCCGAGCCCAGGAAGTGCAGCTGGAGCGTGATGAGCCTGGTGAGGCGGCGGCAGCGCAGGGCCTGGCGCACACACGAGTCCTGCAAGGGCACAGCAGCCTCTGAGCAGGCCCTGAGGGCACCACGGGGCTCACAGAAACAGCACAGCAGCCTCTGAGCAGGCCCTGAGGGCACCACGGGGCTCACAGAAACAGCACAGCAGCCTCTGAGCAGGGAGAAACATTCCTGAGGGCACCCCAGGGCTCCGAGCTGGGCTGTGATCCACATCTCTGCAGCTCTAGCAAGGATCTTATTCCTGAAATGTTACACAGCTTCACTCCCCCCAGATACTTCCATCATAATCACTTCATTTGTTCTACTCTTGCTAATTAAGCTGTGAAACTGGGGACCTGAACTATAATCCCAGGGGATGAAGCCTGAGCAGGGACCAGCACAGCAGCCTCAGACACAGCCCTGGCACTGAGGGCTGGCAGGGACACAGAGCACTCTGCTCCTTTTCCACTGGCCAGGATGCTGCAAACCCTCCCCAGGGCAGCTCTGGGTGTTCTCCCAGCTCAGCCCACTCCTGATGTGCTCCCAAATCAATCCACAACTCATTCCACTCCATCTCACTTTACCTTGGAGTAACTTTCAGCTGCATCAATGAAGAGAGTCAGAGCTTTCAGCAGCAGCTTCTTTAAATTTGCAACATCCTGGAGAGACTCCTCTGAAATAGTAAAAAAAAGGGAATAATCAATTATTTATAAAGGTGATTAAGTTACAAAAATCTGTCTGAACACCCCCCAGCTGTGCAGAGCCCACCCAGGACATGCTGAACAGCCCCTTACACAGACACGAACCCAACACTGCACATACACACCCTGTGACATAAACCCAGTGGCACACCCCGTTCAAGCGAGGAACACGTGGTTTGTCCCACGTGAGACACCACAGGAATGGCACATTAAGAGCAAAAAGGGGGCTGTGAGGGACAGACCCCCAGGCCTGGCAGCAGCAGCAGTTCCAGGAGTGCCCTGCCCGGCCCAGCACTGACCCCAGGGCCGGGACGCGATGAGCTTGAGCTGCGTGCGCGCCGCTGCCTCGTGGTTCTCGCCGATCTCGCGGCACATGCTGAAGCACAGCGCGATCATGTTGTGCTTCTCGCTGTCCCCGGGGCGGCAGCGCTTGATGTACTCGAGCAGCGCCCTCTTCAGCGTCCCGCTCTGCGGAGAGAGGGAGAGAGGGAGAGAGGGAGGGAGGGAGGGAGGGAGGGAGGGAGGGAGGGAGGGAGGGAGGGAGGGAGGGAGGGGAAGGAGGGAGGGAGGGAGGGGAGGGAGGGAGGGGAGGGAGGGAGGGAGGGAGGGAAGGAGGGAGGGAGGGAAGGAGGGAGGGAGGGAAGGAGGGAGGGAGGGAAGGAGGGAGGGAGGGAAGGAGGGAGAAAGAGAGGGAGAAAGAGAGGGAGAAAGAAAGGGAGAAAGAGAGGGAGAAAGAGAGGGAGAAAGAGAGGGAGAAAGAGAGGGAGAAAGAGAGGGAGAAAGAGAGGGAGAAAGAGGGGGAGGGGGGGGGGGAGGGAGGGAAGGAGGGAGGGAGGGAGGGAAGGAGGGAAGGAGGGAAGGAGGGAAGGAGGGAAGGGCACTCTGAGCTCGGTGGGCCTTTCATCCCATCCAGGTTTTGGTAACCATTCTGGTGCACTGCTCCAAAAAGTGATCACTGCACTCTCCTACTGTTCTAAAACCCAATAGCAGAGTCATACTTGGGGTCAACTCCACTGTGCTGGGTAAGAAAATCCAGCCCCTGTGCATTTCTCCACAGTAAAAATGACAAAAATGACATTTCTTTATGACTTATTTTAAGCAAAGCTGTGAATATTTATGATTTTTGAACCCCCTGTGAAACTTTAACTGGACATAAAAGCAAAGCAGGACATGAACACTGACAATGCCAAGTCTGAAGTTACAACACTGCTCTCATCACAGCTCTGAACTAATCATAAAAAACTGGTTCCACTGAGACCAGAGTAACCCCAGAATCCATTTCCTTCTGTGAAACTCAACTCACAGTTCCTGCACTCAGGTAGATAAAATTGCCCCCGTGTGTCACCACCAGTTCCTGATGGAGCCACACACGGCCCTGAGCAAACCCTCCCCCTCTCCCTCCCGTACCGGGTCCAGTTTCTTCCTCATGAGCACCTCGAAGTGTTGCCTCTCGTGCAGCAGCTCGAAGATGTAGCTCATCTCGTTGTACCTTCCAATGCCCGTGAGCAGCCGCACCTGTGGGAGTGCCCAGGTGACAGCCCAGGGGACAGCCCAAGGCAGGGACAGCTCAGGGGACAGCCCAGGGGACAGCCCGGGACAGGGGGACAGCTCAGGGGAGAGCCCGGGGCAGGGGGACAGCTCAGGGGACAGCCCAAGGCAGGGACAGCCCGGGGCAGGGGGACAGCTCAGGGGACAGCCCGGGGCAGGGGGACAGCTCAGGGGACAGCCCGGGGCAGGGGGACAGCCTGGGGGACAGCCCAGGGGACAGCCCGGGGGACAGCCCAAGGCAGGGACAGCCCAGGGGACAGCCCGGGACAGGGGGACAGCCCGGGGCAGGGGGACAGCTCAGGTGACAGCCCAGGGGACAGCCCAAGGCAGGGACAGCTCAGGGGACAGCCCAGGGGACAGCCCGGGACAGGGGGACAGCCCGGCGCAGGGACAGCTCGGGGGACAGCTCAGGGGACAGCCCAGGGGACAGCCCAGGGCAGGGACAGCTCAGGGGACAGACCAGGGCAGGGGGACAGCTCAGGGGACAGCCCAGGGGACAGCCCGGGGCAGGGACAGCTCAGGGGACAGCCCGGGGCAGGGGGACAGCCCAGGGGACAGCCCGGGGCAGGGGGACAGCCCGGGGCAGGGGGACAGCCCGGGGGACAGCCCGGGGCAGGGGGACAGCCCAGGGGACAGCCCGGGGCAGGGGGACAGCCCGGGGGACAGCCCGGGGCAGGGGGACAGCCCGGGGGACAGCCCGGGGGACAGCCCGGGGGACAGCCCGGGGGACAGCCCGGGGGACAGCCCGGGGCAGGGGGACAGCCCGGGGGACAGCCCGGGGCAGGGGGACAGCCCGGGGGACAGCCCGGGGCAGGGGGACAGCCCGGGGGACAGCCCGGGGGACAGCCCGGGGGACAGCCCGGGGCAGGGACAGCTCAGGGGACAGCCCAGGGCAGGGCCAGGCACAGCAGCCACAGCATCCCAGCAGATGTGCCCCTGGAGCCACAGTCGGGTTCTTTTTAAATCAACCCACTCCATGTTTTTTACAGTGAGGTGAAAGGAGATAATGTTACCAAATAGAAAGAGGGAACATTTTAGCATGGACACCATTCCACTGGTCATGTCCCAGACTCCAGGAATCCTCTCAAGACAGGAATTAAAGATGCCCAACAGGCCAGTAGCACAAACCATCACATTTCAGCAGTGACTGAATTACTCTGACATTCCCACTCTCATTTACTACACTGTTGCCACCTCCCTGTTCCACAATCTCCACCTCTGTTTTACCAGAGAAGTCATTTAAGAGCTTGTGTGAGAAAAACGTCACAGGCCAAATACTCAAGAGCAGTGACCCAGAGGTGAATGACTGAACTCCACCCCTGAAGTGTCCCAGGCCAGGCTGGACAGGGATTGGAACAGCCTGGGCCATGGAAGGTGTCCCTGCCCATGGCAGGGGTGGCACTGGATGGGCTTTAAGGTCCCTTCCCACTCAAACCATTCTGGGATTCTGTGACTCCATCACACCCCCACTCCCCACATCACTCACAGCAAAGGTACAGAGCCCTGAGCCCCCAGACCCACCAGCAGCCCGTACTCCTCCTGGGGGGCCAGCAAAGGTACAGAGCACAGGGCCCCCCAGCCCAGCCCTGAGCCCCCAGACCCACCAGCAGCCCGTACTCCTCCTGGGGGGCCAGCAAAGGTACAGAGCACAGGGCCCCCCAGCCCAGCCCTGAGCCCCCAGACCCACCAGCAGCCCGTACTCCTCCTGGGGGGCCAGGTGCTGGTCCGTGAGCAGCCGAGCCGCCTGCAGCACCCGCGTGATCCCCTCCATGTGGCACGTCAGGCTGAAGCAGCTGTGGGCCAGGATCAGCAACTCTGTAACTGAAGCACAGGAGAACTCAGGGTGGCTCAGGGGTGCTGCCACCTCTGCAGGGGATACACAACCTCCCCAGGGCCAAACGGCAGAACTGCAGCAGGAAACAGCTACGATGGTTCTGCTCTGCAATTCCAAGGAGGGTCAGTTTTCCCTAAGTGTCCCTTCAGTCTGGGGAAAGTCTGGGGGGTTTGGATCATTTTCTGAAACATTATTTTATTTCACACACGAAACTTCCAACCTCCTCCACCAAAAGCTGACTGACAAACAGGTAATACATCAGCATCACCTGCCAGCCTTGCAGCTGGAAAAGGAGGGCCACAAGTTTTGCATCTGGGTTTGAAAAATCCATTTCTAACTGTGGTTAATATGAAGAAAGTCACAACATCCTCCTTCCAAATTTCAGGTCACTCCCTGACTGCATTTCCCAGCTCTTGGCACAAAAAATAATCTGTATTTTGTTTGGAAACTAAACTGATGTGACACTTAAGCAACACACTGATCTACTGTGCATACACTAATCTCTATTAATTAAATATCAAATTAAATTTAATACCATATTTGAGATGAGTAATAAAGGCCTCCCTCAGCATTACTTTTCCTCTTTGTGCTGTGATTTTAAACCACACAAGGCCACATTAGTTACACACTCTGGTTACACCAAGTATGAGCTGCCCTTTACTCACTGCAGGACAGTTCCCCACGTGGGACAGAGGGAATTTTATCCAGTAACTTCATGCCAACCAGGGTGTGATCCTGGCACAGCTTGGCAAGCTCCAGCAGTGCCTGGCTCTCCACTGCAGGGTTCAAAGCCTGTTTCTGTCCTGTGGCCAGAGAGAGATTCATGTCACCACTGCCAACTGGTCAGGAGAGAACAACTCATATTATTAATTAAAAAATCCCAAACAAACCAATCTGACTCCACCCAGACTGACTGAGGATTGGGACTACAATTCTAAAGACACTTTTGATGATATTTCTTAAATTTAAGAATCAGATACTACTTCTTTGCCAGTTCAACTGAATGAAGTCCTACTGAACAGCTGCTTTGCTGTATTCCTCATTCCACAAAGCAAAGAAGGGAAAGGTAAAAACCTCCTGGCTGTGCTTTACACAGGGAGATGAACTGAGTCTTCCCAAGTCAGACATGGGGCTGCAAAGATCGTGACTAAAGAACCCAAACAACCCTTTTTAAAAAAAAAGTTACATTTATGTCCATGAAAAATCAAACCCGAACTACTGCAAGAGCACAGTGGACACAAACCCAAGAATAATCCTCGCCTGAAGCCTCCCCCAAGGGCTGCCCAACCACCACTGGGTGTGAGCAGCACTCGAACACCTCGAGAGCGAGGGCAGTTCCTCAGACACAAACACCACGCTCAGACAGACACCAAACCCCCCAGCGCGAGGCCAGGCCCGTTTCCCACCTCTGCCCTGTGCAGATGCCAGCAGCAGCTCCTGGGTGATCTGCTCTGCCAGCAGCTGTGCCACGGCCGCGGGCGGCAGGGCCCGGCAGGCGATGAGGGCGCGAGCCCGGCGGCCGCGCTCCGGCCCGCGCCGCGCCAGGAGGGCCCCCAGCACCGCCCGCGGGTCCCGCGCAGAGACCTCGCCGAAGGAGCAGCCCAGGTCCTGCAGACACAAGGGCCCTGAGCACACCCAGCCCAGGACACCTGACCTGCAGCACGTGGGCCTGACACGGCTCTCCAGGCAGCGCTGGCAGGTCACACTCCCAGAGCTGTCACACGGACAGAGCCGATTGCCTGAACCGCACGTGAACCTGAGCACACGGAACACCTACAGCACAGGAGCATTTCCTCCCAAACAAAGAACTGTGTTTTACTGCACAAGTTCAACTTGTGAGTCTCCTTTTCCTCTCCTCCACACACCACAAACTCAGTGAAAGAGAGAAACCAGTTTTCACATTTGGAAGGGCAGTGGGTGAGGCTCTGCTGTAACACATCACAACTTCACAAAATTATGAATTAAATCAAAAAATGAACCTCAGAAACACATTGATTGACTCTTAATTCAAAGGTGTGGACATCCAGGGTCAGGCCTGCAGGCCTGGGAGGGGATAAGGGAACAAGGCAGACACAGGACTAATTCTTAGTAGCTCAAGCCTAAAGCACTTGCTCCAAATATTTAAGGCATGAAAAATTCTGTAAGGAAATCCAAGAACCTCTGGGATGTGGACAATGCTACATTCCCAAGCACAGACCCTGCCATGGGCAGGGATTCTGTGCCCTGGAGCAGCAGCACAGCCTGGCACAAAGCTCATGCCCCCAGTGCTGTTACCTTGGAGAGCTCATACAGGCACAGGACCTGCCTGCAGTAGCTCCTGCCGTGCACACACTGCTCGCTGAGAGCCTTCAGCCTGGCCACCACCTCATCCTCAGCACTGGGGGCCACAAGGTGGGTCCACTCTTCTAAGCTGGAAGCTGGAAACAAAAAAAAAAAACAACCCTATAAATTCCTTTCTCATAAAGAGAGATAACAGCAAAGAGCCTTAGACTTGGACAAGACTCCTGAAATCTGCAGCAATTCCAGAGTGCCTCCTCAGTATTTAAAAGCTCATCTCCTGATACCTGTGATTCCTTTAACTTTTGTTTTTTAGTTTTAGGGTACAAACAATAGGACAGAACAGAAACAAGTCAAAATATCCACAGTATCTCAGTTATAAAAAGCGTAAGAGAGCACGAGGGTTCAGCAGACTTTGTGGTGGACTCATTCTATGTCTATTCAGCTTTGCACATGTCATTACTAGAAGGTGATGCTGCAGCTGACAGTTACTCAGACTTTCATAAATGTGCACAGAACTTCACAGATAAATATTCTCAGCCTTAGCCTTGCTATTAATAAAAACTAACCCCTTTATAATGCAGAAGGAACTCAGAGAAATCTATTTAAAGAATTTCCCTGTTTCAGCTCCGGAAAAAATATTTACTAGAGCCTGTATTGCAAAAACAGGAACAGAGATGAAGTTTCAGTACCAGTTGACCAGAACAGAATGGGAACTATGACAAATGGAAGGTTCAGGGACTGTAGGAGTTGTCCCCTCAAAGGCCCTGCCTGAGGCACACACAGGCAGTGAGTGCTGCAAGGCTTCAAACCCCTTTCACCAGAGGGTTTGTGAGCCAAGGAGAGGAATTACTGCCAGGAAGAGCTCAGTTTGTGCAGAGGAAACAATCCAGTGAACCCCAGTGTAGGCAAAGGCTGTGCAGGGCTGGAGGGTGAGGTACTCACTGCCAGGGGCTCTGCCCTCCTGCGTTCTGGGGCACTCGGCCGAGCTGTGTCCGTGTCCGTTCCCGTCTCCGTGTCCGTGTCCTGCCAGCAGAGCCTGCACCCCAGGGTGCAGCCTGTCCAGCCCAGCCTGCCCTGAGGCCAGGGCCCTGCAGAGCAGCACCAGGGCCAGGTCCCTGGGGCAGCACTGGAAGTACCTGCAGACCCTGCTGGCCTCGTGCACGCTGCCCTCGTCCAGCAGCGCCCCGGCCAGTGCCCGCAGTGCCGCCGCCTCCGCACCCGCCAGGCCCTCCCCGGGCACCAGGCCCTCCAGCTGCAGCTGCTGGGGGCAGCTCAGGGCAGGCAGCTTGGAGAAGGAGAACTCCTGGGCCAGGCTGGCAAAGGCCACAGCAGGGGAGGCACTCTGGGGCTGCTCCGAGCCCTCGGCCGCCTGCGACACTCTCTGTGCGATCCGACAGAGCCAGATCTGCTTCTCCACCGCCTCCAGCTCCTGCAGGGACACCGAGGTGTCCTTGGCCAGCCAGTGGCCAGCCAGGGTGAGCAGCAGGTGCCTCTCCAGGATGCTGGTTGTCCTCTCCTGCCCTGAGGACTCCAACACCGTGTTCGCCTGATCAAGGAAGAAACCGGCTGCGGCCTGGCTGGAGATGGAATGCTCCAGGAAGGTGTCGTTGCACTTCCTCCAGAACTCAGCTCTGGTCTGGCTTTGATGCCACTGTCCACCCTCTCTCAAACGATGCAGATCTCTCAGAACCTGTAAAATTCACAGAGGTTTTAAACAGTCATATTTCCAAGGAATAAAACTCACACTGAAACACTGAATTGAGGCAAGAGTCTCAAAGTGCAACAAGTCGCAGAATTCCAGAAGGGTTTGGGGTGGAAGGGACCTTAAAGATCATCTCATTCCACCCCTGCCAAGAGCAGGGATAGACAAATCCACCTATTTTTCTCCCCAAATAAAACTGATTGCATAGCAAGTAAAAACAGTAAGCAAATAAGGACACCTGTCCTGTCCTTTGTAGCTCAGCACTTCCAGCCAATGTGTTTGGTCTACCTGCATTTAAAACTAAAAGTGATTTAAAGGACAATCTGCCTCTCAGGAGGGATGAGCAGTGGCACCCTCCAGCCTGGCAGTGCCAGGAGGATGCAGGGTGACCACCCCTGTTTATCTCACTGTACCTCTCGGGTAACAACACTGTCCACAGGCAGCTCAGCCAGGGCTGCCACCTCCCTGGCCAGGCTGAACATCCCTCTGTCCTGCAGCTGCTCCAGGATGGACCTGCACTCCCCCTGGAAGGCCTCCAGGCTGCAGCTCCTCAGGGTTAGGATGGAGCTGTTGATGGGGATGGAGGAATCCCTCAGGGTCTCGCTGAGGGCACAGAGTTTCCTCACGTAAGGGCCTGGTTTAAGAGGAGAACCAACAAAAGGTTTAACCTGAGGGGACTCTGCACCTTCTCCCAGTATCCAGCCCTGCCAGAGGGCACAGCATTCCCAGGGGAACTGTATTTACCATCCAGGAGAAGATTCTCTGCTGCAGCAAAGAGCTGTAGGAGCTTCCCCAGCTCGTACTCTGTCCTGCACTGCTGCAGCATCAGCTCCAGCAGGAACAGGGCCTGGCACTCCAGCCAGGGCACGGGGAGCTCGGGGGCTGCCTCTGCTTCGGTTCGGAGCTGTGGGAGCAAAGATTGCAGGTGTTGGTTTCACAAACATTTCTGCATTTTGGTGGGAATACCCCTGGGAATGGAAGGTGTACCAGATCTAGCTCCTTTCTTAGGGAACAATGACCTGCATTCCCAAGGGAGCAATGATCCATTATTGATGTATGTTTGATCTGCAAATATGAATTTTACAGCAGGGTGACCACCAGTGGCTCCTGATGGTCAGGGAGGAGAGAGAAGAAGGACCAGAAATGACAGATAAAATAAACTGCTGGATAAATAGCCCCTGTCACTGCTGGATCCTTTACAGCACATCTGCTTAGGAAAGGAAAGGAATTGAGGTGGTCTGAGCCTGAATTCCAGGAGGGAAAACCACTGATGACACAGAATGTTTGTTACCAACTTATTCAGGAAACTACAAAATTGTGATGGAAGGGAAGAACTGAACTAATCTGTGAAAACATTTGTATGTGGCAGACAAGGAACAGTGTGTGAAAACTCTGCTCCTCCTAAACCAACTGTTCCATCAGGGTCTAGTCCAGTGTGGGATTCAGATCACCCCAAATACCAAAGCTGCAGAATAGCACAGACTTTTCTGAACACTTCAAACATATTCAAAAAGCTGTCTCTCTTGAATAGATATTGCCTGCAAGTCACTGGTTTATCAGCTCAGTATTGGCCTGTCCTGGTCAACAGAGAATATCCCACAAATAATTCAATTATTTGAATTATTCCTTACTCACTACAAGTAAACAGTGCCAATGCTCAGTGAACTGCTCTCACAAGGAGGGTGACTTTGTATTTCACTCTGCCCACAGCAACTTCAACCAAAATGATTCAGAAAAATGAATGTGGAGTTTTGTCAAAAACATTTTTTCAACTGGCAGCAATAAAAAGAATCTGCTGAAACCTGTTGCTTCCCAGCCAGCTCCCAGATCACTCCATGCCCTTTCCACTACTCTCACATGTGACACTGGATGCCCATCACTTCTAACAAGGGCAGGGCAGACCCAGGCAATGAGACTCAGAGAAAATTGATTTCCTTACTTTTGTGAGACTTTCCTGAAACTTGTCCAGTTTGGTTTTAGCTTCGTTGTACTTTTTACAGTTCATACACAGTTCATACATCTCCAGGATGTGCAGCAAAGGGGAATCCTTAAGACACAACAAGAGATTAGAATTATTTTCTACAAGTACCTCAATAAATGTAGAATTTGTCTTCCTTGGTACCAAACCAGTAAAGTTCTAATTTATGAAAACTGCATGCAAAGTTGATAAATGATCTACAATCTGTGATAACTGGAAAACCTTCCATTCCAAGATTTTCTGCCTTGGCTGGGTTGCAGTCACAACCCACGTTGCACAAACAGCAGAGGGACATTTACAGGGCCCTCTCCCAGATGGTTTAGAAACACTCAAATACATCACCAGAAACACATTCCCTCACCTTTAGAAAGAGCTGGAAGCCATTTAGGAGTGTTTTACTGTTCTGCTTCCTTAGGAAGACTTTCCAGATAACTGAGAGGTCCTGCAGGCCCCACTGGTGACTTTCTGCTGAGCTCTGGAGGTGCTTTGTGGCCTCAGCTCTGGTGGCACCACCCACAGAGGTGATGATCCAGACACAGAGACAGGGAATGATGTTTGCACCCTGGGAATGCCAGCAATGATGGGTTAGGTACCACCTCATGAGGTATCACTTGGTGAAATGTGCCACACCACCCACAATTACCACAAACCCAGAGACAGCTCTGAATGCAAAGCCTGTCTCCCATCTCACAGAACTCTGCCCAGCCCTCAGTTCTGCCTCTCGTTTCCCCAGAGCAGAGGGAGAGGTGCCCCAGATACTCACTGGCACACAGGCAGCCAGCACACTGAGCACAGGGGCCTGTGCCCCCAGCCCTGCAGCCAGCAGGGCCTGCCAGGGGCTCCCGCTGCCCTGGCACTGCAGCAGCACCTGGAACAGACTCTCTGCACTCCTGCCCTGGCCCACAGCTCTGCCCTCAGCACTCAGACACTGCCCCAGGGCCAGCACCAGGTGATCCTGCAGGGTGGGGGGGAAATCCTGAAGGATGGACATGACCTGGGGAAACAGAACCAGAACCATCCGTGCAGTGAGATCCAGACAGAAGGGGAGGGAAGGAGACTGAAGCATTAAATACACAAAGACAAATAAAACATTCTTCAAATTCAGCTTTTTAGAACAATTTTGGAGACCTAGAGAGGAAGAAGAGTTCTGTAGGTGTGAATTATTATAACTTCTGTGAAGTTAAAATGCCTCCTGGAGACAGTTCTGCCACCTCTTTCACATTCACCAACAGAGCATGGAAAGGCTCCAGTCTGGGGCTTTTGTGTGATTATAAATCTTTCTTTTCAAGACAACAACAAAGAGATCCAAATTAAACCCCCAGGCCTGGGAAGTATCATCTTACCTGGAATTGTCCAGTTGGCTTCCACATTTCCCAAATTGCTTTTGTGCATTGGTAATATTTTACTATTTTAAATCACAAACCAAACCAAAACTGGAAGATTTGGATTCTCAAAAGTTTATGAACCTTCACACAAAAATCAGTGTGATTTTTGAAATGAAACATGACTGGTTTTATAAAACCTTCCACTGAACATCTGGCAATTCAAAACAAAGCAGTAACTAAATGATTGTAAATTAAATTTACAAACAAGATTAAGTATGTGATAATTTTGACTAAATTAAAACTGAAAATTAAATCCCTTCTTGACAAATGTCCAATTCATGTCAAAGAGACACTCAAATCACTCCCCTCTGAAAATTTTCTCCATCACCAATTAATACAATCACAAATGAATTTTCCAACCAGGAGCTTTTTTCCTGATTTTTTCCTTTTCCTTTTTTCCTGCTCTCAGAGCACAGTGTGTGCTGAACACTCCCATCTGCAGCAAATTTCCTCTCCTTGTGTCAGCTTTTCACACACCGAGAGGGAGGGAAAAGCAGCAAAGCTGGGAAGAGTGGCTGCAGTGAGAGGGCTGTTCCAGACAGAGGGAGATGAACCCCTGCCCTGCTGGGGCTCCCCTGAGTGTGCCTGCCCTGGCAGCCCCTCACCTGCCCTGGCTGGTGCCCCTGCAGGTGGCTCTGCAGCAGGAACTGCAGCCAGTCGCCGGCTCGGGCACACTCCCTCAGGTAGGACGTGCTCAGCTCCACGTTGTGCAGTTTGCAGAACTGCATCACCAGGGCCCACTGTCTCCTGGAGTCACTGCAGGTCCTGCATGGAAGGCACAGGGGTTCAGTGTAACACACTGGGATACCTGGCCCAGCTGCTCCTTTCCCAGTATCACAGACTGTTCTGAGCTGGAAGGGACCCACAAGGATCATCGAGTCCAGCTCTTCAGTCAATGACCCACACAGGGGATTGAAGCCATGACCTTGGCATTGTTACAGCCAAGTTTGAACCAACTGAGCTGATCTCAGGGTCCTGCACACACTGACCCTGCAGCAGCAGCACCAGCACTGCCAGGGCTGCACAAGGGCCACATCCCACTGTGGGGGCTCCCACACTGACCCCCAGCACATCCCACCCCACAGGGCAGGGACACGGTGCCACCACCTTCTGTCTTCATATCACCTGATCCACAAACGGCAAAGCTCACCCAGCACAACCCTCCACCCCACCCTGTTCTCACCTCTGCATTCCCTGATGCTCAACTGCATCCCAGAAGGCTTCTTCCAAGGAGGGAAGAACTGCAGCTGCTGCTGCCTCGTCACCATCAGCCAACTGTGTTAACTTGTCAACTGTTTAAAAGAACATGTTACTATTGCTGAGATGCTCCTTGGGATCAGAGTAAGGGCAGTATTTTCACAAGCCCCAGTGATTTTCCAGTTGGAACTAAGACACCTGCAGACCTGCAGTGAGAAATCCAACTTTCTAAAGCTATCCCTAGGATAAAATAAATGTCCCTACATTTCTGAACACCTGATTTCACTGCAGCTGGAAGACAAACAAGAAAGAGAAAAGAGATTTGGCAACACACTTTGTTTAACTCTCTATGATATTATTACAACATTAGGCTGAACCTCACTAAGCATTACAGACCCTCAGGCAGCTGTGGAACAGTCTGTTAGATCCTGATGCAGTTCTGACTCCATGTTTTATTATATGTTATAAAGTTTTTCTGCCTTATTTGTTGTGACAGGTTCAAAATGCACCTTCAAAATTAGTAAAAAAGAGGAAATCAAAAAAGAACAGAATTTTTAAGATGCTTTTCCTGCATTCCTGGGTCATCAGGCACCATCTTCCCATCCCTCTCTTCCCAAGAAATCCACAGCACCCTCTTTCAAACCAGACAAGAGACACCCTTACCCAAAGAGTCTCTGATTTGATTGTGATGAGATTCCTCCTTTCTAGTTCTGTAGCTGAAAATCATGTTGGCAACTTTGAGATCCACCCTGAGCTTGAGGCTGTCGAGGCCCAGCAGTTCCAGGAAACACACACAGGCTGCTCCTACCGAGGGGACACTGAAGGAGGACAGAGCCAGGGCATGGGCCTCCCTCCCTGCCTGCTGGAGCCTGGAACAGAGGAACACACAGCCTGAGCATGGGCCTCCCTCCCTGCCTGCTGGAGCCTGGAACACAAGGAACACACAGGCTGAGCATGGGCCTCCCTCCCTGCCTGCTGGAACCTGGAACAGAGGAACACACAGGCTGAGCATGGGCCTCCCTCCCTGCCTGCTGGAGCCTGGAACAGAGGAACACACAGCCTGAGCATGGGCCTCCCTCCCTGCCTGCTGGAGCCTGGAACAGAGGAACACAGCCTGAGCATGGGCCTCCCTCCCTGCCTGCTGGAGCCTGAACAGAGGAACACAGGCTGAGCATGGGCCTCCCTCCCTGCCTGCTGGAGCCTGGAACAGAGGAACACAGCCTGAGCATGGGCCTCCCTCCCTGCCTGCTGGAACACAAGGAACACACAGCCTTTGGGACCCATTCCCAACAGGAACATTCCCTCTGCAAACAAGCATCTACAAGGTTTCCTCTGAAAGACAATTACAAACCATGAGTTTCATATTTATAAAAAATGTAGGTATGAGAATAAAGCCTCACATGATAAGCAGAGTTTACAATTAAATACTTAACAGCAAATTTAATAAACTGAAGATGTGTAATCTGACTGTACCCTTTTGAACACCTGATTCTGAGGCTTCAGCCAGAAATGCAATTCCATCAATGTCCAGTACATTATCTGCCTTATTAATTTAACTAAAGAAGTGTCACCCTTATGAAATGTCAAAGAAAAGGGGCATCTTCTTCCTACAAAGTGATTTAGAGGCTCAGGTTCCTAAAAGAAGAGCCCACCTGTGTTTGATACAACTGGAACATTTCCCATTCCCTGCTCTACTTGGGCAGATTTTGTTTAGGTAATTCAAAACAAAGTTCAGGTGGTATTTATTTCTACACTATTGATGCTGGACTGAATAGACCTCAGGACACCCAAAACTGCCCTGGTCACCCCTTGTTTGCAGCTGGGGAGGGTTAATGCTCCCCCACGTGCTCAACTCTAGATTGTAAAGCATCCTGTCAGTCTGGAGGAGCCTCACAGCTGTCTGGGGCTCTTGCTCCTCGCCAGCTGCTGGGCCAGGAAGGTGCCGAAGGCGAAGGAGGGGCGCGCGTGGTGCAGGTAGAAGAGGAAGTCCAGTCTCTCCAGCACGGCGTGTCTGGTCACCAGCCCGGGGCAGGAGAAGTGGGGGAGCTCACTGGGGGCATCTGGGGACAGGAGCACACTGCATGAGCTGACAAACAGTTTAATTGAACATCTAAAAATGGCTTTTAGCTACAAGACATGAGATGACAATCAAACCCTTCTCTGGTTCTAATTCAGATCTTGGCATGTCCAAACCCCACTGAAATTCCACTTCTTGGAAAATCAGAACTTGGGGTCACTTCTGAGACCCTCAGCTTGCTTTCAGAAGAAGACATTGCTCTTCTATCTCACATTTAGCAAAACTTATTTCTGTCAACATTTTAGTGTAAAAAGGTAACTTATTTAGGATTTCAGTTCAAAACACAAGTTTAGTAAATTACACTACATTTTTTGTGAAGGAAATGGCCTCCTGAGTCACTTTACCAGCCAAATCATTCCACTAGAAGACACCTTTTTTCTAGGCTAGGAAAGCATCTAAACCTTGCCCAGGAACATACCTGATGCAGCAAGAGTGTTTGCTGACTGCCAGCCAAACAGTTTGGTGGGGTCAAAGGGCACTAATGACTGAAAGATTGGAAACAAAATACACTGAGTCAGCTTAAGAATTTCACATCACTGTCCCTTAAATCTCAATTTCTATTTCTCTTAGACTGTTAAAAAGCATTTTGAAATTTAAATATTTTAGCTTCTTCAGTATTGAACAACTTTCCCACTGAAAGCTGCAAGAATATCCCTCCCTGACATTCCAGGACTGCTCAAGTTAAACACTGCAGACTCACAGCATTTTAGAATTAAACTGTTCAGGATGGAGCCATAAACTTCAGCTCCAAACTGAGGATTCCAAGGAAACAACACACGGCCCCCACCCTCCAGGCCAGAGCTGCAAACAAGCTTCTCTTTACTGCTGTCCTGCCAAAAAGCACTTTGGTACCTGAAGCAGATGGTAGAGAGAGATGTCAGGGGGCAAAATTCCATGAGCAGAGCAGGAGGGAAAGAGAGCAGCCTTGAGCTTGGGGTAAGGGGTCAAGGCCATTTTTAGGAGCTGTGGATCAACTTTCTTTAGAGATTTTTCTGGATCTTCATTCTGAAGGACCTGCATTGCAAGGAAGCAAAACTAATTAATTAAGAAGCAACTGCATTAAGATAATAACAAAACAGTTTCTGAATGTGCCAAACTACCCCAGGGGAATTTGACATGCAGTGACAACACAGAATGTGTATTTTTTTTCCTGAGTTACATCAGACATATCTTCATCAGCACCTGCTGCTTCAGGTGGCTGTGCTGTGCTCAGAGCACCCTGTGTGGTAAATCTGCTCCCTCCCTGAGCAGTCCCCATTCCAAAGGGAGCTGCAGCTGCTGGGGCTGTACCTGGTCGATGCCCCCAGGGCAGTACATGGTGGTGGCCAAGGCCAGCAGGGTCCTGCCCTCCAGCAGGATGCTGCTCACACTGGCCTGGCTGCCGGGAATCAGCACCTGGGCGTTGGCCAGACTCGCCTGGAAAACCAGCCTGGGATCTTCACAGAGAGAAAAGGGAGACTCAGTTTCAAGCAAACCCAGCTTTAAATCACTAATCTCACATTACAACTGTTCTCTGACTGTGAAAAATCCTGAATTTTCTGCTTTCTGTTGTTAATACTGATTTTACTCAATTTGCTTTTAAGTACAGAAAAACTGTTCTGAATTTTGCCAAGTCTTCCCCAATTCCAAGCCACAGCTTTGCACACACAGACTGACTGGGACTGAGCCCCACAGCTTGGCACTCTGTTGGTTCAATTCCTTGTCCCACACTGATCACACTTTCTAAAAAAAGCTTCACTTGGGTTTATTTTTATCTTTTGTTAATGTGTGACTCTGCAAAAGATTAAATGTTCAAAATGCACAACAAGTTAAGGGCACAAATTCTACTCATGTTCAGTGACAATAACAAAAAAAAAGGAAACACATAATCCAAGGGCAGAGAAGTCAAAATGCACCAGAAGGACTAGAATAAAGTTTACTTTTAATGGGATGTGCATTTTCTTATGAATTCTCCTTCTTATCAACCTGTTGGGAATGTAATCAAATTTGGGGGTAATGATGATCACACACAAAATAATTCTCACACATCCACAGCCTCCAAATCTTTGTGCACACCTTAAAGCAGGAATTCTAATCCAAACTTAGAGATGAGGAAGTGATGGAGATGTCAGTGATTTGTCACGGTCAAAAGAAGGTTTTCAGCAGAGCAGAGGATTTAATCCAGCTGGGCCCAGGATTTAATCCAGCTGGGCCCAGGATTTAATCCAGCCGGGCCCAGGATTTAATCCAGCCGGGCCCAGGATTTAATCCAGCCGGGCCCAGGATTTAATCCAGCCGGGCCCAGGATTTAATCCAGCTGGGCCCAACCTCAGCTGCAACAGAAACACCTCCCCTCTGGATGGAGATTCCTACCTTGGGGATTACTGGCAACTCCTCGACACTGCACCAGGAATTCAAACCAGGGATGTGCTTCCTGCAGCTCCTTGTTACCCAAAATAGGGCAATTTGCAGGGGTTAAACTGGAAATAAATGAACAGCCCAGTGAAAACACACTATTTGTAGCCACTCTCTGCTCTGGTGTAACATGGCATTAAAGACTGGGAGCACCTGATGGGTGTGATGCAAACTCAAACTGATCAGACAGGTAACAAAAATGACTTGATAGTTCCAATGCCTAATATTACTTTCTCCTTAAAAACCCAGTTCAGATGGAAACCTGCAATTTCTTTATTTGTGAATGTATCAAGAATGAACCAACTCTTGTGCTCAAGTGACAGAGTTTCTGAATTCTGTAAAGCTGAGTTGCTGAAGAGTGAGTTGTCTTGGCCCATTTAAGACTGTACTCCTCACAGCATTATACTAATTACAACTCTAATTGTTTCCTTTGATGACTGACACACAAGTTAATATTAAGACAACCTGTATAAAGCTCCAAAACACAGCATGAAACCTCCCACACTGCCCCACAGATTTTGTCAGCTGACACTGCTGTGACCCAGAAGGTTTTAGTCAACAGACTGAAAGGATTGAGGGAAATTCTACCAACAGCTACTGAAGATTTTGTTTCATTCTTTAACCCACATGGGATTTGAGGGATGAGAAGCACTCCTACCTGTAATAGTCCAGGTAGGTGTATAGCAGGTACTGCAGATTGTGCTCTAAGCAGTGCAGGACAAACTGAGCATGGAAGTCCAACCCACTGGCAGAGGAGTATTTTGGGACAGGGTGAGGATTCTGCAGGACTCCCCCAAGGCACGACAGTCTCTGGAGCAGGAGTTCAAAATCTTCCAGCTCAGAAGGGACAAAAATTCCCTTTCTGTCAGAAAACAGAGAAACACAGACACTGATCAGACAGGTCTCTTTTTAACACATTCTCAAGGGTGTTTGCAGCTCAAAAGCAAAGCAGACCTTTCCTTCTCAGGGATTAATTCAGTGCTGAGGCAGACAAAGTGTGCCAGAATATGCCTGATGGTGCTCAAACAACACTGTGGTTACCAAAGATCCCTTCAGAGAGAGAGGTGTGAGGACTGAAATCCTGTGTGCTCAGAATTGCCCCCTTGAAGTAAACTGGGCATCAGGAACATCAGCACTGGGAAAGGCCCAAGGGCTGGGAGAAGATTTCTCTTGTTCTCATGTTTCTTACTGTTTTCAGTTAACTGAAAGCGCAAGACTAAAATTCAATTTTAATGGTTTGTGCTGTTTCCAAAGAGGGCACTAAATACAATATAGGAATTAACATGTATCAAAGATTTTATTACCTTCTATACCCATCTGGTTTTGGCCTCCCACAGGATGGAGTGTAAGCACTAAGGGCCCATACCTGGCCAGCTGGTTCAGGATCTCCTGTCTCATGTAGCTGCTGCACAACGTGCTCTGGTCAACGATGTCTGGGGTCAGGGGGGGCCAGGAGCCACACAGCCCCTGCCTGGGCTCTGCCTCCTCCAGCCAGGAACAAATGCTGAGCCAATCATGCTGGGCTGTCAAGTGCATCCAAAGAACCTCAGGGTTGCACATCTTGAGTTCTGTGTTTCAAAAAGGCAAATGGACAAAATCAGCACAGACAAACAATACTGAGGGAAATACTGGTATGTCTTTATACACAGGACCATGGCATGGTTTGGGCTGGAAGGACCTCGAAGTTTATCCAGTCCCTGCCTTGGACACTCCCAGGGATGGGGCAGCCACAGCTGCTCTGGTCAGCCTGTGCCAGGGCCTGCCCACCCTCCCAGCCAGGAATTCCTTCCCAAAATCCCACCTAACCCTGCCCTCTGGCAGTGGGAAGCCATTCCCCCTTGTCCCCATGCACCTGTTTTTAATAAACATGGCAAATATGATGCTGAGATGAAGTGCATTGTCACAGCTTGTCAGAGCTTTATGTTGGCAAGGCAAAAAATAACACCACGGTGCAGTGAGTTTGACAGGACATGGCAGAGAATGACCCATCCACAAGTGGCCAAGCCTCAGGCAAGTCCCTTCAGCTACCTCCAAACTCTACAGGAAAAACACAAGCCCAGAATGCCACAAGACAAAAAGCCACTGTTCCCCAATTTCCCTGATAAAAGTGCCCTTCTGTGGCAGCTCACAGCTTTCCTTGCAGCAGGGCCAGTCCCACACAGCTGCAGGGCACCACCTCAAAGACAGATTGCAATGCCCAGAACACTTGCCTTGGTGTGGTTTTCTGGGGAGCAGAATCATGTCCTGGGTTGGCTCATCCCACCACTGAGCCCAGTCCAACATGACCCTCAGCCTCCTGCCCTGGGCCCTGTGTCTGTCCCAGCCCAGCACCGGGGCCAGCACGGCTGCGTGTCCAGAGAGGTCCTGCCCCTTCCTCCACTCGCTGGAACTGCAATGCAGGAGGGAGTCAGTGGGCCCTCTGCTGCTCTTTAATAACCAGTCACCAATCTAACAAACAGAGGGTGATGAAAAGGTCAACAAATTCTCCCAGCCCATTCTGAAGAGCTCTGGAAGTGACAGAAGGACTGACTTGAACTAAAGGTTTGAGAATCAAAGAATTGCCTCATTTTTCCCAAACTGACATAGCAAATGGTAAGTATTGCAACACTTTTACAATTATTCAACTGTAAAATTATTTTTCTAGGTTACTTTATCTTGCTTGATATCAAGGTTTTAAGAAGTCTATGAATATATGTCAACAACAGAGCAAACATTCCATCTGAATGTTTCATTTGATTAATAATTCTAATAGTATCATTAGTTATTAAAAATTCCTCAGTTATGGAGGGCTCTGTTATCCTGACAAGAGTAAGTCATGACTTGGTCTGGATAGAACATGAGAGCAACTGTTACATGAGGAAATCACTCAGTCCCAACACTGACCCTGATTTCTGCAAACAAAGACCAGTGTGAAATTAATGACATTAAGACTGTATTTGTTAGTGCAGTAAATTATACAGAATGTAGAAGCCAGGACATCTTAAATCCTATACCATTATTAATTAATAATTAAAAGTGTTAACCCAAGTTACCTGGAAAGAGACTGAACCTCTTTATTTTCCTGGAAGGATTCCGAGTAAAAGCTTTCAACCTGATGCACAAAGTCTATCATTTTCTTCTCTTTTTCAGAAAAATAATTTTCTTCTCGTAAAACTTTCACCTTTAATTCAAATTAAAGTATTACCTCCAATTGTCATTTTGATCAACTTCTAATATATTCAAGTTGAAAATGACCCTGCAAGTGCAAACAGTTACCAACTGCAGGAAAACATGTAGGCCCACCTAGGTGAACCCATAACAGAAGCAAAGGACAACACACCTAAAGGACAAGAGGACTCCATACTGTGTGCAGGGACACGAGAACCAGAGCAGAGCTTGGACAAAGAGATAGCATTTTAACCAATTTTAATTTAACTCCAGATATGAAGGACCATGGGCACAAAAGTGGCCTGTTTCAGGAACTGCCAGGATGGAGGGACACAACCTGCCTGTCTGCTCTGAGTCCAGTGGGATGGTTCCCCTCAGCACAGACACACAGGAGCTTCAGGCCTGAGAGCTGGACAGGAGGAGCCTTTGCTGCACTCACCAGCAGGTCCCTGACGTGTTTGTCCTCTGTGTGGAAACAGATCTTGTGCAGTTCCTCCTTCACATCGAAGCCCTGCAGGAAAGGAGACACCCATGGCATCCAAACTGCAGCTGGACATGGTGGAATAAATGCCCCTGCCAAAGCAACCTCCTGATATTCACCCAGCAGATCCCAGAGCTGTCCCAGGGACCTGGCTGGGTCTCCAGCATGTCTGGTGCAAACCCTGTGCCCCTCAACACCTCACCTACCAGCACCACCTTCTGCTTTGGGATCCTGACATCACCCCCAGATGGGCTCCCTCAGTGTCCTGAGGGCACCAGGGCTCCAAGCAGCCCTTTCAAACAAGTTAATTTGCACTGCAATACCTGGAACTGCAGGAATCTCATCCACAGGCCCCCTGAGCTCCCTGCACTCCCAGCACTCATTCACTTCATTAGTCACAAAGAGTGAAGAGCCACAAACACCTCTCACCATGTTTCTCAGCAGCTCTGAGGCCTCTCTGGTGCTGCCCTTCAGCAGACAGTCATAGACCAGGTTCAGGCCTGTCTGAATGAACTCCTGCAGGTTCTCAGCAGGATGTTGATGCACTCGGAAGAAGATCTGGGCCTCTGGTATTTTGTTGCCTAAGATGGCCTGAGCAATGACTTCCTAAAACAGCAGAAATGCAACAAACTCACCTGTCTTCAGTGTTACTGCCTTTGTAATCCCCATAGTGATTATTTCCCCAATACTTCAAGATAGTTCCACATTAATAACCTCCTTGAATATATTTAAAAAGGACAGGAGAAACTGGACTCCTCATTTTTACCTCTGGTGTCAGTTTTTCCCACACGTGGCTCTCTTGTATCTCAGGCAGCTCTTCATCCACATCACCTCCTGTGTGCACTGGATTGATTTGTGGGTATTTTCTCAGGAATTTTCTCAGTTTGATAATGTAATCAGTGAGAATATCTGCAGCCTTCTGCAGGAACTCATCG
The DNA here is from genome assembly GCF_047495875.1 of Pithys albifrons albifrons. NCBI lineage: Eukaryota > Metazoa > Chordata > Aves > Passeriformes > Thamnophilidae > Pithys > Pithys albifrons. The sequence goes on along the minus strand of NC_092470.1, from coordinate 21,438,754 downwards.
GGTTCTGCCAAGAGCATTTGAGGTACCAGTTAAACAGCAATGGACAAGAGAGGATTTTTGGTGTTTGGCAATGCAGAATGTTCTCCTGCTTGATGAACAGAAACACCTCAGAGGGAAGAGCACCTCAGCTCTTTCACCTGCACAGGTACTGACAGGACACAGTCACAGCCCCACCAGTGCTCCCTGCCCTCACTGAGGGGTTTTACCCCTCACACCAGGAAATAAGAACTGAAATTTTGTATTAATCCAACCAATTACTAGTCAGGTTAAGCCCCATGCAAAATGCAGGGATGAATATTCTTCATTCATTTAACTACAGCACTTTCTTTTGTTAATTTGGGGCAAATTTAAGCTTTTAGTTAAAAAACAAGTTGCTGTTCTCACTTGACAAAACAATGACACATTACCACACATGCCTCAAGGAGTAACCTTACCCTCTGTGTGCACAAAGATTTCTTCCAGTTGCCTGGTAAGGAAGGTCAGGGTGAGGTTCAGGAGCTGCTCAGAGAAGGGTTTGCTGGGAGGCTCCATGTCACTCTCTTGGATTGCTGAGCACAGCAAGTTTAAGGCTGGCCTGAGCTCTTCCAGGTCTGCAGTGGGGACAGACAAAGACCCAACATGTGCCCCACAGAGCCCCAGAGGGAATGGCAGTGCAGCTGGGAGCTCTGTGCCCCTGCAGGATTCCCTTACTTGCCAGGTAAGCCTGGGATGCAGCACTGCTGGACTGCCCAGGGCAGGGAGCAGAGAGACTGAAAACCCTTGCTTTGCTTTTCAAAAACAAGTCCACTGTGTCCAGCTGGCGATTTTCCAAACCTGCCTAGACAAACATGCAGAGCAACAGTTATGCACAGACTCTGAGTGCCACACATGTTGTATACTCACTGCTGCTCTCCTCTGGCTCTGTAAGAATGGTATAATAGACACAAAGATCTGGCTCCAAGGATTTCTTTAAATATTTGACATTTTACAAGAGCACAAAAACTGTTGCAGGAACTGGTAAATATGCTGCTGGGTCCAATCCAAAGGAGATTTTTGAGCATTGCTTAATTTAAAATTCTGGTTTCTTTTATTAATGTGCATTAACTTTGTTCCTGTATTTCTATTTTTGGGTTACTCATCTGGATTCCCTGGGGTTTGTTTATTTAATAAGCACACCACTTCTTTTTGCCCCTAGGTTTAAAGTGCACTTTAATTGTGTCTAAACCCACCAGTAACATTGCATAAACTGCATTCATTACTTGGAAGAAGCATTTTTGCTGTTTGTAAGGATGAAGCAGCTTTCCTTACCTCCAGGGCATGGATTGGGATGGAACATCTCTCCCACCCATTGAGGTGACAAATGGAATCCACGACTGCAGCGCTGCCAAACATCATCAGTCTGTTCAAAAACTCCTCCTGAGTTACACCAAACAGAACCAGGGACAGACCACGCTCTAAAGAATCAAGCCATAATTAGAGATATTCATTAGTAAAGCATTTCTATCCACTGCCTCTCTCCCCAGAGCATGACACAGACCTGCAGTGGCTCCGTTTGGGTTTCACCTCAGCAGTGCAAGAGACATGAGCCAAGAGCAGCCAGGCTGACAGGAAAGAACACCCCTAAACCCCCCCAAAGCTGTGTGGGAACAGTGCCAGGCCCCTCACCTGTGAGCAGCAGGCAGAGTGGCACCTCTGCACTGCACTCCACATAAACGCTGCTGGTGCCAAAGTGGGAACTCGTCACATCCCGGGACTCCAAATCCCAGAGCACAAGAGAACACCCCATGTCCTTTGTCACCACCACAAACACAGCCTTAGCTCCAGTGACCAGTTTGCACTCCAGTTTCACCAGTTCTTGTGGTGCTCCCACAGGGAGTTGTGTCCACTGCTGTCCTGCCCCACCCAGGGCTGTGCCACGGCTTTGGAAGGGTCTGGAAGCTGCCCAGGTCACCCGTGGGACAAAGGCCACAATCTTCTCTGGATCCTCATAAATTTCAGGATCATGATCTTCAAGATGGGTAAAAAACTGATACCAAGGTAAATTCAAGTCATCCACCAGATCTGGAGAACCTGGTCTTCTCCTCCTTACTCTGTCCCACAGGGAGGATAAGTGTGCCTTCCAAGACCTGGGGAGGAGAGAGAAGGCACCTTAACACCAGGTATTGCTCCAAGAACAATGCAGATGAAGTTTCCTCAGTGAAATAAAATGCATTTTAAGCTTAAAAAATCCATTCAGCACCTTGCATTTTAACCTTAACACAGCCTGTTTACTTCTGTTTAAATGCTCTCTGCAGTCAAGCTGAGTGATCCCACCTGCATTAACTGACAACATCATGTTTACCATTTTTGGTAGAAAATTTTCTTTTTCTCACAGAAAAGGACCCCTCCCTTACAAAAAACCCTAGAATTAAATTACTTCTGGACTTGAGTGTTGATTATATTTACATCAAGTTATAATTAGCATATTTTCTCAGTATTAATACTTCTAAGACCAAGGGTCACAACCAGTTAAAATGTTTTACATGAACACAGTATTTTGAAGGCCACACACACAAACAAGGAGCTGTGAAGTCCTTGGGATCCAAAACATCTGCCAATCCTGTTTAAAGGCAATCCCTTATCAGCAATTCCTGTTTGGAAGCTGTTCAGTGACACACGTAAAGTTCCCTCAGCCCCTTTGCAAACATCACCCTCAGTTCAGCAGATTTAGAGCAGAGTGAGCTGATCTTACTTATCAAAATTGCAGCTGAACAAAGCCCAGGAGTTTCCCCTCAGTGGTGCAGAGGAGGCAGAGCCCAGCCTGGCCCAAGGCCCAGCCTGGCCCAAGGCCCAGCCTGGCCCAAGGCCCTGCCCTCAGTACCTGTCCGTGCGGAAGGGCCGGGCCAGGCGCTCCATGCTGGCCTCGGAGCTGCCAACCTCATCCTCGTCCAGCCCTTCAGGAGCCTCCATGGGAAGACTTTCAGGATCCCTCTTACACAGCAAGTGCTCAGGGAACTGCCTGTAAAGAAGGAAAGACTCATTTTCACCTCCCTCTGGCAATTCTTTTGCTGTTTAACCCCTCCAGGAGCTCTCAACAAAGCCGTTTCCTCCCGGGTTCACAGCACTCACAGGGGGTGTCCAGCTGAGCCACCAAACTCAATCACAGCCTGGCCCAATTAGCAAACCAAACCAGCACAGCCCATCAGGGGCTTCATAATCCCAGCCCCACAGATTCCTGGAAGGTGCCCACCCACCCCTGGCACTGAGAGCACTGTCCTAACCTTCCTAGGAAAAACACAGCCCAATACAAAGGGTTTGTATTTGTTAACATACTTTAATAGATAAATTAAAATAAATAGATGGTAATAGATAAATTTGCTTTTGTTAAAGTGTCAGAGTGCACATAATAAAGGACAAGTTTAAACAAATAGGAAGTTTCTGCTCTACCACAGGGCCAGAATTCAAAATAAAAAGCTGACAGCACCACAACTATTGCAGAACCAACATTAGGCACTTTCCAAGGTTAGTCCAACCCAAACCCTTCCTTTAGGAACTCACCATACCTGAAGTAGCTGTTCAGCTCCACAGCCAGGGCAGAGTGGGCAGCACTGAGCACCACAGCCATGCTGAGATCCTGGGACACCCTCAGGGCAGTGAGTGGGGCTGGCAGGGCTGGGCTGCTGCCCCCAGCCTGCCCTGCCCCCTGGCACAGGGCTATGCTGACCTTCCCCAGGCTGGCACCGTCAAAGGAGTCAAAGATGTCTTTGCTCAGTGTCAAGGAAGGCCCCAGGGCTCAGAGTCCAACAAACAAGCTGCACAGCAGGGGAAGGTGGTGAATGCCTGTAACTTGTGCTCCAAGCTCTGCCCCACAGAGTAAGTGGAGTGTTTGTTTTCCAAGGGCATTCCCAAGCTCAGCTGGGATCAGCAGAGGATTGTGCTGCACAAAATGCAACTTATGCCATCCCAAAGGAATTATTGGTACTGGGAGGGAACTGCCCTAGCAGGTCTGTGAGGAGGAAAAGGTCACCTGGCTGCACTGCCCTGTCCCAGGTGTCAGGAAACAGCCCCACACAGGGGACATGGAGACCCTGTGGGACAGGCAGGTCTGAGCCCTGCCCTGCTCACAGATCTGGCTCCAGGCTGGGATCCCTGTGTGGGACAGGCAGGTCTGAGCCCTGCCCAGCTCAGCTCACAGATCTGGCTCCAGGCTGGGATCCCTGTGTGGGACAGCAGGTCTGAGCCCTGCCCAGCTCACAGATCTGGCTCCAGGCTGGGATCCCTGTGTGGGACAGGCAGGTCTGAGCCCTGCCCAGCTCACAGACCTGGCTCCAGGCTGGGATCCCTGTGTGGGACAGGCAGGTCTGAGCCCTGCCCAGCTCACAGACCTGGCTCCAGGCTGGGATCCTTGTGTGGGACAGGCAGGTCTGAGCCCTGCCCTGCTCACAGATCTGGCTCCAGGGTGGGATCCCTGTGTGGGACAGGCAGGTCTGAGCCCTGCCCAGCTCACAGATCTGGCTCCAGGCTGGGATCCCTGTGTGGGACAGGCAGGTCTGAGCCCTGCCCTGCTCACAGATCTGGCTCCAGGCTGGGATCCCTGTGTGGGACAGGCAGGTCTGAGCCCTGCCCAGCTCAGCTCACAGATCTGGCTCCAGGCTGGGATCCCTGAGTGTCTCTGCAGTTTCTAACTCTAATTAAGAAATTAGCAGACAGTACATGTCAGTGTGTTATACACAGACCCACAGAGCCAAAACACTGGAAAAACTCTAACCCAGTGGGAAACATTTCCAGGGGGGTGTTGAGAAACATCTGATACACAACTCTGGCATTTTCATTACAATAACCAGGATTTTGCCACAAAACCCTTTTTGGAGGCACCTTCAAAACAGACATTTAAATGTCTTTAAAGAAATTTCTGCTCAACACTTCCAGAAGAGGAAAACAACCTTGCTCTTCCAGATCAGTTTCCCTGAGAGCTCCTCCCTCCTGCAAAGGATACAAATCCAGCCAGCACTGTCCAACAGGAACAGGATCCCTCTGCAGAAGGAGCAATCTGTTATTCTCCCCAGACCCTCTGGAGGCAAATCCAGGGGGAAGCAGTCACAGGTCTCTGAGGGAGAGCCCTCCCCAGGAAAGGTCAGGTGCACAAGGAGGGACTGGTTGAGCAGAAGTTTGCACTTGTTGTTTCCAAATGACAGAATCTTCACAGAGAAAATTGAAGGCAGACCTGTAAATTTAAAGATATTTCAGGATTACAGCCAGCTGGGAATTTTGATTTGTAAAGGAGTCCCAAGAACATGACAATCCAAATTCACTGTCTCTGCTCCCACCTTAAGAGAAGTTGGGACTGGGGGAGGGAAGAGGGGCTTGTTTTGTTTTAAATCTCACTTTCTATGTCACTCATTTTAGAACAGTTTCCTAAAATTTTTCTGTGGCTTTTCAAGTGGACAATACTGTGAAAAATATAAAAAATCATCCCAAAACAATATGTCAGTCAGTGCTGAAAATAAAAGCTATAAACTTTAGAAATAAAAATATTTTAGGAAGGGAGAATCTTTAAGAACATCTTTAAGAACACCAAAGGTCCTGCAAAGTGTGTCAAACTGCACACTCTGCTAATCATAAAGCACAAGGTTAAACATCTAATGAGTCTCTGCAGGGCTGGTGAGGGGCCCTGCTCTGATTTCTTCCCCAGAGCTCCAGTGTCAAAGGGGAATCTGAGGGCACAGGTGACCCCACAGCAGTTTCATTCCCTCTACCAACATCCCCCTGGGACACAGAAATGTCCCTGTTCATTTTCCAGCCCAGTAATCCTGCTGGTCACTCTGGATCAGCGTGGCAGTGCCTGACACCTCCCCAGAGCTCAGCCCTGCCTGACCTGTCCCACCAGGGCAGCAGAGCCAGCCCAGCAAGGATCCCACACCTGGAACACACTCAAAGTTACTCACTGATGGTTTTAACTTCAAGGAGCTTTTTAAGAGCCTTTTCCTCACAACTGTGCAGGGAATTCAGGCTGCAATTTCCATCCTCTGCAGTGAATTCACAGACCACCAGTTCATGATTTTGTCCAAGAGCCAAGAGTTTTGTCTTGTTTGCTTGCAAACCATCATCCTCTGTGTTCTCCCACATGAAGCTGCAGATACAACATTCAGCAGGGTCATTGCTTTGTTCCCTTTCCACAGTTCCCTCCCTGGCCATGCAGTGATGATGACCAGCACCATTTAACCCTCAGACAAAGCCTCTGCTGTCACCCCATCCCTCCCGACACCAGAATGTTCCACCCCTGGCAAGGCACAGCTCAAGGCAGGGGGTGGGATGGGATGGGCTTTGAGGCCACTCCCCACCCAAACCACGCCGTGACTCTGCGGTGCTCCGCTCATTGCTGGTGTTCATTAACAGCTCAATTAACAGCTGCCTGTGGCTCTGACTCAGCTCTGAAAGCCGCGGGAGCAGCTCAGCCCCATCGCAGGAGAGGCTGTCACGGCCCGGCCCGGCCCGGCCCGGCTGGAGGGGCCAGGGGGGTCAGGGCTCAACAAACCCCCTCTGGGTTTGCTTTGGCTTTTTGATCAACTGTAGAGAACCTGGAAGAGCCAAACAAGGGAGGAGAGGGACCACGGGGAGAGGGATAACGAGGAGGTGATGGACAGCAGGGAGAGGGACCGCGGGGGGATGCAAAAGGGCACACGGACCACGGGGGGATGGAGCACGGGGAGGTGACGGACAGCAGGGAGGTGATGGACAGCAGGGAGGTGACGGGACAGCAGGGAGGTGACGGGACAGCAGGGAGGTCATGGACACCAGGGAGGTGACGGGACAACAGGGACACAGACAACAAACAGGGAGATGCCAACACCGTCCCCGCCGCCCGGAGCGTGTCCCTCAGCGCCCCGGCCCCCCCAGCACTCACTCGGCCCAGGCCCCGGGCAGGACCGCGCCCTGGGCCCGGCCAGCCCCGCCGGGCAGCGCCTGCACGGAGATGCCGCCGGGGGCCAGCAGGGAGCCCAGCGCGTCCTGGGCCCTGCTCAGCCGTGCCCGGGCCGCGCCCCGCGGGGCGCCCCACGGCTCCAGGGAGCGGGGCCACACCAGCACGCGGAGCTCGGCTGGGGCTGGGGCTGGGGCCGCCATCGCCGCCTCCATCCTCCCGGGGCCGCTCCCGGTCTCCCCGAGCTCCTCCCGCTCCGCCCTCAGCCCCCGCCCGCCGCCATCATTGCGGGGCCGCGCCTCCTTCCGGCCGGCTGACCGCGCTGACCAATGCAGAGGTAGGACTACAACTCCCAGCACGCACCGCGGCGCGGAGCAGGCGGGCGGCGCGGCATTGCCCGCTGGGAGATGTAGTTCGGCGAGCGGTGGGGGCGCTGCTGTGCCGCTCGAGTCTGAGCGGGTTTCGCCGTGTGTTTAATTCTCTACTTTTAGGGCAAATTTGCGGTGTCATTGAGCAGAACCCTCTCTCTTTAAGCAGAATTTCCTGTGTCTTTAAACAGCATTCCCTGCCTCTGTCCCTTCCTGCAGACGGAACGGCCGGCGGCGCTCCCACCTGTGCCCCCTGTGAGCGCACACGGTGTGCGGGAGTGTCACACACGTGCTGCGCACCAGCCGAGGGTCTCTGTCTGTACCCCAGGGGTCCCGCTGTGTCCCAGGGGCCTTTCTCTGTCCCGGGGGTCTCTCTCGGGGTCTCTCTGTACCCTCGGGGTCTCTCTCGGGGTCTCTCTGTATCCCCGGGGGTCTCTCTCGGGGTCTCTCTGGTCTCTCTGTATCCCGGGGGTCTCTCTCGGGGTCTCTCTGTATCCCCGGGGTCTCTCTCTGGTCTCTCTGTATCCCGGGGGTCTCTCTCTGGTCTCTCTGTATCCCGGGGGTCTCTCTCTCTCTCTCTGGTCTCCGTATCCCGGGGGTCTCTCTCTCTCTCGGGGTCTCTCTGTATCCCCGGGGGTCTCTCTCGGGGTCTCTCTCTCGGTCCCGGCACATGGGAGAACGCGGAGAGGGCGTGGTCATCACAGGCCCCGCCCCTGGGCGTGGCCGCAGTCGCGCCCCCCTCGCCCATTGGCCGGCCCGGCCCCAGGCCCCGCCCCCGGGCGGCGATGGCGGAGCGCGGCCATGGCGCTGCTGCGGGCGCTGCTGTCGCGGGCGCTGGGCCGGGTGTGGGGCTGCCCCGGGCATAGGCCCGGCCATGCGCCCCCGAGCCGCGCCATGGAGCACGACAGGGCCATCGAGGTCTACGGTGACTGCCGGGGGCGGGAGGGACGGGCGTCGGGAGGGGCTGCGGGGCGGCGGCGTGTGAAGGGCCTGGGGGGGCTCTGGGGGCTCCCGCTGTGCCCTTGGCGGGCTGAGGCTGGGGAGCCCTGCCCAGCCCTCTGCCCTGCCCTCTGCCCAGCCCTGCCCTCTGCCCTGCCCTCTGCCCAGTCCAGCCCAGCCCTGCCCTCTGCCCAGCCCTCTGCCCTGCCCTCTGCCCTGCCCTCTGCCCTGCCCTCTGCCCTGCCCAGCCCTCTGCCCAGTCCAGCCCAGCCCTGCCCTCTGCCCTGCCCTCTGCCCAGTCCACTGCCCTCTGCCCTGCCCTCTGCCCAGTCCAGCCCAGCCCTCTGCCCAGCCCTGCCCTGCTCCAGCCCTTCCCTCTGCCCTCTGCCCAGTCCAGCCTCTGCCCAGTCCAGCCCAGCCCTGCCCTCTGCACAGCCCTGCCCTCTGCCCTGCCCTCTGCCCAGCCCTCCTTACCTTTGCAAGTTGCTTTATTGCTGCCCCTTTGCCTTCCCTGCAGTCACAATCCAGAAAGCTGCTTTATTGCTGCTTTCTTTCTGCCCCTGCCTTTCCCACAGACATAATCCAGGGAAGTTGCTTTATTCCTGCCCCTGCCTTTCCCAGACATAATCCAGGGAAGTTGCTTTATTCCCCCCCTGCCTTTCCCAGACATAATCCAGGGAAGTTGCTTTATTCCCCCCCTGCCTTTCCCAGACATAATCCGGAGCATCCGGGACCCGGAGAAGCCGCACACGCTGGAGGAGCTGGAGGTGGTGACAGAGGGTGGAGTGGAGGTGCAGGAGATTGCAGAGGATGAGTACCTGGTGACCATCAGGTTCACACCAACAGTACCTCACTGCTCCTTGGCCACTCTCATTGGTGAGCTTTGGGTCATTAATTGGGCACCGTGAGCAGGAGGTTAATTGGGGCTTGTCTGAGAATTCCAGTGTTAGCTGAGGTTCAGTCTGGTGCTGCTCTGTTGGTTTGACCAGGAATTCCATCCTGAGAGCCCAACCAGCAACACAAACAAACCAAACACCCAAACCTCAAATCCAGAGAAATGTGGGGAAATCCAGGAGTTTGTATCCAGCCAAGGAAACTCTTCCAAAAGAACCTCTCAAAAATCTCCTGGGGAGTGGCACAGGATCCCTTCTTTGTGTTCTCCAAGTTATTTCAGTGATGTTACATTAAAAATTTGTCAGCTCTTAATGCTTGTCCCCCTTCCCTCTCCCTTCCCCATGGGCTGTTCTCCATTCACACCCACACAGAAATCCCCACATGCAATCCAGGGATCCCCCAAACAGCCCTGAACCATTAGGAGTTGGAAAGGAATTAAAGGGAATGAGAATCTACACTGGCCTATTTTGCCTTTTTGTTTTGTCCTTATGATTTATGGTGAGATTTCATCTGAAAAATCCCATCTGAGAGCCCTGACATGATTTGTTTAAATGTGCCAGGGTTAGAAACTCTTACCATTAAATATCAGAACTCAGATTTCTTGGTGTGTTTTACAGATTTAAGGGAAAACAAGTCTTTAGGTTAATGAGGACATTGATGTGCTTGTGCCCAAATAATGAATATTGGATTTTTTAACAGATATTAAAACCAAACCAAGCATTCCCCTCAGTACAGATGCAGTCCCAGGGGCAGATGGGGACCTCTGTCAAAAATACCAAAGAAAACTGGAAATGGAGGGATTTGTCTCTATTTAGTGTTCCTAGGAGGGGATTAGAGACCAGAGACCTGCCAGGCTCCTCAGGCAGGTGGGGACTTACCTAAAAAGCTGCACCCAAAGGGTCAAACCACAAATTACTCAGTCCCTCCATGGCTTGTGCTGCTCAGAATATAAAAGGAGATTGTCAGTTTTACTGATTGTTAAATTTGGGTTCTCTGAAAATGCACCTGAGACCTTGAATTTCACAAGGAAATTTCTTTTCTCTTGTGTTTTTTCAGGCCTTTGTTTAAGAATAAAACTTCAGAGATGTTTGCCTTTTAGACACAAGGTAAAGTACCTGCTTTGAATCCTGTTTTGAAGTAGCAGAATGAGAGACTGAGAGAGAGATGCTGCAGGGCAGGGGATGGGCTGCCCTGGGGAGCTTGGCAGCAGCCAGGCAGTGAAACCCTGGGGCCAGGGCTGGTGGGGCACAGGGGAACTGCAGGGTTAAAACCTGGGTTCAGTCTGCTTGGATTGCAGTGCCAGAGGGTGTTCCCTGCAGGAATGGACTGAGCTACAGAGGGAATCTGGGACTCTCACTGAGCAAAGCCTGTCAGGAATCTCACTGGGAATCTGCCCAAGGATGACTTCCAGTGCTTCACCTGTGGAAGTGACACTTGGGATTCTGGGGGCTTTTCACAAATTGGGCCTGACCTGTGGCCTGTGCAGAGCTCTCTGAGGAAGCAGTGCCTGTTCTCTTTTCCCAGCACTGCAATTCCAGGGATGGGGCAGAGGGGATCAGGTTCTCCCCTCTGTGTTCCCAGCACTGCAATTCCAGGGATGGGGCAGAGGGGATCAGGTTCTCCTCTGTGTTCCCAGCACTGCAATTCCAGGGATGGGGCAGAGGGGATCAGGCTCTCCCCTCTGTGTTCCCAGCACTGCAATTCCAGGGATAAAGCAGAGGTGATCAGGTTCTCCCCTCTGTGTTCCCAGCACTGCAATTCCAGGGATAAAGCAGAGGTGATCAGGTTCTCCTCTGTGTTCCCAGCACTGCAATTCCAGGGATGGGGCAGAGGGGATCAGGTTCTCCCCTCTGTGTTCCCAGCACTGCAATTCCAGGGATGGGGCAGAGGTGATCAGGTTCTCCTCTGTGTTCCCAGCACTGCAATTCCAGGGATGGGACAGAGGGGATCAGCTCTCTCCCTGGTTGTCAGTAGGAATGACACACATTGTATGTGCACTGGACAACTTTTCTCTCCAGTAATGAGTAAGTTCAGCCCTTGTGACTCTTCTAACATTGCTGATCTCTCCTCCAGCTGGAAATCTACATCTCTGAGGGCACACATTCCACTGAGGAGGACAGTGAGTAGAGCCCTGCAATGAGCTGCTTTGGCCTGTGTGTGCTCCTTTGGGTCCTTTCCTCCCCTGCCTTCCTGTCCTTGCCAGGAGTTCTTACCCCTGAAAGCTCTAAAATCCAATGTCACTGAGGCTGTTTCCAAAGCTCAGGTGCCTCTGTGACTATTTGCTTGCTGCTGGTTTGGTTTCTTTAACAGAACCCCCACAGTCCTTGCAGGTGTAAAGTTGTGCTTGTAACAAAAGAAGTTGCTGCTGAATAATTGTCATGAAGAGCTCCCTGGTTGATCTTGCTCTCCTAAAATATTCATATTTCTGTTAAATATTTGTTTCTCACAAGTCAAACTTGCAGGCCATGGACATTCTGTCAGAGCCAGAGCCAGTCCCTGCCCTGAACAGCTGCTGAAGGCCCTGCCTGGGGCTGTCCCAGTGCTGAGCCTTGGGTGTCTCTGGCAAAAATTGGTTATTTTGGTGAAGTAACTACAAATTGAACCTGGAGAACTTGGACTCCTGATTTGTCACGATTTTCATGACGTGTCACTAGAGCATCTTAAATTCCTTTCCTAAACTAGGAAAGAAACAAAAACATTTGATTTCTGATGGTCGGCTGTGCCTGAGCTTTCACTTGCCTTGTTCCCCATTTCCTGTGAGCCCTCTGTGCTTTAACCCCTCTTGAGCCCCCTCCTGTCCTCAGGTGTCCCCACCCTGGAGGCTCCTGAGGCCCCTTTTCCTGGGCTGTTTTGCAGTCAACAAGCAGATCAACGACAAGGAGCGCGTGGCGGCGGCGATGGAGAACCCGGCGCTGCGGGAGCTGGTGGAGCAGTGTGTGACTGAGCCTGAGTAGGGCCTGGGCACTGCCCACATAGCCTGGGCACTGCCCCTGGCCTGGGCACACAGCCTGGGCACTGCCCCTGGCCTGGGCACACAGCCTGGGCACTGCCCTCGGCCTGGGCACTGCCCACACTGCCTGGGCACACGGTCTGGGCACTGCCCACAGCCTGGGCACACAGCCTGGGCACTGCCCACGGCCTGGGCACATGGCCTGGGCACTGCCCCCGGCCTGGGCACACAGCCTGGGCACTGCCCCCGGCCTGGGCACACAGCCTGGGCACTGCCCCCGGCCTGGGCACTGCCCACACTGCCTGCCCACACGGCCTGGGCACTGCCCACACTGCCTGGGCACTGCCCACACTGCCTGGGCACTGCCCACATGGCCTGGGCAGTACCCACACAGCCTGGGCACACAGCCTGGGCACACAGCCTGGGCACTGCCCACACCGTCTGGACACTCAGCCTGGGCACTGCCCACACAGCCCGGGCACTCCTCACCCAGCCTGCCCAAGGGGAAAGCAGCCAGCAAGGCCTTGAGTCTCATACTTGAGTTCTTTTTACCTCCCTTCCATGTGTTTTTTACAAAGAAATTGTTTATAAGATGTAAATTATGGGCACTCAGTCTCCAAATGAAGTGTGTGGTGCTGAGAGTTTGGAGTTTCTGGTGGCCAGGGAATATTTTGTGATTAAAAGCAACATGTCTGCATTGCCTTCAAAGAGATATTGTGATATAAATTCAGTTTTGTAAGTTAAGTTTCTGGGTTGTTTCGGTCACTTCTTACACTGAAATGCTCATTTCTGGGTTCTGATTTTTGGTTTTTTTCTTTAAGCCTAAGTTCAGATTTCTGTCAGAGAAGGAAGGATTTCCTTCTTCATTTTCTTCAACTTCCTCATTACAACAAACACGTTAAAGATGAACTTAATGTAGAAAAATAATTTAGAGCTGAGGGACTGGGCTAGAACAATTTTCACTGGAACATTATTCCTGTTAATAGTTGTGCTTTTTTCCCTGTCAGGTCCATTTCTAATTCTGGAGGCTTTGCTTTATAACCACCCAGAGGGTAAAGTTTCCCTCTGGACAAGCCCTTGCCTGTTTGATCCTGCCTTTTCTTATGCCTTACCTGCAGTGTGGGAGGGGAGAGCATCCCAGAGCCCTTCACTGCTCTGCTTCCCACTGTCCTTGTGTTCCCACAGTCCTGCTCCCCTCGTGTTCCCGCTGCCCTGCTGGGGAGGGTGAGGCAGATGAGCTGCTCAGGGACAGTTCAGTGCCCTGGGGAGCAGGAGCTGCCTTATCTGTTGGCTGTTTTCCTGGAATTTGCTTTTTTCTCTCCTTTCCAGCACGGGGGGGTTGATATTTTCAGAGTGCAGATATCTGAGCCACCAGCAGGATGCTGTGACCATGAGATAGGCAGCTCCTCCTCGTGGGTGAGTTGCCTGGTGGTTCCCTGGGTGCCTGTGCAGAGCTGCAGCTACACCACCAAAATGGCATTCCCAGCCTGGGACAGGGAACAGGGATGCTCCCATGACCATAAGAGGCCTTTCCTCGTTTCTGCAGTACCTTGGTATTAGTTCCAAGGGCTTTTTCCTGGAGCACAGAGGTCAAATGTCCTTCCTCAGAGCCTGTGAATTCCAGCAATTCAGGAAAAGGGCTCTGACCCCAAAGGCAGGTGTTTAAACCCGGGAATATTCCCAGTTTTCCAGGGGATGGGTCACAGCTGGGGGCACTGGGAGGTGACTCTGCACTTTCCAGCATTTCCATTAAAACTGGGGTTGGGATCTTTGTCCATCCCTGTTGCTGCCCCACAGGGGGGGCAGAGGTTTTGCTGCCACGGGGGTTTGGGGACACCGTGGGGGTGACACACAACGAGGGTGCCAGAGGAGCAGCCCCGAGCAGGTCACCCCGAGAGGGGCACAATCTGGGGGGGCTGAGGAGCACTGGGTGTCCCTCCAAACCCGGGAAGACTCACACGTGTCACCCCATCCTCACTTGTGTCACCGGTACTAAAACCCTCCCTTCGGATTACTCGTTTTGCATTTCCAGTGAGGAGGAACAACTGCAGAGGGCACCAGCGACCCACGGCCCGGAGCTGTGCGGGGCAGCACCGACAGCCCTGGGCAAGAGGGGCTCCCCAGCCAGCCCTGCCCGGCTCCCGGACCAGTCCCGCTCCGAGGGGCTCCCCAGCCCGGGGCTGTGCGGGGCAGCACCGGCAGCCCAGCCCGGTCCCCTCCCCGGCCCGCCCGGTCCCCTGCCTTCCCCGGCCCTGCCCTGCCCGGTCCCCTCCCCGGCCCTGCCCTGCCCGGTCCCCTCCCCGGCCCTGCCCTGCCCTGCCCGGTCCCCTCCCCGGCCCTGCCCTGCCCTGCCCGGTCCCCTCCCCGGCCCTGTCCTGCCCGGCTCTCTCCCCGGCCCTGCCCTGCCCGGTCCCCTCCCCAGCCCTGCCCTGCCCGGCTCCCTCCCCAGCCCTGCCCAGCCCGGTCCCCTCCCCAGCCCAGCCCAGCCCCGTCCCCTCCCCGGCCCTGCCCTGCCCGGTCCCCTCCCCAGCCCTGCCCAGCCCGGTCCCCTCCCCGGCCCTGCCCTGCCCAGCCCGGTCCCCTCCCCAGCCCAGTCCCTCCCCAGATGTGCAGTCTGAGAGCCCTTGCAAAGGAAGAGCAAACTGTGAGGGGCTGTTCTCCCCCCACCCGGGGGTCTCCCTCCCAGCAGGGCTGTGTGAAGGGCTCGGGGGGCTCCTCTGCAAACACCTTGCACAGAGGTGTGACTGTTACTGGAAATGGCAACGGAGCCGTTGCGTGCAGAGCCAGAGCTGTTTTTAGCACACAGGTATTTCTAAATATTTCCACCCAGCCTGCTGAGCCTTCCCTCGGTGCAGATGCAGGGCTGGGGCTGGGGGTCTTCCCTCCCCTCCTTCAGCACGTGGGAAACAGCTTTATTTCATTTCCCAACAGGAATGGTCTTTGTGGAGCAAACAGGCTGTGCCCCAGTACCAGCTGAGGATGAGGCATCTCCTCTCCCTGCCCTTCCTTCCCTCCTCCTCTTTTCTGCTGCTGCTTCCCACCGGGAATGTTGCTGTGCAAAGGGCAGCCCTGGCTGGGTCCAGCACCCCAAAGGGGCTGATGAGGCTGTTCCCACTTGGAGCAGCTGCCAATAAACAGCCAAAAAACCCCAAACCCAGTGAAATTCTTCAGATCCTCTCCTTGCTGTCCTGGCTTCACTGACCCTCGAGGCTGTGCCTGTGAACCCTTTCTGTGCAGCACAAGGAGGTTTTAAGGAAAAGAGAAAACAAAACCATCTCTTACGATTATCTGAAGGGCACAGATGGAAGTTGGGAGCTACTCCTGGTTGGACTGGATTTGCTGCTTCCTCATGTGCTCAGGTCACCAGCAGGACCAGGTCCCTCCCTTGGCCTTGCAGCTGCTGAAGGGCTGATGACCCCTCTGGCTCTTTGGGAATTAAAGTCCTCCAGCTGAGACCACCTGGGCCAGACAGCAGCACCTGGTGAGGTCTGGGAGCTGCAAACACAAGTGTTGTGCCAGGGAGACCCAACTGCTCCGGGGCTGTGGAAGCACTTGGAGAGTCCCTGTGAATCCCAGACACAAACAGGCTCCTCCATGTGCCTCCTGCTTCCCAGCTAATGAGCTCCCTTCCTTCCTGTCTCCAGGATGGAAATGTCTGGAGGTGACCAAGGCAGGCACAAAGGTCTGATTTCTGATCTGAAGCCAAAAGCCTCTGACTCTCAGAGAGTCTTTAAGGAGATGATGGAATCACAGAACCCTGGAATGGTTTGGGATTTGGGACAGGACAGAGGGAATGGCTTCCCACTGCCAGAGGGCAGGGATAGATGGGATATTGGGAGGGAATTCCTCCCTGTGAGGGTGGGCAGGCCCTGGCACAGGTTGGGCAGAGCAGCTGTGGCTGCCCCATCCCTGGGAGTGTCTAAGGCCAGGCTGGAACAACCTGGGACAGTGGAAGGTGTCCCTGCCCATGGCAGGGGGTGGAACAGGATGACCTTTAAGGTCTCTCCAACCCAAACCATTCCATGACCCTATTTCAAACATCTTTTGATCCATAAGCCCTTTCCTCCTTCCCTTTCACCCCACTGCAGCAGCTCTGTCTGAATAACATCCTGCTTGTGGTGAAACAATAAAAGCATATTTAAAAGAAGAAAAAAGGCATTTCTACATCCCATCTAACCCTTCCCCCTGTCAGTGGGAAGTCATTCCTTCTTGTCCTGTCCCTCCAGGCCCTTGTAAAGAGTCTCTCTCCAGAGAGATTCACTGTAGGTGTCTGACTGAGAGAAAATCAAGCAAGATGAGTGTCATCATCACTGATAATGCAGCCCCTGTGCTGGTGGGAGGCCTGGCTGGTTCTGTGGCTACAACTCAGATGAAATGCCTTTCCAGCAGAGACTCCCACACTGTGATCCAGCCTTGTCCAGCCTCAGTGCCCACCAGACACCTCCATGGTTTGGCCACTGTTGGGCTCAGGGCCTGCTGTGCTTTTGGTTTGCATCAAAACCCATCGTGCTGCTCCCAGTCCCAGCACTTGGGAATGGGTTCATGTTTTAACAACAAATCCCAGTTGCAAACAGCTGCTGGAAATGGATTTCAGATGCAAAGTGATCCCCCTTTCTGCTCCAGGGCCTAAACCATTCCCCATTAACAGAAAACTCCCTCAAAATTCCCCACAGGGGAGGCAAAATGGGAAACGCCCCCATTTCCTTCAGTAACTGTTTAATTGAAGACACTCCTGAGCTGTGGCCATGAATCCCAGCACGGGGCTGTCCCTCAGCACAGCTGGGAGGGGACAGGAGGGGACAGATGGAGCAGGGCTGCAGGAAACCACGACTCAACACAGGCTCTTGGAACATAAAAAATTTACACCATGTTGGAAAGGAATAAAACACCAATGGTGAAGTCATGGGTGTGTTTTACATACAGATCACACACAGGATTTCCCCATTTGGGGACCAAGTGCTGCTCCCAACAGTCCAGGTGAAAGAAAACACCTGGAGCTGTGACCTGGGTGGGCTCCAGCCTGTCCCTGCTCAGTGCCAGGAGGGTTCCCTTCATGATCCCCCAGTTTTTGGGCATCCTCCACAGCCTGAAGAGTAATAAGGAAAGGAGTTGCTACCTAAATGCTCCTGCCCTTCTTCAGGGACAAACCTACCAGCAAACCCTCCCCGATACAGGGAAGGATTCCCACACACCACTCCAGGGAAGGAGCTGTGCCTCATAAAATACGGATATTCTAATTAAAAATCAGCTAACCTTAACAGAGGTGACTCTAGATAAGCAGGAAAAAAGAGGTTTAGCTTGTAAGAGCACAGAAAAACACCTTAACCAACCATTACACTGCTACACATACAAAAATGCAGGGGTGAGCACTTGGCTGCCCACAGGCAGGGGATGTGCTGCTCCCCACAGCCAGGCAGCTCCCTCTGCTTCCCAAACACATGCAGGGAATGTGCTGGTGGACTCCAAACCCTGGTGTCCCTGATGATCCCCCCTCTGCTCCAGAGTGGCACAGGCAGTGGCTTTGGCACAGAAAGCCAGCAGTGAGGACATGGGGTATGGAGCCCTGCACAGCCCTGACTGAAGCCAAAACCTCACTGCTCTGCCCTGCCTTCATTTCTTATATTGCATCTCTTTGGCTTCAGAGCATAAACAGTTCAATGCAGGTTCCAGGAATGGGTTCCAGCTTCAAGTGCCTTAAGGAAAATCCGGAATCCCTGCCCTGAAGGGCGGCTCGGGGTGGAATGCTGGACGCTCACTTCCGAGATATAAAAATAATAATAAAAGTCAGGGTTTGTGCTGGCCAGCCAACACCTTCAAGAGGCTGAAAAGGTCGTGTGATAGCACCATGAGCATTTCTGGGAGGTGTCCCCTGAATTGTTTCTGCTGTCGGGTGCCCTTGCCCAAAATGCCTCCCCGCTGTCCCCCAGGGCAGGTGGCCCCGACAGCACCGATGGGATGGGATGGGATGGGATGGGATGGGATGGGATGGGATGGGATGGGATGGGATGGGATGGGATGGGATGGTCTGAGCACCTTGACGGAGCGGCACAGACACAGGGACCGGGGCAGGGCCGCCAGTGCTGGCCGTGCCAGGAGCCACAGGGCACTGCCGGGGGGCCGGCGGCCCCGGGGCCGGCGCTGTCACCTCCGGGACAGCCGCTGGTCGCCGCGGTGGCGCAGCCCGGGCTGGCGGCAGCTCCGGCAGCACTGCAGGCGCACGGTGGGCAGCGGGCACCGGCCCAGCAGCCGCAGCGTCTGGCAGAAGGCGAAGCTCAGGCGGTCGTGCTCGCAGGGGACATCTGCGGGGAGGGAGGGGACAAGGACAGCGTCAGTGTCACCGCAGTCGGCAGGTGCTGATGTGAAAATATCCCTGCACAAACAGGGGGAGGAACAAGATGGTCTTTGAGGTCCCTCCCAACCCAAAGCATTGGAATATTCTGTGAGGGTTGGCACGAGGCTGGCACAGCACAGACAGAGCTCCCCAAACCAGGGCCCCCCTGGGCATGGGGCAGCCTCAGTGCCCCTCATTGCCAGCACCAGCACCACCTGTGCTGTCCCTGCAGCCCCACAGCACCACTGCCAGGGCAGGCTGAGGGACAGGGCACACACCTGCCCACACTGACACCTCCTCCCAGACCCCTCAGCGCTGGCAGAGCTGCAGAAAGGCCAGAATTCCTTTTTCTTTGCATTGTTTAGGTTATTTTGAGAACCTGCATCATCTGGTTTGTTTCCTGCAGGTGTCCTGCAGACCCCACAACAACTCTGGTGCTGCTCCAAGGACAGGCTTTGTTTTGGGAACCACTGCTCCTGTGCCAGCCCCAGCTCTGCCAGGTGGGCAGTGCCAGGGCAGCTGCAGCATATATAGTTGTTTATTTAATTTTTTGAATATATAGTTGTTTCTTTAATTTTTAATTCCTCCCTTTCTGCTCTATCTCACCTCCCTGAGCCTGCAGCATCTCACCCAGTTGGGTAAGACTTGCTTGAATTACATCAGCTCTGTCTGATTTCAACTCCTGTACTAATAATTGAAATGAATGACAGCTTTTCTCTGAAAAAGGGCAGAGTTGGTGCTGCTGGGGCCAGAGCCCCCAGTCCCCTCTCACTGCCCCTCCCCAGGCACCCTCTACCAGGACCACAGTGAGCAGGGGCACAAATGGGGCAGGAAAATGGCTTTGCTCTTTCTCAGGACACTTCTCTGCTTAGGAAGCAGCAGGATGGAGCCAGGGGAGCTGTCACTGCCCCCTGCCCCTCGCCATGCCCCCTGGGAACAAAGGCTGTGCCGAGGGAAAGGCTGCTGCCCCCATTCCCACGGGAGCAGCCGAGCCCAAAGGACGAGGCAAAGGATGCGGCAGATGCAGAGCAGAGACTTTTCCCCCCGTTTGGGATTTCAGCCACAGTCCCCTCCCCCAGCCCAGCAGCAGGGAGGTCAGTAACTGCTCTAAAATTAATGTTCTAGTTCAGCTGAGGTATTTCCTCTCTTCCTCCCGAGCTGCAGCTCTCTGTGCCTGGCAGGACTGTCCCTGTGTCCCAAAGCACCGCTGATCACCAGCACTGCTGGATCCAACTGCTGCCAGTGGAGCAGGAGAGAGTGGATCCCCCCTTCCCTTCCCTTCCCTTCCCTTCCCTTCCCTTCCCTTCCCTTCCCTTCCCTTCCCTGGGACTCGCTCCCACCTGGGGGCTGGCACAGTGTGGAGTTTTCCTGCTGGTTGAGCAGAGTGGGTAAGAAATCTCTGTACAGCCCAGCAAAGGCACATCCTAAACCCGCCGTGAGAGCACCGGAGCCGGTTGGGAAGAGGGAAGTATTTGCTCATGTGATGCTCTATCAGAGCCTCAGGGTCAACATTCTCAGGAGAACCCCATGCCATGAGGACTCGGCTCAAAACTCCCCATGGAGGGGTGGGAATGTCACCATCACTGCCCGGGGGGGTGCCCAGCCCAGGCAGACCCCCAGGAGCCCCTTGGTATTTTTAGCTCTCTCTCCACTTATCACAGCTTCCTAGAAAGCTATTTATGGATCCCAACCAAGCTGCCTCCTGCTCTCCCTTGGGAGGTGCTTTCCAGGACTGGAGTGAGGGTTCAGCTCCCTCCTGAGCCTGGGCACGGGCAGGGAGTGCCCACCCTGCCCGCAGTCACTCTGTGCACCACGTTATCAGCAAAGGAATGAGGTTACCATGGAAACAGCCGGGATGGGCTTGGGGAGGGTGGGGAAGAGCCACCTCCCTTGGCTGGAGGCTCTGCTGACCTTCCAGGAGATCCCACCAGAGCTCCAGGACCAAAGCAAAATGAAGTCATGGAATCACAACACACACAAATTGGAAGGGACCCACAAGGATCATCGAGTCCAACTCCCGGCCCTGCACAGGACGCCCCAACAATCCCACCCTGTGTTGTCCAAACTGCCAGACCCCAGTGAGGTCAGTGGAGCCCGTGAGTGTTCCCATCACTGCTCAGATCCGGGCTCGGGGCTCCTGCAGCGTCTCAGGGTGGATCTGTGTGGGGTCAAGCTCAGGTCTGAGAATCTTGGCTGGGCCTGGGATTCCTCCCTGGAATTTGGTCTTGGGCAAGGGAAGCTGTAATAAGCACTTAATTTGTCAGCTCTTCAGAGAGGGCCCTGCAGAACCAACCCAATTTCCATTTAATCCTTTTACTGTTAGTTTTTTTCCTATTAACATTTTTTTATATAATCCTCACACTTCATTTGGACACATGTTCTGGAAGTTTATGCCAAATTTTAGGCTAAAGAAATAGCTTAAAGCAGGGCTTTAAAAATCCAGGCTTAGTCAGCACATTAGAGACTGAAAACCCCCACTTTTTTTTGGGTTGTTTTTTTAAGGTCGGGGTGGAAGTGGCTTTAAATTTCATTTAAGCTTTTGCCACTCAGACCTAAGCTTTTACTTTTATGCTTGGGAAAAATAAACTTCCTGGAACAGGTTTTGTAAAAACAAGGCAAGGTTGAGCTTTGGCTGAGCTGGCAAATCCAGGGAATTAGGCTGCTGACCTCTGGCCTTTGGGATGCTCCCAGAGCCAGGGCTGAATTTAACAAGTGTTATCCCAGGGTCCTGCTCGAGGCTGTGGTGCCCTTCCCTGTGGTCCCTGGGCAGCCTGATGGGATGCATGGGATGCACCCCAGTGCCAGCTTTGCCTGCACAGACTGGTACTGACAGGGCACAGCTGGGAGAACTGGGAGGAAATCACAAACTCCACCAGTTCTCAGGTGTCCGCCTTGCTGTGGGCAACATCTTCCTTCCACATTTAATGGAAACAGGGAGTCCTTTCCCAAGCATCCCTTTCCCACTGACTCCTGTTGTTAATTAGCAGTTAATTAATTGCCCTCAATGCCTCACTCAGCAGCACCTCCCAGCCTTGCCTCTTGGATAGGGACTTCCACGCTCAAATGACAGAGAAAATTGGAATATGCTGCAATTATTTCCCATATAGATCCCTTGTGGACAAACTCAGCGACTTGCAGAACCATGAACAATTCCATTCCCTTACTCAGAGCAAGCAGGACCACAACATTTAATTGCCAATTAATCTTGAGGCAATTAGAAATACAGCCAGGCCTGGCTAACGAGCCTGGAGCAAAGGGGGCAGCTGGAGGGTGATGGGCATCAGGGACTCACCCCAGAGTTTGGGGGTCCCCTGGGCACTGTCCCTGTCACAGTCCCCTCCATGGTGCCCTGTGCTGGCTGCTCCCAGGGCACAGGGCTGGGCTCCATCCCTGCTCTGTCCCCTCCCAGAGGAGCTGCACACACCAGTCTGCACACACTTGTCCCTGAGCCAGCTGAGGCTTTACCTCATCCCTCTGGCATTCCAAGCTGAGACACCTGTGAGGCAGCCTCAGTTTGCTGGGGTGCCTGGGCTGGAGCCACCAACTGGCCCCATCCCCTGCCCAGTGCCTGCCTGGGGCGAGTCTGGGGAGCTCCCAGACCCCCCAGTACCAGATCCAGAGAAAAAGGCACGAGGGAATTGATTAATTTTATGGCATGACCACAGTGAGCCTGCAGAGATGTCCATGCTCTGTCCCCAGCAGGGCTGTGTCACCACTACCAAGGGCTCCCCAAAAGCCACCAGTCTGGCACGGCCACCACCCCAAACAGCACTGACCAGCTCCAGCCTTGGCTTCCTCCTCCCATATACAGCAAATTCTCCTTTTATGAGTTAAATCTATTTGATCTGCTGGGTAAACAAGTTGGTTTCTCCAAACCCTGAGATGGGACCTGGGGCTCAGTTGCTTTCCAAGACACCACAAACAATTCCCAGACAAATGTCCCTGGAGTGTCCCACAGAGGCACTGGGGTGCCCACGGGCTCTGATGCTCCCCAGGAGCCATCTAAGGACACAGGCACAGCTGGCTGCAGCTGGAAGGCAACAGGCACATTCAAAAATAACCTCAGTGTAATCTTCAATTAATTTATAACCTGGCAAAAGCACAGGACTCTGGTTCTAATTAATCCCGACATCCTTTAATTGAGGAGCTGATTGCTGTGAGATGTTTGTTTGTGCTTCGTTTGTTCCATCTCGGCTCAAAATCCATCTGATAATGGTTTGAACATTGAAACCCTGCTGGGGTTATTGGCATTTCTGTGTCCAGGGAGGGCACAACCACTGACAGACCCAGCCATGGCCTGCTGGCACCGGAGCACCTGGTGCCAGGGGAGGGAGAGGCTCCGTGTGCTCCCCAGGAAAACACGGATCACTCCAGCCTGCATCCATCTAGTGCAGTAAAGATCCTTTATAACACAGGAAAGGGCTGCAGTTCTGGTCCTGCCTTTCTGGGAGCCTGTGCATTTACACATCTGGGATTTCCTGCCATGTGAAAGTTTTGTTCCCCTTCATGCTTTGGCTGGAAACGTTTGTATTTCCAAGAGGCGTTTCCTGCCCTGGGCTGCAGCCAGAGTGTTTATGTCATTTTTGATCCAGGATTTCAGCATTTATTTGTGTGCTTCCTCCACATCTCAGTGGTTATTCTGGTCCAGCCTTGGCTCCATGGCTCTCATCACCCAGCCCGGCACGGAAATTTTCCCTTGACTAAAATAGCCGGAACTGCACATCACTTCTTGAGCAAGGCTGACTAACCATTTCCTAAAGGCTGAAGTGCCCCATGGCCCTGCAAATGCTCCAAAAAGGAGCTGTTTAATGGCTAAGGACATCCCAGTGGCCGGTGCTGCCAGTCCCCAAATCCCACTTAACCAAAGGCAATGCTCCTGCCCTCTCTGGAACGGGAGCCAGGAGGAACATGCAGGACATGGGACAAACACACATAGCTGGAAGGGTGCAAATGGGTGTCCCAGCTGCAGAGGGGACCTGCAGAGTGTGGAGCAGCTGTGGATCCAGCTCCTGCACCCTGGGCATGCTGCCCTCCTGCCCACCCAACCCATCTCTCAGCTCTCCCTTTGTTCAACAAACCTCCTGAGGGTCTAATGTTTCCTTCCAGGCAGCCAAAGAGGGTTTTTTTGCACAGACACATTAAAAAGATAAAGCTGATTAAAGATTGACATGCTCATACCAATGACATCCAATCCCTCCTCATAATGCTTTTCCTTTCAGTGCCATTAACTCTTGCAGGCCCTGATTTCTGGCTCCCAGGGAACTGCCTGGTGCCTTGGGATGTATCTCTGGGAGTGAAGCTGGGAGGAGAAGCCAAGTGAGTGCCTCTTAGAGGAGACCAAACAGAGCATGAAACAGCAGCCACCCAGCAGAGAGGGGGACATTCCCACCTCCCAGCACACAGTGTGGCCACCCAGCAGAGAGGGGGACATTCCCACCTCCCAGCACACAGTGTGGCCACCCAGCAGAGAGGGTGACATTCCCACCTCCCAGCACACAGTGTGGCCACCCAGCAGAGAGGGGGACATTCCCACCTCCCAGCACACAGTGTGGCCACCCAGCAGAGAGGGGGACATTCCCACCTCCCAGCACACAGTGTGGCCACCCAGCAGAGAGGGGGACATTCCCACCTCCCAGCACAGTGGGACAGGTGACACTCTGCTGTGTGACCTGGGCAAGGGGCAGAACTCTGCACACCAGAGTTTCTAACTGGGTCTTGCTCCACCAGCTCTCACCAGTGCCATGTGATGGGAAAGTGTCCCCAGCCATGGCAGAGGGTGGGGATGGATGACCTGCATTGCTGCTCCACAAAGCTGGTGATGGAGGAGCCACCTGCTCTGCAGGTAACAGTCCTTAACCATGAGCCTGGGTGGTTCCCACACCAATCCCCAAGATAATCACCATGTCCTCAAAGCACAGCATCTATCCAGGGAGCTCCACAAGCTCCCAGGGAGCACAGACACCCTGAGGACATCTCTCAGCTGCCAGGACAGGCAGAAGGCCCTGGGCACCACTCCCTTACCCGGCTCGGAGCTGTCACAGTCCTGGGGGTTGCACTTCTGGGTGCTCTCGGGCCAGGGCTCATGGTCACATAGGCTGGTGTCCTCCTCGGCCACCCCCGTCCGGGTGTTGATGCACTTCACCTGGCGCCGCTGGATGCCCCCTCCACAGGGAGCCGAGCACTGCGGGAGCAGGGACCCCTCAGGCCAGGGAACCCCTCCCTGTGTCCCTCCAGAGCCCTTCAAACCCCCCCAGAGCCACCTCAGAGCTTCCCCAGAGTCCTTCCAGAGTCCCCCAGAGCCACCTCAGAGCCTCCCCAGAGCCACCTCAGAGCTGCCCCAGAGCCACCTCAGAGCTGCCCCAGAGCCACCTCAGAACCACCTTAGAACCACCTCAGAGCCTCCCCAGAGCCCTTCCGGAGTCCCCCAGAGCCACCTCAGAGCTGCCCCAGAGCCACCTCAGAACCACCTCAGAGCCACCCCAGAGCCACCTCAGAGCCACCTCAGAGCTACCTCAGAGCCCCCCCGAGCCACGTCAGAGCCTCCCCAGAGCCCCCCAGAGCCACCCCAGGGCCTCCCCAGGGCCACCACAGAGCCTGGGGCTTGCTATGGCAGCAACCCCAGCTGGTTTACAGGGTTGGGCTCCCCCATTCCTTGTCTCATGCAGATCCCCGTGGAGGGCCCGTGCCCACTCACCTGCCCCCAGGAGCCCACCACCCAGGTGGTGCAGGGCTGTGTGTTGCAGGGACGGGTCGCGTTGGGCCGCGATGTCTCGTCGCAGCGCCCGAGCTCGGGGCACGTCACCAGCCGCTGCTGCTCCCCCGTCCCGCACGACTCCGAGCACTGCAGCACACAGAGCATGGCAGCTCCATCAGCACCCCAGAGCTGCAGCCCCTCTGCTTGGGGCCAGGCTGGGACAGCTGAGGGGGTCACCTGGGGAAGAGAAGGGTCCAGGGACACCTGAGAGCCCCTGGCAGGGCCTGAAAGGGCTCCAGGAGAGCTGGAGAGGGACTGGGAACAAGGGATGGAGGGACAGGACACAGGGAATGGCTTCCCACTGACAGAGGGCAGGGTTAGGTGGGATACTGGAAAGGAATTCCTGGCTGGGAGGGTGGGCAGGCCCTGGCACAGGTTGGGCAGAGCAGCTGTGGCTGTCCCATCGCTGGGAGTGTCCCAGGCCAGGCTGGAAAGGGCTTGGAGCACCCTGGGCTGGTGGGAGGTGTCCCTGCCCATGGCAGGGGGTGGGATGAGCTGTCCCCAGCTCAGCCCCCTCCCCAGGCCCTACCTCTCTCCAGGAGGACGTGTACCAGGCCAGGCAGGGTGGGCTGTGGCAGGGCAGCTGTGCTGGGGGTTTGTAGAGCACGGCCTGGCAGTGGAAGGGCCGCAGCAGCCGCTGGTCTCTGGTGTCCACACAATGAACATCCCGAACCTTCAGCCCCTCACCACAGTTCCTGGAGCACTGGGAAAGGACAAGAGAATCCATGAGCATCACCCTGGGGAAGGGCAGCAAGGGCTGGTGCAGGGGGAATCCCTACTGGAATGGGAGGTGAGCTCAGGGACATTCTGCCTTGGGCTGGGTTGATGCTCAATCTCTTTTCCCCTCTTCCTCCAGTCCAAGACAGAGAACAGCCTGTGGATGTCCTCACCCATCACCACCACCCCTCTGAAACCAGCTGGTTTCCAGTTGTAACAAGTCTTTATGCATTAAATAACTGATGATCTCAAGGAACAGTGACCAACCAGAGTAAGGAGAGCTATTCCCCACAATCAAAATTACTGGATTCACCCAACCCAAACCTCAAACACACCCTGGTAGAGCAGAACAGCCAGAATATTTTCCAGAGAGTGACAAGTCATAGAATCCTGAAATGGTTTGGGTTGGAAAAGATCTTAAAGATCATGTTGCTCCAACCCCCTGCCATGGGCAGGGATGCACCCGCTAGACCAGGTTGTCTGGGGGCCCACACAACCCAACTTTTCAAACCACTTTTAATTTAGCTTCTGCAAATTCCTGACCCAAGAGCAAGAACAATGTGGGATGAAGTAGTTTAAACTCTGTGGCAAGTGCAAACCCTCACCCTCTGCCTTAGTGAGCAAAGCCCTCCCCGACAGCAAGTGTGCCCCCACTCTGGCCCGTGCCGTGGGGTTTGGGACACCCTTCCCTGCTCACCTTGCTCCAGCTGCCCACCCGCCAGGAGGAGCAGGGCCTCAGGGAGCACCTCCGGGCAGGGACGGGTCTGTTGGCCGAGGCACAGCCGCTGTCGCTGCCGCTGCTGCAGCGCACGGTCCTCCAGATCGCGCCCACGCCGCACGTGGCCGAGCACTGCAACACAGGGACAGCTGCTCCTCTCCCATCCCCACCCCTGACCCCCTGGCTGGGGCTGGCCAGGGATGGAGCAGGGCAGCCCCATGGAAAGGTCCCTGGGGACTCAGCTCACCACCTCCTCTGTGGGCACTGGGAGGGGTGCGGGTTAAACTGGGCTGTGACAGGCAGGGCTGTGGGATGACGTGGACAGAGGAGCTTTCCTGAAGGCTGCTCCTCTCTGAGCAGTCCCACACCAGGCAGCCCTCAGGGAAAACCCCCCTCCATGCCCCATCCCACTTTTAATGGGACTCAACACGTACCTCACTCCAGTTCCCAACTTCCCAGCTGGGAGTGGCAGTGGCTGCCTCGGTGGTTGGTGGTGGAACCAAAGCCTCCTCCTCCTCCTCCATCCTCTTCTCCCAGAGTAGTGGGGGGGCAGGGGAGGGCTGGGACCACTTGTGCCCCCCATCACTGAAGGCAAATGTCCCTGGGGGTGCCCAGGGCTCCCCTGGCACGGTGATGCTGAGTGGGGTCTCGTGGGAGGTCTGTTCAGCATGGGGCAATGCTGGCTCTGGGTGATGGGACACCCCCAGGGTCCACCATTCTGGGGGGGGCTCAGAGGGGGATGCTCCTGCTGGGAATGCAGGTGGGCTGTGAGCCAGGCCCGTGGGCATGGCTGGTGCCAGGGCATCCTGCTGGGTGAGGCCACTGGAGGTGAGCTGGGTGGCCAGCCTGGGCATGGCAGGGGACAAGGACACTGCTGTGGGAAGGGCTGTAGTGGCCATGGAGGGGGTTGAGCTCAGGGATGTGGGGCTGTGGAGCTCTGGCTGGTGCCCTGCCTGTCCCGTGGGGCCCCTGCCAGCACCCCTGGGAGAGGGACCCACAGTGGGACTGATGCTGCCAGCACTCTCTCCCACCTCCCACCGTGGTCCCTGCAGGGTGGGGAAGGACAGATCTGCCCTCTCAGTCCCCTGGGGATGCTCATTGTCTGCCAGCACTGCCTGTGTGCCAACCACCCCCTCTGGCACTTCTGCCCACCCGCCCTGCTCCCTGAGGTCACTGCTGGTGTCACCAGTGAGGACAAGGCCCATTTCCCTGGAGTCCTCGTGGCCTGTCCCTGCAGACCTGGCAAAGTCCTGGCCCTCCCTGCCAGTGTGCCCTGGCACTCCAGGAGTGCCAGATGCACCCACAGCAGCACTGCCCCAGGCAGTGGGCATTGGAGACGGGGGATCAGCCGGGTGGGGATCCCAGGGAGGGAGGCCATGGGCTGAAGGATCCTGCCCAGGGTGTGTCCTTGTCAGCACAGCTCCCTGGGGCTCATCCAGGGCCCGGTGGTCATGGCTGTTGGCAGAGTTGTGACTTGTGGTGCTCTGGGTGGGTGGGAAGTTCTCCGAGAGGGGTACAAGCATTGTCTCCTCCTCCTCCTCACCCATGAACCCAGGGATGGTGTATTTGGGAGTGGCTGGTCCTGCAGCCCTGGGGATCACACTCAGGAGGTCATTCCCGGCTAAATCCCCCAGCTCCATCTCTGCCTCATCCTCAGGAGCAGAAACTTTGGTGTCCAGATGGTCCTCGCTCTCTCCTCCCAGCTCGGTGGTGAACAGGACATCAGTGGGCACCTCCCGGGGCCCCTCCCCGTCATTGCTGCTCAGCTCTGGCCTTGGCTCCTCACCTTTGGTCTCCTTCTCCATGAAGGGATAGTAAGACAGATCCTCATGGAAGTTGATAAAATTATAATCATAGTAAAAATCATCAACAAAGACGTTTCCCTTCCTGGCTGGGAAATCTTCCTCAGGGATGACATTGACATCGTTGGACTCGGGAATGTTTGGGATCAAGGGGTTGAATTTAGGGATGTGGTTGCTGGGGATGTAATGGATCTCATTGAATATCTCCCTGCTGGAGGCGCCGCTGCCAGAGCCGTCAGGGTGGGCGCTGTGTGGGCAGGGCGGGGACCAGCAGGGCCCCTCCGAGGGCGGTCGCTCCGCGGGGGCACACGCGGCCCCTCCATCGCTGCAGTGAACTGGGCGCCTCTGAGTCCCATTCCCACATGTTGTGGAGCACTGGGAAGGGAAGAGAGAAGGAAACACAGTCATAGAATCACAGAATCAGCTGGGTTGGAAGAGACCTCTGAAGTCATCAAGTCCAACCCTGGATCCAACCCCACTGTGATAACCAGATCATGGCACTCAGTGACACGTCCAGTCCCATCTTAAAAACCTCCAGGGGTGGAGAGTCCACTCTCTCTCTGGGCAGCCCATTCCAATGCCTGACCACTGGCTCTGTAAAGAATTTCTTTCTCATATCCAACCTAAACCTCCCCTGGCAGAGCTCAAGCAGCCTCTCCCCACAGCACTTGTGCTCCAGTCCCTTCACCAGCCTCATTGCTCTTCTCTGGCCCCGCTCCAGCCCCTCAATCTCTTTGCTGAACTGAACACAACACTCAAGGTGTGGCCTCACCAACGCTGAGTACAGGGAAGGGTCACTGCCCTGGGCCTGCTGTCCACACTATTCTTGATCCAGTTCAGGATCCCACTGGCCTTCTTGGCCACCTGGGCGATGGGAGCACGGGGCAGCAGGAGCAGCAGGGATGGGGACGGTGTTGGCAGCAGTGCCTGTGCCCCTCACCAGTGCTCCCCTCTGACACCACAGTGGGTGCTGTGTCAGGAGGCAGGAGCAGAGGGTACTGGTGGTCCCATGGGAAGCAGGGTATTGATGCCCCAATACACTTCTGGGGCTGGGTCCTGCTGGAGGCCATCCCAGAGCTGGGCGGGTGTTGTGGGGCTCTTTGCTCAGGGTGATCCTTGCCCTGCACTCCAGGCAGAAACAGTTTTCCCGGGAGATGGGCACTGGGAAGGGCACTGGATAGGATGATCTCATAGGTCTTTCCTGTGACCTATTGCGATGAATTGCATCTCTTCTTCTAGAAGAGCATTTTTTGAAGCAGAGAATAACAACGTGGGTGTTGTGCAATCAGGGAAAAGGCAAAGGTCAGGAAGGAGCTTCGTTGGGGACACCCCACCCCCAGCATAATGGGCTCTTTCAGAGGGGTCAGTACAAAAGAAACCAAGAAGCTGCAAAAACCAGCAGCATTTTCTGCTGCATTTGGGGCTTGGAGCAACCTGGACTTGTGAGAGGTGTCCTGTTCATGGTAAGCAGGTGGAACGAGATAATCTTTAATGTCCCTTCTCACCCAAACCATTCCAGGATTCTCTGACCACCACCAGGCATTTCCACCAGCTAGAATAAAACATTACCATACACCAACAGCTGCAAGAGGGCTGCAAGGAGGCTGTTTCCCTCCATGGGATGGCACTGCCAACCCAGGGAAAACAGATCAACTCCCAGAAGGCTAAAATTTTCCAGCAAAGACTTCCAGCTCCATCCAGGAGATAAACTCCAGGTACTGCAGTGCTTGCAGAGGGGAAGGAAGGGGATCATTTGCCAAGGCTGGATTATCAGGAAGGCCTCTGGGATACAGACAAGGAATGAGGGCCAATAGGAGCCTCGTGGAGGAACACACAGAGCTCACAGGAGGGTTCAGCCTTGAGCAGGAGCCACCACAGCCAGCTGGGACATGCTCCTCCCAGGAGACAGATACTCCAGCTCTGGAATTAATGGACAGCAAATCACCCTTCTGACTAACTTCTTTGCAAAGTCCATAAAGCTGGATGTGCATTGCTTTAGGGTCATTCCAAAGGCACTAAGTCCTGCTGTTTAAGCCATTGGTTGGGCTACTCAAACCCCAGAGAACCCCTTTGGCATCAGGTGCTTGGGTGCTGGACAGGCTCATCCGCTCAACCAGCCCAAAGCCCTGTTAGGAATTGCTGACAAAAGGACCACGTTTCTGGGAAGCTTCCAAGCCCCTCCAATTCCCCTGATCATGGTGGTAGTGGAAAGAGAAAAGAAAGAGAGCTCTTGTTTTAAATTAAAGGACAGAAGAATTACAGAACCTCAAAATCCCAAGCACTTTTCTCCTGAGCTCAGATCTGTCCATGCCAACACCATAGATGATGACTGTGAGGGCTGGGGCTGGCCCTGCCCAGCACTGACCCACCACCAAGCCATGATTTTCTTGTTAAACCATCACATTCATCTTTCTCAGCCCTTAATTGTGGCTTTTGTGGGCCCCTAGAAAAATACTTGCAACTCTCTCTCTCTGAGCCTTCAAATTCTCTGTTCTCATTTGATCCGGGTTGTTCCTTAGCAACAAGCTCCATTCCCAGGCTCTCTCCTTTCTCTCCTGATATTTGACTTCATGCTGAACACTTTTTGGAATGGCTGCTTAAATTAGGAGTTATCATTTTCTGGTTGAAACCCTAAACCTGTGGTTAAGCTGATCCACAGAAATACAAAAATAAGTCAAGGCTATAAAGAGTATCATCATAACTCACTTCATGGAATGGTTTGGGTTGGAAAGGACCTTAAAGATCATCCAGTTCCATCCTCTGCCATGGGCAGGGACATCTCCCACTAGACCAGTGCTCCAAGCCCCATCCAGCTGGAAAACTCTTCTTCCTGCCCTTCCTGCACAGGCTGTCACCCTGAGGGAGCAGCAGGGCTCAGAGATGGGGCAGAGTCACACAGCCCAATGCTCCTTCTCCACTGAGACCTCTCCATGCAATGGAATTCCTGTCCATGGGAGCTGGTGATCCCACACAGACACATCCATGGATTTTCCCTGTGAGCAGGAGCACACCCATTGCTCTTGGGCAGGCCGAGGGTGTCTGAAGCACCTTGTCCCCAGCTCCCACCAGCTCTGCAAAACACTGGGACCTCCCCAATGCTCCTCCTCACCTCAGACCAGTTCCCCACGACCCACTGGGAGGGACAGGGGACCTCCTGGTGACAGGGCGCAGTGGCATCTGGTTTGGGGAGGTGCTGGCAGGCTGCAGGCTGCAGGGCCCTCTGCTCGTCCAGCCCCACGCTCTGGATGCACAGCACCGTCCTCTTCATCAGCCCCGACCCGCCACACGAGGCCGAGCACTTCTGCCACTCCCCGACCCACCACCTGGGGAAGGGAGGGGACAGGGGAGGGGGAAAGGGAAAGGGGAGGGGGAAAGGGAAAAGGGGAAAGGGGAAAGGGGAAAGGGGAAAGGGGAAAGGGGAAAGGGGAAAGGGAAAAGGGGAAAGGGAAAAGGGGAAAGGGAAAAGGGGAAAGGGAAAAGGGGAAAGGGAAAAGGGGAAAGGGAAAAGGGGAAAGGGAAAAGGGGAAAGGGAAAAGGGGAAAGGGAAAAGGGGAAAGGGAAAAGGGGAAAGGGAAAAGGGGAAAGGGAAAAGGGGAAAGGGAAAAGGGGAAAGGGGAAAGGGGAAAGGGGAAAGGGGAAAGGGGAAAGAGGAAAGGGAAAAGGGAAAAGGAAGGGGGAAGTGGAACAGGAAGGGGAAGGAAAAGGAGAGAGGTCTCAGCCAGAAGAAATGACCACGTGCCGCGTTCCATCCTCTGGCCTGTCCCATGGGGCTGTGAAGGAATGAGGATCCCAACTGCAGCCTTTGTGTCAGCCCAAGGTCAGGGAGCCTGGATAGAGGGTCAGGGATGGGTCAGTCCCCAAGTTGTGCCAGGGATGGTTCTGTGCACAGAGGCAGAGAGGAGCATCCTGCCAGGGTGCAACCACCCATGCAGCTCGTAGCCTGTGGGCAGCCCTGTCTGGCAAACAAGCCATCAGGCAATCACAGGGATGCTCTCATGGACCAACACAGAGTCTGGGATCCATCCCTGTGGATGAGGGAGAGGAGACAGGTGAAGAGCTGAACACATCCTGGGGCAATCCTGCACACATCCTGGGGCAATCCTGCACACATCCTGGGGCAATCCTGCACACATCCTGGGGCAATCCTGCACACATCCTGGGGCAATCTGGCATGGCAGTGACTGAGGTCCCCCCCACTCTGGTCCCCCCTCAGGGCTGTTGGACACTAAGGCTGAGCTGAGGAGGCGTGGGAAGGGAAGGGAAGGGAAGGGAAAGGAAGGGAAGGGAGGGGAAGGTTCGCACCTGGCCGGGCAGGGCTCCTCGCTGCAGGGGCGCTGCTGGTCGTCGGGGCGGGTGAGGGCATCACAGAACCGCTCCTCCACAATGCCAGCCAGCTTCTCCACACAGTGCACCACCTGCCGCTGCACCCCTGTGGGCATAGACACGGGCACGGGCTCTGGGGAGAGGCTCGGGAAGCCAACCCACCCATGCAGGCACTGGCTTGGCTTTGGTAACCAAACCACGGACATGGGAACTGGTTTGGCTTTGGAAACCACACTAATCCAGCCAGCACCCCCCAGCAGAAGGTGACAAGAGGCCCTTGGTAAGCCCAAGCCAACAAAACAGGGGAAAGAAAATGAAAGCACCACTGGGAGCTGCAGAGCCACTTCTGCTGAGGTACCAATGCCCTCAGAGAGCCCCACGGCACCGGTGCAGGTGGGGCAGGATGGACAGCTGTGAAGGTGCTGCACTGTCCTGGCAGCGGTGCCCAGAGTCACATCCATGTGCCCATGTGCACTGGGCATTCTGGGGGGCTGTCTCCAAAGGGAGCCAATGGGCAGCACATGCCTCTTTGGGCAGCCCTGCCCCAACCACAGCTCAGGGATAAATCACTGGCTGAAGACTCGTGTCCTCAAAGCACTCAGGGGGTGATGTTTTTTAAGGGTGACCTCACCACGCTGCCTTGCTCCGGCTTTTGTCCCCATTTTTGTAACACATACTTGACCTGTGACTTGGAGAGCTGTCACTGAACCCCTGCCACCAGCTGAGACTGACAGAATCTTGCTGAGGCTGCTGAGCTGGGCTCTGACTTACAGGGCCCTGGAGCTGACCAGAGGCTCACCCTGAGCTCTCCCAAATCCACGTCTCAGCTCACTCCATCATCAAGCCCAGGGTGAGAGGTTCAGCCTTCCTCCAGCTGCTCACCCTACCCTGACTCCTGCCAGATTCATTTCTGTATTTCCCTTCTGTTCTGGAAGCCCAGCACTCAAACTGTGCAGAGGAAAGCCAGTTTTAAACAAAAGCCATCTCCTGGCACTCTGTGCCACCTAGAAAGCATAAGTGTCCTTGAATTCCCCTTTTTCCCAGTGGCAGCCACTCTCGGGGAAGTGCCTGCTGGTCCCAGCCTCCCCCTGGCAGTGTGCCAGGAATGCCCCTCTCCAGCAGCTGCCCTAAAAGCTGCCCCAGGCCCCTGGAGGTGCAGCAGGGCAGGGTGGGGGAACACAAGTGTCCGACACATGGAGCCACCCCAGGCACCTTCCCGTGTGCTCCCTGGGGAACCCTGGACATGCTCCCCCCGGAGAGGCCCAGTCAGGCAGGAGAGCAGCCCTTCCACACTCCCTGGTTTCCCTAAAGCTCTTTTGTCTCCATCCCGACGCCGAGGAGCACCGGGCGGTAACAGGACACCGAGCCGGGAGCAAAGCGCTGTCACAGCGCCGGGTCCGTGCGCGCCGCGGGGGCACCGCAGCCCTGACCTCGGCAGATGGCCCCTTTCTTTCCCCCTAAGTCCTCCTGAAACCCAAGACCCAGGAATTTCTAAGGCATCCCTGGGGATGCTCCACCTGCTCCGCTCCCTCCCCGGCGTGTCCCGGCTCTGGGCTCACCAGTGCCACACGTGGCCGTGCAGGTGGTCCAAGAGCCGAAGCGCCACAGGAACTCGGGCTGCTCCACCTCGTTGTCGCTGTCGGCCGGGCGCTGGATCGTGTACTGGTACCGCACCCCGGGGTTGGTCTCCTGGAACAGCAGCTGGGGGGACAAGAGGTGGTTGGGGGGCCTGGGCAGGGCAGTGGGAGTGGAGGCATCACACCCTGGGGGCTTCTCAAGGGAGAATGACCTGCCCAGCACGTCCAGAAGGGTGAGATTCTCTGCCCAGCTCTGGACCAGGGCTGCATTGCCTGGCACAGGGTGCCCAGAGAAGCTGTGGTTGCCCCATCCCTGGAAGTGTCCAAGGCCAGGTTGGACAGGGCCTGGAGCAACCTGGTCTAAGGGAAGATGTCCCTGCCTGGAGGAATTTCCTAAACTGCTGGAAACAGGCTCCCGTTGCTTCTGCAGCTGACACAAGCCCTGCCCAAAGTGCCTCCTGCACCGGCGCTCATGAGGGCTGGGAGTTTATCCCTGTTTTTCTTAGCCTAAGCACTCCCATTATTGCCAAAGCTTTGTTGTTCTTGGAGCTTTGGCAGGAGCCAGGGCATCTTTCCAAAACCTCTGCATGAATATTGAAACATTCTTGTCCAAAGGTTTTAATTAGACTACGAATCCCAGCAAGTGATTTGTGGGTGCTGAGCACGCCAGCGTTCCCATTAACAGCAGCCCTCGGAGGCAGCAGGCCCGGGATCCCCCTGCTGAAGGAAAGGCAGGAGGATATTTTGGCTGCTCAGGGTGGCTGAGCTCTGGGAGAGCCTCTGCAGAGGGGCTGGTGCTCCAGAGAGTACGTAGGGCTGAACCACAACCGCCGGGGCAGGGCAGGGTCCTGGGGGGTCCTGTGGCTCCATCCCTGCCCCTGCCCCACACTCAGCACCATGAGGGGTTTCAGCCTGGAGTCGGCTGTGCCATCATCTGTGGGATGATTCCCACTGGCCTCTCCAGAGGAAAGCTTGGCCTCATGGTAACAAGGATACTGATTCCCAACAGCCTTGCATGAACTGGCACATCCCTCACTCCTGACTCTGATTCCCAACAGCCTTGCATGAACTGGCACATCCCTCACTCCTAAGTGTCCAGCCCAGCCAGAAGCACTGAGGGCTTTACCCCTGCTCTTGATAAGATATGGGAAGGGCCTCAGGAAACCACTCTCTCTCCTCACGCTCCCTCCCTGTGTAAATATTTTGAGGAATGCTGCAAAGGGGATGAGGCTCAGCTGGCAGTGGTGTGGGCTGGAAATGCTCCCTGGGCCGGCAGTGTGTGCTTGGCTGCTCCAGTGTTGGCTCCCAGAGAGACACACTCAGCCAGGAGAGGCAGGGCCCTATCCCTTGGATGCAGGGAAGTGCTGTGACAGACCATGGAGGCTCAGCCCCGCACAGGAAGGCAGGAGATCCGGTGGCTCTGTCCCCCCATCCTCCCTGCCATGTGCCCCATCGTACCTGGATCCACACGGGCTCCACGGTGGGCCCTGGAGAGGTGAGGTTCTCCCAGTTCCCTGTCCTCTTGTAGGTGAAGGTGGTTCCTGCCACCCTGTAGTCCCCGTTCCACTGGATGGTCCAGCCACCATTCAGGAAATACTTCTCCGGGTCCTCGCTCCGCAGCGCCAGGAAATTCCCGGCTTCGGCGACTTCTTCAATCCGGATCTCCCGGGCTCCCACAGGGATAATCCCAATATCCACATAGCCTGGCAATGGAACCCAACATTGGACTTGGGGAGGCAAAGATGTGGCAGACATGATTTGGCTCTTGGGTGGCTGAGTGTCCCCTGGGTGGTTGTTATGTCCCCTGGGTGGTTGCTAAGTCCCCTGGGTGGTTGCTAAGTCCCCTGGGTGGTTGTTATGTCCCCTGGGTGGTTGCTAAGTCCCCTGGGCGGTTGTTAAGTCCCCTGGGTGGTTGTTATGTCCCCTGGGTGGTTGCTAAGTCCCCTGGGTGGTTGCTAAGTCCCCTGGGTGGTTGTTATGTCCCCTGGGTGGTTGCTAAGTCCCCTGGGTGGTTGTTAAGTCCCCTGGATGGTTGTTATGTCCCCTGGATGGTTGTTATGTCCCCTGGGTGGGTGCTGCTGTTCTGTGAGTGAGTAAAAGTGTCCCCTTCGTGGGTGCTACTGTCCCCTGGGTGGTTGTTATGACCCCTGGGTGGTTGTTATGTCCCCTGGCTGGTTGTTATGTCCCCTGGGTGGGTGCTGCTGTTCTGTGAGTGAGTAAAAGTGTCCCCTTCGTGGGTGCTACTGTCCCCTGGGTGGGTGCCAGTGTCCACTGAGTGCCAGCATCATGCTGATCCTTACAGCTCTGTAAGGCACCCCTGGGCACCAAAGCCCACCTTGCACTGAACCCAGCTGCATCCTCTGCTGTCTGAACTCAAAAACATTGACAAGTTGGGGTTAAAATATGCCCAGGGAGTGAGCAGCCCCAGCAGCAGCCCCAGCAGCAGCACAGCAAGCCCAGACCTGCATGGCCCAGGCAGCTGGTTCTCTGGGGACAGCACTGTGCCCTTACCCAGCCCCTCGCTGTCCTCGAAGGTCTTGTGGACAGTGTGGCAGGTGGAGCCGTCCCCGTGGCACACCCCACACCGATCCTCCACCGCGTGTGAGTCGATCTCGTAGTCACAGCCCACGTTCTGCAAGGGACCCCTGTCAGCCCCAGGGTAAGGAGCACCTGGCCCTGTGCAAGCCCCAGGGGACACACAGCCCTGAGCTTTGACACCTCCCCTGTGGGACTCTGCCTTGCAGCCCACAGTGCCATGGCAGCTCAGATCACCTCTCATTCCCTAATTTAACACAAATGCAATGGCTTATTCCATCCCAAACCTTAGGACCGTTTCCCTAGGAAAAGGTAAGACACGAATGAAGGGATCAGCTCACTGGCACTGAGGGGAACTGTAACACCCAGGGCACAGCTTGGCAAAGCCTCCCCAGCCACACCAGCATATCCCAGTTCATTCTGCACCATCTCCAGTGGATTCATAGAATCATAGAATGGTTTGGATTGCAAGAGGCGTTAAAGACAATCCAGTTCCAACCCTCTGCCATGGGTAGGGACACCTTCCACTAGACCAGGTTGCTCCAAGCCCCATCCAGCTTGGCTGAGGTTGTGCTCTATGTCCTTGAGGCCAGCACAGAGCCTGGAACACGTGCGTACCACACACCCCACAGAAAATCAGGAATGCTTTCTGAGTGGGGAATGACAAAAGCAGTGAGCTCAGCACGCGAGGGATGGGAGACTGATCCCCTAAGGGAGGCTGATCTCCTAAGGGATGGGTACTGCATTTTCCCAGGCAGGGGTCTCTGGGCTGGCTGCCAGAGGAGCAGCCCAGGCCCACCTTGCAGATGCCATTGATGCACATGTCCCGGCTGGCGTCCTGCTCGTAGCACGGCGTCCCGTCCACCACCGCATCCCGCAGCTTCTCCGCAAAGTACTCGTGCTCCGGGCGGCAGTGCAGCTCACAGGGGTTAACTGGGGAGCCCAGCAGGCACACACTGAGCCCCGTGTGTGTGAGCTGCCTCCCAGAGCACACACTGAGCCCCGTGTGTGTGAGCTGCCTCCCAGAGCACACACTGAGCCCCGTGTGTGTGAGCTGCCTCCCAGAGCACACACTGAGCCCCGTGTGTGTGAGCTGCCTCCCAGAGCACACACTGAGCCTCGTGTGTGTGAGCTGCCTCCCAGAGCACACACTGAGCCCCGTGTGTGTGAGCTGCCTCCCAGAGCACACCCTGAGCCCCGTGTGTGTGAGCTGCCTCCCAGAGCACACCCTGAGCCCCGTGTGTGTGAGCTGCCTCCCAGAGCACACACTGAACCCCGTGTGTGTGAGCTGCCTCCCGGAGCACACACTGCCCCTGCAAGCCCAGCCACGAGCTCAAACCCTGCAGGGCGAGTCTCAGGCAAACAGCACACTCAGGCCGTTCGTGGGACCCTGTCTGAGCTTTGCTGTTTGAGGTCCCTGCCCTCCACCTGTGGGGGTGACAGTGTGTATGTGGATCCCCTGATGTCTGAGGTCATTGATGAGTACACCCTTAAGGAGCAGAAAGTAACTTGTAGAATATGGGATACCTTGTAACCAGTAGGATGTTTCCATGTTTGCTTAGTAAATTAACAAACCAATAGTGTCATGACATGTTGGATACAGGAGCACATAACAAATGAATTTGTAACTAAAAATAAACTCTAAGCATTCTGACCAAGCCTTCTGATGCTGCTGTGCCTGATCTCTTCTGACCATCATTAGCACCCCCCTTACCCCTACTAAGAGTGGCCCCAATATCCACTCACTGTTGTTGGGCACTGGAGTCCACTTGTAGAGCTTCCCTTTGTAGAGCATGGGGTTGAACTGGCTGCACTGGACCTGGCGGAAGGAGGGCCTGTCGGGCGGGCACGGCCGGACGTTGCAGACGCGGAACCGCTTGCGCTCCCCCAGGCAGTACCGGCCCCCGTACTTTGGCCTGGCCAGGGGAAAGGAACATCAGGGAGACACAGAACTTTGGGATGGAAGGGATCTTACAGTCACAGAATCATGGCATGGTTTAGGTGGAAGGGACCTTAAAGCCCACCTCGTTGCACACCCCTGCCATGGGCAGGAGGGACACCTTCCCTAGAGCAGGTTGCTCCATCCAGCCTGGTGCCCACCCTGCAGCTGCTCTGGAGGAGCTGCTCTCCATCCCACCCAGGGTACCTCTCCAGCTCCACTCCTCTCCTGCCCAAGGGAACAGCAAAGCTGTCAATGGTCTTTTAAACTAAAAGGGACATGCAAAGCCACAAGAATTTTCTCTCAGATGCCAACAGACCCTCAACACTGCCACCCTT
This sequence comes from Pithys albifrons albifrons, assembly GCF_047495875.1. Taxonomy (NCBI): domain Eukaryota; kingdom Metazoa; phylum Chordata; class Aves; order Passeriformes; family Thamnophilidae; genus Pithys; species Pithys albifrons. Next base: position 21,399,692 of record NC_092470.1, on the reverse strand, counting down.
TATTGCCATGCTGCCTTTTCCTCTGGCCACACCACTCTCCATGGCCCACATCCACATAACCTCATGAAAATTCCTTCTCCAGGACACACTTTGCTGAAGAGAATGAAGTTAATGATTATTTTAGGGCTGTGTTTACATGCCCTCCCCCGAGGGAATGCCTGTGGGAGGAGGGGTGCCCAGCACACATTTACTTCATCCCAAAGGCAAAGCTGAAGATTTACCTCCGGTAGCCAAAGCAAACAACTGCTGGGGAAATTCCACTGCTTTCCCAGTGTTTGCTCTCCTGCCTGTCCACAGCTGTGTTTGGAACACTCCATAAACCACCACAGCACTTCTGCCATGGAGCTCATGTCAAACCAGACCTGGCTCTTGACCCAGGACCCTGACAACACAGCACTTCCCTCAACAGCCCAGCAGCAGTGCCAAACATGCCCGAGGGACAGGGTGGGCAGAACACATGTCTGGGTATCAGAAACCTGCTCCCGGGGCTGCCAGAGCTCCTTGTGCCATGGAAAAGCAATTCCCCTGGCACATCACTCACAAAGTCCTTTTCCTCCCTATCCCAGGGCACTCCAACACCAGGGCAAACCAGGGGATTTGGCTGAATCCAGTGCAACAGTGGTTTAGTGACCAAGGGAACATCTGAGGAGCAGATGAATCAGCCCAAAAATCATGGGATGGAGAAGGCAGCTCCTCTGGCAGCGCCTGGGTGCTTCCCAGCAGAATCCAGCCCTGGCTTATGGAATGCAATGGGCTGATAAACTGCAGCAGGATTTTCCAAAACAGCTCTGAATCAGGCTCCAAGAATGCCTGGTTTGCTGTCCTGTCACTAAAGGCCACTGGATGTGTTTTACAGCTCTGAGCATGGAGTCTTTGCCTTTGTTTGCAACCACTCCCTGCAGGCACGGAGCAAGGATGACACAGGGAAGGAGCCAGGGCAAATCCAGCCCCTATGGAGGCTCCCGTGGATCATCCCAAGACATAAATGCCCTCAGTGCTCGACAGCTCTTCATTCAGACCAATAACTGCACGATGGCACAGCTCAGCCATGCGACACAGCCAGGGTAGAATTGCTCTGGACAGATGGACTGTACAGGGAATAAGGAAGAGTTGGCTTCCTCTGTTCTGGAGCCAGGCTGGGAGAGCTGAGGGTTCAGCCTGGAGAAGAGAAGGCTCCAGGGAGACCTCAGAGCATCTTCCAGTGCCTGAAGGAGCTTCAAGAGAGCTGGAGAGGGACTTTGGACAAGGGATAGAGAGACAGGACAAGGAGGAATGGCTTCCCACTGCCAGAGGGCAGGGTTAGATGGCAGATTGGGAAGGAATCCTTCTCGGTGAGGGTGGGCAGGCCCTGGCACAGGTGCCCAGAGAAACTGTGGCTGCCCCATCCCTGGGAGTGTCCAAGGCCAGGCTGGAGCAGCCTGGGCTGGTGGAAGGTGTCCCTGAAGGTTCCTTCCAACCAAACCAGTCTGGGATCCTGTGAGTGAGCCCTGAGGAGGGCTCAGGCAGCCTGGGGCAGAGCCACTCACGTGGGGGTGTTGCAGTGCCTCTCAGCACTCTGCACTCCGGCGCCGCAGCTCCGGGAACAGGCGGCCCACGAGCTCCAGGAGCTCCAGCCACCGGCGATGGGCTCGGGACGGTGACCCACAGGAACACACTCCCCATTGAAGCACCACTGCAGAGGCACAGAAGAAAGAGCAAGGTGAGGGGTGCAATAACTGCTGCTGAGTTAGAGACTGGCACCCAGCACACAGATTGTGCCATGGAAATCCATGCTTCGCTCTGGCAGAGCCTGGAGTACCTCCAGCAAAGGGAAATACAGAGATTCTGGGCTATTTGAGGACTTGTCTGAGGCAACAAACCCAAACCTCCACTGAGACCCCTCATTAAGGGGATTCTAAGACCAATCTTAGCCCAGAGGGAAGAGCCAGAGAGGCTCAGAGGTGCCTTCTCAGAAGTGGGGAAGATCCCAGGGATGAACATCCACCACCACAGCAGACAGAGAGCAGAACAAGCCTTGTGCTCTCCTGCCATGGTCATCAACTGTGTATTTCAGCTTCCTAAGGATTTTGAAGCTTCCCTGAAGGCAGCCCCTCCTGGGAGCAGCAGGTGTTTGGGCAGAGCATGGGCAGCAGGATGAGCCCACCCCCGTGCTGGAGCCTGTGAAGCCCCTCTGTGTGCAGGACTGGGGGTCCCTGAGGCCAGGGAGGGGTCTGTCCCATTACCTTGTTGTCCCCACACGCCGTGCCATCGACAGCAGCATCCAGCTTGGAATGACACGTGTTCCCCACCGTGCACCACAGCGTGTTGCAGACACTCTGCAGGAAAGGAGGTTGTGCAGGGCATGGTTACTGCCCGGCCAGCCCTCGGGCACAGATCTGACCCACAGAGCAGAGTGTGGCCCCAGCAGTGTCCCCGCCCCGGAGAGCAGCCCGAGGGCAGTCCCAGCTTACGTCCATGTCGTCGCAGAAGGTGGAGTAGGGGCCGTACTGCAGCCGGCACTGGTGGCCCACGTCGTAGAGCACCCCCGGGGGCACCAGGGGGAAATCCAGCACCTCCCGGGCGGGGGGGTCGTCCAGGCACAGCCCCCAGCCCCGGCTGAAAGAGAGGGTACAGCAGTGTCACCAGGGCCCCCGGGCACAGCTCCCGCAGCTCATTAATGTCCCACGTGATGAGGAGCAATTAGCAATTCTCACTGACAGGATCCCTGCTCTGCAATCAGCCCTGGAACTGCTCCATTGCCAATTGGCACATGTGGGTACCTGATTTTGGGGTGGGAGCCCCCCGGAGTGATCACCCCATGTCCCTCAAGCATGGCAGGATATTGGGAAGGGGAAGGGGCAAAGGCAGCAGGGGCTTCTCTGGGTAGCTCCCCAGGCTGGTGCCTTGCCCTCCTTTCCCCCTGTTAGATACCCCTGGCAGAAAGCCAGAAACATAACTTTCCCTGGGAATAACCCCCTGGATCTCTGCTTTGTGAAGAGAACATCAGCTCAGCCCTCAGCCAGGACCCCACTTCCACCATTCAGGCATTCACTGCAGAAACATTTCACTGCTGAAAACCACCTGCTGTCCCCATGCTGATACATCATGGTGACCCCAGAAATGTCCCTGAGGCCCCCATAACCTTCAGAAACATCCCAGTGGACCCCACAAGCTCCAGAAATGTCCCTGCAGATCTCCAGCCCTGTGTCAACACACTGCCAAGAGGAAAAAAGGAGATCAGCAGCAGCCAAATGTGCTCACACTCAGATTTGCTGCTGCAAAAAGTGCTCCCAGTGGTCTGGAGAGGCTCCTCTGGAGCAGAGGTGGAAGGGGGGCAGCCCAGGCAGGAGGTGGGGATGGCCAGGCTGCAGGGCTGCCTCCCCTGCCTTCACTACGATACTTCCCAAACACACATGGAACTGTCACCAGCTCAGCCTTCAGTGTTGATTTAAACAAACTTGTTTCCAGCAAGGCAAAGCCTCTGGCAAGGCTGTCAGGGCAGATTAGATTACTCGGGTTTGTTGTGATTGGGAACGGGTCTGAATTAACTTGAAACAAGATTCCTTTTTAACCCAAAGCAGCAACACAGAAACAAGGGCTGGAAGCACAGGGGGCTCCTGCTCTGGGTGCAGCAGAACCACGGGGTGATCCCAGCAGAACATGCACCTCCCTTTCCCATCCCACCCAGGGAGTTCCACTCTGGACACCTGAAACAGCTCACATGGCTGGAGACAGCCCCTTAAAATCCCATGTACATCCTTAGTGCAATAGACTTGTATTTCCCTATTGGAAAATTCAGGAAACAGGTTGCTTTCAGCAGCCCAAAGGCTGGAAAATCTCATTTCCAGATGCCCAACAGCAGGAGCATCCTGTCTCTCCCATCCCAGTGGGAAGGGAAGGATCACTGTGAGCCATGCAGGGCTGAGCCAGGATGGATTAAGCCTGGATTAGGCAGCTGGACACAGTGTCAGGATGCAGACAGTTCCAGGCACACAGAGGGGTCAGTGCATGACACCCCACAGGTATTTACATAGAATCCCAGAATCCCAGAATGATTTGGGTGGGAAGGGGCCTTAAAGACCATCTCATTCCACCCTCTGCCATTGGCAGGGACACCTCCCACCAGCCCAGGGTGCTCCAAGCCCTGGCCTTGGACACTCCCAGGGATGGGGCAGCCACAGCTTCTCTGAGAAATCTGTGTCAGGGCCTGCTCACCCTCATAGGAAGAATTTCTACCCAATATCCCATCTGTCCCTGCCCTCTGGCAGTGGGAAGCCATTCTTTCTTGTCCTGTCTTCTTTACCCTTTTCCTAGTTTCTTTATCTGCTGGTGGAAAACACTTGGAGTATTTTCCTTCAAAATGGAAGGAATGGTGCCTTTACTGGGAAAAGTCCAGGCTTAAGCACTTCATGCTGGATGAGCCACATGTGTGACACTGGTGCTGCTCTGGAGCAGTTCACCCATTGCCTGTTGGGGCTCCAGCACATGGGGTCCCCCATGACCCTTCCAAACTACCCCAACCCTCTTATCCCCCTGACCTGCTCAGGGCACTCCCTGCCTTGCCCCAGCCTAGGGAGAGGTCCCTGTCCCAACATGGGAGTGACTGAGATCTGCCATCAGCTTTCCAGTGCTCTGTTCAGACCCTATTTCTTCATTAAATAATTTATGACTTTTCTACTGGTCTCTTCAACGGCCAAAACACATCTCCAAGCCAGGAAAACTTGGCCTGAGTTTCCCTCTGGCTTTGCAGGGCTCTGCAGTGAATCCCACTCTGCAGGGAAACACGCAGGGGGCTGAGCTGCCTCTGCCTGTTCCAGCCCCTTCCTAAGGGGCTGCATGATGGAGTGGATGGAACAATGATTAAATCTCCATCTGTGAGCAGGCTGGGAGGATCTGCAGATACATTTGAGAGCAGGATTAAAATTCCAAAAGCTCTCAGAGAACTGGAGGAAGGGTCTAAAAAGAGTCAGGACAGAACTGAATAAAAAGAAAGGCAAAGATTGGAGTTTGGGAAGAATCATCTGCACCAGCAGGAGCTGCTGGATGTGGCAGGAGAAAGACCCAGACCCTGGGAAGAGGAGGAGGATGGAAGAAGAGGTCCAGCACTGTGGAGAGAAGCTAAAAAACTGGTGGTTTGATGTAGAGCAAAGACTGAAGGGAGAAGGGACAGGGTGCAGCCGTGCCAGGGCTGCTGCCAAAATGAGGGGAGGCTGCTCCATTCCATCCCGGGCTCAGGACATACCAGATCCCACCTAACAAGGATGTGCCACCAGCTGGGCTGGGAAAGAGCCTGTGTCATGGTGAGGGGTGGGGAGCAAAGAGCCTGACAGCATCATCCAGTGGGTTAGAGGGGAAAATCCCAGAACTGCTGACTCATGGAATCACAGAATCTCCTGAGCTGGAAGGGACCCACAAGGATCATGGAGTCCAACTCCCAGCCCTGCAAAGGACACCCCAATAATAGCACCACATGCCTTGGAGTGCTGTCCAGACTCTCCTTGAACTCTGGCAGGCAGGAAAACCAAAAAGGGCTTGTCTGGGATGTGCTGGCACGACCTGGGACTGGCATGACACTGGGTCTGGAGTGATCCCTCCATGGCAGGAGCATCACCACCCCCTGGGCTGGCATCCCACATCAGCCTGAGCCAGGCATGCTCCTTCCTTGGGGACACCACTGCCACAGCAGGGAGGGCACCTCTGCCAGTGCCCCTGGGTGTCTGAGCACACCCTGACCCAGGATGGTCTCCAGTCCCAGCTGCACCAGGGCTGACCCACCGTGCCAGGGCTGTGCCACTGCCAGGAACCACTTTCAGATGCTTTAACATTGAGCAGAGCTTGTAAAATAACAATCTTCTGTAAAATAACAATAATCATCATCTAAGAGTGGTTTTTTCCCAAATGTGAGGTCTGTTCCAAGCACATCCAGCAACCCCAGGTCAGCAGGTTCCCATTTCTGGCTCCCTCCTTTCTGCCCTCCTGCCAACACCACATTATAACAACTCATGTCTGTGGGGGCCCCTCCCTGGCCAGGGGGATGTCACAGCCAGGGACAGAGCCCTGCTGGGCTTTGTGCTGCTCCAAAGGAAGAGCTGCCCCTTCTGGGGGGGGCAGAGAGACCAGAACCCGAGCAGAGGAGCATCCAGCTGCTCTGCCTCTCCCCCATCCCAGCTTGTAGCAGCCCAAGGTCATGACAAGCAGAAAATTCTTAATGCAAACGTGAAAGTTAAAAGCAGAGGGCCAAGAGCACTTCAGAGGCAGGAAGGCTCCATTCCTCTGAAAGCCATAAATCAACTGCAATTCACCCTGTGTGGGGCTGAGCCCACATGTCCCAGGATGGGGTTTGGGAGCAGGAGCTCAGCCCTGGCAGCCTCCCCACGCTTGCTCAGCTCTCCCATTGCTGCTTCTCGCTGTTTTCAAACCTTGCTGTAGCAAGGAAGGGAAATGCTCCTCCAGTGCAAGTCACTGGCTGACAAACATAAATCTCTGGGCTGTGTTCCTTGGAACTGCAGAACAACAGCCTGAAAAATCAGCCCTGGGTGCTAAAAATAAACAAAAGCAGGGAAGAATTTGGCTGGGTCTCGTTTCCTCACGTGATGCCTCCTCAGGCAGACAATCATCCACCCTGTGCAGAAACTGCTGAGAGCATCGAGGAAACCACTCTGGTTTTATTTGTGCAACCACAGCCCCTGTTCCACCTCCAAACACTCCTGAGCCCCCTTCACAGCATGGAGTGAGGCAACCCGGGGAGACCATGGAATCCCAGAATGGTTTGGGTTGGAAAAGGCCTTAAAGCCCATCCAGTTCCAATCCCTGCCACGGGCAGGGACACCTTCCACCAGGTTGCCCCAAGCCCCATCCAACCTGGCCTCGAACAGTTCCAGGGATGGGGCAGCCACAGCTTCTCTGGGTAAGAGCATTCCCCTGTGCCCTGGGTCCTCAGCCCCCCAGCACTGCCCCAGTGAGGAAGAAGAGGAGGAAGGACTTACTCGAGGAATCGTGTGATGTACTCGCGGCTGCAGCGGGACCAGGTGAGTGGGGACGTGTCATACAGGAGCTGTGGAGACATGATGAAAGGTCTTTTCCCAACTGGCTCACAGTCATTGCTGCTTCCATCATGCTGAATCCCAAAACTGTGTAAGAGCACAGGCCCACAGAGGGGAGATGAGCCACGTGCAGCCGCCGCCTCCCGGCACCGCGCGACGCCGGACACGGCACCGGCACAGCCTGGGGGTGTTTCACTGATACCAGGGACACTGCCCCAAACTTTGTCCTGTGCTTTTATTTCAGCATTCCCACTGAATACTCAGGAATGTCGAACAAGATCATTTAATTAAACTTCCTGCTGGGTGTTCCCCACACACACGTCCATTGTGAACTATGATGTTCAAGTGATCTTGTCAAAATTGAATTGAAATCTGTTGCTGATTCTACAGACAGATCCTGTTTTAAAGCTGCTCCAAAACCTTCCCAAACCAGCACAGGCTATAACACCAACACAATTTGTCCAGGTTGCTTTGGATTGTATGGTTTTCATTAAACCTGGGGCAACCAAAACCTTAATTCTGGAATGAAATCCCTGGTGGGCAAAGGAGGGTTTGCACCAGTGAGGAACCACCTTGGGAACCTTCTCCCAACCTCCCCCCGTGCCTTGTGCAGCCCCAGGGGAGCAGTGCAGAGGGAGAGGAGCAGGGTGGAGCTGAGGGTACCTGTGTCCAAGCTCGTGGGCCACGGTGAAGGCCAAGGGCAGCCCCGTGTCCTCGTTGATGTTGCAGCTCCGGTGGGGTTGGCACATCCCTGCCACGTGGGACAGCCCCAGGGTCTCACAGGGCCTGTTCATGGCAGCACAGATGTCCTTCCTTGGGCACAGGCACAGACAGACAGACACAGAGCAAAGAGGGCGTTGGAAGGCAGCGGGACAGAGCGTGGGACACGGCCCAGACACACGGACAGCGGCCAAACAGAAGTGAGAAAGGAGACATCCAACATCCGTCCTCAGTGGAAACATTTCAGACCTCTGCTTTCCCCTGTCCTCTCCCAGTATCCCCAGCTCGTTATTAAGTCTGATTAATGGGAACTGCTGGCCAGCCTGGCCACGTTTATTCCACTGTATAAATAAAACTGATGCTGGGAATAATAAAACAATTACTATGGGGAAACACAACCCAGGGGTGCCGTGGGCCAGGGCAGCTCCAGCCACCCAGGATGAACAACTCCACTGAAGTACAAGGCCAGAAGTGCCTCATTTCTGCTACAAAGCAACTTCCCAGAGAAAATAAAGCTGTTGTGGGTTGTGAATCATCCCCCAAACCACCACAACATTGCCAAAAGCCAAGGCACAGCCTGAAACCCTCAGAGTAGGCTTTGACTGCAAGGTATATAAACTTGGCCAGAGGCATGGATTCCTGTTAGCTCCATGGGAGGTCAGGGGCTTCCCAGGGGCTCCTCTGCCAAGCCCAGCCTCCAAGGGAAAAGGGAGAGTTAATCCCTGTGTACAACTCCTGGGACAATCCAGCCGTTCTGGGGCTTGGCAATAGGGCCATGGAGAAAACCTGGGTTGGAAGCCTCAACTGGGAGCTGTGTCCAGGTTTAAACCTGAGATTTGGGACCAGTTCATAGAATCACAGAGTTTTGGAGTGGTTTGGGTTGAAAGGGACTTCAAAGCTCATCTCTTTCCAGTCTCCTGCCATGGGCAGGGACACCTTCCAGCAGAGTTCCAGCCATTAGGACCCAGATATCTCCAGAATTCACATTACATGTTATGTGCAGGTGTCCAGGCAGGGCTCAGGTGTGGAGAGTGAGATTTCACCAGTTCCCACCAAGATATTCCTGTCTGCCCCTCTACCTGCAGCTGGGGAAGGTTCTACCTGAGGGAGCAGCACCTACAGCACCAACTCAGCACGAGGACACGATACCTGGTGAGCAGGACAGCAACATCATGGTGCAGGGGATGGGAATCTCCTTTCACATTGATGCTCTTCTGCCACTTGCAAAAGCTTTTCAAGGTGTTGTCTGCATGATGGGAGATCTTCAGGTCCTCCTGAAAAAGGAGAATTCTGCTGTCATATCACTGCTGGAGCTGTCTGGGGTTTGGGGCGGAGAGGGGAGAGGTCTGATCTCAGACACATCAGAGTGGAATCAGCAGTGACTGCCATCCAGATGGAATTGCTCCATGTTTATAGGTTGTAGGCTGGGTGGGAAGACAGTCCCTTTCCTGCTTTCTTTTCATCTGTGATTCAACCAAAACATTAAATCATCCAGTAAAGAGGGCTAAGAAACACTGCAGGGAAATATCCCATCTGGGTCGAGGGCGAAGGACACACTGAGAGCCTGTCTGAGTGGCCCCAAAGCCACCACTCAGCTGGGACACGACCACCCAGTGCCCCACAGCCCTCTGCTCCCACACCCATGCTGAGTTATCAGAAACCATCCAAAAATCAGACTCAGCAGCTCCTCTGACCACACTGTTCCTGACTCCACCTCCAAGGACGCAAACACGGGCGCCTGGATTCCTCTTAAGCTTCTCCAGGACATGAAGACAGCCCAGGGGGGAGCCTGGGTTTCCAGGCAGCTCCCAGTGCATCCCAGCCTGGCTGCCAGGGTGGGGTGAGTCGCCCTGGTTTGCTCTCACCTCCTCGTGCTCCAGCAGGATGAGCCGCACTATGGCGATGTGGATGGGGTTCCCGATGCTGGCGTGGTGGAACAGCCCTGCCACCTGTGACACGGGAATGCCAAGGAAACAAAGCTCAGAACAAAGCCCAGCCCTGTGACACGGCTGCTGGCACATCCCCCTGCAGGAACAGGAGCTCCAGGGGAAGGTACTGGAAGCTGCTGACAACATCTTGGGGAATTCCCCAAATCAAGACAAGAACAGACATGGGCTGGACTGAGGCCTTCGATGATTTCCATTTACACTTGATATAATCAGTGCAGACACTGGAACTCACCCAGAAGCGCCCAGGGGAACCCCTCTGCTCTCACTAATAGAGATGTTTAACATCTCAAAGGAACTTGGAGCTCTCTGGGTGCCTTCACCACCCCCCAGAAATGCAGGGATGTTACCTGAGGTTCTCTGCCTGATCCCACCCTTTCCTGGCATCAGTCAAAGCTCTTCTGGAATGCTGTGGCAGCAGCAGAAGAAACAGACTGAACCAACTCCCCCTGACTTATGTGCTTGTTCTATGGCATCAGAAACGACTCCCAGATTCCCAGTGGAGACCACCACAATCTGGTGTTCCTTCCCAGGAAAGCTGCTCTTGTCTCTCCTGCTAACCTGACTAGTGCCAGCTCTGGCACCCACCACCTCCCTTCCTTGGAGCAAGTCTCCCTTTGGGAGACCTCCCTGGAAGGCCACATCACCCACCCCATGGAGGGAAGGAGAAGGGAGCAGCCCTTGAGCCCCACAGGAAGGTGAAATGGTGGCAGCTGAGCTGCTCCCACCTGCACAGAGGTTTTGGCCTCAGATTTGCTGACACTGACCCGTCCTCCTGCAGGGTCAGAGCACTGAGCAGGGCAGCAAAGCCAAGGGGTGAGTGGGAAGAGCCAGAGTGGTGAGAGGTTTGCTGAAGTCCCACTAAAGATGAGTCCTGGAAAGCCCTGAAGTCTTTTACCCAGAGCAGCTGTGGCTGCCCCAGCCCTGGAAGAGTCCAAGGCCAGGTTGGACAGGGCTTGGAGCACCCTGGGCTGGTGGGAGGTGTCCCTGCCCACAGGGGGTAGAATTGGATGAGCTTTAAGGTCCCTCCCACCCCAGCCATTCCCTGATCCATGACTCCATGTCTCACAGCCCCACTCCCAGGACACGGCGGCTCTGCCCTGCCAGGCCAGCACTCACCATGTTCATCACGGTCAGCACGTACTTCTCGATGTTCTCACTGCCATGGAACTCCACCATCTTGGTGTCTGCCACCACCAGCGTTTCCACCCACTTCTCCCTGCTGATGGAGCGCTGCCTAAGCCTTCTCCTCCTGTGCTGCTTCTGCTCCCACCTTTCCCTGCGCCTCTCCGACCGCTCCAGGCTTTCCTGAGACTCTGAGGGATTAAAGAGGGAAAAAGGGACTTTTTGTTTCTTGTTAAAATGTCTGCAACTTTGATAAAATATCTCTTTTTTTAATTCAAAGGAATAATCTTTGGTGTGGAGAAGACTCCACACTTAGACCCACAACTTATGTGCATTTTGCTGTGCTCTGTGTTCCAAAAGACTCTGACCTCAGTCTGCTGCACATGAGCATGATAGAAAAACAAACAAACAAAGCATTTGAAGTAATTTCTTTGACTGGAACAGGGGTTTTAATATTCCACAAGGAACACGGAGCCTCCCAGAGCAGAGTTTTAGGGTTTGCACTGACACAGGAATTTACAGGCAACCCTGCAGAGAAGCTTGAGAAACAACCTGAGAAACCCTGAGGAACCCCTGAGGAGCAACCCTGGTGGCTCAACATTTCGGATTATCATCCCAGATCTGTATTTTTCAGGGAGGGACAGTTCCCAACACAATAAACTCTGTGCCACCGAAGCTGGACTGAAGTCGTGAGCCAAATCCCACACCCACCAGAGTCCTGGGCAAGCCAAGACGTTGCAGGAGAGCACAGAGCTTTCCTCAGGCACATGGAGACTGAACTGTGCTCCTTCCCAAGGAGGAACAAGGGGAATGTGCCCTGGGCTGAGCGAGGCCGGAGGCGGAGGAGAGCTCGGCTGCTCCTCACGCACACCAACAACTGGGAATTCTCAGGCAGAGACTTTCCCTGTGCTGCTGCTCCCAGAGCAAGGTCAGGGTCAGCCCCAAGCTGGGGGAAGGCTTTACAAACCTCAGCCCACACAGTGGGAATCGCTTTCATGACCAGTTTCGGAGGCTCAGCCTCACTTCCCTAACAATGGACTTTTACATCTCATGGACTGTACGTTGGCTGTGAAAGGGCGTTTGATCCCCCAGCCTGAAAAATCCCAGTTATCTGGATAATTTGATGAATTGCTAATAGCACTGTGACAGTTTAATCGCAGCAGCTTCCTTGGAGCTTGTTCCCATTGTGTCCTTGGCTGCTGAACTTCCAGCTGGAACGTGAGGGTACTGCAGAGCAGAGGGTGCTCAGGGCTCCTGGGGGGCTCGTGTGGCATTTTCCTTTGGGATGGTCCCTCTCAAACACTTGCCCAGCTGTGCACACGGGCTGTATGTGTATTGACTGAGGAGAAACACCACCCAGCAGCCCAGCACCATCTGGTTGTTGTGGTGCTTGGCAAAGCACACCAGCAAGGCTCCAATGCAGGATGAAATGGTGACAGTCAATAAAATCCTGCACACTTTGGGATTCCTCCCCAGGGTATGCCCAGAACATCCACCCTGCCAGCCCTGACAGCAAGGGACATCCACACAAGTTACACCCAGAAAAATTAATTTTCAAGAATAGAATTCAAAGTCAAGAATAGACTTGAGTCAAGAATAGTCAAGAACAGACTTCAAAGACTTGAACAAGCTGTTAAGATTATTACCACAGATTAAATAATTAATTTAGATTATCAGAAGAATTCCTGAAAATAACCAAATCATACGGGAAAAAATCAGTTTCTGAAAACAGAATGCTCCAGGAAATAGCAAACCAAGATGTGCTGCCTGGAAGGTGCAGCTTCACTGAGGAGTGAAGTGCCCCTGAGCTGCTGGGGATGGGCTGAACCTCAGTGCTTGAAATCTTGGATTTGGGAGTTTATCCAACCCATCTGTTCTGGATAGAGCGGGAACCACACACTCCCTGCCTGCAGCAGGAACTCCTGGGGCAGTGATTGGGTTTCACTCCCAAAGTCCAACACCCTGACAGGTCAAAGCTAAAGTTTTCAAGGAAAGGAAAGGAAATGCTCAGTCTCCACACCACGTCCCTCCTTGCAGCATGGCTGGAAGGACCAGAGGAGAGCGAGAGGCCTGAGGTCCAGCACACACTGAGCCAGTGGTGGCACCCACAGTGCTGAACTGCCCGAGGGAGGGACAGTCCCTTGAACTGCCCGAGGCAGGGGCAGTCCCTTGAACTGCCCGAGGCAGGGGCAGTCCCTTGAACTGCCCGAGGGAGGGGCAGTCCCTTGAACTGCCCGAGGGAGGGGCAGTCCCTTGAACTGCCCGAGGCAGGGGCAGTCCCTTGAATTGCCCGAGGGAGGGGCAGTCCCTTGAATTGCCCGAGGCAGGGGCAGTCCCTTGAACTGCCCGAGGCAGGGGCAGTCCTTTGAATTGCCCGAGGGAGGGGCAGTCCCCTGAACTGCCCGAGGGAGGGGCAGTACCTTGCACACCGCAGGTTTCCCGTGGGGCTGGTGGGCTCCTGCCCTGCTCTGCCCCATCCCTGGGGGCCTGGCGCTTGTATATCCTGTGGGGCTGAGCTGTCCCATCCTCCCGAGGGCTGCTGGGCACGGGCTCGATGAAATAGTCCTCGTTCCTGAGCCGAAACACACCTTTCTGCCAGGGAGAGACAAGGGCACTGTGAAGGCACCTGCAGTGAGCACAGGCTCACAGTGAAGAACTGGGAATGGGAGTGACAATTAGAATCACAGAATCATGGCATGGTTTGGGTTGGAAGGGACCTCAAAGCTCACTCAGCTCTATGACCTGCATGGCAGGGACACCTCCCACCAGCCCAGGTTGCTTCAAGCTCCATCCAGCCTGGACACTCCAGGGATGGGGCAGCCACAGCTTCTCTGGGCACCCTGTGCCAGGGCCTGCCCACCCTCACAGGGAGGAATTCCTTCCCAATCTGCCATCTATCCCTTCCCTCTGGTAGTGGGAAGCTGTTTATTTAAACACAGAAAGCTCAAAAAGCAAATCTGAGTGCAGCAGCAGCCCAAGGATCCACTGGAGATGTCATCCCTCCAAACTGAGAGACACTGGCACTGCTGGTGATGCCTCTCTCTGCCCTGTGCCCGTGCTGGGAATGCTGGGGGGGTTCCCAAGTGAGCCCAGTGAAGAAGAACCCCCACCCCACACACCCTGCACCTCTGGGGAGCCCCAGTGCCCCCATCATCCCACAGACCCCTTGGGAATGGGATCTGCACATCAGCAGTTACACAGCACCACATCTGGGAACCCACAGGAGGTGTTAAGCCCTTTCCCCAAAACTACCACTCTTCCAGGCCACTGTCACCTTTGGGAATACCTACAGTGGAATAAGGCAGCGGGGAGCTCAGGAAAGGGGGAGCAGTTTCCCTGCCCAGGGGCTGTGCTATCATTAACACCTCCAGCTCCGAGTCCCTCCTTTCCAGATCTCTTCCTCACCACCTCACATTTACCAACTAGAAGGCAGAGAATTGCTGTCTTTGGGAATTCCGACCCAAACAAGTAAACACAGTCCCTGAGGGTTCCCAAACCACTGGAATCCCTGGGACATTGAGTGAGATCGTCCGCGGCCGCCTCAGAGATCCGTGAGGAGACCCTGAGGGCAGTTCGGCTGTGGCTTCCAGCACAGAGGGGCATCTCCCCCAGCTCCTGCTGTCTCTGCGCGGATTAGGGATCCCTGTGGAACTGGCTGTACTCACCAGGCCATCGCAGGTGCTGAGGGCAGCCAGGCCCCCCTCGGCCCGGCCCCGAACCTCGCCGAGCATGTGGCAGGAGTTGGGGGGCTCGGGCTGGATCTTGGCGCCGGCGATGCTCCCGAAGCGCCGCTCGCTGACGAACCCCGGCGCCAGGAGGTGCCTGTTCAGGCTCAGGTTGAACTTCAGCGCTTGGCCTTCGTAGTGCAGCTCGTAGAAAGCAGGGACGTGGCTCCTGGCGGCGGGAGAGCGCCGGTGGAGGGCTCGGTGGGCCAGGTCGTAGGACAGGAAGGATCCGCTCTCGTCAACCTTGACGGGGTGAACGATGTGGCCGGCGGGGCTCGGCTCTGGGGAGAGCGGTGCGGGTCACCTGCGGGGCTGCTCACCTGTCCGAGCCCACCCTGCGCCCCGCGGGAGCCTGAGCTGCCCAAGCACCCGCACCCCGCAGGAACAGGCAGCTGCTGCCGCCGGGATGGCACGGAGCGGGCAAGGGCAGGGACCCCTCCTGCCCGCGGGTGTCGGGGCTGGGGTTTGCCCCGGGACAGGGGACGGGTGGGACGGACGGGGCAGCGCTCCCGGTTCCAGCGCACACGCTCGCGCTGCCAGCCAGAAAACCATCAACAAACCAACCAAAAACACCTTCAGAAAAACAAATCGCAGCTCTGAAGCGCTGGTGGGACGCGACTCCGGGGACAAAGCATCCCCGGGCACCGAGCGCTGCCGTGGCGGCGGAACCGGGAGTGCCGGGTCCGACCTTGCCCAGCCCCGCGGACATCCCCGCGCATCCCGCAGACATCCCGCATCCATCCCCCCGCTCAGCCCCGCGGAGCCCCCGCGGACCTGTCCCCGCGGCCCCTGCGGCCGTGCCCGCGGGCAGCGCCAGGAGGGGCAGGAGGGGCAGCAGCAGAACAGGCAGGAGCGGCAGGAGCGCGGCCGGGGCCGCCATGGCTGAGGCGGCTCTGGGGGCTCCGCGGCGGCGGCGGGGGCGGCGGGGGCGGGGCCTGGGGCGGCGGGGCGGGGCTTTGAGCCTCGTGGGCGGGGCTTTGAGCCACGTGGGCGGGGCTTTGAGCATCGTGGGCGGGGCTTTGAGTCTCGTGGGCGGGGCTTTGAGCATCGGGTGGGCAGCCCGCGCTGCCGGTGCTCGGTGCGGAGCGACGTCGCCCTCTGGCGGGCGCGGCGGGCACTGCCCCCGTGTCCCCGGTGCGGTCCGCGCGGTCCTTGCGGTCCGTGCCGTTCGTGCCCCCGGTGCTCTCGGTGCAGTCTGTGCGGTCCGTGCAGTCGGTGCGGTTCGTTCCTCCGTGTCCCCGGTGACCCCGGTGTGGTCGGTGCGGTCCTTGGGGTCCGTGCGGTCCGCGTCTCCGATGCCCCCGGTGCAGTTCGTGTCCCCGGTGCCCCCGGTGCAGTCTGTGCTGTCCGTACCCCCGGTGTCCCCCGTGCGGTCAGTGCGGTCGGTGTCCCCGGTGCGGTCCGTACCCCCGGTGTCCCCCGTGCGGTCAGTGCGGTCGGTGTCCCCGGTGCGGTCCGTACCCCCGGTGCCCCCCGTGCGGTCAGTGCGGTCGGTGTCCCCGGTGCGGTCCGTACCCCCGGTGTCCCCCGTGCGGTCAGTGCGGTCGGTGTCCCCGGTGCGGTCCGTACCCCCGGTGTCCCCCGTGCGGTCAGTGCGGTCGGTGTCCCCGGTGCGGTCCGTACCCCCGGTGTCCCCCGTGCGGTCAGTGCGGTCGGTGTCCCCGGTGCGGTCCGTACCCCCGGTGTCCCCCGTGCGGTCAGTGCGGTCGGTGTCCCCGGTGCGGTCCGTACCCCCGGTGTCCCCCGTGCGGTCAGTGCGGTCGGTGTCCCCGGTGCGGTCCGTACCCCCGGTGTCCCCCGTGCGGTCAGTGTGGTCGGTGTCCCCGGTGCGGTCCGTACCCCCGGTGCCCCCGGCGTGGCCCGCGGGGCTGCGGGGATCGCGGGCAAACCCGAACCCCTGCGGTGTTTCCATCAGCGGTGCTTGGCTGAGGCCGCCGCGTCCCCCCAGCCCGGGGGCACCTGCGACAACCCGGTGCCATCGGATAACCCTGCGGGGGCTGCCCGCGGCCCCGACACTCTGCGGCTTTCCCGGGGCAGCCGCGTGTCCCACCGGCCCTCAGAGAGGGGTGTGCAGTAATTAAGCGAGGCTGTTAAATATGCAAATGACGGGGCCCTGGCGGCCGCGGGCGGAGGGTGCGGGCGGTGCCGAGAGCCGAGCCCGGCAGGAGCTGCCCAAGCGCCCGGCTAGCTCAGTCGGTAGAGCATGGGACTCTTAATCCCAGGGTCGTGGGTTCGAGCCCCACGTTGGGCGGCCAATACTTTTCGTTCCCTCCACTCCGAAGGCAGAGCAAAGTCTAAAACAGTGAACCGAGTTTGGTGCTCAGTTGTCCGGCGAGGAGAAAATGGCCCAGACTCTGCCTTAGGAGGGTGGTTTTTTTCTACTCACTGAACCAAAGTCAAACACAACAGACTCCCAGGTCATAAATTAAGCAAACTTGGACGTTTAAAATGGTATGAAAGCCCATAAAGCCAAGATTTTACAGGTTTGACAGGTCGTGTCACTGAACAAAGAAAAGGGAGAAGTCCAACAGTGATGATGCTTCAAGACCACCCGAGAGAGGACAGGAGACCACCACCCAAATTTCAACCTTTGCCGCTGAAAGAATCAAGAGTCTCTTAGCAGTTATTTAACCCGAGGGTTTTTCGGCTTCACTTCTCTTTATTTCTGTTATCGTCATTATTTTCCCCTCTCTCGCTGCTCTCCGTCCCGGCAGCCGCCCCGGACTGCGTGTCCCTCCGTGCACATCCCGCACGGACTGCGTGTCCCTCCGTGCCCAGGGATGCTCATCCCGCACGGACTGCGTGTCCCTCCGTGCCCAGGGATGCTCATCCCGCACGGACTGCGTGTCCCTCCGTGCCCAGGGATGCTCATCCCGCACGGACTGCGTGTCCCTCCGTGCACATCCCGCACGGACTGCGTGTCCCTCCGTGCCCAGGGATGCTCATCCCGCACGGACTGCGTGTCCCTCCGTGCCCAGGGATGCTCATCCCGCACGGACTGCGTGTCCCTCCGTGCCCAGGGATGCTCATCCCGCACGGACTGCGTGTCCCTCCGTCCCCGGGGATGCTCATCCCGCACGGACTGCGTGTCCCTCCGTCCCCGGGGATGCTCATCCCGCATGGACTGCGTGTCCCTCCGTGCCCGGGGATGCTCATCCCGCACGGACTGCGTGTCCCGCCATGCTCATCCCGCACGGACTCCAAGTCCCGTCGTGCCCGCAGTGACTCCAAGTCCCGTCGTGCTCTCCCCGCAGTGACTCCAAGTCCCGCCGTGCCCCGCGCGGGGCCGGATGCGGTGCGGGGCTGAGCCCCGCGCGGCGCGGGCGGAGCCGGGTCCGGCCCCATAAATGGCGCCCAAGCAGGACCCCAAGCCCAAGTTCCAGGAGGGTGAGTGTGAGGGCGGCGGCCCGGGGGGTCTCGGTGTGTCCCGGTGTCCCGGTGGGCGGGGGGTGATCCCGCGCCGATCCCGCACCGCTGCCCGAGCGCTGCGGGAGGGAGGCCCTGGCGGAGCGGAATTCCCAATTCCCGCAGCTTTTGTCCCTCCCGGTGCCTCTCTCCGCTCCCGGTGCCTCTCTCCGCTCCCGGTGCCTCTCTCCGCTCCCGGTGCCTCTCTCCGCTCCCGGTGCCTCTCTCCGCTCCCGGTGCCTCTCTCCGCTCCCTTCCCTCCCGGTGGTTCCGCACCCCCCGGTTCGGTGCCGTCCCTGGCCCCGCAGGAACGCCCCGGGCCCGCAGGAATTCTGTCCCCCTGCGGCTGGCCGGTGTTTTCCCTGGAAGGCGCCGGGAGCGCTCCCGCACAGGCCGCACACTCCGGGGCTGGCTCAGGGAGGGGAATTGGGCTTATCGGGAGGGGTTTTCTGCCATTTTTAGGTAATGGTTGTGGTCGGTAATAATAGAGCTAAGAGAAATAAAAATAGTAACACTGCGGGGTGGCTGCGCCATCCCTGGGAGTGACCAGGGCCGGGCTTGGAGCAGCCTGGGATGGTGGGAGGTGTCCCTGCCCAGGGATGGGGTGCGATGGGACGGGATGGGATGGGACGGGACGGGATGGGGTGGGGTGGGGTGGAATGGAATGGAATGGGGTGGAATGGGATGGGATGGCCCTTGGGGTAAGGAGAAGGTGTGTCTGTGCCGCTGCAGTTGTGGATTCACGGCAGAGGCTGCACCAGGGAGTGACAGCCTGACAGGGTATGGTGGAAACAAAGGATGCAAAGCATTTGTGTGGTGTTTAAAAACAAGTATTTCTCAGTAACTGTGGATGTCTCAGCTGGAAACCATTGCACAGCAATTGAGATAGAGGTGTGTTTCCGCCAGCACCCCTGAGCACTGTGACACCTGAGGGTAACAATGTCACCCCTGATCATCAGCCTGAATTATACAAACATTTGCTTTCTTTAAACAAAAGTATTGCCTGTGTCATGTGTCAAAATGGGCACTTCTGTGAGAGCCTTTCTAAGCCTTTTACTTTCTTGATACCCAGAAGCACTTGGCAGTTCTGCAGCTCATCTCCCAAAAAAGTGAGGCAGTGCAGCTTCCAGCAGGGAACTCCTGGGCTCAGGTATCCTGTGCTGAGTGCCTTGACATTCCCAGTGTCACCACAGCAAGGCCTTGCCATTGAGGAGAAAAACAGGCTGAAGAACAATCTTGTCCTACTCAAACCCCACCAACTGAGGTGGTTTCTGCTGTTGCTCAGCCCCAGCACTGCTCCCCACACATCCGTGGGGGAGTGGGGGTCTCTTCCTGACTGTGCTGAGCTGGGATCACCAGGTGCTGTTGTTCCTGCAGGAAAAGGGGCACGGATGGCACTGGAGGCCTTGGGTCAGAAGCTTAAGGTGCAGAGGTGGGATCTCAGGAGGGTTAATTCCTGCTCAGGATCAAACTGCAGTGTCACAGCACCAAAGGTTCCCCCAGAGCCAGGCAGGGTCCCCTGTGTGCTGTGGGGCTGCAGCTGGCACGGGAGTCTGGGAGGGACCTCTCTGTGCCAGCCTTGCATGGGATGGGGAGTGTCCGGCCCTTCATGCAGGGGCAGGAATGTGAGTTTTGGTGGCAGTTCCCTGCCAAAGTCACCAGCTGCTCTGCCACACTCTGGGCAGGCTTGGACATGGATTGTGTGCTGCTGGCCCTGCCTGGTGCTCCTCAGGGACATCCTCAGGGCTCTCTGCTCCATGGCCTAAAAAACAACAACAGCTCTGGGGCTTTTCTGGGCAACTGACTTTGCTTCTCAAACACCAGCCTGTTTAGCAAATCAGTGTCTGTCTGTGAGTTGCCTTCCAGGCTGACCCTGGACTCCTGCAGTGTTGGACTTGATGACATGTTATGGAAGTGGCACTTTGGTGTTCTAAGATGTTTGTCTGGACCTTTCTTGCAGGTGAGCGAGTGCTTTGTTTCCATGGACCTCTCCTTTATGAAGCAAAGGTACGTGTGGCTGCTCCAGCTGCAGGTGCTTCTCTGCCCCCAGGAAAGGGAGCAGTTGGTTTAGTTCACCTGCTGTGCCTCACTAGGTGGGATCAAGGACTGAGATGAAAGTTAATGAACACCTGGTGATGTATGAAATTTTAAATTTATATTTTTGAACATTTTCAAGAAGCCCAGGGGAAGTGCAGAATTGTTCTGGTAACTACCAAAGGCTGGGTGGTTTCACCTGCTGGAATGTGTGGCAATGCTGCTGCCTCAGTTTGCTGAAGGTCCAGCTCTGGATTTGGCTGCTGAGATGGAAAAAGGGCAGTGTGGGTTGGGGGACTTGCAGAACTTCCAGGGGCACCTCAAACAGGGATTTAAATCCAGTAGGATTTAGTGTCAGTAAATGGTAAGTGACTGGGCAGGTTCAGAGGGGTGGGCAGGGAGGCAGCAAGAAATCCCTGATGTTTCTCTTCATGAGCAGTGGTTGTTGTGGTGCTGAGACAGGGCCCAGAGCACTGACAGGGGATGGATGGCTGGGCCAAACCACCCTCACTGTGGTGACTGTCCCCTGTTCCCTCCTGTGCTCCAGAACTGCAGGCTGGGGCTGGTGGGAGTGTGTGCTCAGGGCTGTCTGTGCTCTGCCAGTGCCTCCAGACAGGGGAGGAGCTGAGGCTGCTGGTTTTGTGGAGAGGAACTTGTGTCAGTGAAACAGCCCAGAGCTGGTGCAGCTCTTGTGCATCCCTGAGCTGTGTCCCTGTTCCCTAACCAGAGTCTGGCTCTGCCAGCTTCCTGCTGAAGGGATTCCCCAGCTGGCAGGAAGCTTTTGGCTGGCTGTTTATATAAGAGTGGATCCTTCTGAGTTCCTGTCCTGGCAGAATAAACTCGAATTTTAATTGTAGACTGTTGTATTTATTTAGTTAAAAGAGTTTCATTTTAAAAGGTGCATTTTAAGTAGTAATTAATAATAACCTTTGTTTTTTCCTGTTCCTTTGACCTGTTTTTCATCAGTGAGTCTCAGTTCCTCAGTTGTTTTGTTCCTGGCCATGTCCATGGCAGGGAAGCCCTTGTTTGTGTGAGAGGAGTGTGAGGAGTTGTGGCAAACAGGAACTGGTTGTGCATCTCTGCAGTGCAGAGTTAAATGAGAGTCACTTAAAACACCTCTAACCTCCAGCAAGGAAAATATTTTGCTGCAGAAATACACTTGAGTCATCTTCTGCCTCATGCTCAGCCCTTTTATTGTGCAAAACAAGTAGAGACAGGCTCAGTCTGTGTTTGGGTTTAACTCCAGGCTGTCAAAACAAGCCACTGGTGCAGTGGTGGCTCCAGCAGGAGCAGAATGACCTGACACCAGGTGCAGGTTTGGGAGCCTGGGTTTAAATTCCATTTGTGGCATTTTGAAGATGGTTACTGGAATATGATGTTCTTCTCTCTTGGCAGTTTTTTCAGTTTAAAAGGGTGCACACCATACTGTGGTCTGGAGAAAATGTTGTACAGCAGAAAACTGTATAACACTTAGAGGTGGATCAGCATGGCAAGAAAAAAGCAATTAGAGCCTCTGTGAGTGGCTTTACTTCAGTGGGGATAGAAATCCTTAAAAAGGGACTGAAAGCTGGAGCCACAGAGGGGCATTCTTCATGTTTTACAGTCCCCTCATTCTGTCAGTGGCACCTGTGTCTCAGCATCTCCAGAACAGGGCCTGGACTTTCTGGATGAAGTGCTGAACTTGGTGGGTTTAGTTTGTATAGCCAAGAAGTTTAAGGATGTGTGGTGGGCACACAACTGAACTAGCTGGGACTCTGTACTTTCTGTTCTGGGCTGTTCATGCAGCTGTGGGAGCTTGAGCTGTATCCATGGGCCAGTGTTCTGATGGAAATAACTGTGTGTGTTGACCTCCTGTTTACATTCTGAACCAGAAAGAGCCCTGACTGCAAGGCTCTCTCTGGGGCTAGAGAGATGCCTGTTATTTATTTCACTCTGGGACACTCCTGTGTTCCAGAACTGACCTGTCTGAGGTGGGGCTGGGTGGGAATGAGCTCCAAGGAATGGCTGGTGGCTCTCCTGGAGCAGGGAAGTGGTCCTTGGTTACTCCTGGGGCATCCTCAGGGGCTCTGACCCTGCTCCTGAAGGAAGGGATCCCTCTGGATGGCTTTGCTCTGCCCTTCCCAGTCCATCACCAGGCAGGAGCAGGGGCAGAGAGCAGTGTCTGCTGGGGAACAGCTGCCCATGTTCCAGGGGCTGCCATGGGGGGCTCTTCATGCTTCAACTGAAAGCCAAACCAGCAGAACTCATTCCAACCTCCGTGTTCTCTGTGGGACTGACTGACCTTTCCTCTCTGTTCCAGTGTGTAAAAGTTGCCATAAAGGACAAGCAAGTGAAATACTTTATCCATTACAGTGGTTGGAATAAAAAGTAAGTATTGCAAAACATGAAAGCAGAATTTCTTTTTCCTTTAGAGAAAAGTGCTGTGTTTGTGTGTGAGCACTGCCATGTCCCTGTGCTTGGGAGGCTCTCTGGGTCTGAGCTAATTGGTTTTATACCTGAGCTGATGATTTATAGTAGCACAAAGACCCATTGGCAGAGTAACCATCTCCTGCAGAGCTTGGGGTGTCAGGAGAGAGGTGGGAATGCTCTGCAGCATCCTGTTGGTTCAGGGTGGAAACACTGACTGTAATTCCACCCTGACAGAAATGGCTGTTGGGAGAACTTCCTTGTTATGTGTTGGTAGAAGAGGCAACTCCTACTGAGGTGGAGCAAAACTCCACTCAAAGATCCTGGCCTTGGCTTCTATCTCCCATTTGGCAGTGAGTTTTGGGGCTGTGCTCAGCAGGGGAAGGCAGGCTGGCTGTGTGAGCCCCCCACAGGAGCAGGGGTAGCCTGGGCTTCAGTTCCACCCTCTCAGGAGAAAGGAAACTTGGAGATGCTTTTCCCTCCTGCAGAAACAGCAGATTCCAGGGCAGGGATTGCTGAAGATTGAGTGACTCTGGGAAATAAATGTTGAGCCCATTAAAGGCAAAAACTTCAAGGAGATTGTTCTATTGATGCACTTTTCCCTTTTTTTGAATTGTGTTGTGCCACTCAGTTTGAATTTAGGAAAAGTGGAGTTTTTAATTAGTCACTAAAAGCTTCAGCTCTTCAGCCTTGGGAGCCTCAGAGAGCAGTTTCCTGTTTGGTTTGAATGCTGAAGACTCAGTCACATCCCTGCTGCCCTCACTTCATGTTTTCCATGTGCCTTCCATGGCAGCTGCTCCCCCTCCTGCCCATGGACAGGCCTGGCTGAGTGGGAACAGCTGCGGGAGCCTCCCGAGCTCCGTGGCTGCTGCTGTGAATGAGGCAGCAAACACTTGGCCCTCCCTCCCTGTGTTTATGCCGAGGAAGGGGCAGAATGGTGTCCTGGTCCTGCTTTTCTTGCTTGTGCTGAGTTTCTTTGCCCTCAGGCTTCCAGTTAACAGCATTCACAGTGGTGCTGCTGCAGGGGCTGGGGGGCTGGGGCAGGGGGCTCCTTCCTCGGGGCTCCTGTAACTATGGCCCTTGCTAATTGCTTGACTTCCTAATTTTTTTGCCATTATCAACAGGACACCACAAAGGTTTCCTCCCCACCCAGTGTGATGTCACCTGGTTACACAGCACTTCTTGAAGGTCTCTTGCAGCTCTGCAGGCAGGAGGGAGAGAATTAAAGAGCTGACCAAAGCACTACCTTGAAAACAATCTCAGGGTGCAGCTGGAGAGGTTGCTCTGGAATTTTTGCCTTGTCTTCACACTCTGCAGTCCTGGTGCTCCTGTGGCAATGCTGGTTTGGCCACTCCATGCTCCAGGTCTGGCAGCTGTTGAAAATGACACAGAACTCTACAGAGAGCTTTAACTTTTACATGTCTTGGCCACTTTTCATGTGTTTTATTTGAAATAAACTGTCAGATTGCTCAGGTGACCCACACTTTGTCAGAGTGGAGCTGCTGCAGTTTCCCCAACAGCTCTTCTCTTAAATCATTCACTTCAGATTCTTCAAATGTTCATTCCATCTTGGTTTCCTTCACAGACAGAAATCAGAGCTCTTCTCCTTACAGTAAGATCCTGTTGCTGAATTTGTTAACCTGTAAAATGTTGGAATAGATAAAGGGAACTTGCTTCATAATATATCATGAGTGCAGGTGTCCCATAATTTAGTAAGCATGGAATATTATTTTTTTCCTGTGATGCTTCTTTTGAATTAAAGACAGTCCTCTCCCTCCTAAACTGCCCATCCTTCAACTTTGGGAAGTTCTTTGGAAATGACTGAGGGTTACACTTCCCTAGAAAAATCATTCCAGCTTCAGTTAGTGGGGAATGTGTTTGCACCTTGAGTTGTGCCAGTCCATGACTCGACACAAAGCAGTTTAGTCCCCAGGTCTGAAGCTTTGAATTGACTGTTGTGTGTGGAATGCAATTCTTGTTGATGCCTTTGAGTGATCATCTGACATTTTGGCATTTTTCCAGCTGGGATGAATGGGTTCCAGAAAGCAGAGTGCTCAAGTACGTGGATACCAACCTGCAGAAACAAAAGGAGCTTCAAAAGGCCAATCAGTGAGTGCTTTTGTTAAAGTCTTTCTCAGTAAATACTTTTAAGAGCTTCAATCCAACAACTACATATCAAGGGAAGTTACTGAGTTTAATAAAACTGAAACAAAACTTCTTTTCCATTAAAGTCTCATTTATGAGTTTCCTCTTTTTAAAGGGAACAATATGCAGAGGGGAAGATGAGAGGAGCAGCTCCAGGCAAGAAAACTTCTGGTCTGCAGCAGAAGAATGTTGAAGTGTAAGAAGGTTTTTATTTAAAATGAAAGAAAAAAAAACAGCCCCCAAAGGCCCACCCAAGACACCTTTGCTTGTCTGTTTTCCTCTTGATCTTTAGGCTCTTCCTTAGAATGGGTCTGCAGGCTGAACTCCATTTCTAGTGTCACAGCCCATGCAAAAGCTGTTTCAGTGTCAGAAAGGCCTTTGATAAGGTATTTATTGAACTGCCCTTAGATGGTGCAGAGTTCAGGACTGGATGGAGGTCCTGAGGAGACACATTCTACACTTCCTACACTCTGTTCCTCTTAAATTAGTGACTTGACACTCAGAAAGTGCTGATGCCTCAGAGGCCTCAGGTATCTCACTGAAATCAGTTTCTGCACAGAGTTTCCCACTTTTTTCCCCACTTCTTCCAGGCTCTGCAAGCACTTTGGAACAAAGTGCTTCTCACTGTAGAATTATCAAAACTGCATTTAAGGGGTCTGTGTTTGGCTGATTTTGACAAAACTAAACCCACACTCTATTAAAAATGGGTTTGCATCTTAAGAGGCCAGAAGAGGCTCAGACATTCATTAGAAACAATTAATTTGAGGCTGTAATTTTTCTCTCCATCCTTTTGGTTTTCAGACCAGGTGTTGGGGTGGATTCTCACCCAGGCAGTGCAGCTCTGCTGCTTTGCTCCTTTGTCACCAGACTCTTCTGTTTGGGGCAGTGTTTCTCTTAATTATGAAGATGGTCATTACTAATGGCATGTTTTGGATTCCTGACTCACTTTAAGATTGTGGTCTTCGTGAGGGAGCTGCTGAAATGGCATCAGTCCTTAAGAAGTGGCTTTGGCAGCAGCTTTGCCTTTCATGTGTCATTTGTGGGCAGCTTTGTTGTGAAACATGAATCATGACTCGAGGAGGGCAACAGTGCTGGGGTCAGGTGATGGGTTTGTGCTCTGCATCCTGAAGCAGTTTCAGCTTGGCTTTAGTCAGAGCCTGGCCCAGGCTGAGACTGGCTCCTGGTGTCTGGAATGGGGAGATGGGTCTGGCTTCAGCACCTGCCTCTGACACGGGCCAGGCTCTGTTTGTCTTCATCTGGGGCTGAAGGAACCCCAGCCCAAATCTCTGTGTAGGTAGTTGATAATGAATGTCATTAAAATCTAATTAAAGCAGACCTAAATGATGACCTTTACTAATTTGGCTGCTTAAGGGGCTGTGGCACCTGAGTCTCCTCTCGTTGGGGTGGGTGGGAGGAGAGTCAATGCCAGGGGGGACAGGGGTGGTGGTGACTCAGTGTAAATGTGCAGGTGGCAGTGGTGACTGCAGGGGAGGTGCCAGCCTGAGTCACCTGGGCAGCTCAGGCTGGGAGCAGGGGCTGAGTAAACACTCTGCTAACCTGGGCTTAAAGTCAGACCTGGCCTAATCCTCTCAGCCACACCTGGTGTTGCGTCCAAGGGAGACCCAGCAGCAAAAATTACTTTGGTTTAAGCCCCTGTGAAGCTTAAACCACATTACCAGGTCTTACTTCATTCCTGGTTGAGACAAGTTTTGGAAGGGCCTGGTTGGCTCCTGCTGCTCTCACTGTCCTGACTCCTACACTTGTCTCCAGCAGAGCAAGGCAGGCATGAGGTAACTCTGAAACTTCTGTGTCATTGATTACTGGAAAAACTCATTCTTTGGTGGTGGATTCTGAGTGGGCCTGGGGCAGGTGGGTTGGAACAGCTCCCCTGCTGTGGCACTGCTGCAGGAGCCTTGTCTTGGGCCAGTACCAGTCCAGTGCTCCCCTCCCAGTTACTCCTGTGCTGCTCCAGCAGAGTCTCCCTGTTTTCCTTCCCTGCTTGGAGGTTGAGGCAGAGGAATTGAATTGCTTTGACTCTCCCTGGCAATGGTGCAGGTTGTGATTTACTGTTCCCCAAACTACAGCTTCTCTCATTGCTCACAGCTAAAGGCAATGTGGCTCCTGGAAAACCCCCAGATACCCTTCCAAAATCAAACTGGTGGGTTGGTCCCTTGTAAATTTAAGCTCATTGTAG
This sequence comes from Pithys albifrons albifrons, assembly GCF_047495875.1. Taxonomy (NCBI): domain Eukaryota; kingdom Metazoa; phylum Chordata; class Aves; order Passeriformes; family Thamnophilidae; genus Pithys; species Pithys albifrons. The sequence continues at coordinate 21,372,970 of NC_092470.1, read as the reverse complement.
GTACATGAAGTGCTGGTGGTGGGGAGGGGGAGACACTGATAACACTGTTCTGTAAGAGCAGCACTGTCAGCCTCCTTGGGCCTCAAAATGTACCTTTTGCAGCACCCTTGGAGGATCTGAGGGCAAGGGATTTACACTTTAAACTTCATTCTTCAGACAGAAAAATGATAATGGGAGCAATGTAAGCACAACTAACCTGCAGGAGTGTTCAGTGGAGCTGCAATGTGCTGCCAGAGGTACCTCTGAGCCAGACTCACCTGTGACCCTCTGTCCTCCCCTGCCAGGTTCTTCCGGCGCGATGGAGCCCACACCGTGTGCTGCCTGGAGACCCCTGCCATCTCCACACGGTGAGTGGGGCTGCCTGGCACCCCAGGGCTGGCATCCTGCAGCCCAGGCCTCTCTGCTTCCCTGCATGTCCTGCAGAGACTCTGAGTGCTCAGCTGGGTCATGGAAGTTTGGCAGCATTTTGTGGTGGGTTTGTTTAGAACCAGCAGAAACTGCCAGTTTGAGTTCCTCTGCCAGGTCCCCCTTTGGTGGGTACAGTGTGAGCATCCAGTGCCCTCTCTGTGTCCTCTGCTTCCTCCTGACTCCAGACTTTTGGAACTGGATCATTCTAGAAGGTTCCACTGGTCTCCATGCTTGGAGTTCCAGTAACACAAGAGTTTTCTGCAGTTTGGCAGCGAGGCTGCTGATCTGGTGTTGGAAATGAGAGCTCTCAACTTGCCCCTTATTCTGCTGTGTTTTTATTTCAGTCTGTGCAGAATAACTGCTCTGCAAACTGCAGCAGCTGGTTCCTAAAGCTTTGAGACTGTTTGAGGCAGTACTTTATGAAATAAAAACATGCATGAAATGCAGGTTTGGGTTTAAAATAATTATTCACCTCCTGATAACTAGAAGCTGTAACAGAAAAAAAGTGTGTGGTTATAGCAGGTTTCATGGCTGTGTGTGCACTCTGATACTGCCTTCTCCTGACTCTTATATGTAGCTCTCATGAATTCCAGCTTCTGAGTTTATTCTACATTTCATGGGCCTAAAATTATTAACTTGGAAAAAATCAGAAAACAATCAGTTAATGGGTGCTTGGAAAGTAAGAGTAACTAAGAGTGTTGTGGAGGGAAGATGTGGCACTGAATAACAAATCTGAGAAGAGCACCTGGATTGAGATGGTCTAAATGCAGGCTCAGCAGAGGGGCTCTCAAAGCAGAATCTCTGCTTGGAGCTGCTTTTTCAGCTAACACAAGTCTTATTGTTAACCTGAACATTCCAAGGCGTGTGCTGTGCCTGGCTGGGGACATCCCCTGCTCCCCTGGGCACAGCTGGTGGCTCTGCCAGGCCCTCCAGATGCCCAACACCATCCAAACCCTGCCAGGTGTCCAGGGCTGGGACAGCTCTGGGGCTGGCTCAGGATGGAGGTTCCCTCCCCTCTTCCTCTCTCTGGCCACCAGTACCGTGTGCTCAGGGGGATCAGTGAGTCCAGGCAGGGAGAGGCTCTCCCAGACCCCCCTTTGCTTCCAGCCCTCTGGAATTCAGGCACCTCAGAGCTGGGGCTGTGTCCATGCCATGGTTTAATATCCCTGTGTGGGACTGTCTTATATTTATCCAGTCACTTCTGAGCTCTTTGGACTTTTGGCATCCCCATCACCTTCTGGCAGCCTGTTCTTGTTTTGAAGAGGTGAGGAAGGGGGAGGATGACTCCTGTCATTTTAATGTCTGCTGCTTTGGGGCTTTTTTGGTGGTTTCATCTGTCTTGGGGAAAGATTGATCAGATCTTTACTGCTGTGATACCTCCACCATGTTCCACCTCTGAGTTTCAGCTGTGAGATCTTCAGCACCTCACACCTCTGCTCAGGCTTTTAATGGAAACTCTTTCCACAGAAGCTGCCTTGAGACTTCCATGCTGTTTTATTGTCCAGTTCAGTGAAAAGTAATGGCAGAACTAGGGGAATGCCCAGCTGGGCTGTGGGAAGAGAAGGCTGTGCAGGTTTGGGGCCTCTGTTCTCAGGTGCTTGTGAAGTGGCACACAAGGATGTGTGTAACCTCTCCTAGGTAGGTGCACTCTCTTGTGTCCCTTCAGGACTTGCATCCCACTTGTCCTTGCAGGAAAGGATTATCTGCAGCATGAGGCACCTGCATGTGCTGTTCAGCTTTAGACTTGATAAGGACTTTATATTATTTATATTATATTGTCCTTCTTTTCTGGTGTTTAAAACTCTGCTTCTATTCTAATGCTTAACATTATTCTTATTGTGTGATTTTAATTCTGTAAAAAACTCCCTGTTCCTCCCCATTTGATTGGAAAAAAAGCCTTTTCACTACAATATGTCAGTCCACTATCAGTGACTTAATTTGGCCACTGCTCCTTCCTGGGGAAAGGAGCTTAATTCTGCCCCCATTTCAGCCTAATGTTTGTGAGCCTTGAAGGTTTAAAAGAAACCCCTTACTCTTCCTGCCTTCACCTTTCCAGGAGCTCTGCCTGTCTCCTGGCCCAGACAGACCCAGCTGAGAGCCTGAAACAGTCACTTGAGATGGTGGTGCATTTCCCAGGAAATAATCTGGCACTGGGAGTGAGTTTTATCCCCACAAACTGCCATTTGTGAGCAGCTGGACTGGCCTGCTGTTGGCACTGAGAAAACTGAGACATGACTAGGAGTGGTCTAGTTAAAACTGTAGGAAAATGGGCAGTAAATAGACAGAGTTCTACTGAAACTTCCCTCTGCTGCTGTAGTGGTAAAACTGGGTGGTTTTCAGTATTTTACTGGCAGCTGATTCACTTGACTTGAGATTTTCCTGGTAATTCCCATCACTTCTGTTTCCTTGTCCCATGTTCTGTTTGAAATACAGAAATAAAACACCTGCAAATGGAGTGTTGTTCTTCAGGAGCACTTGGGAAGGACAAAACATCCCAAAAAAGATGAATTCTAACCTGTTACATGAAACATCTCACAGTATCATAACTGAAGTCACAGCTGACAGTCCTTGCCTGTGGTTTTATCTCAGCACTCCTGAGGATCTGCTGAACTGAGTGGACACTTTTTCTGGCTTTCTGCTTTGGCCTCCTTAAGTACCACCCTCTTGATATTTGCAATAATTTGTGTTCTTCTTGCAGGAAAACAAAGAAGAACAAGCAGAAAAGTGAGTATGTCTTTATTTTGTATATAAGTGGATCCCCTTAGTGAAGGATTCTTAGCTGGAAAGACCTTCACTCTGCCCCAATAACTTACTGTCCCCTGTGCTGTCCCTCTCACTCCCCTTGGTCTCTCCCTGCCCAGGAGGGTGCACCCCTGTCTGGTTTATACAAAATCCCTGCCCAGGAGGGTGCACATTGGTCTGGCTTGTACAAAATCCCTGCCCAGAAGGGTGCACCCCTGTCTGGCTTGTACAAAATCCCTGCCCAGGAGGGTGCACCCCTGTCTGGTTTGTACAAAATCCCTGCCCAGGAGGGTGCACCCCTGTCTGGTTTGTACAAAATCCCTGCCCAGGAGGGTGCACCCCTGTCTGGTTTGTACAAAATCCCTGCCCAGGAGGGTGCACCCCTGTCTGGTTTGTACAAAATCCCTGCCCAGGAGGGTGCACCCCTGTCTGGTTTGTACAAAATCCCTGCCCAGGAGGGTGCACCCCTGTCTGGTTTGTACAAAATCCCTGCCCAGGAGGGTGCACCCCTGTCTGGTTTGTACAAAATCCCTGCCCAGGAGGGTGCACCCCTGTCTGGTTTGTACAAAATCCCTGCCCAGGAGGGTGCACCCCTGTCTGGTTTGTACAAAATCCCTGCCCAGGAGGGTGCACCCCTGTCTGGTTTGTACAAAATCCCTGCCCAGGAGGGTGCACCCCTGTCTGGCTTGTACAAAATCCCTGCCCAGGAGGGTGCACCCCTGTCTGGTTTGTACAAAATCCCTGCCCAGGAGGGTGCACACCTGTCTGGTTGTACAAAATCCCTGCCCAGGAGGGTGCACATTGGTCTGGTTTGTACAAAATCCCTGCCCAGGAGGGTGCACCCCTGTCTGGTTTGTACAGAATCTACTTGTGTCAGTCTGTCAGGATTTTGACCTCTTGCAAATTAAAAGCAATGTGGTATCTCCCTGGATCTGCTGAAATAACTTCTGAAGTCAGACTTATATTTTCTTACTGAGCTGGAGATGTGACACAGCTGCAAAGCTGAGCTGCTGGGCCCAGAAATTCTGCTAGAGATGATTAGACAGTGACTTGGTGGTTTGATTTTAGTGCAGAAACCTCCACCTTCAGGTAAGTGTCAGTACAGCATTTAAACTGTCACAAATGTGGAACTTCCAGAACACAAATAGTATTTAAAACAAACCCCAAACAAATAAAAAGGTGATCTGAGGGAAATGGGAGTGTTAAGTCCTTCTCCTAAATCTTGCCTGGAATTTCTCCCTGATGAAGTCTTTGTGCCCAGCTCCAGGCATTGGGGAGGGGAGCAGCAGCAGTGAGACCCCCCAGCCCCCCAGGAAGAAAAGGGCTCGCGTGGATCCAACGGTGGAAAGTGTGAGTGTTTGCCCTGCTGTGCCAGGGCTGAGGGCAGGGCACTGCAGGGGGCTGTGCCCACAGTTGTGACAGGGAGTAACGAGTCTGGCTCTGCTTCTTTCAGGAGGAAACATTTATGAACAGAGTGGAAGTAAAGGTGAAAATCCCAGAGGAGCTGAAGCCGTGGCTGGTGGATGACTGGGACTTGATCACCAGGCAGAAGCAGGTGACTGGGCAAGGGAACAGTCTGGGCCATCCCAGACACATAAAAATCATGGCAATAGGGGCACATCTGTGCCCTTTGTGTACCTGTGACTCTTGGCATGACTTCACTGAACTCTCACTCAGAGGTTCATCACCTGGTGGCTGTTGAGCAGCACAAGTGTCAAATGGAAACATGGATATAGCCATAGGATCCTGGAATGGTTTGGGTGGGAAGGGACCTCAGAGCCCATCTCTGCCACCCCCTGCCATGGACAGGGACACCTTCCAGAGCTCAGGGTGCTCAGGTGGGTTGGGGTTTTGTGTGTCCAGCTAAAACCATTGGGGGTGTTCCTCTAATAACAGGGAACTGCTGTTTTCAGTCTAGAAGTGCCCTTGTGTGCACTGGTTTCAATTCAGCTTCCAGGTACAAATGTCTGCAAAGATCAGACACATTATTTGTTCTGTTTTACCCCTTTGCAGCTCTTCTACCTTCCTGCCAAGAAGAATGTTGACTCCATTTTGGAGGATTATGCAAACTACAAAAAGTCCCGTGGAAATACTGATAACAAGTGAGTTGTGCTCCTTGCCAGCCCTGAGCTCTTCTCTTCTTGTTGGGCTTGGAAAGTTGAGTAAACTGGAGAAACAGGGCCCAGCCCAAGGTCCAGTGGCCTGTTCCAAGACCAAGGTGGTGCAGGAGTTTAGAAATCTTGAGGGGGTTCACTCCAGACTGCACTTCTGCTTTCTGGGTGTTATTTCTGTTTTCCCCCAATTTCCCCAGGCCTTTCCTGAGGGAAGATGCTACAAAGAGCCCCCCAAAGCTGCCTGGTAGGTGAGCTCAGAGCTCCTGGGCTCCTTCCCAGGCACAGGGCTGGGGCCAGGGAGCTGGATGAGAACTTGTGAAAGATTCAGATGAGCAGAGCTAATTACTCACTTGTAATTACCCCACAGTCAGCCCTGACCAAAACAAGGTGTGTTTATTTTGAAGGAACCTTTCCTGTTTGAGAGAGAACAGAAAGGGGAAGTTATTTTCTTCCTCTCAGGAGGAGGCAGATTATTGACTTGTCAGGGTGTTGAACCACCTTTGATGTAATTGTCCTGATGTCTGTTCTCGGGGTGGAGTGAGGGTTGGGCTTCTCAGTGTCACTGCTCCCTGCACAGGCAGCTGAACTTGGAGGCCTGCAGGAATATGGCAGGGGAGGCCTGGGAAGAAGGGATCAGGTGCCTGAAATACTGGGAGCTGTCCCTCTCTTTGAGCAGGAGTTCAGTCCAGTTACTTCAATGTTGTACTTTTAAAGTGGTGTGAGTTGGGGTGAACTTTGGTGAAACCAGAAGAGCTGGAAGGTGTCCCTAAAATACTGCCTGTTGCTTCAGAGGGGCTGTCCATGAGTTCATCTCCCTCTGAGTTGCTGACTGAAAACAAGGCTGCTCTTGGTTTGCCTGAATCCTCTCTGAGGTCAGAAGAGCCCATTTTTCAGGGAGGTCTGGCAGTGCCTCCCTCCCTGTGGCTGCACATTGTGAGGGCTCCAGACACATTTCCCTGGAGGGGCTTTCACAGGTCTCAGGTTTCTCTGGTCTCACCATGCCAAGGCTCCTGCTGTGCCCATGCAGCCCTGGGAGCAGGGCTGGCAGTGTCCTCTGTCCCCAGGGAATATGCTGTCAACGAGGTGGTGGCTGGAATTAAGGAGTATTTCAATGTCATGCTGGGCACTCAACTGCTGTACAAGTTCGAGCGGCCGCAGTACGCCGAGATCCTGGCGGACCACCCCGACGCTGCCATGTCCCAGGTCTATGGGGCCCCACACCTCCTGAGGCTCTTTGGTGAGTCCCACCAGGGTGGGGAAGGAGAGCAGCTGGAAGGGTTCAAATACTCCTTGTCCCCTCTGGAGTCTGTGACAGACAGCTCTGAACCGTGGGGTCACTCGTTCCTTATCCATGTATCCAAAATGCTCAGAGCCATTGCGGGGTTTGGAGTGGAAATGGGCTTTTAACAGCCTGGTTGAGCTTGTACATGTTGGAGTGGGTTCCTGGGCTGCTCTTCTGTGCTGCTGTGAAGCTCTGGCTGTACCTCAGCACGTGCTGCAGCTGTTGGTGTAACCCGTGTCCTTCCCTTGGCGCAGTGCGGATCGGAGCCATGCTGGCCTACACCCCCCTGGACGAGAAGAGTCTGGCTCTGCTCTTAAACTATTTGCATGACTTCTTGAAGTAAGTGCTGGGAAAGTCTTGCAGCAAGAAAGGGAAGGTCCAGGGAGCACAGGCTGTTGTAGTGCTGCCTGTTTGCAGTGAATTGTGTGGTTTGGGGGCTGTGTGTGGGATCTGCACAGTGAAGGGTGGGATCATGGTGGAGCTCTGACTGCTCTGCAGGAGCACGGGGAGACTGGGCTTAATTCTCTCCTGTTACACTGAGGATATTGCAAGTGCCAGGATAAGGGGGAATGGTTTCCCACTGCCAGAGGGCAGGGACAGATGGGATATTGGGAAGGAATTCCTGGCTGGGAGGGTGGGCAGGCCCTGGCACAGGTTGGGCAGAGAAGCTGTGGCTGCCCCATCCCTGGGAGTGCCCCAGGCCAGGTTGGACAGGGCTTGGAGCAGCCTGGGATAGTGAAAGATGTCCCTGCCCATGGCAGGGGGTGGGACTGGATTGGCTTTAAGGTCCCTTCCAGCTCCAGCTGTTCCTGGATTCTATTAGTCTGCACTTCTAAACTGCCCAAATCTGCTACTTGTTTCAAAATAAATTCCTCAGCATTTATTTGTAGTTGCTATAAAAAGCAGATGATAATTCCAGCAAGTTATTGAATTACACAACAGTTACTCAACAACAATTGAGCAAATGTTTAAAAACTAATGAACTTTGTGAATATTTTTTCTGGGACAGATGGTCAAGGAGCTTTAGAGTGCTGCAGTGCCCTGGAGCTGTGGGATATTTGGGAGGAAAACACCATCCTGAATAAAAATAAAAGGCTTTAATATAAAATGAGCTTTAAGGTCCCTTCCAACCCAAGCAATTCCAGGATTCTGTGACTGGATAAGCAGTTGGAAGTTAAAAGAAAACTCAGTAAATCCAGGATGGCTCTGCAGGGCTTGGAATGGATCAGCCTGAGAGCCAGGGAAGGCCTGCCCTGGAATAGCTCAAGAGCCTTCAGTAAATCCTGGGTTTTTTTGGGTCAGTCTGAGGCAAATGCAGGTGCTGAAGGGCTTGGACTGTAAAGGCAGAAATGTGAAGCCAATGACCAGAAATCCCTGAATCCATTTGGTGGCACATAACACTTGTCCTTGGGCATTCCTTGTCTTGACCTCGTGCCTTCAGCCCCTGAGGTTCCTGTTTGTGCAGACAGAACTCCCTGGTGTCCTGTGCTCTGTCCCTGCTCCTCTGAGTGGACCAGGAGTAAATCAATTCTTGGTGCTGCAGCTGCCCAGACCTCAAATGTCAACTGTTTCATCTTGTTAATCTTGACCTGGCTGGGCTCACCTGGAGCCAGAGCAGTCTGACAGTTGTTTGTTTGGGATTGATTTTGTGGCATGAGCTGTGAGATGTGGAATTGCCTGACAGTGGCAGGAGCAGCTCCTGTGAGATTTGTACTCCTCCAATCCCATCTTGGAGTCTGGACTAACACTGAGCAACTCACGTGGGTTTGAACAGTGGAGAATTCGGGCAAGAAGGTCATTTAAACTCTATTATTTCTGTAGGTATTTAGCCAAGAATTCCTCTGCATTGTTCAGTGCCAGTGACTACGAAGTGGCCCCTCCCGAGTACCACCGGAAAGCCGTGTGACCCCTGGGGGCCCTGCCCACTGCACCTCCTGCCCTGCACCCCCCTGTGCAGCTCCTGCCCCGCCCTCAGACACGGGAACGAGGTGGGGTGTGTGAATGGAATGGGCATGGCAAGCTCTGAGGGTTCCTTGTCCCAGCCCGGAGCTCCCTGCTGTCCCTGCCTGTTCCTGCTCCTGCCCCGGGGGATGGATGTGCAGGAGGGGGTTTGCTGTGTCCCTGCCTGCTCCTGCTCCTGCCCCTGCCCCGGGGGATGGATGTGCAGGAGGGGGTTTGCTGTGTCCCTGCCTGTTCCTGCTCCTGCCCCGGGGGATGGATGTGCAGGAGGGGGTTTGCTGTGTCCCTGCCTGCTCCTGCCCCTGCCCCTGCCCCGGGGGATGGATGTGCAGGAGGGGGTTTGCTGTGTCCCTGCCTGCTCCTGCCCCTGCCCCTGCCCCGGGGGATGGATGTGCAGGAGGGGGTTTGCTGTGTCCCTGCCTGCCCCTGCCCCGGGGGATGGATGTGCAGGAGGGGGTTTGCTGTGTCCCTGCCTGCTCCTGCCCCTGCCCCGGGGGATGGATGTGCAGGAGGGGGTTTGCTGTGTCCCTGCCTGCTCCTGCCCCTGCCCCGGGGGATGGATGTGCAGGAGGGGGTTTGCTGTGTCCCTGCCTGCCCCTGCCCCGAGGGATGGATGTGCAGGAGGGGGTTTGGTGTGTCCCTGCCTGCTCCTGCCCTGGGGGATGGATGTGCAGGAGGGGGTTTGGTGTGTCCCTGCCTGCCCCTGCCCCGAGGGATGGATGTGCAGGAGGGGGTTTGCTGTGTCCCTGCTCCTGCCCCTGCCCCGGGGGATGGATGTGCAGGAGGGGGTTTGGTGTGTCCCTGCCTGCCCTCAGTGCTCGTAGGGCTGCTCTGACCTGAGGCTCAGCCTCACTAACCTGCTTTGTTCGTAGACCCACGAGGGCTGTCACCTGTGTGGTGCTATTGACTGTCTGACAACCCATTGACTTGTTGCTGTTGGAATTCCCATGTTTGGTCCATAAATGTTTGCTTTTCTTGGGGTAGTTGAAGGACTGTGACTTTTTTATATTCTAACAGTAGGAAAACGTGTTCTCATCTTGTAGTGTTTGGACATGTTGGTCTTTCATGGAGCTGTTTTACAGAGCTGCAAATAAACTTTTCTAATTTCAAATGTTGCTGCTGGTGTTTGTGTTTGTGTCAGTCACTGAGTGTGAGTGTCCTGGCCAGGATGGCCCGAGGGGGTTTGGGGACATGGTCAATGGTGTTGCATGACTTGGCTCTGGTCAGAGTAGCTGCTGTTTCCAGGCAAAATACCAGGTTTGTCATCCCAGATGTTACTGCAGGAAATCACAGTATCTGGGGATCCAAGCCCTGTCCTGCCCCAGGGCTGCTCTGGTGTGGGTGGGGTGGGATCGTGCCCTTCCTGTGGGAACTGAGGAGGGTCCTGCACCCACCCATGGGCTGCACCTTCCCCGGAGCTGCCCGAGTGAAGGTGGGGATGGGCTGGTCAGGCCGAGGGAAGGTGTGAGCAGATTCCCTGGACAGGGATCCAGCAGGGTCGTGTCCCACCCTGTTCCTGTGCCCTCCTGTCCCGGGGCACAAACACCCACCCAGCGGGTCCCGGTCTGTGCCGGGCGGGGCTGGAACAGGGACGGTCCGGCAGGATAATCAGCTGTTTAAAAGCGCAGCAGGAGCTGTTGTTGAATGGAAAAAGAACAATATTGAGCAACGATGTGAGGGGGTGTTGCCATGGAAACTGAGGCAGGGCTGGGAGCAGCTGCGGCGCTTCCGAGGCGGGTCCTGCCAGGAGCGGTGCCCGGGGCAGGGCAGGGGGCGCGGCGGCTCCGGGGGAGGGTGGGCGCTCCTCTGGCTCCTCGTGGGGTTCCTGCCACTGGCTGCTCTTGTCACAGACTCATTAGGTTAATTAGCTACTGCTCGTTGTTTATCACGGTGTTCCCCAGAGCCAGGACCGTGTTCTGATCTGAACAATGGATTTCTCTTTTGCCAACTGCCCCAGGAGTGAAAACAACCTTTTACCGTCAGTGCTTGTGTTCAGAGAGCAGCGTTTGTACCGAGACCTGGACACATCTTCTGTCCTGCCTGCAGAGCCCTGAGCCCTGTGCTGCCTCCCCAGCCAAAGGTGTCCTGGGTGCAGGAGTGGCAGATTCCCAGGGCTTTGCTCCTGATTCCTGGCTCTTGCTCAGCCTCCACAGAGAGAGGATGGCCCCAGTGCTGTGTTGCCCCTCCAAGCTGGGAAACCTCTGCTCCTTCCAGCTCCTGACAAGGGTGTGAACACTTCTCTGATGGCCTAAGCCATCAGTCACCGGCTTCCAGGCAGCAATTCCAGAGTTATTTTGGTTGGAAAAGACCTCTCAGATCCTCATTTCATGCCGTGCTGAGAGTTAAAGCCTTGCTGAAGTGCAGGCTGTGTCTCTCACAAGGTGAGGGGTAACAACACGTGCCTTGTACCGAGCAAATAAAAGCTCCCTTTGCTCCCAGTGCTGTGGGCTGATGTGCCTGTCCCTCCCAGCTCAGGGGGGGACTCACCCCCTCCTTAGCCCAGTCTCTTGGGCTGGATAAGGGATGGAGTGACTGGAGTTCTGTCCTGTCCTTCTGTCTGGTTTGTGGATCCCTGGAGAGGGAATGGTGAACTCTGAGCCTGCAGTGCTGGGCAGTTCTTCCTGCAGAGGGTGGATTTGTATGTGGGAAATGGCTTTATCCAGAGGTGGTGGCTGGGCAGAGGGGATGGAGTGTCCCCCCCGGGGTGCCCCTGCTGGAGGGTGGTGCTGTGCAGTGCCCAGCACTGCAGCTGTGCCTCCTGCCCCTGTGCTGGGTCATCTCTTTCCTTCCTTTGTCCATCTGAGGGTGATTTCCTGTGCTGAGGGGCACAGAGGGCTGGGTCCATCCTCGCCCCGTTTTCCTGCTGCCATTTAGAGCCTGCCCAGCTCTTTGGCAGTGTTTGTGCCAGTGAGATCCCAGCGCTGCTCCATGCCCAGGGCTGCTCGGGCTGAGGGGAGCAGAGGGGAGGCAGCAGCTGCTCCCTGCCCAGGCTCAGCCATGGCATCGGCACAGGTGAGTGAAACCCTTCCCTGCTCTGCTGTCCCCTCTGGCTGTGTCCTGCCTGGGCCATGTCTGTGGTGCTTTGGGCTGTGCCAGGAGCAGCCCGTGCCCTCCTGGAGAAGGCTGTGCCCTGTTGGGAGCAGAGACACCCCAGGTCGTGGGGCTGTGCCAGTGTGGGGGGCTCAGCCCTGCCATGGGCGAGGGAAGGGGCTGGGGCTGTGGGAGCTGACAGGGGTCCCTGTTGGGGCTCCCTGCAGGAGATGAGGAGCTCATACCAAGGATGAGCAGCCAGTGGGTCCCCCCTGTGGGGCTGCAGCCCAAGCCCATCAGGTCTCCCTGTTCCCTGCAAGAGGCTTTTCAGTGCAGGTGCTTGCTGGGCTTTCCATGTGCTCTGATGCCACGCTGGGGTTGTGCCAAGGTCTTGCCTACTCACTGCTGTTAATTAGTGCCTGGAATTAGTGAGATAACTGGGGGAAGCTGCACAGAGGATGCTCCCTCAGCCCATCACCCCAAGGACCCATCGATGCCCCCACAGCAAATGCAGCTCTGGAGCCTCCAGCCCCACCGTGGGCTCTGCTGCCTGTGCAGCCTTCCAGGCTGTCAGGGACCTGTAATCAGCTTCTCTCGGGGTAAATCAGCCTCCTGCAGCTGCTCTGGGCTGGGAGGGGCTGCCAGGAGCTGTGTCTCCTCGAGGCCCCAGTGGCTGCAGCTGGAGGGCACTGTTAGGTTTGGATTTCCATGGCATTCCCAGGGCTTCACATCACCCCCGAGTCCCATCAGCTGCTGAGAGCCCTGGGCTGGGCAGCCCCCACTGGCACCATGAGCGAGGGGAGGGTGGGAGTCCCATGGGAGCCACTCAGCTCCTCTCCTGAGCTCTGGCTCAGAGGCTGCTGTCACCTTTAATTTGCACTCAGGGGTTGCTAAATGCAGCTCTGAAGGCTGCTGGCTAATTAGTTTATTCTTTAGAAGAGCCTTTGAGGAGTGACTCAGTCATCTGGGAAGGGCTTTTCTGTGCCAGGGCTGGACGGGGATGTCATTAGTGTGTCAGGGCAGCCAGTGCAGCTGCAAACAAACCTGTGCTGCTCCCTCCTCCACGTGCCCCAGAGATCAAAGCTTGGTCCCAGCGTGGTGGCCCAGGCCAGCCCTCCTTCCCTTGGGGACTTGAGGAGCAGCAGAGCTTCCTGCCTGTGCCCACGTTGCAGCCCTGGTGTCTCCTGTGCCGCCGTGTTCCTGTGCCAGCGTTTGGGGACCAGCCTTGAGAGCAATGCCAGGAATTCCCAGGGATTCTGTGAAGTGGGAGAAATTCCGTGAGAGGCTGTGGTGTGCCTGAACATTCTGGTGCCTCACAATTTTTAGGTTTTTGTCTTTTTTTTTGTCATTTTCTGTCTTTTCTCTGCTCCTTCCCTCCATCCCTGGCCCCAGGGGTGTGAGGAGTCACTGCAGGGAAGTGTGACCCCAGGGAGCAGAGGGGCCACCCACATTTTAGGAAGTTTGGGGGTTTTTGGACTTGTTTTTTTAGATTTGAAGAACGTTGTGGGATAGAAAAAAAAATGTTTTACCCCAAAATTCTTCCTTTTCAAAATGCCAGCATGTGGCCACCTGGCCCTGCAGAACGGGGTTTCCAAAGGCTGCCAAAGCTCTGCCGACCTCAGGAGACCCTCTCATCACTACGGAACAACCTCGGCGGGAACTTCTCATCCTCCCAAAGGACGGGATTCCCAAAGTCCTGGGATACCAGAATCGGTGCAGGTCTTGGCCTTTCCAACCTCACCAAGCCCTTTGGCACAGCAGGAGGAGATGCAGCAGCCACGCCAAGGGAGGAGGCCCCAAGAGCCCCGGGAGGCACCTGGCCCCTGGCACCGCCCCAGGTGGGAATCCAGGCAGAGCTGGACCAGCAGACAAGCCAAGATGTTCTCCCTCTGAGCAGCCTCGGGGAGGTAAAAGCTTGTCCTTGTTTAACTGCAGCACCCAGGGCAGGGCAGCAGCTCCCAAAGGTGCTGAGCTGCCCAGGGCTTGCGAAAGCTCTGGGTGCCCTGACCTGCCCACATTCCTCTCCTTCCTCTCTTTGCCTTGTGACTCTGCCTCGAGCCTTTCCGTGGGCAGGAGATGCTGTGCCAGGCATGTGGCTGTCTGGAACTCTCAGCAGTCCCTTGGCAGCTGCCCTTTGTGCTCTGACAGCCCATTTTCCACCCGGCTTTGGGGTGCTGGATTCAGCTGCCATGCCCAGAAAGGAGGGAGGGAGCTGATGTGGTGGCAGAGGGGCAGGAGGGCCAAGCTCCTTGCCAGGGTGGGGAGTAGAGAAGGGCCCACTCAGACCTGGGGGGGCTCAGGGATGTTTCCCTGCAGGAAGGCAGAGTGTGGGGAAGGGGCTGCCATCCCCCTGCCCTGGAGGTTTTAGAGCTGTACTTGGTGAACTTGGATCCAGCTGAGGAGGCCCTGGCTGCCCCAATGGCAAAATGAGATTTAAAAGATGGGAAAGCTCCCAAGTTGCTGTAGTGCCCTCAGACAGCCTTGGTTTCTCACTGTGCCATTTTGGTGTAGTTCTGGTTCATCCCCTCACCCAGGTGGGCTCGGCCAGGGACGATGGCACAGTGTGCCCACCCTGCCCACCCCAAACCCTCTGTGGTGCCACCAGGCAGGACACAGGGAGAAGCTGCTCAGGTGTGTCCCTGTGGGGTTGTGTCTGTGCCCAGGGAGGGCTGGGAAAGGTGCTGTCCAGGAGTCTCCATGGCCATGGAGGTCCCTGCCCAGGTGCCAAGCAGGTCAGTCCTCCTTCCAGCCAGGGCAGGGGTTGCTGGGAGCAATGCCTTGGGCAACCACAGCTTTGGGTCCGTGCCCTCTAAACCTTGTTTTGCTCCTGCCTGGAAATGTATTTGGGAAGTCTGGAGGCAGCAGACAGGGAAGAGGCAGGTGCCTCTTGGGCCCCCCTGGGGCTGACAGAGACACTGCCATAAAGCCACGGGCTGGTGTTTCCTGAGCCCCAGAACTGCCTGGCCCCACACTGGAGCCCTCAGCAGATCAGGGATGTTGAGGTGAGGCTGGGAAGGTTGGTGGGAAGGCTGCCTGTGGCTCCAAGTGTCTCCATGGTGCCCCAGGTGGGATGTGGCACCAGCTGAACGATGCCACAGTGAGCACCAGGCCGGAGCTCTGTGCCATGGGCAGAGGCTGGTGGTGGCCCAGGAGGGGCAGCTGGTGGCCAGGACACACTGGCAGAGGGGCACAGGGGGATGGATGTGCTGTCAGTGTGTGCTCTGAGAGCAAACACACGAGCTGGTTCCTGACTAGGGCCAGTTCCTGGCAAAGCTGCTGCTCTTTTGAGGGTATTTCTCCCATTTTTGCATTTGTTGCTGCAGGGTGTTGTCACTGGTGCTGCTGAGCCTGTGCCTCTCTGGCTGTAGCACAGTCAGGCTCCTGCCCATGGAGGGCACTGAGCTGGAGTGTGGGATGGAGCACGGCCCCTTTCCCTCCTGCCTTCCTCTTGCTGTGCTGTCCTTGTGCATTGCCCCCAACCCCCGTGGCTTTCCCAGCCCCCGGTACAGCAGATCTGGGTCTGTCGGGCTCCGGGCACCCCTGAGCCTGGGAACCCCTCCCTGGGAGAGGGTGCAGAGCACCTGCCTTTGCTCCTGGCCCTGGGACAGTCTCGAGCACACCCGAGGGAGGAGGGAGGTGCCTTTGCTCCAGAGCCATCCCGGTGTGCTCCGGCTCCAGGGCCGGACGGTCTCCCTGCGGACCCGCCGCGTTATCACCCGGGGCTGCCGCGTTATCACCCGGGGCTGCCGCATTATCACCCGGGGCTGCCGCAGTCAGAGCTTGTGTCTTGGAACTGGGTGGGGAGTGGAAACTCGGCGTCCACTTTCCGTGCAAACAAGAGGGCTTCGTTATCCCGTGGTCCTGAGCTCTGAAGGGAACTAATGAAGCTCCCGCGTCTCTCTCCACCTCTCTCATCTCTATTGAGCTCTCCATGGAAACGGGAGCAGCAGCAGCCCATGAGCCCCACAGCCATGCTGGCGTTATCAGGGGTGGGATAGACCTCGGGGCTTCGAGTGAAGGACTGAGAGGTTGCTCTGGTTCCTGTATCCCATACCCTGACTGAGAGGTTGCTCTGATCCCTACATCCCATCCCCGGACTGAGAGGTTGCTCTGGTTCCTGTATCCCATCCCCGGACTGAGAGGTTGCTCCGGTCCCTACATCCCATCCCCGGACTGAGAGGTTGCTCTGGTTCCTGTATCCCATCCCCGGACTGAGAGGATGCTCTGATCCCTACATCCCATCCCCGGACTGAGAGGTTGCTCCGGTCCCTACATCCCATCCCCGGACTGAGAGGTTGCTCTGGTCCCTACATCCCATCCCCGGACTGAGAGGATGCTCCGGTCCCTACATCCCATCCCCGGACTGAGAGGATTCTCTGTGTTTGAGGGTCAGGTCTGCCCGTCCCGGGCGGGTGCTGTGCAGCAGCAGGGCACGCTCCCGGTGCTCTCCCTGCCTGGCATTGCTGCTCCAGTGCAGGGCGACATCCGAGGGCCACGGGGACAGAACAGGGATGCTGCACGGCGGGGATTGGGCTGAGCTGATTGTCAAAGGATTTCCACTTTTCCCTGCTCTCTGCCCGGATTGCTCAGTACCCGAGTAATGGCTCCAGGAGTGAGGAATCCAGGGCTGGCGGGGCTCCTGCTGCTGTTCCAGCCCTGGGCAGGTCCCGGCCCCGCTGCAGCCCCGGCCGCGCACCCCGAGCCTGCGCTGGCCCCGCCGCGGGGCAGCTCCGATCCCGCTCCCGGCAGCTCCGATCCCGCTCCCGGCAGGGCTGAACCCGCTCCCAGCAGTGACAATCACTATCACTGGCTCGGGCCATCCTCGCGTGCTTCTTGGTCCAGCGCACTCAGCAATCAGCCCTTGGGAGCGGCTCGGGAGGAGCTTCTCGTGCTCCTTCTTTCTCACGGCAGTTTCACAGCAGAGACTCTTCCCCGTGATGGGCTCTGAAGTGTCTCTTGCCCCGGCTGAGCCTGTGCGGCCTCACCTGCCGCAGGTCGAGGGGAACGAAGTGCTGGTCCCTCTGCAAAGTCACCATCACAGTGGGCTCTAATTTTATCTTGCAAACAGATGCAGTCACACACATTAGTGGTATTTTTTTTTACCCTGGGAGAACTAATGATATAGAAAAATCCATTTCGATTAAGAACTGGTGTGTCATAAAGTGCAATTGTTTTTTTTTTTAAATGAGGGGAAAATACCAGTTAGCCCAGAATAATCCCAAACTGGTGCCCGTGCCAGCCCTCTGAGGAGATGGAATCAGTACTTCGGGAGCAGGGGAAATGGAGGCAAGAGGAGATGGAGAAGAACGTGCAGTAGGGCAGAGCTCATGGCACAGGGAGCTGCCAGTGGTCGGTTTGGGGACCCTCGTCCCTGCCCAGCCACACTCAGCCTCCGCATCCCTCACTCCTGAGCTCCTGCATCCCTGGGCTCCTTTATCCCTGAGCTCCTGCATCCCTGGGCTCCTGCATCCCTCACTCCTGAGCTCCTGCATCCCTGGGCTCCTGCATCCCTGAGCTCCTGCATCCCTGGGCTCCTGCATCCCTCACTCCTGAGCTCCTGCATCCCTGGGCTCCTGCATCCCTGAGCTCCTGCATCCCTGTGCTCCTTTATCCCTGAGCTCCTGCATCCCTGGGCCCCCGCATCCCTCACCCCATGGCTGTGATGCCGCGGGATGCAGGAGCGGGCGGGGCTGAGGCGGGAGCAGGGCAGGTTCACCCGGCAGAGCCGGTGTTTGACACAGGGGACTGGCAGTTTCGGTGGCTGACCTTCAGAGTGTGGGCACCTTCCTGTGCCAGCCCAGCACTCTCTGCCCTCGCGAGTGGCAGCCGGGGATGCCCCGAGGCCACCCGAGCCCTGTAACCAAACACGGGAGGTGCCCGCGCGGTGTCTGGAATGTCCCCGCCGCCCGGGTGGAAACAGGCTGGGGCAGCGGGATCAGGACGCCGCATCCATTGGCGTGTTTCCACTTATAACATGGTAAAGATCCTGTCTGTAACCTGCTCTAATTTTAGGAGTGGGTCTCTCCGTGCTGAATTCCCGCAGGGAGGAATGAGTGCAGGTGTAAAATTAGCCGCATTATTTATGGGCTGGCGGTTACCAGAGCTCCATCCCCAAAATGTCCTGCTCGAGTCCTCTCTCCTGCCTCCAATCACCCACTGCCCTGTTCCCAGCCCAGGGTCAGCCTGCAATCAAACTCGTGTCATCCAGGCAGAGTTCAGAGGGTAAGGACACCATTCCTGCCTTTAGGAATTGATCCATGTTTGGAGCAGTTAAACACGGGAGCTTTTCATTCCCAATGGCTTGCCCAGGGAGAACTCAGGAAGCACAGACTGAGCAAGGATAAATGGTGTGTTTCTGGTCTGTGCCACAGCTGGTGAAAAGATTCTGTGAAATCACAAACGTGGAAATGTTAATCAGCATTAGCTGTAGTCCAAATTCCATTAGCAGGAATGCTAAACACAGAGGAGGAAAGGGCTGGGATTAGGGTGGCCTGGCAACAGGCTCTCCTCCCTGGTGTTTGGGTCTCGTGCTCCCGGATCTGAGCTGTTATTTCAAATCCCAGTAATTGCGGTTCCCTCGTCGGTGTGAACACCAAGAACGTCAGAGCCCAGAGCAGCTGTAACAGCCCAGCGAGCGAGAGGAGCCTGGGACGCCCTCTGAGGACACAGCAAAGCAGCAGCTCGTTAGTGAGAGCACAGACACCCCTGCCAGGCTCTGCCCCCTGATCCTGCCTGCCAGGGACTGCTGAGAGCACACACACCCCTGCCAGGCTCTGCCCCCGGGATCCTGCCTGCCAGGGACTGCTGAGAGCACACACACCCCTGCCAGGCTCTGCCCCCGGGATCCTGCCTGCCAGGGACTGCTGAGAGCACACACACCCCTGCCAGGCTCTGCCCCCGGGATCCTGCCTGCCAGGGACTGCTGAGAGCACAGACACCCCTGCCAGGCTCTGTCCCCGGGATCCTGCCTGCCAGGGACTGCTGAGAGCACAGACACCCCTGCCAGGCTCTGCCCGCAGGATCCTGCCTGCCAGGGACTGCTGAGAGCACAGACACCCCTGCCAGGCTCTGCCCGCAGGATCCTGCCTGCCAGGGACTGCTGAGAGCACACACACCCCTGCCAGGCTCTGCCCCCGGGATCCTGCCTGCCAGGGACTGCTGAGAGCACAGACACCCCTGCCAGGCTCTGCCCCTTGATCCTGCCTGCCAGGGACTGCTGAGAGCACAGACACCCCTGCCAGGCTCTGCCCCCTGATCCTGCCTGCCAGGGACTGCTGAGAGCACAGAGGGGCAGGGGCCGAGTGGGGCTGCAGGAGACAGGGCAGCCTGGGGGGCTGAGGGCACTGCAAAAGGGCATTTTGTGGGGTTTTGGTTTTCTATGCCTGAATAAGATCTCCTGAGGTTTTTGGTTTTAACACAATATTGCCTTGTATCAGACTGTTCAGTCCCAAGTTTTGGTGCTTTTCCCTGCTTGCTTTATCCTGACTCTTGTTTACCAAGTTTTTATAATTAATATTTCTCAAATAACTAAGGTTCCCCCTGTTTTCCTCTGGAGCCAGGCTGAGAGAGCTGGGAGTGTTCACCTGGAGAGGAGAAGGCTCCAGGGAGACCTGAGAGCCCCTTGCAGGGCATAAAGGGAGCTGGGGAGGGACTTGGGACATGGATGGAGGGCCAGGACAAGGGGAATGGCTTCCCACTCCCAGAGAGCTCACCCCACTCCAGCAGAACTGGAACTGCCCCAGTCCTGGGGAGCTGCCTGGGCCCTGCAGGGGCTGGGCAGGGAGCAGAGCTGTGCAATCACACACTGTGTGATCTCTGCTGCACAGCTGGTTGTTCAAGAGGCTCTTGCAGCAGAGACCACTCTGGAACCCCTCCCAGACTGGATGCAAGAAGGAATTTGAGTGTGGAATCTGCCTTGCAGCAGCACAGAGAGTGTTTTATGGATGGAGTTGCCACAGATTGGTCACTGCTCTTGAGCAAACAAGTGTGTTCAAATAACAGTGATGGAGACTGACAGTGTTAGCAGGGCTGGAGCCTCACCAGGTAAAACAAGCCCTGAATTCAGGAGCAGGAGTTGCCCACACAGCCAGGAATTGAGCTCTTGGATTTCCCAGATGGGATGCTCGGGGGCACATGAGCTCTCCAGGGGCAGATGTGCCATCCTGGGCCAGTGTCTAGTGTCTGCTCCCAGTGCAGCACTCAGCCCTCCAAAAGGGAGAGCAAAGGGCTCTCCTGGAGCAGTTCCCAGGCTCTTTGGATGCTTTTTTGTCCCCCTTTCCTGAAATGCCAAGACTTTGACAAACCCGTCCTGAGCAGCTCTGGCAGTGCAGACCCACAGGGAGCTGCTCACCTTTCCCAGGTGCCAAGCCCCTCTGCAGGGGTTCCTGGCAGCCTCCCTGCCTGGTGCCAGCTCCAACACACTGCAGGGGCAGTGGAATTAGGACACAGCCCCCCCTCCTCCCAGGACTGCTCCAAGGGCTGAGGCCTCTGCCCCGCAGCTCCATCAGCTCCCGGATCTGTGCACAGATTGCTGCCCAGCAGGAGCCAAAGCTGCTCTCCAGAACCCAATTCCATTCACAGGAAATTTAGACTCCGTTTGCCACGGGCCAGCATCCAAGAGGGAGCAGGGGAAGCAGGCACAGGATTTGTTTTGCAGGAATACCATGGTCTTGGGGGTGCAGTAACCGGTGTGAGCTGAGTGGTTTGGCAGCCTCAGGTGACCCCAGGCACCTCTTCCCCCTGTGCTTGCCCGGGGCTGTTCATCCCCCACCCTCCTCCTCCTCTGCTGCAGCTCCTTCTGGCTCCTGCCGTGGGCCCCGGGCTGGCTTGGCTGCTGCAGGTCCTGCTCCCTCAGCAGCAGGCAGGGCTTCAAACCCCGCTGGTTTCCCACTGCTCAGAGCAGATGGAGAGCAGGGAAATCACCATGGTAGAGATAAGGAAGGTAATTTGTGAGGCCTGGAGAGCTGTGTGGTGTTTCTCTGGCTTCAGGAGGCTCTGCTGGTCGGGGACACTGTGGGAGACTCTGTGGCTGCTATTATTGCAGATCCTGCATGCCTGGGTGGTTGCTAACCTGGGACCTTGATTGCTTTGCTCCTCATCAACCTAAAAATGAATCCAGGGTCTCTCCGGTGCTGACAGGAGCTCCCAAGAAGAGACAGAGGGTGAGGGAGCTGCTGAAGGTCAGGGGGCTCTGGTTTCACTGTTGATCCATCTGAGCTTAAACAAGGCTCCAAGCTGTTCATGGTCCAACTCCAGACATCACACACAAGGATAAGAAGCTTAGGAAGAGCTTTGCCTTTGCTACTGACTCTAAAGCTTTGGAAACTGTGGCCAGGGTTGCCTGGGAGCTCTGGTTTCCAGAGCAGCCAGCCAGCCCATCATGGGGATGGACAAAGAGTGCTGATGGCTGCAGCTATTTGAGAGGTTTTCCTCTGAGCTGGGCTGGCTCCCCACAGGCAGAACATCATCTCTCTGCAGACCTGTCTGCAGCTCTGCCAGTGTCCTGATGGATTTGCACACTCTGTTCCTGCAGACACTTTTTCTCTCCCTCTCACTGCAAGTGAATGAGTTAAACTGGAGCACGGGCACTCCCTGGCTGGTCTGCTCTGTGAGGGAAGCCAGTCAGCCTAAGTGGCTTTTGATCTTCACATTCCTTTAGGCTCCTTATCACTCCTCCTTATCCCTTCTGTTTGCCTGTCCTCCCACCGACCATAGTCATGGCAAGGCTTTATCTCTGTGACCAGATCAGCCCATGGGAGATCAGGGTTTCTGCTGCCATTGCTCTGTCCCTGGGTGCAGCCCCACGGCCCTGGCCCGAGGCTCCCTTTGCCTCTGCTCCTGTTTCAGGGGTTGCACCATCTGATTGAGCCTCCTGCCTGCTCCTGCTGGTAAACAAGGCAGCAGCAAACCCCACTTTTGTTTGTGGTGTGGAGAACCCGAATTTAATGGCAACTATTTCCTGATGGGAATGTGAGAAGTTTTTGGTATGTCCTTTTCACCCACTTCTGTTTCTAATTCTACTTCCCACCCTCGGTACAACCACAGCACCTGTGACAGAGTTCAGGCACTGCAGCCTCTGTGGGACACCTGCCTGTGGCTCACTTGGAAATTCAGCTCTTTTGTACTTGTTGGAATGTGCTGCTTAATTCCCACCACTCATCACACAGATGCTGTGACCACAGTGCCACAGCACAGGTTTCTGAGTGGCTGTCAGTGCTGGTGCCACAGCACAGCAATGTCACTCCTCTGAAGGTGTGTTTGCTCTCTCTCAGCAGCTGAGGTGCTCAGCAGGGCTTGGAGCCCCAGGCTTGGGTGCCTTCCCTGTACATCTTCCCTGGTGGCATTCCAGAACTTGCCTCCTACTCCTGGACTAGAGTCCACTGAAATGAAAGTCACCATTATCCCAAAAGCACATCTGAGGGGGGGAAACTGAAGAGCTGTTTTCAGCCTTCATGGACAACCCGAGTTTTGCCCTCTCTTGCTGCCAACCCAGATTCCCTTCCTTTGGGTTGTTTTCTTCCTTTGGGGTGTGTTTTCACCTGTGACACACAGGACAGCATGTTCTGTGGGCTGTCCTGGCAGCAGCCCTGCTTTCTACACCCACTTCTGACCTGACATATGGCTTTGAAAGGTCATATCCCACCTGTTCCCATTCCCATGACTGCCCCACTGGCTGCACTCTGGCAGTCCCCATGAGCCCATGCCAGGCCTGGGCTGGGCACTGAGCTCTGAGCATGGGGCTGAGCATTCCCTGTGCCTGTCAGGTGCTGCTCTGGAGCAGCCTGGAGGAGCAGGGAGAGCAGCCAAGTTGGCAGCAGAGCCCTGTTGGGCTGTGCTCCCGAGGGACTGGCACACGCTCTGTTGTTGCCCAGCTTGGTGAGAGGCCAGGTGGGCCCAGGGGCATGATGTGCCAACACTGCCTGCACCCAACCTGTGCCTGGGCACACCTCCTCCCTTCTCCCTGCCTGGGCATTCAGAATGGAATGGGGGTGAAAGGCATGAAATGAAAGGAGGTTGTGTGGAGCAAGGTGGGGTTGGGCTCTTCCCCCCAGGAACAAGTGGAAATGGCCACAGGTTGTGCCAAGGGAGGTTCAGGTTGGATATTATGAAAAATCCCTTCACTGAAAGTGTTGTCAGGCACTGGAAGAGGCTGCTCAGGGAAGTGGTGGAGTCACCAGCCCTGCAATTGTTCAGAAAATGAGTGGCTGTGGTGCTCAGGACAAGCTTTAGCGTGAACATGGTGGTGGTGCTGGATTGAGAGTAGGACTTGGTGATCTTAGAGGCCTTTTCCAACCTTAACAAGTCTATAATTCCATGCTTCTATAAACCTTGGACACTGGATTGCTTTGGCTATGTGCTGTTAAAGCCTTCCCACCACTGGCTTGTGTGTCCCTGCAGCTGTGCCCCCTCCCCATCCAGGTTTGTGCACACCTGGCTGGTGCTCCTGGGGCTGGGGAGGAGCTGCCTCAGGGCAGGAGGGAGCCAGCCAGGCTCCAGGGGCTGCTGGGTGTGGCAGTAACTGTGTGTGCTCCTGTCCATGTGGCCATCGCTGCTCCAGGAGTGCCTGGTGTGATCCTGAGACCCGGGACAGGGAGGCACCAGATGGAGACGTGTCCCTGCCAGGGGCACTGCACCCAGCGGGACCCTGGGCACCACACGGGGGGTCAGACACCCCAGAAGAACAAGGGCTCACTCTATCCCTGCAGTGAACACTGGGACTCTTCACGGGTCTAAGAGCAAAGGGAGATAAAATTATATCCTCCACTGTGCTTGTGCCTGGCATGGGGATTAATTTATCCAGATGATTAAGGCAGCAAGTGATGCAGGAGGTGGGTGGGTAATTTAATGACCCCAGTGGAAACAGAGAGCAAAGACTGTGTTTCCCTTTCAGTTGTATTGGGTTTTGACTTTTATGTCCCATTATGAGCTGATTGATAAGTGGAACCCCTTGAAAAGTGGAGTATATTCACACTGATCTGCTTCTCTGTCATATAAAACTGCTGAGAACCGAAGCTCGTTAAGACTTATTGGAGACAGATGTTGCCATGGGGTGGTTTGTGTAGATGTTGCTCCCCAGCCAGCTGTTGTGTGGCTGCACGAAGGTTTGACACTGTGATTCAAATACTTCTTGAGCTGTGACTGGGGTAAGAGAATGGCACAAGTGATGCTCTTGCAGTGGAGCAGAAACTCAGGATTCAGCACTGCAGCTCTGAACCCCCCGTGCCGCAGCGATCCCTCCCTCCTGTCTCGCTGTAGTTTGGCTCCAATTAGCTGCTCTCGACAGCTCCATGTGCAGGCCAACACTGCTTCTATTTCAGGGGGACTTGCCAGAGATTAATTAGATCCCAGGCCTGCAGAGGACCAGCCAGCACATTTCGTGTGCCATTAACTCGGCACTCCCCAGGCAAACGCTGTCGGGATAAGCGTCCCCTTTGTTGTGCTGCTGCAAGCGAAGGGTGTCACAAAAATAACCGTGTGAGCAGACAGAGGGTGATGGTCTGGGTGCTGCACAAGCTGCCTGCTGAGATCAGATCCCAGCCCTGGTCACTGGGATGGCACTAAGTGTGTGTCAGTGCAGGCAGCCGTGCCCAGAGCTCCCACCAGCCCTGCGGATGGGGCTGCCAGGATCAGGGAATCGCTGAGGCACGAGCAGCCACCCAGCCCTGAGCCAGGCACCAGGAGATGTGCAGCCACCCACTGCTCCAAGGAAACCTGGGAACTGAAGGAGAAACTCACAGAGAAAGAAATCATGGACTTGGGGAGACGAGAACAAATCTCCAGCAGAAGCTCCAGATTTCCATTTGGGAAGTGTGAAGTGACCTTATCTAAGCAGCCCCAGGTTGTGCTCTGCTCTGTGTGCCCACGCACAGCACACACGAGCCACAGCACGCTGGGTTGGGTTGGCTCCTCTCACTTCCAAGAGAGCTGGGAGAGCGTCTGGCCAGACAATGAGGGGACAGGAGCCAAGAACCAGGATGGAGTGATTCCGAGACTGTACTGCCAAACAAACACAGGGCCAGGCTGGATGGGGCTTGGAGCAACCTGGGCTGTGGAAAGTGTCCCTGACCATGGCAGGGGGTGGCACTGGACGGGCTTTGATGTTCCAACCCAGACCAGTCTGGCATTCCATGATTCTGTGATATTTCTAGATAACAGGCGAGAGGGGATGGGATGTGGAGAGGGGTGATGTAGTGGGAACTACATGCCAAGAATCTGAGCAGCAGCAGCCTGAATTAATTTGGAGAGCAAAGTGAGAAGTCTGGATAAAGAGCCTGCAGGAGATGTGTCCAGAATAAGGAATAGTTCTGGCACCGTGGTCAGGGAAGGACCAGACAGGGACATCTGTCTGGACTGCACTGGCCTGGCCTGGGCTGCACTGGAGGCTGGGAGCTGGAGCTCCAGGATGGTTATCTGTGCTCCCTCGGGCTGCAGGGCCTGGGTGCCACTCACTCAGACCAGGCAAACTCCAAGATTTAACATGAAATATCTTGTTCTTGTGCTGACAGGTAGGGCTGGAAGATGGTGCTCAGATAGGGCACTTCCTGCTTGGGCAGCAGGAAACAAGGGGAATGCTCTGCTCTGGCTGGGCTGGCTGGTGGCTCTGCCCTGCACAGAGCTGGCCAGTGAGAGCCGTGCTGTGACTGGGACAGCTCCCTCAGGATCAGCCTCAGTGGGAGAGCTGGAGCACAAGGCAGATCCCATCCTCTGACTGCAGAGCCCCAGCTGGCTGGTGCAAACACATGGATGGATGTGTGTGATTATCTGGGGACAGGGAATGGCCCTGGAATTGGCCCTGGAATTGGAACTGCTCTGTGCAGTTCTCGGCACTGACTGAGAGAGCGAGGAGTTATTTTTAAGATTCTGCTTTCCCAGTACAGCAGTGACTCAGAAGGAGCTTCCTTTAAACCACACAAATCTGGTGGGAAGAGGAGAAACCACTGCTGTGAGCTTGGGCCTGAGAGTCAGACAGTATGTTGTAAAGCTGAAACCTTTGTAATAAAAGCTTATTTTTAATGAATCAACTAATTTCTGTGACAACTCGGCAGACGGTGGTTCTGACCCAAACCACTCAAACCAGTTCATCTGCCCTGGGTTAGGCTGGGGCTGGGGCTGAGCTTTTCCATGGATTCCTGAGTGGACCTGAGTGCTGCTGCCTCGTGTCTGTGCACATCCCTGGGCAAACACCCCAGGACATCCCGTGCTGTGCCTCGGGAGTGCTCAGGGAATTGGCTTTTCCAACGCTGTGCCTTCAGAGCCACTGGAAATAGGAAGGGAAGAATGGAGGAAGCCATTTGTGTTGTCAGGGTAGAGAGTCCTGATCCCTGCTGTGGCTTTGCCTTGCAGAGGGGTCCGTGGGGGAGTGGGATGGAGGAGGCTCCTGGAAGGAGAGAGGCTGTCTGGAACATGCTCTTTAGGGAGGAAAACACCAGGAATGTCAAATGGCATTTGGGGCACGAACACGACTCCAAAGAGCCCAAGTCTGGGATTAATCCCTTGTGATGAGCCTGGGCTGGGGCTCAGAGTCCTTGGGAGGTTTTCATTTTGGAGCACAAAGTGAGAGTTGGCATTTAAAGACACCCCTTTCTCTCCCTCTAAACAAGGTAGAGAAACTGAAGTGTTTGAACCTGGTTTGATTAAAAAGCAGTGACATTTACCTCCAGCCCCACTGGCATTAGAGATATTGGTGGAAAAGCCTCTGTGCAGCTGTGGTAAGCAAGGTTTCAAACACCACCCATGGGATGGGATTAGACATGCTCAAGTCTCCGAAAGTTCAGTGGCCAGCACAGTGTGAGAGTAAAACAGGCTGAGAAGGGGACAGTCAATGAGACCTGGGATGGGCAAGAGAGAATGGAAACTGTGCTCTGGGACAGCCTGACGTGGAGCCTGCGAGTTACTGTGGGGTTTGCAGTGCTGCTCTGGTGTGGTCTCGTTATTCTCTGACACTCCGAGCTCACTGAGGGTCTTTGCACGGTGCTCTCCGGTGTGTGTTGCTGCAGCAGGTGGGCCTGAGGGCCCCGAGCCTGTCCCAGCCATGGGAGCTCTGTCGTGGCAGGGACAGAGGTGGAGACCCCCGGGGGGGAGACACACCGGGCCTGGACCGCTCCTGGTCCTTGTGCCGGTCCTTGTCCCAGTGCTTGTCCCAGTCCCTGTCCTTATCTCGCTCCCTATTATGGTCCTTATCCTGGTCCTATCCCGGACCTTGTCCCGGTCCTTGTCCTGGTCCCTATCCTGATCCTTGTCCCAGTCATTGTCCCAGTCCTTGTCCCAATCCTTGTCCTGGTCCTTGTCCCGGTCCTTGTCCCGGTTCCTATTCCGGTCCTTGTGCCGGTCCCTGTCCCATTCCCTGTCCCGATCCCTATCCCAGTCCCTCTCCCGCTCCCTCTCCTGGTCCTTATCCCGGTCCCTGTCATAGAATCACAGAATGGATTGGGTTGGAAAAGCCCTCCCAGATCATCGAGTCCAACCCTTGGTCCAACTCCAGTCCCTTTACCAGATCATGGCACTCATTGCCACGGCCAAGCTCAGTTTATAAATCTCCAGGGATGGGGAATCCACCCCCTCTCTGGGCAGCCCATTCCAATCCCTGAGCACTCTCTCTGCAAAGAATTTTTTTCTGTCCCACCCGCTGTCCCTCTCCGCTCCCCCCGCCCGCCCTCTCCGTGGCTCCCTGAGGGGCCGCCGCTCCCGGTCCCCCCGCCCGCCCTCTCCGTGGCTCCCTGAGGGGCCGCCGCTCCCGGTCCCCCCGCCCGCCCTCTCCGTGGCTCCCTGAGGGGCCGCCGGTCCCGGTCCCCCCGCCCGCCCCCTCCGTGGCTCCCTGAGGGGCCGCCGGTCCCGGTCCCCCCGCCCGCCCTCTCCGTGGCTCCCTGAGGGGCCGCCGGTCCCGGTCCCCCCGCCCGCCCCCTCCGTGGTTCCCTGAGGGGCCGCCGGTCCCGGTCCCCCCGCCCGCCCTCTCCGTGGCTCCCTGAGGGGCCGCCGGTCCCGGTCCCCCCGCCCGCCCTCTCCGTGGCTCCCTGAGGGGCCGCCGGTCCCGGTCCCCCCGCCCGCCCTCTCCGTGACTCCCTGAGGGGCCGCCGGTCCCGGTCCCCCCGCCCGCCCCCTCTGTGGTTCCCTGAGGGGCCGCCGCTCCCGCCGCTCCCGCCGCCCCTCCCTCAGCGCGCCCCCTGCCGGCCGGGCGGCTCCTCTAACCCGGGAACTTCCTCCCCACCCGCCCCGCTCGCTGATTGGCTGCAGCGCCCGCGCGGGCGGGCGGCGATTGGCTGCGCGCGGCGGGGGCGGGGCCGCGCGGGGGCGGGGCCGGCGGGCCCGGCCGGAGCGGCGGGAGCGGGACCGGGAGCGGGTCCGGCCCGAGCGGGGCCTGCGCGACCCCCGCGCGGCCATGAAGAGCCTCAAGTCCCGCCTGAGGAAGCACGAGGCCGTCATCGGGGGCAGCGCGGTGCGTGCGGGGCCGCGGAGGGGCCGGGGGGCCGGTGTCCTCGGGAGGGTCCCGGCTCGGGGGGCACAGACGGGGGGTCCCGGCTTTGGGGGGCACAGACGGGGGGTCCTGGCTCGGGGAGACTCAGGGAACCCCGGAAAGGGCTGTGCGAGGGGAGGGACATTCCCTGCCCCGGCTCCCGGTCCGACGGGACGTTCCCGTTCCCTGCCCCGGCTCCCGGTCCGACGGGACGTTCCCGTTCCCTGCCCCGGCTCCCGGTCCGGCGGGACGTTCCCGTTCCCTGCCCCGGCTCCCGGTCCGGCGGGACGTTCCCGTTCCCTGCCCCGGCTCCCGGTCCGGCGGGGCGTTCCCGTTCCCTGCCCCGGCTCCCGGTCCGGCGGGGCGTTCCCGTTCCCTGCCCCGGCTCCCGGTCCGGCGGGGCGTTCCCGTTCCCTGCCCCGGCTCCCGGTCCGGCGGGGCGTTCCCGTTCCCTGCCCCGGCTCCCGGTCCGGCGGGGCGTTCCCGTTCCCTGCCCCGGCTCCCGGTCCGGCGGGGCGTTCCCGTTCCCTGCCCCGGCTCCCGGTCCGGCGGGTCGTTCCCGTTCCCTGCCCCGGCTCCCGGTCCGGCGGGTCGTTCCCGTTCCCTGCCCCGGCTCCCGGTCCGGCGGGTCGTTCCCGTTCCCTGCCCCGGCTCCCGGTCCGGCGGGTCGTTCCCGTTCCCTGCCCCGGCTCCCGGTCCGGCGGGGCGTTCCCGTTCCCTGCCCCGGCTCCCGGTCCGCCCGGCGTGCCCTCGGCTCGGCACTCGGCCGTGCAAACGCCTTTCCCGCTGCCCTGGACTCTCCTTCGCGGCCCCCGCAGGAATTTACACCTTGTTTTGCCTCCGGAGCCGGTGCCGGGCCCCGCTGGCAGCCCCGGCGCTCCCGTGCGGGCACGGCGTGGGCAGGAGCTCCGTACGGGGCATAAATAAATGTGGCAGAGCTGGAGCGATCGCGAACAGGACCCGCTTGGGAAGTGGGCAAAGCTCCGAGAGCAGCCGGGCCCGGCCCGGCCCGGCCGTGAGCTCTGCTCAGCCGGGCTGGAATGCGGGGCCGGGCCGAGGCACAGCGCTGCAAACGCACCTTTGCCAGGGGGTGTCTGTGCCTCGGTCTCGGCTGCTTCGAAGATTAGGCTGTTTTAGTGGTTTTATTTTTATTTATAGTGGTTTTACTGGTCTTCATTTTTACTTCGCTCACCCCCGATGACGGCTTTTCGCGGGGGAGGTGTTTGTAACTGGAGAAGGCTGTGCTCAGAAATTGCCTTGTGTGGTAAATCACCTTTAATTGTGATTATTCAGTGAACGCTCCCCTGTGGCAGCGGCACCGCGAGCTCATCCTGCCCTCCTGAGCCAAACCTGCCGCTGGCACCGCGGGGGACAGGAAAGGGCAGGCGAGTGCCAGGCTTTGATCAGCTGTCCTTGGAGATATTGGCTGCCTTTAGAATCCTCCTGCGCATCTGCCCTGGCTCTGGAGCTGCTCCCTGCAAATAACGACTCCTTTGACAGAGCTGCGGGTCCCGGGGCTTGGGAAGTGCAGTCCCTGCCCGGAGCATTCCCGCGGCATTCCCGGTGATTCACGAGCCTGCTATGATGATGATTTGGCATGTGTGGGCTGGCACTGGCTTGTGCTCATCAGTTGTCCTGTACTTTAGAGCTGTTTGTCATTCTCTAATTAGCCCACAATAATTAAATCTCAACAAAGACTGACAGCACCCGTATTTGTTTGGAGTAGGCATAGAGATTCTTCCCTTCCACGGGTGAAGGCTCCACAAACTTCGTCCTCAAAGGAGGTTTGGGGGGTGTTAATACTTCTAAGAGCCGGAGTTATTCTAAAGTTTGTGAAGGGAAATTGCTTTCAGTGAGATCCTTTAAAAACTGGGCTTTGTATCCATGATAAACTTTTTTCCCGTGTGTGTTATGTTGGTTGGTTTCATGGTTGCTCCACCAGCTCATCAAACAGCAACTTGTAACCTCCTGTCTGGGGGGAGAACTCCCTGCTCGGGGTGGGTGTCAGCAGGGAGGTGAAGGGGGGATGGAGCCCGGGCTCTCTGCGGGGCTGGGGAAGGAGGGGAAGGGTGGGAGTCCTGCCAGCAGCAGCTTCAGAGGTCCTGCTCAAAGCACAGTAAAAGAGTTGCCTGTTTGAGAAACTCCATCCCTCTCTCCTCTCCCCACCCAGCGCTATTTCCTGCGGGGTGGAGAGAAACCTAATCCGTGCTGCTTTTGGAAATTCTCCTCCAGGTTAAGGGAATAATTAGGTGCCTTCTGATGGAGATCTGTTGGAAATGGCTTTATTACTGGGCTCGTGGTGGAGGGAAGCCACAAAAAGCAGCAGAAAGTAAAAGTGATAGTTATTACCAATTCCACAGTTATTCAGAACGTTGTGCCTGAAATGGAATTACCTGCTTTTGCCAGCTCCAGCTGGCTGATGGTGCTTGGAAAATCATCTGAGCAGCCTATTCAGTGCTCTGAATAGTGAGACAAATGCTTGCCCTCAGCAGGAGTGCAGGCTGGAAGCTTTAATGTGAGTCTGTGTGGAGCACAAAGCCTTGAGGTCAGAGGTGATGCCTCTTTCAGCAGCATTTACAGAGAAGATTTTAATGACTGTGGTCAGTCCCCCTGGGTGCCCACAGCAGCACACACTGCCCGTGTGTCCGAGCTTCCAAAATACATCCTGGGGCTATAAATGTGTCTTGTGACCTGGTTTGTGTTGGGGAAATGTGCTCTTCCAGCAAAGTGAGGAATTCTGTGTGTGCCTGTCAATGAAAATGAAATGCTCAGTGGGAGTTTCTCTGGAGAAGGTGGTTGGGGAGAGTTTGGTTTATTATTATACAAAGTTCTTTTTGGTTCAGACATTTGGAAATGGACTTTCAGGGATGAGGTTCTGCCTGTGGCCTCTGCAGGGGGACAAGGTGCTTCTTATTCCTGTAACACTTGGGCAGGAGCTGGGGAGGTGCTCAGGTGTGTTATCTCATTAGTGTGGGGTTTTAACCTCTCTGGCCTTTGTCATGAGGCCTGGAATTTGAGGCAGGGGCTCCTGGAGTTACTGGGAAACTGGGAGTGCTTTGGGCAGTGCTGGAGCTGCCACTGAGCAGCACAAGCCTTTTTTAATGGGATTGTTGCATCCTGAGGTGTGAGATGGAGCTGGTGTGAGAGCCACACGTGGTTCAGGACCCAGCAGTGCTGCCTGGTGAGAATCACCTGCACGTGGTGGCAAGGAGCAGGTAGAACACCATGTGAAAGCTGCTACCAAGCCTTTCTCTTCTGGGAAAAGTGGTGCTGGGTTTTGTTTAATTAAGAGAAACTAAATCTCCTCTATAATTAGTGGAAACCATTGTGCAAGAAACAAAGGTGAGCACCTGAGTACTTGCCCTGCTGTGATGATCTGTGATTATTAAATTAATATCTGAACAGGCTCTGTACTTAGTGACTCCTGACCTTGTTCAGAGTCGTGTCAACACTTCTTTTCCCTGTGGAGGTGCCCAGCTCTGCTCAGTGGATGAGTTTTCCTCTAGGTAAGGAGTGGAGCTTTGTGGGGTGGCCCAATACCCAATTACACATCTGCTCCTGCCCTGTCAGCACCAGAGAGGGCAGGTACCACCTCCTGGTGTGGTCTGACCCATTTTATTAGGGGAATGAAGAATACCCTTTGAATTTGCTAATTCATCAGCAACACCATCCCTTTGTCTGTGCAGCAGAATAAATGTGTTAGAAATGCTTTGTGGCCCTGGTGTGCTGTCGAGTACACATCAGTAACTGAAGGAATGAAGTAAAAATAGATGTAGGATAAACTCATTTAAAGCCTTTAGGGATTCAATTCTAAAGAACAGAGACCTTGTGCTGCTGGTGACACAGGGTGGTTTGTACACAAATAGGGTGTTCATGGTGTTTGTCACGACTCTGGCCCGTGCAAAGACAGAGCAGTTTGGGAGCCCCTGACCCCAGGGGGGGGATCAGCAGAGCTTTGCCAGCCTTGCTGCTTTGGCCAGAGCAGTCCCTGTGCCATCCCTGCCTCCCTCGGGCAGCCTGAGGTGCCTTTGGGATGGCACCTTGGAGAGCCCACAGCTCTGTAATATTCAAATGGCATTCCTGGCCGGGCTGGGGTTGTTTTTGAGAGCAGGTTTGGTTCCTGGAAGCTTTATTAAGGCTCCCCCTAATGTGTGTGCTCTTTGGAAAAATCCCTTTGTGATTCGTTTGCATTTAGTTAACTGGAATGAGGTGTTTGTTGGAGTGATGTTTGGGGTTGATGCTGGAGGAACACAACAGGCAATTTGTGGTCCAGCTAAAGCTTTGTGGTGCATCCTGTTTGCAGGTGAATTGTAATTTTCAGGCTCTGCAGTAAAGAGGTTTAATGCTTTATCACTTTGGAATGTAGGAATTAAAAGTATTTAAAATAGTGGGGGGTCAGTGAGTGCCTGTGAGTTCAGTACCCTGAGCTGATTTGCAGACATAATTACACAGATAAGCTCGGTGGTTTATCTTGTTTGAGTTCATCTGACCTTTAGTGTAAAAGTAACTTATGGAGTACTTTGTCAGTATTTAAATATGAATATTAGCAAGCAGATGCTCAAACATCTGAGGCTGATGCTGTCTCTGTGTTCTCATCACTGAAGGGTGACAGCACAGGGCTGACACTGGTGTGTTATTCCTTCCCCTGCACATGTGCTTGGGGCTGATCCCTGTGTATGAATGTAATAATCACACTGGGTTTCATCAGCCCCTGATATTTCCTGATGCTTTGTTAATAAATGGAAGTACACAAATCAATGGGGCCTTGCTGGGAGCTTATAAATTCCAGCTAATGCTGTGCCTGGAGTCCTGGGGAGGTGGGTGATGTGCTGCCAGGAAGGGCAGCACAGGGCTGGACTCTGACCTTGTTCCTGCCTTCTCCCCGTTTAGAGAGGGAATATTTGCCCCTGGGGCACAGGGCTCTGTCTGTCCATGGGGTGAGGCTGAGCTGGAGCAGGGCTGGAGCACAGAATCACAGAATCAGTTGGGCTGGAAGAGACCTCTGAGAGCATCAAGTCCAACCCTTGATCCAACCCCACTGTGCTCACCAGCCCAGGGCACTCTGTGCCACATCCAGTGTCACCTTAAACACCTCCAGGGTCGGAGAATCCACCCCCTCTCTGGGCAGCCATTCCAATGTCTGAGCACTCTCTCTGGAAAGAATTTCTTTCTCATATCCAACCTAAACCTCCCCTGGCAGAGCTCAAGCTGTGCCCTCTTGTCCTACTGCTGGTTCCTGGGAGAAGAGACCAATCCCCGCCTGGGTACAACTTCCCTTCAGGCAGTTCCAGACAGTGCTGAGGTCACCTCTGAGCCTCCTCTTCTCCAGGCTAAACACCCCCAGCTCCCTCAGCCTCTCCCCACAGCACTTGTGCTCCAGTCCCTTCTCCAGCCTCGTTGCTCTTCTCAGTTGGCTTGGAAGAGACCTCTGAGATCATCAACCCTTGATCCAACCCCACTGGGATCACTCTGGCACTCTGTGCCCTGGGCTGGTGATCACAGTGGGGTTGGATCAAGACCTGGTGGATTCTCTGTCCCTGGAGGTGTTTGAGAGGACACTCAGTGCCACATCCAGTCCCTTCTCCAGCCTCGTTGCTCTTCTCTGGCCCCGCTCCAGCCCCTCAATCTCTTTCCTCAACTGAGGGGCCCAGAACTGAACACAACACTCAAGGTGTGGCCTCCCAAGGCAGAGTCCAGGGGAAGGGTCACTGCCCTGGTCCGTGGGGTGAGGCTGTGGTGCTCTCTGTGCTGCAGAGGGATTGATGTGCTTTGCTGTGTGTCAGTCTGGCCTCAGCAACCATAAAATGTCCTTAGCAGAGGGTTCAAAGGAGCTGCAGGGCCATGGTGTGTTTGCATGAGCAGCTCTGAGCACTTTTATTGGGGTCCAAGTCAGTCTGTCTCCCAAGGCTGGGAATTCAAGGCTGTTCTATCAACAAAGTGCACTGTGGTTGGCCATGAGGCACAAGGAAGCTGTTTCAAAGCAAAATTGAGATTATCTTTAATTCTTTTAGCAGGGTTTGCCTCCTTCAGGAGTTGTGATCAGAGTCCTTTGACACTTCCATGCACCTTCTGAGCTCTTGTGGCTGGTGCTGGTGGATTTTCCCCTGTGCCAGCTGTGTGGAAAAGGGAGTCTGGCAATGTTGGAAGGGACCTCTTTCTCCTTGTGGGTGGAAATGTGCAATTTTAGGGTCTTTAGGATGGTTTTGAGAGATCTGTGACATGTCCCAGAGCTAGAAGTACATTTAAATAGTTTCTTGACTCTTAATTTGATCTTGATGGGATGTGCTAACTTCAAAGGAAAATGCTTTAAATAGGATAACATCAGGAAGGTTTTGATGAGGTTTAGTTGGTTACTGTTTGCTTTGCTTTATTCTGTTTGTTAGGACAGTGTTACCTGCATTAATGACAGGATACAGTTACATTTAAACACACCAGGCACGGCACAACTGTCAGTACAAATCCTTGACACAAAGCAGGGCGGGCCCAGGGAGTTTAGATCTCTCTTTGGACTAAGCCTTGCCCAATTTGTAGCATTCAATGACATTGTTGTAAATGAAGGATTTTCAGTGAATGAGGAGTTCCCTCAAGGTGCTGCTGTGGGAACCTCCTGGGTGAAACAAGAGCCCTGTGTCCAAGCTGAGTCTGCTTTGCCCCACACCTCACTCCTGCAGTTTGGCCCTCTGAAACATTCAGATGAGGATCCAGACATATCCTGGTAAGGAGGAGATGCTTATAAAACATAAAATGCTGTTTCCACTCGCCCCAATTGGGTTTAACCTGGTGTGTGCAGGGTTTTCCTGTGCAAATGCAGGTAAGGCAAAATCTGCAGTGCAGGTGGGTGACAGTGGAGTGTCTCTGCACTGAGGGGGAAGCTGCACCTGCTGAACAGATTTAAAAACAGTTTCACTGGTCTAACATGCCCTTTCATTCTGTCAGTCTGTGCAGTTTTCAAATAAATCAAACTCCTTCAAAAGCATTTGTCACTTAGTGCCATATGAAAGGGGAGGGTGTGGCTGTCCAGGCCTTAGTTCTGATTACAAATGTACTCTGACCTCTGGAGAAAGAGCAGGAAATCCAAGTGTGCAGCCTGATAGATGTGTGAGCCTGTCCTTGGCATCTGAGAGAGGGCAGGGCTGGGTTAGACACTGGGAAGGAATCCTTCCCTGGGAGGGTGGGCAGGCCCTGGCACAGGTTGGGCAGAGGAGCTGTGGCTGCCCCATCCCTGGGAGTGTCCCAGCCCAGGTGGGACAGGGCTTGGAGCACCCTGGGATAGTGGGAGGTCTGCACTGCTGATGTTTCTGGTGTTTGTTCTGAAAAAACAGGTCTGAATTATGTTCCAACCTTTGGTTACACTGAAAGAACACAACATGAGCATGTTTAATTTGTTTCTACCTTTCAAGCTCCCTGGTTTCAGCTGCCTTGGAGAGCAATTCAGCCAGTGGGAGTTGGTAGCTGGGCTGTGTTTGCTGGAGCTGCTGGTGCCAGTGGAGCCAGGAAAGCTGCTCTGTGCCTGCTGGGAGCTGGGCAGGGCTGGGAATGTGGCTCAGCAATCCGAAATCTTGTGGCCAGGGCTGTCTCCAGAGCATCTCCAGCACAAAGGGGCTGCAGGAGGAGTGCAGCTCAAGGCTCAGCAGGAATGTCTGCAGGCAGATAAAGCAGAGGCAAGTAAAAGCTTTGGGATAAATGTTTTGGAGAAGACTGTACACCTGGAGCCACAGTCTGACCTACATTTCTCACCAAACTGATTTTGGTTAAATGGGCCTTTTTTGTTGCTGTCACTTGTCAAGTGTATTTATCCCTCCCCACTGAAAAAAGCCATTTTTAGCTTGAGGAGCCAGACTTGGTTCTGGTCAGAAGACAACACAGTCATTGCACTTTTTTGGAGTGCCTTTGTCACATGGACACTGATTGCAGAGAGGGCTTGGAGCATTCTCTGGGGAAACACGTTGGTGCTGTGGGGCAAAGGCTGGTGCTCACAGCAAGGGGTGTGGGACAGGTCAGAAATTCCTGGGAAAGGCTGAAGGAGTCCAAATATGAATGAGTGACTTTCAAAACTCTGTCCTGAGCAGATCCAGTTATTAGGCTGTTTGCAGTCTCTCGTGTGTGTCCAGGGTGTGTGTGTGCATTTTCTGGCCCTGGACCAGGTTTCTCTTCTGCAGACAAAACAGTGCATTGCTTGTCTTGTTGACCTGCTCCTCTAAATACGGCACTGGGGAGATCTCCATTTAAATTTAAAACTCGTGAAAGGGGACTCTCCTCCTCCCTCCTGTTAATCATTGCACTGTCACCGAATGTTTTCACAGCCTCTGTGACTCCTCTCCTTCCTCCTGTTGGGAGACAGACTGGCAGCAGCAGTAAGCTGAAACCAGGTTCTATTCAGAAAGGGTTTCAGTGCTGTAAAAGGAGAATTTTTTAAAAGCAGAGGCATGTGTGTTTTCTAATTTGAAATGGGTTACATTTCTGTCAAAATAGGCTCACACATTCCATCTGCTCCACAGTTGTAACCGTCTGAAGTCTGAGCCTGACTCTGGTTTCAGCTCTGTGGCCTGGTGGAATGAGGAAAAAGTGACTCCTGGGAGTATTTCAGTCCTCGTGTGTTATTAGTGGTGAAAAGCATGACCTTCCCCGTGTCAGTGAGCAGTTCATTTGACTACTGTGTTTGTTATTTTAGAGCGGGTGTTTGCCTGTCTGCAGAGCAGAACAGCAGTGTAGGGGTGTTTGCTGTGTGCCTGTCTCCTCACACACACCAAACCTGTTTGCAGAGCACAACAGCAGCACTGCTGTGGTGTTTCCTTGTGCCTGTCTCCTCACACACACCAGACCTGTTTGCAGAGCACAACAACAGCACTGCTGTGGTGTTTCCTTGTGCCTGTCTCCTCACACACACCAGACCTGTTTGCAGAGCACAACAACAGCACTGCTGTGGTGTTTCCTTGTGCCTGTCTCCTCACACACACCAAACCTGTTTGCAGAGCACAGCAGAGTGTAGTGGTGTTTCCTTGTGCCTGTCTCTCCCCAGCTCACACCAAACCTGTTTGCAGAGCACAGTAGCACTGCCGTGGTGTTTCCTTGTGCCTGTCTCCCTCTCCAGCTCACACCCAACCTGCCTGCAGAGCATCACAGCACTGTGGAAGAGTTTTCTTGTGCCTGTCTCTCCTTACTCACACCCAACCTGCCTGCAGAGCATCACAGCACTGTGGCAGAGTTTCCTTGTGCCTGTCTCCCTCTCCAGCTCACACCCAACCTGCCTGCAGAGCATCACAGCACTGTGGCAGTTTCCCAAACCTGCCTGCAGAGCATCACAGCACTGTGGCAGAGTTTCCTTGTGCCTGTCTCTCTCTCCAGCTCACACCCAACCTGCCTGCAGAGCATCACAGCACTGTGGAAGAGTTTTCTTGTGCCTGTCTCTCCTTACTCACACCCAACCTGCCTGCAGAGCATCACAGCACTGTGGCAGAGTTTCCTTGTGCCTGTCTCCCTCTCCAGCTCACACCCAACCTGCCTGCAGAGCATCACAGCACTGTGGCAGAGTTTCCCAAACCTGCCTGCAGAGCATCACAGCACTGTGGCAGAGTTTCCTTGTGCCTGTCTCCCTCTCCAGCTCACACCCAACCTGCCTGCAGAGCATCACAGCACTGTGGCAGAGTTTCCCAAACCTGCCTGCAGAGCATCACAGCACCGTGGCAGAGTTTCCTCGTGCCTGTCTCTCCCCAGCTCCCACCAAACCTGCCTGCAGAGCATCACAGCACTGTGGCAGAGTTTCCTCGTGCCTGTTCTCTCTCCAGCTCACACCCAACCTGCCTGCAGAGCATCACAGCACTGTGGCAGAGTTTCCTCGTGCCTGTCTCTCCTTACTCACACCCAGCCTGCCTGCAGAGCATCACAGCACTGTGGCAGAGTTTCCTCGTGCCTGTCTCCCTCTCCAGCTCACACCAAACCTGCCTGCAGAGCATCACAGCACCGTGGCAGAGTTTTCTCGTGCCTGTCTCTCTCCCCAGCTCCCACCAAACCTGCCCCCGTTGCTCGGGGCAGGGCACGCCGGGAATGCACCACGAGCCTCTGCTCTGCTCTGCTCTCCATCCCCTGCCTCGCTGTCAGAAAATAGCTCAGGGCTGCTCAGACTGTCTGCGTGTTGTTTACAGGATATTTGGGCTCTGGCAGGATTTCCATGTGAGCCCAAGGCATCTGGCAGGCTGTCCCAGACGAGCCACGGCTCTGGGACGGTCCTGGGGAGCCACACACAGCTCCTCTGGCTGGGAGTGTGCCCAGAGTTATGAAGGCTGAAGGTGATCCTGAAGATGGGGAAGGCATCCCTGGGGATCCCAGCTAAGTGCAGGATGGAGCAGGATGAGCCCAGGGTGGTGCAGAGGAGCCGTGTCTGGGAGCAGCGTGTGTGAGCCCGGGGAGCTGCTGTGGGTGGACTGAGCCCTCCTGGCAGCGCCGCTGGCCCAGAGCTCAGGATGATCTGCTGGTTTTCTTGTGCAGCCAAAGGCACCGTAGGTATCTCAGCTTTCATGTCCCTGCCAGTCATTTACAGCTGCAAACATGTGAAAGCTTGGATTGCTTGGATTGTGTCAATGTTTTGTAGTAGTTACTGTTTAATTAATGTTTGTGGTGTGTCTTTAACAACTTTTCCTGTGAGGAATTTTCCTTTAATGTGAAATGCATTTGTTAAATGTAAAGTGATTTAATCTCAGAATGGTTTGAGTTGGAAGGGACTTTAAAGCTCACCCAGTGCCACCCCTGCCATGGGCAGGGACACCTCCCACCAGCCCTGTCCAGCCTGGCCTGGGACACTCCCAGGGATGGGGCAGCCACAGCTTCTCTGGGCACCTGTGCCAGGGCCTGCCCACCCTCCCAGCCAGGAATTCCTTCCCAATATCCCATCTAACCTGCCCTCTGGCAGTGGGAAACCATTCCCTGTGTCCTGTCCCTCCAGCCCCTTGTAAATTTAGTACATTGAACACCATGGATACACTTTACTAGAGTGTTATAACCAGGGGGAAAAATATGAAGATGATGCGTTTGTTTGTTTGTTTTCATTTGGGTTTTTTGTTTGTTTTTTTTAAAGTAATGCTTTTGTTAATCAGAAATTTCATGAAATGGGAGCAAGGAGTGGCTGGTGAGGGTTAGGATTAGGCTGGTCAGGTTTGGGTGAGCTTGTGTGGGTGCAAAGTGACAAACACTCAGGGTGGGACCTCCTTCCTGTAGGGTTGGGAATGTGGCACGTGCAGGAGAATTTAGAGGGCACAGAGTTTAATGCTGTGAATGTACAGTCTGTAAGTATTTGATACTAAACCCTGGACCTTGCCTGAGGAGGGGTCTCTGCAGAGGAGTCGTGTCCAGGCTGGGGAGGGCCATTGCCATCCCCACACTGTGCAGGCAGAGTTTGCTGGGACTGGTGGTGTCACCAACACAGGGACTTCATCAGGCCAGGCTGGCGTGGCTTGCAGGCTAATGGATGTTTCAATTGATTGCCACACCAGTTCTGCTCTTCAGCTGGGCAGCCCTGGTGGTAATGTCATTAGTGGTCTATTTTTATTACTTCATGTCGCTTTTAGCAAGTGTTGCACTGAGTAAGCTGTTGCTAAGCTGTCATGATTACTGTAATCTTGTTTATTGTGAGAAAGGGGAGTGAAGATAATCACAGGGTCTGGAGATCACCCAGTCCACCCCCTGCCAAGGCAGTGACACAGGAGGGTGTCCAGGTGGGTTTGGAATGTCTCCAGAGGGAGAGACTCCACACCCTCCCTGGGCAGCTGTTCCAGGGCTCTGTCACCCTCAAGGAAAGATGTTCTTCCTCATGTTGAGGTGGAATCTCCTGTGGTTTAGTTCATGGCCATTGCTCCTTGTCCTGTCACTGGGCACCACTGAAAAGAGTCTGGCACCATCCTGGCACCCCTTTGAGATATTTGTTTGATTGATGAGATCCCCTCTCTGTCTTCTCTGGTCGTGATTGCAGCTCCCCTTTGCACATCACTGCAGAGGCAGGAGGTGGCAGTGGGTTTTTGGGTTGTCTTTCTTTGTATCCCCCTTCCCTGGCCAGCCCTGGGTTGGGGTTACCTGTTTCAATGTTCCTTCTTTGCTGAGGTGTGGAACTTCTGACCCTCAGTGACAAGTAACCTCCTGCACCTACAGTGGTTGTGTCTCACCATTATCAACAAGTTCTCTTGCTGAGCAGAGTTAATTTGAATATAATGCTCCTTTCTGAGCCATGTTCTCCTGTTAAAGCTTTTTGAATATCAAGTCCTCGGTGTCCAGCCTGGCCAGGAGGTTTCTATCCCAGAACAGAAATTCCTGAAAAGCCCAAAGCTGTTCAGAAGGGGTGGTTTGGCAGTGAAGGGAACAAGCTCTGTGTTTTGGGGTGGGAGGCTTGGCCTGTGGCCTCAAATTCTAAATTTGAAGTAAACAAGGGAAAAGTGGGGGGTGATGACTGTCTGGGGCTGAATGTGGTGGTCTATTTATAACTGACTTGGACTTGCTCTGCCCTCTCCATTGCTTTGGGAATTGCAGGCAAGTTAAACCCATGAACTTTGAATTTCTTTCTTCTGCTGCCCATTCTCTTGTATATCACACTTGGCTGATTTTTGACCCACTGAACAGCCTGGAACAGCCAGGAAAAGCTGTGTCCTGGTGCATATTTTCAGAGCATCCCTTTGGTGTTGACATATGAAAACTGAACAAAGAATGTGGCAGGATGAGGAAACCAAAGAGGTTTGACCCTAAATGTCTCCTCTAAGGCCAGGCTGTCTGTGAGCACTGTCCAATTCTATCAGCCTGGTGGGAATGTTACAGGGATGTTGTGCACTGGTAACTCCAAACACTGTGATGGGTACAACTCCTTTTGCAAACCAAGGTATGTTTTGTTGTCTCCCCCACTGGCATTGTGGTTCTGCCTCTCCTGGAGGTTCCCTCAGCAGATAAACAGTGCACCATGAGCTCACTTGCTTTTGATTCTCTCTTGCACAGGTGAACCCAGACTGGAACAAATATGATGACAGGCTAATGAAAGCAGCTGAAAGGGGTGATGTGGAGAAGGTTTCATCCATCCTGGCCAAG
This sequence comes from Pithys albifrons albifrons, assembly GCF_047495875.1. Classification (NCBI taxonomy): domain Eukaryota; kingdom Metazoa; phylum Chordata; class Aves; order Passeriformes; family Thamnophilidae; genus Pithys; species Pithys albifrons. Next base: position 21,331,926 of record NC_092470.1, on the reverse strand, counting down.
AAAGGAGTCAGTCCCACCAAGCTGGATGTGGAAGGGAGATCCGCGTAAGTGGCTTTGGTGCTCCAGGAACAGTGTTGGAAGCTGCTGAAAGTCCCTCAGCTCCTCATCTTGCTGCTTCTCTGAAGGCTTTTTGAATCTCTAAATCTGTGTAATATAATTCAATTCCAGCTTTAATTCACATTCAATTCCAGCTTTACTAAGCTGGAATACCAGCTGACTAGAATGGGAAATCTTCAAACAGTCTTCACTTCTGAGTGAAGATCAGTGTTTAAACACTTGCCCTTGCCAGGTCTGAGATTAAACAGAAGTTGAAACCACACTGGTATTTCACCTGGTTCAGTGGTTCAAGGTAAATAATGATTGTTTCTCAAGAAAGTTGTCTTGTTCCTTGAAGTAATACCTGCACAACTCTTCCCTGGCTTTGGGCACTGTCCAGGCTGTGTTTGTCCTGTGTAATGCTCTCAATACAGCTGTTGGCTTTGGCTTTTCCTTTTTCTGTACAAAACAGTTGTGCTTGAGCAAAGTATTTTCTCCTTTGCAGATTCCACGTTGTGGCATCAAAGGGAAACCTGGATTGCTTGAACACCATCCTCCTTCATGGGGTTGACATCACAGCCACTGATGCTGCAGGTGGGTCCCTCAGGGCTCCAAGGGCTGCTTGAAATGGTCTCAGCTGGGCTTTAATTTGAACAGAATTAAGCTGAACCACTGGAGAGATCCTCCTTGGGCAGAAAAACTGTTTTTCTGTGTGACTTGTTGCTGGATTTGAGGCAACTGGTTGTGTCTTGTCATGGAATTCATGGCTGCAGCAGAGCTTCAGAGCTGTGGTTCTGTGCTGCTGTGGCTGGTGTCTGATCTGCTCCAGACTCACTGCTGAGAGCAGCATTTCTGTCTGAGAACAGTTTGGAATGAACTCGAGCTGAGGATTTGATTTAAATGATGTGGTGGCTGTTCCTGTGCCCAGCTGAGCCCCCAGAAATTCCGGGTGGATCTGTGCTGCCTTCTGGATTTCCATGTGAGATCCCTGAGTTTGTGGGAAGGTCTTATGGGAAAGGCACTTAAACATGGGGGTTAATTTTGCCTCAGGCTTTTCACCTCAGAATGAACGTGCTTAGTATGAGGTTGAAAACAGGAGAATTACAGAAATGGCTTGGCCTCCTCCTTTCATCTGGCAGTTTATTTTTAAATACTCATGTGGAGTCATTTGCAGTATTTTGAGGTTAATTTCACTAATGAACTTGAATCCTTGGTTGCATTTCTCTAAGATAAGAAAGGGCTGTAACAAGCAGTGAGGTGTATACAGAAGGAATGACTTGGTTGTAGCACTGGGGGGAACTTCCACACAGGGACTGTTGGATCTGAAATGATGTGAATATTCATCAAAAATCCACTGAACATAAATCCTGGATTGCTGTTGCTCTGTTTTTAGGAAGAAATGCCTTGCATTTGGCTGCAAAGTATGGACATGCTTTGTGTTTGCAGAAGCTCTTGCAGGTACTGAGAAATAAAACTGTTCTTGTTATTGAGGGGGAGAACGTGGTTTTAAATATACTGATTAAAAACTGGGACATGCCTTTTTTCTGTGATTTTTTTAACCAGGTTCTGACTGAAAGAATGCTGAAATAAAGAAAATAAACTTCCTTTTTGAACTTTTCATGGAGCTGAGTGTCTTTTAAAGGCTAGTGCTCCCTATCACACACATTTGCATTTAGAAGCAGTAACACTGAAAAGTCTGCTCAAGAATAGTGTTTTCTTCTAAAATGGGCATTTATATCCATAATCTTTCATTAGTGAAACAGTTTTGGGGGTTGTCTTAGGTTTGTGTGATATTCATTTTTCCTTCATTTATTCCTGGTCAGTTAATGCTAATTTTATTTTATTTTATTTTATTTGTAATCATGAATGGGTTCTTTTAAACTTCTGTTTCTTTGGTGCATGTCTCCATGCAGATATAAATGGCCCATTTTCTGTGAAAATTGTGCAATTTCTTTGCACAGTCTCAGCTTTCCTTTACACTTCTGACCAACGAGGTCAGAGCCCTGAACTGCACGTCCCTGTAGCTCTCTCATGTATGTCACTGTATCTGTAAGCTACAAACCTCTCTATTTTATTTCTTAAATAATTTTTATTGTTTTCATTCAAACCTCTAAACATTCCATGTTTGAAGGGCAATCTGAGTTCTAATTGTAACTGGGGTTCCTTATTTTAACAGTACAATTGTCCCACGGAGAATGTGGATCTCCAGGGGAGAACTGCTCTTCATGATGCAGGTAAGGCCTTTGCTTTTCTGGGAACTGCATATGAAATTAGGATTTAATTAAAGGGTTAACTTTGAAATGGGCTTTAACTTTTTTTTTCAGTATTGGTGACTGTAGGAGAGATGATTTCTATTGTTGTGACATTTGTCCTCAACATTCTTGGAGGTTGCAGGTCTGGCAATCTCTTCTGATCCCTGTGGGCTTTCCAGTGAACTCTTCAGCAGGTGTCAGAGCAGGGTGTTGGAGCAGAGCAGTGCCCAGGGTGCTGTGCCCTCTCTGGGCATTCTGTGCAGTTACCAGGGTGCTGTGCCCAGGGTGCTGTGCCCTCTCTGGGCATTCTGTGCAGTTACCAGGGTGCTGTGCCCAGGGTGCTGTGCCCTCTCTCTGTGCAGTTACCAGGGTGCTGTGCCCAGGGTGCTGTGCCCTCTCTCTGTGCAGTTACCAGGGTGCTGTGCCCAGGGTGCTGTGCCCTCTCTCTGTGCAGTTACCAGGGTGCTGTGCCCAGGGTGCTGTGCCCTCTCTCTGTGCTCTCTGCACCCTCTGTGTGTCAGTGTTTGGAATGGGAGCGTTTGGTTCCCTTCAGGCCCTGTTGGGGCTGTGAGAGCTCCGAGGCAGAGCCTTGCAGTGCTCTGACCCAGCTGTGTGAGTTTCTGGGGCTCCCCGTCCCCCCCCCCCCCAGGAGGAGTCTGGGGCTCCCCGTCCCCCCTGCCCCGGGAGGTGTCTGGGGCTCCCTGTCCCCCCCCCGGGAGGAGTCTGGGGCTCCCCGTCCCCCCCCCCCCCCGGGAGGAGTCTGGGGCTCCCCGTCCCCCCCCCCCCCGGGAGGAGTCTGGGGCTCCCCGTCCCCCCCCCCCCCGGGAGGAGTCTGGGGCTCCCCGTCCCCCCCCCCCCCGGGAGGAGTCTGGGGCTCCCCGTCCCCCCCCCCCCCGGGAGGAGTCTGGGGCTCCCCGTCCCCCCCCCCCCCGGGAGGAGTCTGGGGCTCCCCGTCCCCCCCCCCCCCGGGAGGAGTCTGGGGCTCCCCGTCCCCCCCCCCCCCGGGAGGAGTCTGGGGCTCCCCGTCCCCCCCCCCCCCGGGAGGAGTCTGGGGCTCCCCGTCCCCCCCCCCCCCGGGAGGAGTCTGGGGCTCCCCGTCCCCCCCCCCCCCGGGAGGAGTCTGGGGCTCCCCGTCCCCCCCCCCCCGGGAGGTGTCTGGGGCTCCCCGTCCCCCCCCGCCCCGGGAGGTGTCTGGGGCACCCCGTCCCCCCCCCCCGGGAGGTGTCTGGGGCTCCCCGTCCCCCCCCCCGGGAGGTGTCTGGGGCTCCCCGTCCCCCCCCCGGGAGGTGTCTGGGGCTCCCCAGAGCTGCTCCCACAGCGTGACCCCTCTCTCTGTGCCCCCCAGCCATGTCAGACTGTTCCTCCAGCATTCAGCTGCTGTGCGACCATGGCGCCGCGGTGAACTCCAAGGATGGGGTGAGTTCTGCTCAGTCCCTGCTCCTGCACAGCCCCTGGGAGGGTCCTGTGCTCTCTCTGCTTCCTCTCCCTTTCCTGACGTCCTTGCCCTTCCTGTCCCCAGGATGGGAGGACACCACTGGTGCTGGCCACTCAGATGTGTCGTCCCACCGTCTGCCAGCTGCTGATAGACAGAGGAGCAGATGTCAATGCCAGGGACAAACAGAACAGGTAATGCACACGGGGATTGGTGGAGTGCCTGCTGGTGTTTAAAGGTGCCCCTTAGCTCTCAGGTTTACAGGATAAATATGCTAAATTTGGTGGAAAAGAACCTGGGATTTATTTCAGAAGGAGATGTGCTGATTGCATATAAACCTGGCCTTATTTTATTGCTTCTTATTGCCTCTAAAATACACCCAGCCTTGTTCCTGCCAGCAGAGAACCTGCAGTTGGTTGTTCTAAGGGTTTGTCTGTCCAAAGCTGCATCTTGCAGTCTTTGGGATCAATATGCAAGATGGGTCATGACAAAAGTCTGTGTTGAGCAATCCTGAGTCCACTGGAGCTCTGAAAGGACCTTGAGGTGTTTATTTCTGGGTCAGGGGAGGGGATTCCTCTTTGTAGCTGCTGCTTCTGCCAGTTATTTCCTGGAGGATTCCTGCCTGGTGGCCAAGGGGTGTGAGGCAGCCATGGGACAAAGCCTGTCTCCTCTCATGGCGTGCCCTGCAGTTGGGAAGCATTTGGGGAGCACTGCCAGAGCTCCCAGGCACTCCCCTCATCCAAACTCTGTCTAAACTCCTTGTCTTGTGTTTGTTGTGTCTATTGAGATTTGTATCTAATAGAGGAAGCCAAAGTTTCCAAAACACTGGGGGACTCTCAAGGGCAGCATGTTTGTGTTGGTTTCATGAAAATGCTCCCATTACAGTTGGTTGTTTTGCTTTTTAACAAATATTTAAACCTTGCCTAAATGACTCTTTAGAGCCGTTTCCTCTCTGGGTAGAGAGGAGGTGCCTTGGCTGCAGTTCCTGCGGTCAGGCCCAGCTGCAGGAGGGTTCTCTGTGTGCAGCTGCCCCGTCTCTCTCAGTGCCTGTCTCTCCCCAGGACTGCCCTCATGCTGGGCTGTGAATACGGCTGCAGGGATGCCGTGCAGGTGTTGCTCAGGAATGGGGCCGATGTGAGTTTGACTGATGGCCTTGGGCATGACTGTGCTTACTATGCCAGGATTGGGGACAATATTGACATTTTGGCTTTAATAAAAGCTGCCCTTGAGGACTCCGGCAAAGGTAGGAGCAACCTGGTTCTAACACTTTGGCTTGACTTGTGTGTCTCCCCCTGCTGTGTGTCCAGGGACTGGTTTTGGTGTAGTCCTTTGGCCACAAAGGTGCTAAACTGCCTGTTTGGGAGGGGAAAGGAAGTTTTTGGGCTTGTGTTTGGTTTTAGTAAAGCTTTTAAGGTAAATGTGGGCTCTGATGCCTGGAGGGATTAACATTGCTAAGCCAGGCATTGCAGGATTGATCACTGGAGTTTTTAGCCCTATTTATAGAAAAACTTTGCTTTTGTGAATGTTTCCATGTGTGATTAACTGGGGGGTGGTGAACTATTTTTTGAAATGTCCTCCCAGTATGGCAAGTGAATAGAATTAGCTGAATGTGTTGCATTGTTGCACGAGTCTGAACGAAATGCATTTTGTAACTTGGTATTTTTGTGGTGCTTTTGTAGGAAGAGACAGCCTGAAGAAAGTGCAGGCTGAGCAAAAGGTAAGGATCTCCTAAGGCCTTATATCCCTGGTGTGGTTGGCAGGGTGAGTAGGACTGTGCTGTGATACAAAACTATTCAGCATTTTATAATTCCAAACTTCATCTGTGGCTGAGAAGGTCCCTCTGTAATCAGATGGTGTGACTGGTTCTGTTTGAAAAATATTCCACGCTGTGCATATGCAGGATTAGGGTTTGACAAGCCTCCCATTTGTGTGGGGATGAGGTCATGGGTGGCCTCTTGTTGTGCAGCAATCTGTCCAAGTGGGAATGTTGTGGGATTGCTCCCTGTGGAGCTGAAAGGGGGGACAGCCTGTTATCCTCAGAAATGGATACAAGGGGAGTACAAATTAATATTTCACTGCTGCATTTACAGATTAGCAACATGTCCCAGAAGTGGAGTCGGGGGTTTGTGCAGGAGGAGGTGAATGTCAAACTGTATCAGAAGGAACACAATGCTCAGGTGAGGGTTCCTGTGACTTGGGTGTTCCCACATTGGTTTGAACCAGAGGTACCAAAGAAAGATGAGCTTGCAAAGGAAGCAATATTATTCCATTAAGAAAGGTCATATATTGCTGTTTACTTAAAACCTGATTGCATGACTGTGCAGTGTGGCAATTATGTAAACTTTGTTCAGGAAAAATACTTTTTTGTGTAATAAATAGTTGCAAGTGTCCACATCTTAACCTTTCCTACCTCTTAAGCTCTGTCTGCAGCAACATCAGAGTTGCAAAACAGGAAGATTAATTTTTTTAGCATTCTCAAGAGATACATGTTTGTGTCATACTCACAATAATCTGTGTCACAGTTCTACTAACCTGAATTAATTCCCCATCTCGTTTCCATGTCATTACAGTTTTCAGAAAGGTAAAAACACTTTAAGCTATGGAGAACAAAGCCCTGAGAAGCTGAGGCCTTCCTTCTGAAATGCTTTGTAATGCACAGAGAAAGCTCTGGTGGGGGCTAAAGCAGTTCCACAGCTCAGGCAAGAGTTCAAGGTGCTTTGTGTTGGCATGAGAGCACTGACTGAGGCACAAGGACTGTCACACTCCCGTGTTGGATTTATTTGTGTCACTGGCTGGTTCTGGTGGCTGCAGGAACTGTCTCACCCTTGAAGGCTGCTCTGCTTTGGGCTGGCCAGGCTTGGCCAGGGCCCCTTTGCTGGTTGGTGTCAGGAGCTGCCTCACCATGGGTTATTTTTACGTGTTAACAGGCACAGATAAGCAGCTCTTGGGGCTGTCAGCACTGAGTGTGACCCCACTCTGCTTGTCCTTCCACTGGCACAGGAATGAGCTCTGTCTGCAGCTCAGGGGCCTGGAGGTTTGTGCTTATGTAAAACCTCCCGAGCTGGAGGAAGGCACAGAATCCTCAGGACACTCCCAGGGCAAGGCTTGGAGTCTTCACTGGCTGTTCAAACTGTTGGCTCAGATTCGTTACCTTTCCCAGGGTGTGTGCAGTGTGATGGGCTTTATTTATTTGTTTGTTAATTAGGGCTTGGAGCTGGAAAACCAAGATTTGAAAGGTCGGATGAGAGAAGCACAGGAGGAGCAAAGGATGCTGCTGGACAGGATCAGTGGGCTGCAAATGCAGCTGAATGAGGTAACCCAAGGCTTGGAATGACCTCACTGGAAAGCTGGAATAACCCCCTGGTGCTGATGGTAGAAGCAGACAGGAAAGCACATGGAATTAGGATGAGGTTTTCATTCCTTTCCTGGGAATTACTGCTTTGTGTCACTCATTTTCTGCTGCTGCAAAAGCCTTTGCTCTTGTGGTAGTATTCAGATCTTACAGTAATATTCAAATTATGGGCAGCCCTGTTGCATGTCACTCACTGATACCCACAAATGTGAGCAATCACATTTAGGGCTCTGCCTCACAATGCAACATGAACCATGGGGTGTCCTGGCATGTTGTGGTTTGGAGACTGAATCTCATCTGCCCAATGAAATGCAGGTGGTGTGGGCAGTACTTTATCATCAGCTGCTTTTCCAGCTGTTATGGTAAGTGAAAGCAAAGAGAAAAAAGCCTTCAGTTGGCAAGAAAACAAACCCAAAGGTTCTCAGTAGGAATTTCTCACCCAAATTTTTTTAAAGCTTTGGTTTTTTGAAGAAAAATTCTCTCTTCTTGGAGCTAAACATGAGCAGCAGGAAGAAAATAAAACCAGGATTTTTTTGTTGCTTTTTGCTTTGTGGAGGCTCAAATTTCTTTCTTTTATTGTCTTTCTGTAGAAATACATTTATGCAGCTCTTCCTAAATGCAGCACATGGATAGAAAGAATATTTCTACTTGGAATCACTGGCTTGTCTGAGCTTCTCTCTTCAGCAGTGCCTTTATACAACAAACTTCTTTATACTCACTTTCCAAAGTCAGCAAACTTCCCCTGAAGTTGTGTTTTCTGCCTCAGGAGTGTCTGATTTAGATAACTGAGAGCTGTTCCAGTTTCTGGGGACTCTGCTGTGTCAGTGCTGCCTCACCCCTGGTGCAGAGATGGAGCTGGATGGGTGGAGGGGGAGCATTACAACGTGGGGTGGATTTCTCAGCTGTTGAACTGTGTACAAGCCCCTTAAACATCACTGAAAACATTATTTGGGGGCAGTTTTTTGTTATTTTTGCAGGAGCAAATGTTTGCAGGTGGTCTTGAGAATGAGGTGTGAGATGTGCAAGTGTGACAGGACTGGGGAACAGGGGGAACAACTCTCATTTCAGCAATGTATTTAAAACTATAGAAAAAATAGAAGCTGCCCAAAAATGCTGAATTAAGTATCTACTGCTGTGTCACTTTGTGCACCTGCACAGCATTTCTAGTACTACAGATAATGTATTTCCTGTGGCACCTTTAAAGCCAACTTAATATTACAATTATCTCTAGTGACTTTCAGTAATGCAAGACCAGTAAATATGAATTAAATAAGGAATAGCAGATTATGTTGGTGCATATTCTTGGCTCATTCTTCAAGGCTCCTCTTGCAGTCTGGTGGAAGAACCTCAAAATAAAAATGGAGGGTTTTTTCAGTGCTGATCTTGGTTGAAGTTCTCCCTAAACTCTTAAAAACCTGCTTGAGATCTTATAAATCTGCCCCTTTTTGTGATTTTTGGCTGTTTGGCACTTCTTTCCCTTTCAGAAGGATGAGTTGAAGAAAATCCTGACTACCAGGGAGAAGCAGCAGGAAGAAAGCTCAAGGACTATTGAAGCTCTCAGGGCTAAACTCAGATATTATGAAGTATGTTCATTGATTTGAAATGAGACAGCAATTGATAGTTACACCAGTAAATACTGGAACACTTTAAACTGTTGAACATCTTAAGTGGTTATCTCCTTGTAAGAGCCTTCCCCACCCTTTAATACTGAGTTTAACATACAGCAAAGATCTCAAATGAATTTTCAGCTTCACTTTGTGTTTCTTGTGTTTGATTTTAGGGTGACTCTGTGGGGTCTGGGAGTAACTTTGGAAACAGTAAGTGTGTTTAATTCTTAAAGCTTTCCATGCATGAAACAGTGTTAGAATACATAGAGAAAAGGGGTTTTAGGGGGATATCTCCCTGTTTTTGGTGTTCAATCCAGCCAAGCAGAGTGTCCACCCTGAGCTGGGAGCAGGGTCAGCTGGGCAGGGGTGTCTGTGTGGAGGTGCTGGGGGGCCCCTCACAGGGACTGGCCTTGGGAAATGTGGATTGGGACTCTGCTGCATCTTCTGCTACCATGAAAAACAAGCTGGACAAGCTCCTGCTCCCTGTGGATCTCCCCTTCCACCCCTCCTGCCTTAACCAATGCTCCTGTCTGGCTGAGCAGCAGCAAACTGGGCAGTGGCAAAGCCTGAGAGGAGCAGCTTTGGCTTCAATGCCAAGACCTCAGTTTCCACTTCTGTTAGAAACAATTCCATCCCCACAGACTGGAGTCCTTTGCATCCAGCTTGGGCACAGACCTGCCTTGCACTTGTGTAACTAAATGGCTCCTGACAGATTAAATAACCTTTTGGGAGCTGTTTGGCTGCCTGTCAGGAGCAATCAGTTCTTTGCAGAGCAGGAGATGCTTTGCCCTGGTGTGCTCAGAGCAGACCCACAGCTGGGCTGAGGTGGCTCCCAGGGCACTTCTGCACAGCAATTTACCCAGCCTGGCACAAAGGGGTTTTTCCAAGGATCTTTTTTCCTTAGCCCAGACTTTCTATGTGACTTAATTAAGGAAGAATTCTTTTAATACCAAGTGCTTAAACACCAACGTTCAGCCTAACATGGCCCCATTGAACAGAGTAAGATTAGGAAGGAAGATCATAGTTCTTGTGATTGTGTTGCTGTTTTTAACCAGGACCTAAATGCCATTTCCTTTGAAAATCTAGGAAAGGAAGATGCAGTAGTTAAACAAGGCCAAGCTGTGGAATCACAGGTAATAAATGTTTTACCACCTGAGAGAATTCTAAGAAAGTTATGCTGGAAAAGCTAAATATATTTGTAAATATATGTTGAGCATTGCCTCTGAACACACCATTTTGGGGAATCCTTGGTTTTCTGTGGTTATTTTTAACTGCTGGTGCCCTCTAGAGTCCTGTGACAGGGCTTTAACTGCTGGGAACTGTTGGGTGCTGAAGGGTCTGTAAGGAGCTTTCTTAAACCTGGGTCAGCAGTCACACATTAAGTGCTATTGTGTTTCCATCCCCATAATTTTTTGCTAGTTTAAATCTGGGTAATATTCAGAATGTTTAATCTTCTTGCCAGCTATGTGATAATTTCCTGGCAATTCTGATATCTGTCAACCTTTTAAAGAAACAATTCAGGTATAAACAAGGCCCATCAAACCCTTGGGGGTGGAACAAGATGGTCTTTAAGGTCCATTTCAACCCAAACCCTTCCAGAATTCCAGATGACTCTATTCCTACAGGAGGGTTCTGTTAACATGAAATACTGTGCTCTGATTCCTTATCAAATTATTTTCATGGGCTTGAGGAATGAGGGGCTTCTCTAAATAAATTAAATTTGTTCAGGCAGATGAGTGATTAAATATGAATAGCATAACTAGGGGAAGGAAATGGAGGTGCTACACCTGCACTGGAAGGTCAGAAGGGTGTGATGAGTTTGGGTTTATATATTGGGAAGGAATTCCTGGCTGGGAGGGTGGGCAGGCCCTGGCACAGCTTGGGCAGAGCAGCTGTGGCTGCCCCATCCCTGGGAGGGTCCCAGGCCAGGCTGGAGCACCCTGGGCTGGTGGGAGGTGTCCCTGCCCATGGCAGGGATGGGATGGGATGAGCTTTAAGGTTTTTTCTGTTAAAGCTGAAATATCTGTCCTGTAATATGGGCAAGAACAATTTTGTGTGATTTTTAAGAAAAAAAGCAATCTCTTGTACAAGTTATGCTCAAATCAACACAAATTTAAGACAGTTCTGAGTACAGAAATTCACACATTAAAATGTGATGATAATAAACAAGAAACACACATTGTTAAACTTGTAAACACGTGGTTTTTGTGCCAATTTCCCTTCAGTCCAGGTCTATGCTGAGGCCCCTGGAGCTGTCCCTGCCTGTCCAATCACCCAGTTCAGAGAAGGAAACCTTAAAGAAAGAGCTTGAGAACCTGAGGAGCTGCTTTGGGGCAGCCAAGGAAGAAATCAGCAAACTGCAGAGGGAACTGTCTCTCAAAGCATCAGAATGCAAAGCTTTGGCATCAGAGTGTGAGAGAACCAAGGTGGAATCTGATGGACAGATAAAACAGCTGGAAGATGCTTTAAAAGATGTTCAGAAAAGGATGTTTGACTCTGAAGGCAAAGTCAAGCAGATGCAGAGCCACTTCCTGGCCCTGAAGGATCACCTGACGAACGAAGTGGCTGCAGGGACCACCAGGGTGACAGAGGAGCTCAAGGAGCAGCTGAGGGAAATGAAAACCAAGTATGAAGGAGCCTCTGCTGAAGTGGGCAAACTGAGGAACCAGATTAAGCAGAATGAACTGCTGGTGGAAGAATTCAAGAGGGATGAAGGAAGGCTGGTGGAGGAAAACAAAAGGTTGCAGAAGGAACTTGTTAAGTTGGAGATGGAGCAAGATAAAAGGGGAAGGAATGTCACAGAGTTGGAAGGGCAGCTCAGAGAAACAGCAGCCAAGTTGGCCCAGTCTGTGACTGCAGAGAGGTTTGAGAACATGAAGAGTTTGTTGTCCAACGAGGTGAGTGAGAAAGCAAGGAAGTTGTCAGAGGTGGAAGGAGAGCGGGAAGAGCTGCAGGCAGAGGTTCTGCTTTTGAAGAGGGAGTGTGAGAGCCAGAAAGCTGCTCTGGCTCAGCAAGTCAGGCCAGAGGAGCACGAGCACATGAGGAGTGGGCTGGAGCAGAGGAACGAGGAGCTTGGGAAGGTGATTGCTGAGGTGTCACACAAGAAGGAGGCTCTGCAGAAGGACCTTGAGAAGTTGCAGGCTGATAACAAGATGCTGAAGCAGCAAGTCCAAGTGCTAAAAACTGAAATTAAAAGCCAGAATGTGCCTTTAAAAATTCATGAAGAATTGAAGAAAACAAATGATCTGGCTGTGGAAGACCTGACCAAAAAGCTGCTTGAAATAACAAAGAAGTACAATGAAAGCAAAGCAGAAGCTGAAAAGTTGCTGGCAGAGAAGAACAACTTAAGTGAGAACATTGGCCACTTCCAAGCAGTGTATGTGTCTCCAGAGCAGCACAAAAAGGAAGTGGAAGCTTTAAAATCTCATGGGACTGAGCTTGAAAAGCAGCTTGTTGAGCTTCAGAAGAAATATGATGATGAGCAAGCCAAAGTGTGCAAACTGGTGTCTGAGAACACAGACATAAGGGAGACTCTGAGGGATCAGTATGTGCTGGCCACCACACACGAGGAGGTGAAAACTGTCCTCAACAACACCCTGGAAAAGACCAATGGGGAGCTGTCAGACCTGAAGGGGAAGATTGGAGAGATAAAGCAAGAGTTCCTGAGGGTAAATGAGGAAAATGGAGCCTTGAAAAATAAGGTGAAACTCTTACAGAATCAGTTAAAAACAGATTATATAAGTGCAAAAGATCACGAAAGTGCAGTAAATACTCTAAAGGAAAGTGTGCATGAGCTGCAGGAGAACAATGCTGTGGTTAGGGCTGAGTATCAGAGGGGGCAAGAGGAAATTTTACAGTTGCATGCAGAAATTGAGGCCCAAAAGAAGGAGCTGGACACAATTCAGGAGTGCATCAAGTCAAAGTATGCCCCAGTTGCCTCCTTCAAAGACAGAGAGCAGAGCTTTGAAGCCACAGTGAAGGAATTAAGAGCACAGTTGCAGGAACAGAAGCAGAAGTGCAGAGAAAGTGGGGAAGAAGCCAGGAAGTTCAAAGAGGAGAATGAAAAGCTCAGAGATGGCTTTTTGTCCATCCAAAATGACTTGCAGAAGAATTACATCCTGGCTGAGAAATCCCACGAGATGGAGAAGATGTTTGTGAGCAAAATGGAGGAGCTGAATGAGCAGCTGAGAGGGTTGGTACAGAAATGCAGGGGGCAGGAGCAGGAGGGAGGGGAGCAGGAGGACAGGGCCAGGGAGCCCAGGGCTCTGCAGCCTCAGCATCTCTCAGGAGAAGACATGGAGGCCTTGAAGGAGGCTCTTGGTCACACTGTAGAGGACCTGAAGGAAGCCCTCAGGAGTAAGAAGGAATGTTACGACCAAGAGACACTAAAAGTAGAAGAGCTGCAGCAGGAACTGTCAGTTCTGCAGAAGTCCTCAGTGCCTCTGGTGGAACATACACAGATGAAGGAAATGCTGGAACGAGAAATCACAGCAATCAAAAGCAGCTTGAGAGAAAAGGAGGAAGAAAACCAAGTGAAAAGCAAGGAAATGTCGAAGCTGCAGGCTGAGCTCCAGCTGAGCCAACAGACCTTGAGGGAGCTGGGGAGCAGGGAGGTGGTTGCCATGGCAGAGTACACCTCCATGAAGAGCTCTCTGGAGGCCCAGGTCAGCAGCATGGCTGGGGATCTGTCCAGCATGAGCAAGAAGTACGAGGAGGTGTGTGAGGAGGCTGTGCAGGCCAGGAGGAGCGAGCTGGCCCTGAGGGAGGAGAAGGAGCTGCTCCAGCTGCGCAGCTGCAGCATCGAGCAGGAAATCAAAGACCAGAAGGAAAGGTGTGATAAATCACTGACAACCATTATTGACTTGCAGAAGAGAATCCAGGAGTCTGCCAAGCAGGTGGAAGCCAAGGATAACAAGGTGGGATGTGGCAGTTAATGCTCCTGGTGTTCTTAGTTCAGCAGGGAGGAGCTGGACTGCAGAAGCAGCTCCTGAGGTGTTTGGGCACAGCTTTGTACTGAGCACCAGGACTGGCCCAAATCAGGTGAATTCCTGGGTTTGCATTATACTAAGTTTTTTTAATCCCTCATATATTTTGGACATCATGTGTAGTATTTAAATCCTATTAAAACTTTAGACTTTGTGGTACCAGCTCCTTCTACTGGAGCTGTGTTTGTTGAGCATCTCTGGCTTGCCTTCTGATGGTTGACTGTTCTTTTTAGAAGTTAGAGATAGAATATCTTTAGCTGCTCCCTTGTTTGGTCCCTCCTGTTGCTGGCTGGCCTCCAGGGTCCATCCCTGACACATCTCAGTGCCAGGAAGCACAGTGTGACCCAGCATGGCAGGAAAGTCAAGCCCTCTGTCTTTGCAAAGGCTTTTAGCAGGCTGGGACAAAGACCCTTCAGTGCTTGCTGGTCTCATCACACTACAAAGAACATTAAGGGGTACTGGGTTCTGGTGAGACATCCTCAAATGAGTTTTTTTTTTAAAGATAACAGAGCTGCTTAACGACGTGGAGAGGTTAAAACAAGCTCTCAATGGGCTGTCTCAGCTCACATACACTGGGATCCCCTCCAAGAGGCAGAACCAGCAGGTGGAAATGCTCCAGAACCAAGTGAAAACACTCCAACAGCAGCTGGCTGTAAGTACTCAGCCAAGGTGCTGTCTGATGTGCAGTAGCGCTGCTGAATTCCTTGGATAAACAGGGAACTGGCTGTGGCCCCTGAGCAGGGGGGCTGCAGCCTGAGCCTTCAGAGCAGTCATTATTTTGGGGGCTTCTCCCACCCCGAGTTCTGGCTTCTCTGGAAATTTTTATGCTTCTGCATTTTGAGTTGTAACATTTGGGAACTTTTCCAGATAAAAAGGACCCAAACAATTTAGAGAATTTGTGCCCAGAGAGAATTTGTGCCCATGAGTTCCTCTGCTCTGGTTCACACCAAGACCATTTCTGAATGCAAGCTCAGTTTCAGTATTGCAGAAACCCAACCATGCCTTTTTTCTCACTTTAACCTTGGAATTCAGCTTTGGCTGCTCTGTCAGTGCACAAAACCAAATGGCCAGAGCTGGCAACGGGCAGGAGCAGATGTGAAATGTCTGATGGGTTCCCCTCTCCCCCTGCCTCTTTTCCAGGACGCCAAAAGGCAGCACCAGGAGGTGGTTTCGGTGTATCGGACGCACCTTCTCAGTGCTGTGCAGGTACCACAGTCCCAGGGCAGAGGGTTCTGCTCTGCCACCTCGGGGGGATTCTGCAGATGTTTCTGGAGAACCAGTGGGGGGGCTGAGGGCACTGGAGCTGTTCAGCTGGAGGGGACTGAGGGGACACTCAGGGGGTCTGCAGCTTCCCCAGGGGCAGCAGCTCCATCTCTGCTCCTGGGAGCAGGGGCAGGACCCTGGAAGGGCTGCAGCTGTGCCAGGGCAGGGTTGTCAGGAAAAGGCCCTTCCCCAGAGGGTGGTGGGCACTGGCCAGGCTCCCCAGGGCAGTGGGCACAGCCCCAAGGCTGCCAGAGCTCCAGGAGGGTTTGGACAACACTCTGAGGGACAGGGTGGGATTGTTGGGGTGTCTGTGCAGGGCCAAGGATTGGACTCAGTGATGCCTGTGGGTCCCTCCCAACTCAGGATATTCTGTGATTCTGTAACCTCAAATGAACTTGGAAACAGGCAGTTGGTGCCAGTTTCACGTGGAGAGTTTTAATTTAGAATGGACTGATCCAACAAAAGCCCAAACACATCTCATGGCTGACTTCCTGATGTGAGTGTGTTCCTAATTCTGAGTCAGCCCTGGGAATCTGGGAATCCTGGCATGGACTGGGACAGTCATTTTTTCCCACATCGTGTTTTCATGAGGGAAACTGCTCTGTCAGAGAGGTCCATGAGGAAAAAAGTGGAAGATCCCCAAAGTATTTCAGATTTCCCAGCATGTGGTGAAAGCACAGCAACAAGTTAAGACTTGGGGGTGATTCTGAAGAACTTCCTGATGGTTTGGTTGGTGTTTGATGGGATGGGAAATGTTTCTGACTGGTGCTTGGTTCTGCAGGGTCACATGGATGAGGATGTCCAGGCTGCTTTGCTCCAGATCATCAGGATGAGGCAGGGGCTGGTTTGCTGACCTGCCCCTGCAGCTGCTGTGGCTGTGCTGGAGAGAAACTTCCTGAGATTTATATCATGATGATGACATGGCTGCAACCAGAACCTCTAAACATGAAACAACTCAGCAAGCTGAAGAGTTTTCTTCTCGTCAAACACTAAACCAGAGCTCTGGTGTTTCAGGCCTGGCACTTTTTTCATTAGATGAATAAAAGATGTAGAACATCTTTTAAAACTGGTGTCAAACTGACTGTCAAAATGATGACATAGTAGTTAAATTAATTTAATGTCTGATTGACCCTCATTAAAGCAAGGCCTATACCCAGAGACTCCAGTTTATTCTCTGACTTGAACTCTCATGGTGTGGTTAAAAATAACCCGTTCACAGGAGCCTGGCTGAGTATTGGGGCTGTATCTCCTTTAATGATTGAGTGGCTAATTGGTCTCATTAGCTGAGCAGGGTGTGCTGTGACACAAAGTCAGCTGCAGAGGTAGATAAAAGATATTTAGGTGTCTGCTGTAACTTGGCTGGCCAGGTTACAGCCTATATTTAATATATAAGCTTAAGATTTAGTGCCTTTGCTTTTTCCAAGCCTTGAGAATCAGGTTTTCCATCAGAATATTAACACTCCCCTTCCCTCCTCCCCCAAATCTCTCCTGAATGCTTTCAGACTGACTCCTGCAGGCTGCAGGAGTGCAACTGGAGTGTCCTGGTTTGTGGAGCAGCATCTTTATCCCAATGTGATAGTCCTGCTGCTGGATAATTTCATTCTTCATTAGGCCTGGGGAGTGCAGCCTGAGCAGCTCATTAAGCTGCACAACAGATCAGGTACTGGATTTTCAAACACTGTCTCCTGGAGTTTAAGGTGTAAATTAAGTCCTACAATCTTATTTATGGGGGAAATTGCCAATAGTGAGGATTAATGAAAGGAAGATTTTTGTTTGCTGGGCATCTACCCATTAAACAAGGCTGCATTTTAACTGAAGGATGGTGTTCCACAGGGAAGCTTTTGAAGGAAAACATGAAGTTTGTGACTGTTCAAAAGCAAGTAACTGAAAAATAAGCCTGGTAATAAATGGGGCTGTTTTAATTGAGCAAAGTCTGTGCTGACCTCAGTCTATTTGGTGAAAGCATTTGCTGATCTCCAGAGTGGGAGTCTGGGATCCTGAGGCAGAGAAAACAAACTTCCTCTCCCATATTGCTGAAAAACAAGGACTGAAGTCAGAGTGCAGAGTTCTCTGCTTGGTTTAACTGTGCTCCCCAACCAGCTGCACCTCCCAGGCCTCCCTTTTTATAGCAGCATCTTCTTTCTTCCCTTTTTTATCCCTTTTGGGGCAGTCTTGTAGCACTGAAGGGGCTCCAGACAGTGAAGGGTGTGCAGGGCAGTTTTTATTCTAGAAATACTTAATATATTTACCAAATATGTGTCTGTAGTTAAACAGATCTGCTGCTGCTTTCCTTTAATTACTTAGAGGACTGTTACAGAGAACATCTCAGTATACAGATATTACTTTTTAGCCAAACTCTTATGGTTGCATTACTTGAAACTTTTTGGAGAGGATTTGTTTTGATATACTAACTCTGGCATATTTTAATATTTATGGTTCCTTAGCCAGGGAGTTCTATGTAAGTTTTTCTAAATCTCTCCCATCTTACATCATCAATAAATTGTTTTCTTCTTTTTTTTTCCTTATTGTAGTGGTCAATTCTGTTAAAGGTAAAGAAATAGAAGTATTTTGGTGAAACAGTCTGGGTATGAAGGGTGTTAAACTGGCTCAGATCTCAAATACCAGGGAACACCTTTGGGGTTGAGATTATTGTGTTTTTCTGTCTCTTTTCAGAGTCTGGGACAATGTGGGTGATGCAGATTGAGACCCAGAACTTCTGCAGGTTAATTCTTCAGGGTGAATCCACTCCTGTCACTCCTACACCAAACAGGACAAGTTGTGTCTCAGTTGGGAGATTTGGGGGTGAGCCAGAGAGGTTCTGTTACCCTCTGAATGAAAGAATATCCCCTTACCTTTCCCTGCTGCTGGTTCCAAGCTGAGCCATCTCTGCAGAGTCACCTCTTGGCACCTCCAGAGTCCCTTCACTTGGTGTGACCTGAAAGGGAAGGGCTCAAACTTCACCATCACCTGAAGTCAGTTTTGGGGTTGTGGATTATCTCACCCATTCCCTCTTCCCTACTGGGAGGAAGGTCTGACTTTAGAAAGAAATGGAAGCTAAAGTGTCATAGAGATGAGAACCTAAGGGTGAATTCCCTTGGGAATGCTGCAATTCACAACTCCAGGTGATGCCTGGTTGCACAGACTCTTGTTCCCTTGGTGTGGGTGGCACTGGAAGATCAGCATGGAGAGAGCAAACCTGGTGTGTGAGTCCTGTACAGACAGGGGTGTCTCCAGGCCCAGAGGGAGGAAAAGTCCCCTGGCAATGCTGAATAAAGTCTGGGGGTTGGGGGTCTCTGGGCTCCTGAAGGTGAAGGTGAGACCTGGGCTGTGGCTGTGCCAGTGACATTCCCATGGCAGGGTGACCCGTGTGCCTGGGAGAGTCACCCAGGAGGTGTCCCCTCCCTGGGCAAGGGAACTTTCCATATCCATAGAAAACAGAGCTGGGGAGTGAAAGGAAGAGATGGGAGGGCCCCAAAATACCAACTGAGTGAAATGCCCCTGAGAGGCCTCCCAAGGGTTTGGGGTCTGTCCTGTGGAGCAGCAAAGCAACATCCCCAGGGTAAAGGGGCCTCAGGCTGTGGCTGGCACAGAGTTCTGTTGTGCAGCAGCACCTTTGAAAGGGAATTTTGACTTCTCTTTTTGGTTTGAGTGGCTGACTTGGAAGTGCCTCTGAGCCTGGCAGGTTGGACTTTGCTGCCTTTGTCCTCTCGTGCCTGTGTTGCTCTGCCAAGGCAGAAAATTACCTTGGCAGAGAAAAGCCACACTTGTAATTGCCCCAGCCATTAGATCAGATGGTTTTACATGAAGGGAAAAAGATGTTGAGCATTTAAGGGCCATTAAACTGCAGGTTTTTATTGGTGGGCTCGGAGCCTTCAGAGCAGCACGACACTGAGAGGAATATTTATTTCTACATTTGCAGAGTAGGGGGAGGGAATACATTGTAAAGGAAAAGAGGAGAGGAAAATGTGCTGGTTTTCCACTTGGTGAACAGCTTTATTCATAATAATTAGTTTTATGCTTCATTAAGTGTTGGGGATTTTGCTTATATGCTTTTAGAACACAGTGGAGAAGACTTTAATAATTCTCAGCAGGGCATCAAGTTGGAGTTTTATAATCTGGTGGGGAATCTCAGGGTAAGATGGGACCTTTCCAAGGAGGGTGAGGAGTAGGATAAGAATTATTTTGAGTACAGAGACGCTTCTAGTTGGTCTTGTCTCACCACACAACTTGCTGGAGTTCAGGTCTCTTTAGTTTTGACTTCTGTACCAATGGCCAAACTTCCAAAGGGTGAGTAGAGAGGGAGTAAAGTGTTAGTGTGGTCTGGTCATGACAGACTTGGACAAGAGACTCATTGTCTTCAGGCAGCTCTGGTGGTTGAGAAATAGGAATGTTTGTGCCTTGGATTTTTAAAAAATTGTCTGTAAACATCTCAGCCATTTGCAAGTCCAACCTGCAAATTCCTCAGGAAGAAGCAGAGACAAAACTTCAGAGGGAAGTGAGGATGGGAGAGGTGAAGTAAATGATTTTTTCTCAATGAGAGATTCACTAAAAGTAGGAATTTAAAGTGTGGTTGGTACTGCAAGACCTTTACATGCTGCTTTTTCCAGGAGCCAGGAATTCCAGCATGGACTGCAGCAGGGCCTGGATTTCCCAGAGGTGACACCCAGGTTGTCTTTGCCTGGGAGGGATGACCTTGTCTCCTCTGGCAGTCCTGGGCTGTTGGCAGCTTGTTCAGAGCTGTCACATTCCCAGAGATGTGGCTGAAGGACAACTGTGTGTGTGCAGCAGCTCCCCAGTCTGACACTCTCAAGCTGTTGGAGGTTTTTTTGGAGGTGCTGTGCTGAAATGCTCCACACAGACACAGAGTGGGTGTGATGCACTGGGGAAACACAGGACCTCTGGTGCTCCTGCATGGGTTTGACAAGAAATCTGGCAGAAATAGGATAACCCTGTTCCTGGTGTCTCCTGCAGCCCCAGGCAGTGAAGTCTCTCACATCCTACTCTTGCTAAAAGGTGAAAAAAGAACTAGGAAATCAGTGGGCATTTAAGTAGTGCCACACTGGGATAAGAGGGAGTTTTTTGGCAAAAAGCAGAACCTTGCAGGAGGTTTAGAGGAGGGAGAGCAGGGCCTGAAAAAAGGGTGACAGGATCGTCCTGGGGTTTCAGCATTTCCTGGGGGGAGAGGTCCAAAAATACATGAATTTGGGAAGCTTTGATGAATTCTGACAGTCTGGTGTATTTTCTCTCCTGAATGAGGATATAAAAGGATCTGGGGAGGGTGGAGCAGCTGCCCCAAGCATGGGAGAGGGCTCTGGAGATGCCCTGCTGGCGAATCCACAGGGAGAGGGCTGCTGGTCCTTATTAAAGAGGGAACAATTTGCTGCACTCTGTGGTGTCCAAAGATTGCCCAGAGCAGCTGTGGCTGCCCCATCCCTGGGAGTGTCCCAAGGCCAGGCTGGATTCCCTTGGAGCACCCTGGGATAGTGGGAGGTATCCCTGCCCATGGCAGGGGTGGCACTGGATGGGCCTTAAGGTCCCTTCCAGTCCAAACAATTCCAGGATTCCATGTAGAGCTTTTCCAGCCCTTCACCAGCTCCAGATCACACAGGTCTGTCTTGTTGCACTTTGCAGGTGCTCCCTCAGCCTCCCAGGCAGGGCTGCAGCATTCCCTGTGCTCCCAGCTGGAACTGGGGCTTTCCAAGGTCAGGGTGGGATGATTCAAACCCCCCAGCCCAGCCTGGCTGATGCTCCCTGTGATTTAAACACTTCCCAGGTCACCTTTGCAGTATCTCAGATGGGGAATCCAGGGACACATTTGGAAGGAAATTACATGGAACAAATAAACCAATCTGTTTCTAAAGTGCTCCTGTGCCTTTGAAAACACCACCACTGACTGCTGGGCTGTTTAAGGGTATTTTTATTCATTCTAATTGAGTTGTTGCTCTTTTTTTTCTTTTAAGGTCACCTGAAAAAAAATCCAGCCAGGAGCTGTGAGGGGAGAGTCTGTTCTTGCTCCCTGCTGGCTGCAGGGGGAGGGCAGTGCAATCACTGCCTTGGAAAGGCTCTGCTCTCCCCCAGATCTGAGCTGTGGTGGCAGCTGGGGCATGGCCAGGGCCCTGGCAAAGAGCAGGCAAGGAACACTCTCCTAAGAGCCACTGGGGGCAGTTGTCCCTTTGCTCCAAGTCCAACTTGTTCCTTGGACACTCCCAGGGCTGGGGCAGCCACAGCTTCTCTGGGCACCTCTGCCAGGGCCTGCCCACCCTCCCAGCCAGGAATTCCTTCCCAGCATCCCATCTAGCCCTGCTGTCTGGCAGTGGGAGCCCATTCCCCCTTGGGCTGTCTCCCTCTTGTCCCAGTCCCTCTCCAGCTCTCTTGGAGCCCCTTTAGGCCCTGCAAGAAGCCCAGAGGTCTCCTCGGAGTCTCCTCCAGGCTCAGCAGCTGTACCTGTTTGTCCTGCTGTCCTTGCCCTGGCTCCTGAGCTGAGCAGAGCTCCCAGCCAGAGCTGTGCACCCTGGGCCATGTTCCAGGTGTTCTGGGGCATGTCCCAGGTGTTCCTGGCTCTGGGACAGGGATCATTCCCAGTGTGCCCTGGTGCCAGTGGGTCACCAGCAGTACAGATTTGCCTCCAGTGTGATCCTGTCATTGCTCCTGTTGGAGCAGCAGGAACAGGCAGTTCCCAGTTCCCAGCTCCTGCTGGCCACTGTGGGGGCAGAGGTGGCACCTGGCCTGGCACTGCAGCAGGGTGAGAACAGGTTACCTGGCTGGCACTGAGCCTGCCAGGGCAACACTGCTGTGCCAAGACTTGTGGAATGTGTTTGAACTGGCTCAGGGAGTTTATCCTGGATCAGCAGTTCTGAGCTACTCTTGGAGTGTGTTCCCATCCTGGGTCAGACACCTTGGAGTTGAAAGGTGAGTTAAACACTTCAGAGAGGGTCTCTGGTGCCATCCATCGCTGGCTGTTGTGTTGCAAAGCTGGTTTATTTCTGTTCTCAGAGATTTGGAGGTGACATTTCTGCTGTGCAGGTCTAGGTTTGGCCACATGGATATTCACTGACAGTTGTCTCCACATCCTTTCTGGGACCAGGAGGGGCTGAGGAGAGAGGGGAGGAACATTGTGTGGTTTTCTAGGCAAGATAAAGAACCAGAAAGTGCTAGACCTGGGGGGAAAGGCATCTGCCTTGTCACATCTGAGTTCCCATCACATCTGCCTGTGGAAGATGCAGATTTCCACTGCTGGTTTAAACGTGTTTAATTGCTGTGTCACTTAATGCCAGGACACAGGGAATGGCTTCCCACTGAAAGGGCAGGGCTAGATGGGATGCTGGGAAGGAATTGTTGGCTGGGAGGGTGGGCAGGTCCTGGCACAGGTGCCCAGAGAAGCTGTGGCTGCCCCATCCCTGAAGTGTCCCAGGCCAGGTTGGGCAGGGCTTGGAGCAACCTGGTAGATCCACCTGTCTGTATATCCATCTCCATCTTCCTGATATCCAAACTAAACCTCCTCTCCCTCAGCTTGAGGCTATTCCACCATGTCCTCTCATTCCAGGCACTCGTGGGCATGTTGTGCATAAAACTGGCACAAAAGGCATAGAAGTGATTTTAGTTAAAAATCCATTTTTTACTCATTGAAGCACCTGAGTCTGGAATCTGCCTTGGAACCTGAGGAGCAGCAGCTGGTTCTGTGTTCTCTGCCAGCCCATCCTCTCCACACCCAGCAGTAACTACGTCACGTTGTTCAACAAGCCACAGAAGATGATATTCCAACCCAGCCCTGCTCCCCTGTCCCTCCCACCCCGTGGTTTGCTGGTTCCCTCAGCAGCTTCCCATGCCCTGTTCAGTCCTGATTGGAAACACCAGCCAGGCTTCATTACCAGCTCTGTGGCTTCCCCTGCACTTCACATACTGTACAAATTGTTTGCTCAGCTCTGGCATCTTGCCCCCGAGGAATTTTTGTCATTTGAAGGTTTCACTCAGCTCTTTGAGCCCTCACAGCTGTAAATAAGAGGCTGTTAGTTTGGGAGAGAGCTGCTGGCTGGCATTTCAGAGCTCTCCAGGGCTCACACCGTGCTGGAATCCCTGTCACGCTGCTGGAGCCGAGCGCAGTAAAGAACCCCCAAAACGCTGCCCTGGGAAAATTCATTTCTAGAAATCAGTGAAATGGATCGAGGGGTTTGGCCACATGTTCCTCGTTTGGGTTTTATTGCTTTAACATGTCTCCCCTGGCCCATGTTCCTCTGGAGGCTCCCTGTGCCAGCTGCACACCTGGCTCGGGCTGGGCAGCACCAGGGCTTGGCTTTCATCTCCCTGCTCTGTTATGATTGGAACCACAGCCTGGCCCCAGATCAGACACAGGGGGAGTGAAAACCATCCTCAGAGCTGGGTCCTGCAGGAAGCCTTGTAGGGCTGGGGCTGGGGGGAGGGTTTTTTTCTTTTTGGAGCTGTTGTATCAAGTTTTTCTGTTCTGGCAGAGGCAGGAAACCATCGTGTACAATATGGCAAGCAGAGCTCGCTGGCAGCCCGGCCAAAGGCTGTAAATTGTGGCTTTAATTCCTTGCTTTATGGGCTCTTGTTGACTGCAGATCAATGGGGGAAAAGTGCATGGAGCCACCTCTTCTAATTAAAAGGCTGCTGTGATTAGGCTGCAGTGAGGGATGGGGCAGAGTGTGAAAAGGATGTGCCTGGGAGCAGCTGCTGGTTCCCAGTGCAGTGAGTTGGGTTCCTCTTCCCTGGGTTTTCCAGAGGTCAAGTTCCTTCAGGAGAATCCGACCTTGTATAGTCAGAGAATCTCTTGAGCTGGAAGGGACCCCCAAGAATCATCCAGTGCAAATCCTGGCCCTGCACAGACACCCCAACAATCCCACCCTCTCCCTCAGAGCATTGTCCAAACCCTCCTGGAGCTCTGGCAGCCTTGGGGCTGTGCCCACTGCCCTGGGGAGCCTGGTCAGTGCCCACCACCCCCTGGCACTGCAGCCAGAGCTTCCTGAACCCCCTCCTGCCTGCTCTGTGTTTGCATCCTCACATCCTGAGCCAGCAGACCTTGTTTTCCATAGAACAAAAAAAGAGCCAGCGTATTTCAGTGGAATCTTATTTAAAAATAACTCAAATTCCATTTCACCCTAAACCCAGGACACTTCCCCAGACCAGGATTTTGCCTCTAACAGGTGCAGCAATATTTTTCTTTCTGAAGAATTTCCAGAGCAGATCTCACATCTGCACCAAAGCTCATCTTTTCCTGCTCCTCACCCTCTGACACAGCCGTAATTAAATGCAGAAACCAAACCCCAAGCCCAGTTCATGTCCTGTAATTCTTGGGAGGACGACCCATCGCGTGATGCTTGTTTGAAGTCTTAGTTAACCTTTAATCATTTGATGCTGAGTCTGGCTTTGATTTTGCTGCAGAAAAAAAAAAGAAGGATATTTTGCAAAGTCTTCAGGGAGGAAATGTGCCAATCCTGAGGCATCTCTCATCGTGCTGGGAATGTTGTGTTTGGAATCTCTGCAGTGGTGAAGTCTGGGGAATGAAGGCTTTGCCATTTGCATGTTTTGGGTCTTTCTCTTCTGAGGCTGGGATCCAGCATCAGTGCTGCTACAGCTAATTAATGGATTAATTAATGTGTGGTGGACACCCCGGATAAGTGGATGGCTCGCTGTGGATCTCAGGTGTGGAATTTCCATGTGCTCAGCTATGCTGGGTAGATACCTGAGGAACCACTTCCAGGTGTCGAGAAGAGCAGAACTAGAACTGTTAAACCTTCAGCTTGTTCCACGATAAAAGAGGAGCCCAGAGCTCTGCAGAGCCTGCCTGGGTTTGCTTTTCCTGGTGGGAGGTGCTGGCTGGCTCTGAGGGGCTCAGAGATCAGCCAGCCCCGTGCCAAGGATGGGGGGGGAGAATTCCCCACTCCCACCTGGAGCATGGAACGGGAGTGAACAATCCGCATTGCCCTGTGGGGTGGGTCAGTTCTGGGACTGTTCTGCCCAGCCCTGGGTGTGCAGGGAGGGCAGTGGGGCAGGTGCCCCGGCTCTCCCCAGCCCCACCTCCTGAGCAGCCAGCCCTTCCAGCCCTTCCAACCCCTCCAGCCCTTTCAGCCCTTCCAGCCCTTCCAGCCCCTCCAGCCCTTCCAGCCCCTCCAGCCCTTCCAGCCCCTCCAGCCCTTCCAGCCTCTCCAGCCCTTCCAGCCTCTCCAGCCCTTCCAGCCCCTCCAGCCCCTCCAGCCCCTCCAGCCCTTCCAGCCCTTTCAGCCCCTCCAGCCCTTCCAGCCCTTCCAGCCTCTCCAGCCCTTCCAGCCTCTCCAGCCCCTCCAGCCCTTTCAGCCCCTCCAGCCCTTCCAACCCCTCCAGCCGTTCCAGCCCCTCCAGCCCCTCCAGCCCTTCCAACCCTTCCAGCCCCTCCAGCCCTTCCAGCCCCTCCAGCCCTTCCCACCTCCTGAACTCTTCAGCCCCGGGCCAGCCGTTGCCTTTCACCACAATTCCTTCCCCAGAACTCTCACAGCTGTTTCCTTCTCCAAAGAATGAGAAATAAACTCTGGGAGCTGCAGCCAAACCCTGAGCTCTGCAGTAAGTGGCTTGTCAGCAGGGGCTGTGGCAGGCGGGGTGTGAGTGAAGGGAAGGTGCTTCCCACGTGCCTCCAGCTGGCGCTGGAAAGCTCGTCCCTCCTTCATGGAAGAGGCTGAGCCTGAATGTGTGAACCTGCTGGGCTGGGGACCCTGGGGTGGGCGTGGGGACCCCTGGGCTGTGGGGCCATGCTCAAATCCAGGTGTTGCCTGGGGATTTGGCCATGGGATGTGCAGCTGGAGAAGATGTCCAAGGGAGGGTTATGGGGCTTGTTCTCCCCAAAATGGTCCCTTCCTTTCTTTCTTCTGCTTGGCCTTTCACTTGCAGTTTGGCCATGAGAGTAGAGTGGTATTGGGAGAGGGGAAAACCCACCCTGGGCTTGATTTGGGAACTGAGGCTCTGTCAGTGGGTACATTCCCCCCTCCTGGTGCTGACTGAACCTCCTGGCACATCTTTCAGGCCTGACTTACAAACACTCTGGGGGGCAGTTTCGGCCTGTGAACCCCCCTGGTGAGAGCTGGGCACCTGCCCAGGAGTGTGTGGGGTCAGGGCCACCCTGTGGGGCTCCTACAAGTCACCTTAAGCTTTAAAAATGTTTATTTACCCCAGACTGAGAGATCTGCAGGGGCTGTCCTGGGTCTCTGTCAAGGAGGACTCTGCAGGGTTGGATGGGAAGCAGAGACTGAGGTTTTGGGCTGGCTGAGGCAGGGTTTGGTTTGTCCCAGGTCTCCCCTGGCTCCTCTCTGTGCTGGAGCTCTGGGGAACACTGCCTGGGCTCAGTGGGGCTGCCAGGGCTGCCAGAGCTCTGCTGCCCTCCCCGAGCTGCCCTGCCCAGAGATGCTCTCCCTGCTTCCATTCTCCTCCCCGAAGGAGCCCCGGGGATGGTTGGCCCGTTGATGGCACCGACAATTCCTCGGGGATTGCTGGGCTGGGGGGATCAGCCCTGCTGCTCTTCTGGGGTCAAACACATCGTCGGAAGGTCCTTCTGCTTCCCACGCGTCCTTCGGCTGTTCCTTCGGGAGGGAATTGCGCTGCCGATGGCGCTGCCACCTCCAGGTGGTGCCAGAGACAGGGACAAGAGCGCAGGATGCGCTGCGGAGCTGCTGCCCCAGCCCGGCCTTGCAGGAGCACTGAGGGAATCCGGGGGTGGCGCTGGGAAATGGGGGGAATTGAGTAGAAATCCGTACCAAGAGTGTTCCAAAGTTCAGGGAATGATATTACAAAACTGCCTTAGGTGGCTGAGGACATTACCTGGAAGCAGGAGAAGCACTGAAAAAGAGCTAGGATGTGGAAAGGGTCCCCACTAGATAAGAAAATTGTTTCTTTCTGCATCATTCTGCATTGTGCCTCTTCCAGCAGCAGGGAGGTCTGGCCCTGGCCCTTGTCTGGGGGCTGAGGGATGGGGGATGCAATGGAAGCACCGAGGTTTGCCCTGCAGGGCCCTGGGAAGGGGATCTCAAGGAGCTGCAGAGCCACCATCAGTCTCATGTGCCAGAGGTTTCATGTCAGCCCCCTGGTCCATCCAGTCTGTTTAGGCTGGACCACACGACCCCACTGGTGGTTCCCTCCTCCCAGTCTGTGGTTCTGTGTTTTGGCTGTTCCATGAGCATCTCCCCTGGCTCTGAATATCCTTGGAGACACTGCTATTAATCTCTCAATCTCAGAGTGTTCCACACAGTTTAAAACCCCATAAGGACAGTCAGGCAGGCTTGAATTATCCTTTCATGGAGAAAACAAGGCTGTCTGGAGAGCAGCAGTGGATCTGCCATGGGTCACAGCTACCTCAGGGCTGGAACTCTTGATCTCTTCATTTCCAGAGGTGTCACTCCGACTGTTTGTTTTCCTGTTACAAGCAGTGGTAGCTGGTGAGAACTGGGGGCCATCTACAGGTTCTGATAAAAGAAATCCTTGCAGCCCAAGCCTGGGGTAAGGGCTCTGATCCCATGGAACCAAGGGACTTGCTCAGCTGAGCACAGTGTCTTGGGAAAATGGTAATTGGAATTTTTAATTGGAATTGGTGGGATGTATTTTTCTCTTCTGAAAGAGGTGAAACTTCCTGTCTCCCAAGACCAGGACCTCTTCCTGCTGATGTCCAGGAGCTGGATCTTTGCAGGAAGCTGGGACCCAGTGGCTGCTGCACGTGGCACTGGGTGAACTGGTTGGGGGTAAAACCCAAACGGCCTCCTGGAGTTGCCTTTCTTGGTGCAAACACACTCCTGGCACACCACACGTGTCCCCCATGCTGGAGGCAGGTCCTGCCCCGTGTGGGAGGGATGGCAGGGCAGGGACTGACTCTCATGTGCCTCTGCAACAGCCTGTGCATGGAATTCATTTCCCGTGGCCAATCCAGCTGGTTCCTGAGCGGGGCAGCTCGCAGGGCTGGTTTGGTTTCTGTTTCTCTGTAGGTGATAACTTTACAGAGGAGAGTAATGACCACATGTGGCTGAGCCACTGCTGGGAGCCCATCTGGGCCTGCCCTGCCCCTCTGGGAACAGCTGGGCAGCAAAGGCAGCAGAGGGAGCTGCCCCAGCAGAAGTGGAGGAGGTTGACCCCCTTCCTCCCTGACAGGCCTTTTTAGCTTTTTAGGATCAAAGCTTTTCACATTTGGTCCCTGGACTTGAAGAAGCTCAAGTGTTTCCAGTGCAGACATCAGTGATTCTGGCTCTGCTCCTGCCACCAGCCCTGGCTCTGCTTTGTGAGCCTTCTCCTTGAAACTGGAGTTTACAAAAATAAAACCTAGATTAAAGCCAGTGCAGCTGCCCTGAGGTTTAAATCGATGCTGGTATGATGTGTTGCCAAAGAGAGAATTACTCAGGAGTGTGGATTAGAGCTGTTTTGTCTCCAGGAAGACCTGGTCTTCAAAGCCAGGGAATTTTCCCAGCTCTGGCTGGTGCGTCTCCAGACTCGAGGCTCTGGTGCCCTGCTCTGTGGGCACCAGCCTGTCAGCTCTCTCATTTTTATCTCAGCTTCTTCATCTCCTTTCTTCTTCTTCATCTCTTTTCTTCCTGTCTGGTCTGGTATTCTCCCATGCTCCTACTTTGGCTGGAATTTGCTGGCCAGGGCTGCCCTCCAGCCTTCCCCGTGCTGCCTCTCCTCTCACCAGCTGTAAAAACTTCAAGGCTTTCAAAAATATTTTTCTTCCTGTTGGGAGAGAGGTTCCATTTTTTTGTTGTGTTTGCTTGTTCTAAACAACCCACGCTCCAGCAGCACTGCTGAGGGTCCACATGCTCAGGGAGGGTTTGGGCACTGCTGGGGCTGAGCTCCTGCAGGACTGTCCGTGCCATGTGGCACCGTGGCAGAGCCGCAGGGCAGGGCTGCTGTGCCAGGCTGCTCGTGGGGCTGGATGAGGGATGGGCAGAGCAGAGGGCTCAAGGTGAGGCTGCTGTTCAGCAAAGCACCTGAGGGCGAGTTTTTCCTGCACCCAAAGCCTGACAGTGCCCTGAGAACAGCCCTGCCCCCTGTCCAGGGCAGGCCCTGCCCGTGCCATGGTGAGGGCAGGGGGATGGTGTGTCCCAGAGATCCCGGAATTCCTGCCCTGCACGGAGCCTGCTGCCCCTGTCCCAGCACAGCCTGGGCTGGGCACGGGCTGGGCACACCTGGTGACTCTCCTTTGCTTGGATGGCTTCAGCTTTGGCACAGATGAGGCTGTGAGTCCTGCCCTGGCTCTGCAACCAGCTCCCTGTAACTCCCACATGGATACTGTGCCTGGATCTGGGCTGGGACTGTCCAAGGAGCCATCTAACCTGTGAGGTGAGAAGGTGAGTCTGCCCAGGGTCACCTGTGCCCTGCCAGCCTTGTCCTGGCACGGGTGTAACCCAGGACATGGCCAAAGGCTGAATTTCTGGTGTCCAGGTGCCCAGCCCTGGCTCTGCTGACACTCTGACTGCTGCCTTTGAAGCAAATTAAGCCTTTCCCAGGGGGATTGGGCAGGCTCAGGCTCTGGCTCAGCACTGCTGACATGAGGTGTCTCCACCCCGTGTATCACCCGCATTTCTGGGGGTTTGTGACAAAAATCTGTCAGGAAGGGGAGGAAGATGAACCCAGGGAGCTCCAGAGGGTGAGTCCCATCGAGCAGCCACAGGTCAGAGGGAACTGAAGCCACTGGAGAAAAGGTGCAGTGTGTGAGATGGGAAGGAGCTGGTCGGACCTGGCTGTGGGGAATGGTGGACAGGAGGGTGCTGGGGAACACTCAGAGTGTGTTTGGAGGCAGCCCTGGAGGTTTTGATGGATTCAGACTTTAGTTATGAATGTTCCATTTCTGGCTTGTTTGTCCATCTCCTTAACAAGGTCATGGCTGCAAACCAAAAATAGCATCCACAAGGGATCTCAACCTTCCCTATTAAATCCCCTTAAAAAAAATGCAGTCTGGATCCGTAAAAATAAAAGTGCAGCCTGAACAGGGGGTGGGTGAGCCACCAGATTCCCCTCTGAACAGCAATTTCTCCCAGCAAATGAGGACCTGTATGTGTTGAGACCCCGGGATGGTTTAATTTCTGTGTCAGTGCTAATTGATTGGAAGCAACAATTTTGCCAGACAAAGCTGTAAATTAGTTTCAAATGGGGGAACCAGGCCACCCACTGCCCAACTATCGTATTGCAGTAACAACATTAAACATGGAGTAAACCATAACCCAGGGAAGGAAAACCCAAGTGAAACCAGATTTCCACTCATTCCCTTTCCCCAGGAAAGTGGAACCAGATGGTTTGTGGCTTTGATAATAAGTGAGGCTGATTCTTTCAGATACAGCTTAGGCTGAGTATCACACAAAGGGATGGGCTGAGAAGCAAAACCTCACAGGCCTGGCTTGTGCCTCCCGAGACCGTCGGCATGTAAAACCCTCCCAATCAAAACATTGCAGAAAATTATCTGCCTAATTGCCCCGAGCCTCCCTGGCCGGGCCGGCCCCGCTCGTCGCCTCGTGCGAAATTCCAGCGCCACTCCCACCACTTTCAGCCGCAGATGCAAATCCCTCGCTGTGCCCTCTGGCAGCGCTGCCCGCCCTGCCCGGGAGCAGATCTGGGGCTGGGCAGGGGTGGGGGATGTTCCCCGGAGCCAGCTGTGGGACCCCCACTCTGCACCCACCCCTGAGCCCAACTTAGCCATTGTTACGGGATCACAGAATCATCTGGGCTGCCAAAGCCCTGCCAGCCCCTGGAGCCCACCCTGTGCCCAGTGCCCACCTTGGCAAAGCCCTGCCAGCCCCTGGAGCCCACCCTGTGCCCAGTGCCCAGCTTGGCAAAGCCCTGCCAGCCCCTGGAGCCCACCCTGTGCTCGATGCCCACCTTGGCAAAGCCCTCCCAGCCCCTGGAGCCCACCCTGTGCCTGATGCCCACCTTGGTAAAGCCCTCCCAGCCCCTGGAGCCCACCCTGTGCCCGATGCCCACCTTGTCCCCCAGTCCAAAGCACTCAGTGCCACGGCCAGTCCTGTCTTGGGCACCTCCAGGGCTGGGCACTCCAAACCTCCCTGGGCAGCCCCTGCCAGGGCCTGACCACCCTTTCCAGCAATAAATTCCTCCTCCTGTCCCCCCTGCCCCTGCCCTGGCCCAGCCTGAGGCCGTGCCCTCTCCTCCTGTCCCTGTGCCCTGGAGCAGAGCCCGACCCTCCCCAGGTCCCCCCTCCTGGCAGGGATTGCAGAGCCAGAAGCTCTGCTGGAGTGAGGAGTCTGAGCAGCTCCGAGATTGACCCACAGCTCTGTGGTGGAGCTCGAGCTGACTCATATCTGCCCTAACTGGGAGCTCTGCTGCCTTAGAGCCATTTCCTGCTGACTCTGGGTCTGTGTCAACAGCCCCTGGCACGTGATGGGCTGTGGGTTTCAGCCAGAGGCTTTGAGCTCCACTCAAAACTCACGCGTTCTGTGTTTGCTAAATGTGGAGCTTTGTCCATCTTCTGTTCATGTTGGCTGCCTGGAAACAGCCAGCAGGTCCTTCTAAAGGCCAGGGGGATTTGAGCATCAGCCCCCCAAAACCTTTATTTGATCCAAGTCTTGATATTCTGGATGTAAAATTTCTTCTGGGTAAAGATCTCTTTTGGCTTATTGTCCTTCATGGAGCAGAAGAAAGAAACCCATCATGGGGAGACTGTTGTGCCAAAGACAGCCCTGCCCGTGCTGTGCCACTGCCTTGGGCCATGTTTATGGTGGGACTCCATGATCTTAGAGGTATTTTCCGACCTTAACCACTCTGTGACTCTTTCCTGCCCTCACAGGGACACTCCAGCAGCAGCAAATGTTGCAGAACATGGGGAAAGTCCCACAGGGACATGGAAACACAAGACCTCATTCCAAGTTCAATTTTCCACATGTTCCTGTGGCATCTGATGCCCTGGTCCTGGGGCAGCACACTGTGCTGAGGACAGATGAACCCTGGTCTCTGTCCTGGAAAAGCTGATGGAAATTCCTTCTGACTTCCATGGAGTTTGGTTGGAGGCACAGGAATCTCCTTCTGCACTGGGAAACCCCTTTTCTCCAGGCTGGAGTCTCCTCACGGCCACAGCAGCTCTGGAATGTGAAAGGGGGGGGGCTGAGGGAAAAGTTTTCTGCCTTTTTCCCTTTCTTTTGGTTTCGAAATAGTACTTTTTTCCAAGCCAAGTGTTCCCACAGCCGCCCTGGGAATCGGCTTGGCAGGGGGGAATTTCTCGTGCCGGAGAGAAGCAGGTACGTGGTGGAGCAGCAACAACGAGCTCCTGTGGCAGCCTCTGGGAAGTGATGGGTTCAGGGGAGCTGCCTGTGCCTCGTGCTTGGATGAGGGCTTTGAAAAACCATCAACAAGTAATTGCAATTTCCTCTTGGCCTTGCGGTGAGGCAGCTCCGAGCTGCGAAACCGCTGGTGTTTGCCGTGAGGATACACAAACCAGACCCCCCCGGCCCCGGCGAGGCTGTGCAGGCACCGCGAGCGCTCTGTGGGCTGCTCGAGCCACAGATGCAGAGTCTGACATCCAAACACACAACAGAAGGTGGGTAGGAAGTGCTACACAGCCCTACATATGTGTGTGTGCTGCTTGTGGAGGGCGTTGCTTTCCCTTCTTCCCCCAATCGGGGGAAAGGCGAGTTGTAGTCTGTGTATTCCTGTGTGGATCTGCTGGACTTTGGGCCGGGCTGAAGGATGGATGAGGCTGGATGGGGGTGGCTTAGCCAGCCCCTCGAGGAGATGGAGTCAGTGCTGCTTGGTTTGTGCCCCTGACTGTGCTTGTGCTGCTCCTCAGCTCTGCTTTGGTCACATGTGGGGACAAAGGCAGGACATGGTGATCACTGAATACCCTGCAAGCCCTGGGGGTGGTCGGGCACTTGGATCCATGGCCAGGGAGGGCAGGTTGGATCCATGGCCAGGGAGGGCAGGTTGGATCCATGGCCAGGGAGGGGAGTGTGGCACTTGGATCCATGGCCAGGGAGGGCAGGTTGGATCCATGGCCAGGGAGGGAAGTGTGGCACTTGGATCCATGGCCAGGGAGGGCAGGTTGGATCCATGGACTGGTGCCCGTGTCAGCCCCTGTGTGAATGAGACCCTCCACCTCTGTGGGCTCCTCGTGACAAGGAGAAATCCCTTAAAAGCCGTGTGGATGTGGCACCTGGGGACATGGGTTAGTGGTGGCTTTGGCGGTGCTGGGGAATGGTTGGACTCGATGACTTTAGAGGGCTTTTCCAGCCTAAACGATTCTCTGGAATGGGGCAGGACTTCCAGTGCCAGGCACACCTGCCCAGGTGAAGCCTCCTGGCCTCTCCCCAGAGCTCTCTCTCTCCCACACGTGGACACTTCAGCGGCCGCCTGTGTGCGGGCCGGGTGATGCCCTGGCTCCCGGACCTCCCGCACCCCATCCCCTCCATCACTCCCGGGTCATGTCCTGGGAAAACCCGGGAACAAGCGCTCTTGTCCTCGGGGCAGCTGAGCCTGACGAGCGGCAAAGCTGTTCCTCTGTTCCTTTGGCAAAGGGCTTGTGAAACACAGGATGACACAGCCTCGGAGACGCGTAGGAAATTCCCATCACAAGCGGAGAACACCCCGTGGTCCTTGAACTTGTGAGGACTCGCAGCTATCATTATGCGTGCGGCATCTTCCCCCCTGGGTGCCGCTGGAATTACAATGCCGGGTTCTCCCGGGCTAATCGCTGTTTTGAACAACAAGATTGATTGCTTTCTCCTTTAATTATTTGCAGATCACTGAGACTTTGCAGAATGCTCTAGGTGACATAAACCGCAGTTTAGTGTGTTGGCATTTGCCCATCTTGGGGATTTTTTCCAGCTTAGCCACCAGCCGGGCTGTGGGAAAGGAGTGCAAACATCCCTGTCCTCTAATGACCCGCCTGGCATACATGCATTAATTCTGCCTTAATGGGGTGCTTTGGGGAGCAGACTGGGTGTCTCGCCCCTGTCCCCAGCCCTTTCTGATTACCGCGCTTGAATTCAAGCATTTAACAGCTTTTGCCGCTAATTTGCAGCTCAGACCCAGACGGTGCCCGTTCGTGGGACACTCCCAGGCTGGATCTGGGCTGTTCCAGCGGCTGCTCCCGGCGGTGGCACCTCCTGCCCCCCGTGCCCGGGGGCTCTGCTGGCACCTGGGGGGTCACTGCGCTGCCTTCATCTCTGCTGACCTGGAAAGCGGCCCTGCCATCCCTCGTGCCCGAGCTGGCTGGCAGCGGCTGTGCCTGCGAGTCGCCGTGGTGTGCTATTTAAACCTCACAGATCTCTGCCTTCTTAAAAGGTCACAATATCTGCATCGACTTTTACAGCTCAGGCTGCTGGAGGGCCGGGGGAGATCTTGGGCTTGTCGAGTCGCATTCGGGGAGAGCAGCTCTTGGCGGCGTCACCGAAATAGCTGCTCGTGTTCTGGGGAGGGCGTTTGGCTCTCGGGCTGCCGAGAAAGGAGAAACGTGCGGCTTCAAAGCCAGGGCAGCCCAATGTCCTGCGGAGCTCCCGCTCGGCCCCGCGGTGCCAGCCCTGCCTCTGAGCCCCTTCCAGCACCTCACAGCCCCTCCAGCTCCTGGGGGCACAGCGAGGAGCCGGGTGGGCGCTCAGCCGGCCCTGGGGTGCCCCAGCTCCCACCAGGAGCAGCAGGACTCATCCCAGGCCAGGTAGGAGGATGCTAAAAGCATCTCGTCCACTTGACTGAGGGGGTTTTGTGCTGAAGAAACAAACGAGCTGTAGAGAAATGCACGTCTGCAATATAATTCCAATTAAAGCACAGCTTGGTGCTGATTAGATCTAGAAGTTACATCAAGAAAAGGAAAAAATGTAAATAAGCAGTATTATTTTTTCCCCCTCGTCCTTTCGACAGATGGAGCTGCGCTGATTAACTTATCTGATCTCTTTCGAAAGAACAAATTGTTGATGGGAAGCTCTTTGTGGGTTCTGACTCTGCCCGGCTGCGGCGATGACGCCGAGTTTGTTCCCTGCAGGCGGCGGGAGCAGCCTGGCCGTGTCCCCACGCTGTCCCCGCACTGTCCCTGTCCCCACACTGTCCCCATGCTGTCCCCACACTGTCCCTGTCCCCACATTGTCCCCATGCTGTCCCCAGACTGTCCTTGTCCTCACGCTGTCCCCACACTGTCCCCATGCTGTCCCCACACTGTCCCCACACTGCCCCTGTCCCCACATTGTCCCCATGCTGTCCCCAGACTGTCCTTGTCCTCACGCTGTCCCCATGCTGTCCCTGTCCCCACATGGTCCCCATGCTGTCCCTGCCCCCACACTGTCTCCACACTGTCCCCATGCTGTCCCTGTCCCCACACTGTCACTGTCCCCACACTGTCCCCACACTGTCCCCACGCTGTCCCCACACTGTCCCCACACTGTCACTGTCCCCATACTGTCCCCACACTGTCCCCATGCTGTCCCTGTCCCCACACTGTCACTGTCCCCACACTGTCCCCACACTGTCCCCATGCTGTCCCTGTCCCCACACTGTCCCCATGCTGTCCCTGTCCCCACACTGTCACTGTCCCCACACTGTCCCCACACTGTCACTGTCCCCACACTGTCCCCATGCTGTCCCTGTCCCCACACTGTCACTGTCCCCACACTGTCCCCACGCTGTCCCCATCCCGGTGAGCAGCCACTGACCCTTCCTGCTGGTGACGGGCTGGCTCCTTCTGGGACTAAGATCTTTCCTAAATGAAATCACTTCCTTCGAGTAATTACATCAGTTAATTAAGGATCTAATTGGCTAATAAGAGCGAAGTGGCAGTTTCTTGCCTGCGTGGAGAGGGAACAGCAGGAGATCTGCAGAGCTCCAGGCTGGCAGTGCCCGCGGGGCTGGGCACAGTGGAGAGGAGATGCTGGTGTGAGGCATCAGCCCCTGCTGTCCTTCGGCTGCCTCGTCAGCCTTGTGTGAGGGGACTGGAGCTCCAGGGGCTGCCAGCACAGCAGGCACCTGCCCTGCCAGCCCTGGGCATGCAGGAATGGGGGCTGTGGGTGTGGGAGCAGTGCAGAAAGTCTCCTGGGCAAGCAGGAGATCAGGTGCCATCAGCATCCAAAGTCTGAGCCCACAGAGTCAGGGAATGCTTCGGGTTGGAAGGACCTTAAAGCCCAACTCATTCCACCCCCTGCCATGGGCAGGGACACCTCCCACCAGCCCAGGTTGCTCCAAGCCCTGTCCAACCTGGCCCTGGACACTTCCAGGGATGGGGATCCCCAACCTCATCCTCCTTTCCTCTGGGCTCTGCTGGTGTTTCTCCTCAGGACAAAGCGTTGGGAAGGATCAGAGGGAAAGGATGGATTTTACTTTCACTGCCTCTTTGCTCCAGACAAAGGGAGCTGCCTGGGCCTGTGGTTTGGTTTGGCTGTCTCTTTGGAAAGCCCTTGGATGTGGTTTCCTTGTGGAGGGCCTGGGGTGTGAGCTGGAGGCCTGGATGCTGCTCTGCTCTCTGGCACTGGTTTGGTGTGACCTCGAGCAAATTCCTCCACAACCCTGGGCTGCTGTTTTTACTCTTTGCCAGCCTTGCCTTATAAGTGACCTCCTTGGAGCAGAACCATGTCTGTGTATCCACAGCAGACTCTGGTCCTGTCTGGAGCCACGTCGACTCCATCCCAAAATTACTTGGGCACCTAAATATGGCCTTACTATTCCTGTGAGCATCCAGCTTGGAAATGTATCCTCCTTCCCATGTCATTGCACAGCTGGTGTCTGCCTCCCTCTGAGGTGCACAGACTGGGTGCTCCTCAGTGGCATCTCCAGGGACCTCGGTCCAGTAAGATCCACAAGGGCCAGAGCAGACTCTGGACCAGCTTCTGGGAGAGCAGAAGGTGGAAGGAACTTTTTTATCAAATGGAGGTTGCAACATGAACCTGGAGCAGCTGGAGATGGGATGCACCACAGAATCATGGAATGTGCTGAGTTGGAATGGGCCATCAAGGGTCATCAGGGTCAACCTGAGGTGCCTACAGTCTCCTGCTCAGAAAGGTCACACTTTGAACACCTGGGCTCCAAACTGCTGATTTTCAGGTCACGTGGGACAACCCCATGTCTTGGAGCATCAGTGTGTTCTTTCATCCTGAAGCTTTAGGTAAGCCAAAGTCATGGCCCAGCAAGACCCAGAGGGCTTCCCAAGGTCCATCCTTCCATCCCTCTCATTTCCCAGAGTCATCCCAAGCTCTCTGTTGGTGCCAGGTCTCACTGAGCCAAGGAGGGGTGGTGGGATGGGACTCACACCTGTGGCTCTGCCTCTTTCCATAAGCCCAAAGCTCCTCGGGGTTGCAGTGACTGCATTTCATCTTACAACCCTGCAAAGGGGAATTTCTCATGATCTTCACCTGACAGTAAAACCAGCAGGCTGAGCTGGCTCTCAGATGGGCCCCTGTGCTGATATAACCTGAGCTGAGTCTGCACTGAGCCAAAACCCAGAGACTTTTGTACGGCTTTAAGTTTATTGTGAACATTTCAGCAGGTTCCAACACAGAGTTACTCTCCTGGTAACTGCTTGTTGGGTATTTAAATTACAGCACAGGATACTCCCTGGGATGCTGTCAGGCACTCCAGAGCCTTGCCAACCTTTGTAGATGTGCCACGAGGTGCCACGGAGCGAGGCCACAGCCCTCCCGGGGCACAGCCCGACCTGCCCCGCGGTGTTTGTGCAGCTGCAGGAAAAAGGCCTTGGAGCACTTAAGGATAAATCGGTTTCAAAGTATTTTTGCAGCCCATAAAGGAATATTTTATATATAGAGAGAAGAAAACAGGCAGGCAAGGGATGTTAAACTCCTGCAGTAAATTGCTCGGGGAGTTTTCGCTCGGCTCTGATTCTCCCGGAGGGACAATCCTGCCGTGAGGATGATGTTGAGCACCGAGCAAATGTCTCAGCCAGGAGGAGCCCAGGCTGCCCATGGTCCCCAGGAGCTCACGGTGACAAGTGGCACAGCTGGGGGAGGGTCTCTCCAGGCAGGGGACTGTGGAGCACAGGCGGTTCCTTGATCCCTGTGGAGCCCTTGGGGACATGGGGACAATCCCAGCCCCCCTGGATGGCCCACTGAGCTTTTCTTTATGGGATGAATCAGTTTAGGAACCAGCATCTTCCTGGCAGATTTTGTTTTAAATGAGAAAGCCCTTTAAAACTGGTTGTTCACAGATTTGGGGTTTCCTGGGGTGTTTGCTCAGCAGATCAAGGAGAAAACAGAGCTCTTGAACCAGCCCTTCTTGTCTCTCTTACTTGAAATAGAATTTTGGTTTCTGAAGTAAAACAGCACAAAAAATCAGTTTCAAATCGACGTTTTGACTTGAAATGTCATTTTGTTTTTAATTGAAGAATCAGAGTGAAATGACATTTTAAGTCAAAATGTTAATGTTTTGTTTAGATGTCTCCCATGGGAAAATTTAAATGTTTCAGCAGAGCTGACATTTGTCTGTGAAAGAATCCCCCAAAATGGGTGTTTTCTCCAAACTGGGGTGAGAAGGGGTGAGAAGGGTGGGTGTTGGAACAGGCTCTGTGGGTGATGGTGGGTTCAGAGGGGCAGGCAGGGCTGGTCTTGGGGGTGTCCTTGGGGTGTTTGAACAGGCTCTGTGGGTGATGGTGGGTTCAGAGGGGCAGGCAGGGCTGGTCTTGGGGGTGTTCTTGGGGACTGCTCCTCAAGGCAGCCAGGGATGGGCTGAGGGCTCTGTCAGTGCAGCTGAGCAGGTCACCAGGCTAATGCTGTGCTGTTAAGCTGCTGCATCTCCACCAAATCCTCTGGCACTTGAAATAATGAGCTCTGCTAATTCTGTGTGTTTTGTATGCCCTCGCTGAGATGGGGAGATCCTGCCTCTCCTCCGCTCATCAGGCTGAGCACTCCATGCCCAGACCCAGGGATTTCACTAATTCCATCTCAAGGAAACGCTGCAGAGCAAAGGGGGGCTTTGCTGGAGGCCCCAACCTGCAGAAGCCCCAGAGCAGCAGCGAGTTGTCCCTCCCAGAGGGCTCTAGGTGGGCTTTGTGGCACTCCCAGGGAGCGGGGAATGCAGCGTGGTGAGGAGGAATTCTCACCCCATGGCACTCCCCATGCCAGCGGTGCCTTCCCCAATCCCACTGCACTCCCCATGCCAGCGGTGCCTCCCCCAATCCCACTGCACTCCCCATGCCAGCGGTGCCTTCCCCAATCCCACCGCACTCCCCATGCCAGCGGTGCCTCCCCCAATCCCACTGCACTCCCCATGCCAGCGGTGCCTTCCCCAATCCCACCACGCTCTCCATGCCAGCGGTGCCTTCCCCAATCCCACTGCACTCTCCATGCCAGCGGTGCCTTCCCCAATCCCATGGCACTCCCCATGCCAGCGGTGCCTTCCCCAATCCCACGGCACTCCCCATGCCAGCGGTGCCTTCCCCAATCCCATGGCACTCCCCATGCCAGCGGTGCCTTCCCCAATCCCACGGCACTCCCTGTGCCAGCGGTGCCTTCCCCAATCCCATGGCACTCCCCATGCCAGCAGTGCCTTCCCCAATCCCATGGCACTCCCTGTGCCAGCGGTGCCTCCCCCAATCCCACGGCACTCCCCGTGCCAGCGGTGCCTTCCCCAATCCCATGGCACTCCCCGTGCCAGCGGTGCTTTCCCCAATCCCATGGCACTCCCCATGCCAGCGGTGCCTCCCCCAATCCCACTGCACTCTCCATGCCAGCGGTGCCTTCCCCAATCCCACCAAGCTCTCCATGCCAGCGGTGCCTTCCCCAATCCCATGGCACTCCCTGTGCCAGCGGTGCCTTCCCCAATCCCATGGCACTCCCCGTGCCAGCGGTGCCTTCCCCAATCCCATGGCACTCCCCATGCCAGCGGTGCCTTCCCCCCACCCCACTGCTCCCATGCCACGGTTCCCTTTGCTCCAGGGCCATGTCCAGGGCTGGGTGCTGAGCGGCTGTGACAGGGGAAGCAGGTCCTGGGCCGCCCCGGGAAGGGCGAGGGCACGCGATGAGATGGGCAGTGACACCTCCTGCCAGGGGAGAGGTGCTGGCACAGCTGGCAGAGCCCAGTGCGGGGCCGAGGGGATTCCTCACTGCTTGGGCTCCCATGAGGAGCTGGGGGAGGAGCTGGGGGAGCTCCTTCCCTTTGTCACCTGCCTGGACAGCTCTGTGCAGGACATCAGAGGAGGTGCAGAAGCAGGAGCGTCCTCGAGCGCTGCCTGGTGTGGGGAGAGCACGGTGGGCTGTGCTGGTCCTTGGTGTCCTCGCTGTGAGGGCTCCCACTGAGTTCTGGCCACAACTCAACCTCTTCTTCCCCCCTGTTGGATGCAGGCAGCTCAAAATCAGACAGAAATGCAGGGCAGGAGTGTTACCCAGGAAGGTTAAAAGAGACTTTGACAAAGTAAATCATCTCTGTGGCAAGATCAGTGATCTGGAAGTGTTGAAGGGCAGGAGAGGGGAGAAATGCTCTTGAGAAAGGGGGTTGGTCTCCTGTGGGATCCAGAGCTGTGTGTACCTCTGGAGGGCTGGGCTGCCCTGGGTATAACTTGGAGCAGGGACGGGTGAGGATGAGACACGAGCAGTGCCAACATCCAGCAGCACGAGCTGGTCCCTCACTGTGCTGCCAGATCCTGCTCCCCTTTGCTGGACACTTTTGTGCAGGTGATGGGCTCCTGCAGTGTTGCCAGGGGGCTGCTCCCCCAGGCTGAGCCCCCCAGCAAGAGCAGGGACCTGCAGTGAGAGCAAGACTGCAGGTGGATGGAGCACCAGCTCTGGATGGGTTTGCCCACAGTAGCTCCAGTCTGGTGTGTGCTGCTCTGTCATCACTATCAAGTGAAGCCAAACCAAAACAGAGCAGGAGGCCCTTTCCCTGCTCTTCTTCCTGGCTGAACTAGAGAAAATGCCATGAGTCTCAGAAGACACTGAGGGATGGCTCCAGCAGGAGCAGGAGCAGGTGACAGGTTTGCCTGAGTCTCCCCAAACCACCTGATTCGGGTAGTTTTGGCTTCTCAGCACCCAGGGACACGTGAGCAGGCAGCTGCCAGCTCCCAGGGATGGTGCTGAGCCTCTCAGGAGGAGATTAAAACCACATGGATCCTCCTCCTCAGACAGCCTGCCTGGGGGTTAACACGGTGTCTGTTTTCTTCCCCCTTAACCAGAAAGAAAATAACTTTCACAAGGCTTTGGTGTTTGCTGTGTCTTGGCAGGCTCTGCGCCGTGGGATTGTGCCGGAGGGCTGGGCTGGGCTCAGGCAGGAGCTCAGCTCAGCACAGGGAGCACAGAGACACAGCGAGGGGACAAGGGAGTGCAGCGTGGGCACGGCCTCAGCCTGGGCAGGGCCACCTTCTGACCTCTGAGTGGGATTCCAGTGAGGAGCTAACAGAGTTTCCAGCACGGGGCCCCCATTCCCGGGTGTGCTCCCCAGCCCTGCCCTGCCTGCATCAAACTGGTTTCAGGTGCTTTGCTGCTTCCCAGCGCGGTGAGAGCATCGTGGCTCTGGGCTCTTCCCAAGACACAGGTTTTCCATTTCTTTCCCTGGTTTTGTTTTGTGACAATAAAACCCCTGCGGCAACGCAGAGCTCTGCAAGCAACCCCTGCTGGTAAAACACCCCAACCCGCGGAGATCCGCCCGCCGGGGAGACAGGGCTGGCTTGGGCTTAGTGTTTGCTTTTGAGGTGTTTGCAAATACTCAAATTATCTGTAATTATTGCTGCAAACCAACCAAACAACATCTCCCGTGTCAGCCACCGCTGTGTCCCCGCGGCGTTCCGGTGTGCGCCGGGAGCACGTGGAGCTTCCCCTGCCGGCAGGACCAAACCCCGCAGGGCCAGCGGGGGAGGCTTTTCCCTTGTCACTTTGTGGGCAGCCACGCTGTGGGCTGGCTGTGTGTGTTCTCCAGGGTTTTCCCTGCCCTTCCCGTCCCCTCTGGGAGCGGGAGGACAGCGGGATGTGCTGAGCAGAGGTGGGAGCGGGACAGTGGGTCTTTTTGGCCATAACAGACAACCCTTCATGCCAGCTGAAGGTCCCTGGGGGGCACTGCTGCCAGTATGGGCCATCAGCCAGCAGGGCCAGCCCTGGCTCCTGGGCAGGGATCAGCCCAGCTCCGTGCCCAACATCCTGCCCCTCACCCAGCCCCTCTGCAGGGCACAATCCTGCTCCGTGCCCAACATCCTGCCCCTCACCCAGCCCTGGTGCGTGCCCAGCTCCATGCCCAGCTCCCTGCCCCTCACCTGGCCCCTCTGCAGGGCAGAACCCCACTCCGTGCCCAACATCCTGCCCCTCACCCGGCCCCTCTGCAGGGCACAGCCCAGCTCCATGCCCAGCTCCATGCCCAGCTCCTTGCCCAGCATCCTGCCCCTCACACGGCCCTGGTACGTGCCCAGCTCCCTGCCCAGCTCCCTGCCCCTCACCCAGCCCCTCTGCAGGGCAGAACCCCACTCCGTGCCCAACATCCTGCCCCTCACCCGGCCCCTCTGCAGGGCACAGCCCAGCTCCATGCCCAGCTCCCTGCCCAGCATCCTGCCCCTCACCCGGCCCCTCTGCAGGGCACAGCCCAGCTCCATGCCCAGCTCCCTGCCCAGCATCCTGCCCCTCACCTGGCCCCTCTGCAGGGCACAGCCCAGCTCTGTGCCCTGCTCTCTGCCCCTCACCCGGCCCCTCTGCAGGGCACAGCCCCGCTCCGTGCCCGACATCCTGCCCCTCACCTGGCCCTGGGGCCAAGGGCACCGTTCCCAGCTCCAGCTGGACAGCCCAAGGTTCCCATTACCCAGGGAAACCACAGACCCGTCTGTGCTGGGGTTTAATTGCTGCTTTTCTGAAACACTTCAAAGAATGTTTCTAACCACAGTATGTGGCACATATTATTAGATTTGTTTTTGGAATATAATGATAAACTGTTGCCATTATGGAGGTAGACG
The DNA here is from genome assembly GCF_047495875.1 of Pithys albifrons albifrons. Lineage (NCBI taxonomy): Eukaryota > Metazoa > Chordata > Aves > Passeriformes > Thamnophilidae > Pithys > Pithys albifrons. The sequence continues at coordinate 21,289,185 of NC_092470.1, read as the reverse complement.
TAATTATCTGAAATCTATTTTAATCTATTCTGCCTTTTAAATATTCTATGTTCCCTTTTAATAAGAGGTAGCATCCCCCCTTTGATGTTCTAGCGGAGGTGTAGAAAGCTCTGCTCTCCTCGCTGCAAATGTTAATTGAATAGCCTCCCTTTCTCTTCATTAGCCGCATTAGCTTGCATTAACACCTTTTAATATCTCTTTAAAATCTTGTTCAATTTACTTTCTTTAATCTTTTCCTTTCCCAGAGTGTTGCATCACTTTGATCCTCATCTTCTTCTTTTCTTTGATGACAACTTGGAGTTTAATTTGTATTTGAATTGAAATGGAAATTTCCTAATTCCCCAGAATTCAGCAGGCATTTTACAGGGGTTTGGCATCAGCATCAGCATCGGGGCTGCCCGTGCAGGGAGGGAGGGAGGGAGGGAGGAGTCCTGCAGGCCCCCAGATTGCTGCCCGCCCTCCCTCCTCTGCAGCTCCACTGGCAGATGCCTCGGGGATCACAGGCAGGGTTAATAAAGGGCTTCTGCAGTGCCTTTTCTGGGCCTGGCTCACACATTCTGGAGGTTCCTGCACATTCTGGGGGTCCTGGTCGAGCTGTGCTGAGCTGTGTCAGGGCTCAGCACCACGCAGGATGTTCCACGAGGTGCATGTGCAGGAAAATCCTCCACCCCTCCACATCAGCTGCAGCTGCCAGAGATCCCACCCTGCTCAGAATCCTGGAATCCTGGAATGGTTTGGATTGGAAGGGACCTTTAATGGTCATCCAGTGCCACCCCCTGCCATGGGCAGGGACACCTCCCACCAGCCCAGGCTGCTCCAAGCCCTGTCCAGCCTGGCCTTGGGCACTCCCAGGGCTGGGGCAGCCACAGCTTCTCTGGGCACCTGTGCCAGGGTCTGCCCACCCTCCCAGCCAGGAATTCCTTCCCAATCTCCCATCTATCCCTGCCCTCTGGCAGTGGGAAGCCATTCCCTGTGTCCTGTCCCTCCATCCCTTGTCCCCAGTCCCTCCAGCTCTCTTGGAGCCCCTTCAGGCCCTGGAAGGGGCTCTCAGGTCTCCCTGGACCCTTCTCTTCTCCAGGTGACCCCCCCAGCTCTCCCAGCCTGGCTCCAGAGGGGCTCCAGCCCTGGAGCATCTCTGGGGCCTCCTCTGGGCTCTTTGACTGTATATTTTTTAGGATTAGAATGTAACGAATCAGCTTTAGAAAGAAATACTATTTTTTTAAAGACCTTATTCCTGGTGCTCTTCATCAAGGCACTTGCTATTTGTTAAAAACACCTTGGCATGAATTTTAACAATGGCATCAGAGATGAATCACTGTTTTCTGAGCACTCTAAATGGTGCTTGGTGAGTCCAAAGGAAGAGATGTTGAATGATGCATTATTCTCAGGCTTGAATTCTTGATTTCTGCAAATGCTTTCCTCCTCTGTGTGCATTTGCCTTTCAGAGGAATGACTTTGCAGCAGAGGATTCTGTTACCCTGAGCTGGGCCCGTGGCTGGGCCTTGCTTTGCAGTGGGTGGCTCAGCAGGAGAATGAGTGAGAAGCAGAGAGGACTCTGTGATGCCTCCTCTTCCAAGCCTCAGCAGCAGCAGCAGGGCCATAGTTTGTGCCAGTGTCCAGGTGACCTGTCCCTGTGTCACCCACCCCTGTGACCCAGCGAGGGGCCAGAGCACCCACAGGACCTGTGTGTGGTGTGTGCTGTCCCTCCCGTGCCCCCCCAGGTGTGATGGAGCCAGGGCTGGGAGGGAAGCTGGCTCTGCTCCAGCCCATCCCTCCGGCTCATCCTCCTCCCTCCAGCCTCCCTGCCCTTCCCCACACCCAGTCCCTCTGGACCCCCCACATCCCACTGAGGGGGACCCTGGGAGCGCTCTGGGCAGCCCCAAAGGGATCCTTCCTTTTTGCCTGAAGGCCACGTTGTCCCTCCTAAAGCTCAGAAAGAATCTCCTGCTCCAGTGTGGAAGGGAATGGATCTCAGAGCTCCAGGGAAACTGTTCCAGAGGACTGTGCTGTGCTGCCCTTGGCAGACAACTGCATGTTCTCACCTCCACAGCTCTGCCTCAGAGAGGTGGGAATTCGTGGAGTGTTTTGCATCTTTTCCCTTTTAAATCCCTGTAAAGGAAGCTCTGATTTTTGAAGCATTGCTCTTTTCCTTCACTTCCTTTTCAGGGAAGAGAAGCTTTGCTTGGAGGCTCGTGCTTTGTGGATGCTCCTGGGGAAACGGGAGATTTGTCACTTCCCAAAGCTGCATTTCCCCCCTCGCTGTGTGATCCTCCATTAAACCAGAGGCAGCAGCTCAAAGCACCTCCCAGGCTGGCAGGGAAGAGCTGTGTAAGATGGAAGGATACAGGGAAGTGTCTTTAAGGGATCAGAGCTTATCAGGGAGAATAATAAATTCCGTGGCTGGGGAGGTACCTTGATGTTGGGTTACAGAGCACGACCTTCCCCCAGGCACCTGTCCCTGAGATGGCAGAGCAGGAGCACGTGGTGGATGCACTGGGAAAGAATGAGACAAACTGTGTCAGAGAGCCAGAACTCACAGTGTTCTCTGTCCTTCCTCAGCCACACATCTGCTCCTCCTCTTCCTTTTCCTCAGCACAGCTGGGGTGTGTGTTCTCCTGGGCACGTGTGGTGCTGTCCCGGGCATGGGTGGCCTCTGGCATGAAACAGTGTGAGATTGTCCCTGTGGCAGGTGAGGTCTTCCCACCTTTTGCATTATTTTGGGACTGAAGGAGCCCAGGGATGTTACTTACCTGGGTGTCTTCAAAGGGCAGGGATGTCCCATCATGGCCAAACCTTGGGCTTGCCATGCCCCTCCCTGCCCTGGGGGCTGAGGACCCAGAGCCACCTCCAGCAGATCAGGCTCCCCCTGCTCTCACTGGCTCAAGGGGGCAGGGTGAGGTGGAGGTTGATGTGGACAAGGCAAACTGATGTTTCCATCCCACTTTTTCCATGCACCTGGTGTGTGCAGAGCTTTCAGCTGGCTCTGGTCCTCTCCACTGTTCCACATCCCTGGGAGAGGAAAACAGCCTGAAGCATTGTTGGTTTTCCTCCCTTTTTACGTCCTGGGAGACATTTGTCTGTACACTGAGCTTGACTGAAGTGGACTTTAATCTTCCTACTTATTTTTCTTGTCTCCAGCTCCCTCAGTAAAACCCTCATGTGCTGCTGAAAACCTCCAGCTGAGAAACCCCAAATAAACCCCCGCCACGGAGCCTGGGTGGCACGGAGGGGCACAGGGGTGGGTGGGTGGCCATGCAGCCTGGCAGCCCCTCTGTGAGTGTTGTGGGCACCTTGGGCAGCCGTTCCCACAGCCCCCCCCCCAGCTGGGGATGAGTTATGGCCCCTCTGGAACAAACCACACGCCCGATGGCTCTTGCACAACATCCCGTCTCAAACTGCGGCAGCTCCAGCCCCAGCCGGGAGTGTCCCATGGCACGCACATGTTGCTGCCTGACCGTGCCCTCTGGGCACGGCGCTGTGCCCGGCCCTCCTGGGAGCTCGGCACCAACGGGGCCCTGTAATCCCAGGCCATTCCATCAGGAGCATTAAGGAAAGGTCTGACGACTCCGTGTCGTGAGAAGCTTCCCGTGCGATGAGTGCGGTGCTGCCGAGACTCCGCCTTGTGCTTTCACACTCCATGGCATTTCTCTCATGATGTTTAATATAAAAAAAAGACAGAGAATGTGAAAACCAGCCTCGGTCGGGTTTAATTAGTTTATAGATTGGAAGAACAAAGGGCTCTGTGGTGCTGAGTAGCACAGCAAATTAAAGCCTTGCACGCTGTGGCAGCGATGGTGGGGAGGTGGGGAATGGGATGTGCCAGGGATCTCTTTGCCTGCCCTGCTGAGTATTCCCACACCACCCTCCTGCAGCTGCTGGAAGGTGCCCTTATACCTCTGGTTTCTGCCTTTTGTCTGGAAACTGGAGCAGAATCCTTCTGTGTCCGTGAGGTGCCCAGAGGGATCTGGGATGTGGGTGGACCCGAGGACCGTGCTGTGCTGGGAAGCTTTTGGGGGAGACAGGCTTGGGGGTCTCTTGGAAAAAGGCTGCAACAACACAGCTCCTCAGTAATTTTTGGGACTGTGAGGAGGTTTAAATATGCCAGAGTTTGTGCCCACATGAAGGGAAATAAACCCTGTTTTCCATGTGCTTTGGTCCAAAGAGCAGCGAGCATCCAGCACAGGCTCCGCTTTGCTGGAGAAGGATGTCTTCTACCAGGGTGGTTTGACTTCAGAGGCGTATGCACAAGAATGATGAATATTTCCCATTATTAAATCCAGTTTTATTTGCTTATAACTTTGCAGTTGGCTCGGGGGGAAATCTTTCTGTGGGCAACGTCTGCTTTAGGTTGAGACTTTGTCTTTGGGAAGTTTTGGCGCAAACAGTCGGACCACATCTGAGGGCGCTGGGAGGGAAGCAGCTGCTTTGGCATGTTCCAAAAGCCAAGTGAAGGGCAGGCAGGAGCTCTGCTGACATGCTGGGCTGCACGGCCGGGAGCCCGTCTGAGCTGGGAACTGGGGGTGAGGGAGCTCAGCTCTCCCACCCACGGGGCTCTGCCCCTTGGTGGCTGCTCTTGGGCATTGGATGTGTGCCAGGGCAGGGCACGGGCTGAGCTGGGCATTCCCTGCAGCTGGGGCATCACCCCTCTGTGCTCCAGGGGAGGTTTCCTGGAGACAAGTGGAAGGCAGAAGGCTGGAGAAGGGCAGGACATGGTCCTGGATGCTCCAGGAGCAGCACTTGGGGAGTCCACTCCTCCTCCAGCCTTCCCACAAGGCTCCGAGAGGAAAGTACAGTATTCCTGTATTGCTCAGGCATGCAGCAAAGAGGGAGAGGTGCTCCCAGATCTGTGTTTCCATGAGATAACCCTGGGAATGAAACCCCAGTGGTGCTGCTGGCCAAGGAATTCAGGGATGTGCAGCACAAGCACTTCCTGGATGGGGAGTTGAGGGTGGAGATGCTTGGGCTGCATCTACACAGGAGCATATCACTGATAGTGACTTAATTCCATCAGTCCCCAAATCCTCTTCCTCCATTTGCAGCAGGAGAAAAGCCCTTTCCCATGAAAGCTGGGCTGGGTTCTCCTGGGCTGTCTGTGAGCTGGGCCACTCACGTCCATCTGCAGGGCTCATGGAATGGTGACCATTTCTGTGCAGATATTTAAATGGAAATCTGGCAGGGTTATTAAGCAGAGAGCAGTGAATTTATTCTGGTCATTTATTATTGATAGGTAACATGACACTATTTTAATAATGTTCTCTGATCCTGCTGCAGCACAGCAGGGTGGGGATGGAGCAACCTTGGGGGAAACCAAACCTCCTTCCCATGTTGCTGCAATGTGCTAGTTCATCTGAGAGCACAGCAGAGCCTTGATGTCGTTCCAGCTGCCCAGGTTGGTCGAGAACACAGAGCAAGCAGGGGGTGACTGGCAGAGAGGGTGCTGGGCACAGAGAATCCTGAGCTGGTTTGGGTTAGGAGAGTCCTTAAACTTCATCTCATTCCTCCCCTCACCACAGACAGGGATCCCTTCCACTAGACCAGGCTGATCCAAGAGGCATCCAGCCTTGTCACTTGAAGGAATTTATCCTCAACAAATTCCAGGAACCCCCTGGGTCACTCATGCCCTGCCACGTTGTCCCTCCAACAGATATCAGGGAGCTGAAGTCCCCCGTGAGGACCAGGGCTCCTGCCGTGCCCCTTCTCTCTCGCCAAGGCGTGGGAGGCTGCGGGCACCGAGCGTGACCCTGGGCTCTGCAGGGGCTTCCTGCCCCCAGCCTCTGCCTGCAGACAGCCTGGGCACTGTGGGCACGGCCACTGCCGGGGTTTGTCCGGGCACAGGCGGATAATCCCACCGCGGGGTTGGGCTGCCGGTCTCGCATGGGCGAGGGGCTGTGCATGGCCCCCCAGGGCACAGGAAGGAGGAGGTGCCCGGGCCATTCCCACACAAAGCCCCCACAGCTGGGGGAGACCCCAGCCCTGCCGGAGCTGCACTAATCAACTTGTTAATCCTCATTAAAATAATCAAATCCTGGATCTCCGAAACGACCCCTGGTCCTTGCAGGACTCGGGGCTGGGCTTGGCTGCTCCCTGCGGGCACCGAGCTCTGGCTCCAGCAGTTCCTGCAGGCAGCGTGGGCAGGGAGAGGGCTTTGGCAAGGCCCCAGCGAGGCCTCATTTGTCCCATGGATTTCCCTCCCCTCCCGCTTTGTGGCTGCTCTACCATTGTCCCTGTGAATGAGCCACGGCCCCTGAGGAGCATCTGCTGCTCAGACGTTTTTCTGGGGCTTCCTGGAGAAGTGGGAGCCTGCAGTGCTGTCAGGGTGCAGGTGGTCCTGTTGAGGTGGAGGTGGTCCTGTTGGGATGCAGGCAGTCCTGGTGGAGTTCAGGCAATCCTGGTGGAGTTGAGGTGGTCCTGTGGATGTGCAGGCAGTCCTGGTGGAGTTCAGGTGGTCCTGGTGGAGTTGAGGTGGTCCTGTCAGGATGCAGGCAGTCCTGGTGGAGTTCAGGTGGTCCTGGTGGAGTTGAGGTGGTCCTGCCAGGATGCAGGCAGTCCTGGTGGAGTTCAGGTGGTCCTGGTGGAGTTGAGGTGGTCCTCTCAGGATGCAGGCAGTCCTGGTGGAGTTGAGGTGGTCCTGTCAGGATGCAGGCAGTCCTGGTGGAGTTCAGGTGGTCCTGGTGGAGTTGAGGTGGTCCTGCCAGGATGCAGGCAGTCCTGGTGGAGTTCAGGTGGTCCTGGTGGAGTTGAGGTGGTCCTGTCAGGATGCAGTGGGATGCTGCAGGCACAGGGAGCACCAGCACCCACAGACCTTCACCCCTTTGTCCCATCCTCCTGCCAGAGCCTGGTCGTGGCCCCCTGAGCATGGAGCAGCTGCCATCCTGCTGCCAGCCTGGCCAGGTGTCCTGCAGGTGTGTGCTTTGGGGGCAAACTCCTTTCAGGAGGAGCACTGATACCCTCAGGACTCTCCAAGCTGTTTATTCCAAGCTGGAGCACAGCATTGCTGAGCAGCTCCGTTCAGAGTTTGCTCTGGGTTATGATGTACAGAGGTCTGGAAATGAAAGGGAATATTTTGCCTTTGAAAAGGAGAGGAATCGTGTCTGCTGTGTTAAATTCAGAGACCTGGATGTGGAAAAAACCCCGTGTGTGAGTGTGATGAAAAGCTTCCCGGGAGTTCATCCCACGTAATTGGGCTGGGAGCTCTCCTTGGGTGGAATCACCACGCTGGGCACGGAGGGGCCACACGAGCGCGGGGACATGGAGTGACACAGCCCAGGCTGGTGTTTGAACACTGCCTGCAAATCCCAGAACGGGCCATTAGAAATTAAAGAGATGCTGTTAATCTGAGTTGGAAATAAAGCAGGACACCCACGAGCTCGTCTGGTTGGTCTGGGCTGCTGCTGGTGTCAGCTTCAATTGGAATAAACAAGTGTTGCTCGACTCTTCCCAGCTCCTGGAAGGCAGAGCATCGCTGGGAGCGGGAGGCTGTGCCGCTCCCACATGAGAACCACTTGCCCAATTCCTGCTCATTTTTAAACACAGGCAGTTGTGAAACCGAGAGGGTACTCAGGGGTGCTCATTACCACTTCTGCCTTGCAAGAGTTTTCCTCCAGCGCCCAGAAAAACACTCCTCTCTCTCACGAGAGACTCCACATCAAATATTCAAGGCAGATTACACCAAGAGCCACACCGGAGAAGGAGGGAGGAAAAAACCCTCTAAACTGTTCAGTTGCTTTAATAAAGGAGCCAAAAAGGTTAAGAAAGAGAAAGGGAGGTGGGAGGGAGGGGAGAGGCTCCTTGTTCGTCCCGGGGCAGCGCTGCTGGCAGTGAATGCCAGCACAGCCCGGGTTTGAAGTGGGTGCTGCTCCTGCTGAGCCAACTCGGGGCACAGGTTATATCACCTGCAGCCAGGAGCAAAATCCTCAGCGGGGAGAACGTGCACGTGGCTGTTCCAGAAACTCCATGCAGTGCTGCTTTAATAAAAAAGGAATGAATGGGCGGTGAGTATTCCTGCCCTGGAGCAGTTGGTGGCCTGTTGGAAATGGGTTGGTTTGGTTTTTATACAGAGTTTGTTCGGCTGCTGCTGCTGCTGCTCCTGCTGCTGTGTGGAGGTTTTGGGTGGAAAAAGGCTGGGTGTGAGTGTCTGGATGGGCTGTGAGTGTCTGGATGGGCTGTGAGTGTCCAGCTGAGCTGTGTGTGCCCAGCCCAGCTCTGCATGTCCAGCCTGGCTCTGTCTGTGTGTCCATCCTGGCTCTGTGTGTGTGCCCAGCCCAGCTCTGCATGTCCAGCCTGGCTCTGTCTGTGTGTCCATCCTGGCTCTGTGTGTGTGTCCAGCCCAGCTCTGTGTGTCCAGCCCAGCTCTGCATGTCCAGCCTGGCTCTGTGTGTGTGTCCAGCCCAGCTCTGCATGTCCAGCCTGGCTCTGTGTGTCCCTCCTGGCTCTGTGTGTCCAGCCCAGCTCTGTGTGTCCAGCCTTGCTCTGTCTGTGTGTCCAGCCCAGCTCTGCATGTCCAGCCTGGCTCTGTGTGTGTGTCCATCCTGGCTCTGTGTGTCCAGCCCAGCTCTGTGTGTCCAGCCTGGCTCTGTCTGTGTGTCCAGCCCAGCTCTGCATGTCCATCCTGGCTCTGTCTGTGTGTCCAGCCTTGCTCTGTGTGTCCATCCTGGCTCTGTCTGTGTGTCCAGCCCAGCTCTGTGCCCAGCTCTGTGCCCAGCCCAGCTCTGTGTGTCCAGCCTTGCTCTGTCTGTGTGTCCATCCTGGCTCTGTCTGTGTGTCCAGCCCAGCTCTGTGTGTCCATCCTGGCTCTGTCTGTGTGTCCAGCTCAGCTCTGTGCCCAGCCCAGCTCTGTGTGTCCAGCCTGGCTCTGTCGGTGTGTCCAGCCCAGCTCTGTGCCCAGCTCTGTGCCCAGCCCAGCTCTGTGTGTCCAGCCTGGCTCTGTCTGTGTGTCCAGCCCAGTTCTGTGTGTCCAGCCTGGCTCTGTCTGTGTGTCCAGCCCAGCTCTGTGCCCAGCTCTGTGCCCAGCCTGGCTCTGTGTGTCCAGCTGGGAATGCCAGTCTCCCTGGTGGCGGGGACACGGCTCTGCCTGGCACTCCGGGTGTTCTCCTGGTGCTGTAGTGCCACAGTAAAACATTCCAAACCTGTCAAAGCTCCTGAGAGCACGATTTTGTTCCACAGATAACATCTCCCCCCAAAACATGCGTTGCTGTTTCTCTCTCATGTTTCCTACCATGTAATTACTTTTCTCCTCCTAATTGTGCTGCCAAGCATAACCCCAGCCCGCAGGGAGGAGACTGTGGTGCCTGGGTTTGGGGAGGCTGTGCCATCCTGGCTGGCAGCAGGGAGTGGGTGTGTGCCCGGGGGTGGTGGGGCACTTGGCTCCTGTCACTGAGCAACACCTGAGGGTTGTTTTCCCTTCTTGCACAGCCTGCAGGAGGGTGTGTGGTGCTTGTGTGGTCTCTGAGCCTTTCCCACAACTACCTTGGGTTAATTAGGGGATGGTTTGTTATGCCAGTGCCTGAACTTGGGGTGTCTGTGGTGCCCAGAGCCTCCCAAACCCTCTCCAGTGCCATCCTGTTGTACCTGACAGCAGGGAGGTGTCCTGGGGGCAAAGCCCAGGCCCTGCCATGGTGGTGTGGTCTGTGGTGGCAGTGCAGAGGTTGTGCTGCCCCACGAGCAGCCCCAGGGAGTCCCTTTGCAGGAGCCCCTGCACTGCTGGTCCCTCCTGGCATGGCCCGGGGGGTGACAGGGGTGGCCCAGGGTGGGCGGGGGGTGCCAGGGCTGTTTGCTGTGGGTGTTTGCTGTCACACCAGTGCTGTGCAGGGGACACCAGGGGGGCCCCAGTGCCCTTCCCAGCCAGCCCACGGCTGCAGCTCTGAATTTCTCAGGTTTCTCTGCCTTTCCCAGTGCCGGATTCCTGGATCTCTCCATGCCAGCAGCACCTGTGGAGCTCTGCAGAGGAGCCCGTGAGTCACGAGCCACCCACGGCGAGTGTTTATCAACCCCCAGGGCAGAAGCACCCGGATTCCAAAGCTGCATTCCAGGAGCCTCCCCCCAGCCTGGAATGGGGAGCCCAACCTGCACACAGGGGTGCCGAGGGGTAGGTGACCTGGGAGGGGTCCTGGATCTGGGTGACCTTTAAGGTCCCTTCCAAACCAAACCATTCTGTGATTCTGTGGTTTTCCAACACCACTTTCCCCTTTCAAACCACCTCACAGCAATGCCCTGTCCCTGCAGCCAGAGCCAGGAGGGCTCAGCCCCCCTCACACACAGGGGTCCCTCCAGGGTGTCCCAGTGGATCAGCTCACGGGGGTCCCTGCTGGGTGTCCCACTGGGATCAGCTCACGGGGGTCCCTGCAGGGTGTCCCAGTGGGATCATCTCACGGGGGTCCCTGCAGGGTGTCCCAGTGGGATCAGCTCACGGGGGTCCCTGCTGGGTGTCCCACTGGGATCATCTCACGGGGGTCCCTGCAGGGTGTCCCAGTGGGATCAGCTCACGGGGGTCCCTGCAGGGTGTCCCACTGGGATCAGCTCACGGGGGTCCCTGCAGGGTGTCCCACTGGGGTCAGCTCAAAGGGGTCCCTGCAGGGTGTCCCACTGGACATGGAGCATCTCTGTGGTGGGGCACAGCAGTGGGCAGTGGTGGCACACGTGGTCCTGAGGAGCACCATGGGCTGCTGTGGGTTGGTGCTCACAAGCAAATGGATTGGTGGCTTCAGTGGACTGACTCAGAGCTGAATTGTCACTTGGCAAGTTCAGCAGCGCTCCCGACCCCAGCACAGCTCCCCGAGTGTCCTTGTCGGCAATAACACCTCAGGAGTGGCAGTTCAGGCAGGATGTGGCTGGGGTTTCTTTTCCTTTTCTGTTTTTTTTTTTTTTGTCTTTTGGGGGGTATTTTTTTCCCCTTCAAGCCGAGATCCTCTCTGGAGAAAACAAACCTCTGTGTCTGGGACACCAGCGGTGACACTCTGGCTGCAGGTGGGATGTGAGTGGTCCCTGTCTCTGGAGCAGCAGGTGCCACTGTCCCCTGTGCTGCCAGCCCCCGTGCCAGGCTCGGGGCCAGCAGGGCCATGGGGAGCAGGACAGGGTGCTCTGCCCCCGGGGAGTGATCAGGGCTGTGGCTGCCCCGGGACTCGCCGGGGTTCCTGCTGAGTCATTTCAGGAACCAGCCTGGGGGCTGACACAGCTCCTGTCCCAGCTGGGCCCTGGGGCCTCAGTCCTGCCCCTTGGCACTGCCATGGCCTTGGCAGTGCTGGGGAATGAAGGGACTTGATGATCTTCCCAGCTGGGATTTGGGCTTCGTCTGCTGGGTGGACAGGTTTTGTGGGCAGAGAGTGGGGCAGGCACGGGGCAGGGAGGAAGAGGAGAGGAAGAGGAAGAGGAGAAGGAGAGCAGCAGCAGTGGGGCAGCAGTTCACTGAGCCAAAGCTGAGGCACAGCAAGGTGCTGCACTTTCCTGTCCACAGAGTTCTGGTGAAACACCAACTTGGAGTAAAAGAACAAGGGGGAACAGCTTCCCAGTGCCAGAGGGCAGCATTGGATGGGATACTGGGAAGAAATTTTTGGCTCTGAGGATTGGTAAGGCCCTGGCACAAGTACCAGATGCTGGGTCTGTGCAGAGCAAAGCAGGGGCACTTGGTCCTGGGGCTCAGCTCTGGGCACCTCCAGGTCACCAAACACCTTGACCTCTTCCTCAAAAGGTTAGTGACACAGGCATTTCTTGGGATGGATTTTTATTCTTGTGGTCTTGCTTCTGGTGGAAATTAGTCAGCTTTCCAGAGCACAAACCTCAAGCCACATTTCTGAGCCTCTCCTCGCTGCCTCCATTCCACAAACCACTTCCTTCCAGGTTCCTGGCAGCCAGTCCCAGTGGGCAATGAAGGGCAGGAGCACGGCTGGAAGGAGGGGCTGGGCATCCCCAGCCCAGGCTCTGCTCCAGCAGCAGCCCAGCAAGGTGAGGACACAGATGGGGAGCACGAGGCAAAGTGTGGGAGAGGAGACAGCACAGAGGGGTAGAGGGTCTGACTCCATCAGGCACTGTGAGCAGTCACAGAGAAGCCCCAACCCAAACCCAGACCCACAGGACTCATCTCACTGGGGGTTTGGTCAGATCAACCCCAGTCCAGCACTGGGATAACCACAGATCCCAGTTCTGCTCCACTGGCAGCCCAGGCACACAGTCCCACACGGAATCCCAGAGTCCCAGCAAGGTTTGAGGGGGAGAGGACCTTACAGACCATCTGATTCCACTCCCTGCCATGGGCAGGGACACCTCCCACCAGCCCAGGTGGCTCCAAACCCTGTCCAGCCTGGCCTTGGACACTCCCAGGGCTGGGGCAGCCACAGCTTCTCTGGGCACCTGTGCCAGGGCCTGCCCACCCTCCTGATCAGGCTTTGCCACGAACAGAGCATTTATAAAAAGGCATCTCCTCTCCGGGATGTTGTTTTTCCTGGAGGTACCACAGAGAAGGGGGATGTATAAAGGGGCTCTGCAAAGCCCCCACTTACACCTTCCCAAACCACAGCCCCCACAACAGATTTGTCCCTGCTAATTTCTTTCCTTGGTGCAGTTCCATTCCTTGGGTGGCAGGATGCAATTTGTGTTGGAGTTTGGCTTTCTAGCGAAACTCTTGGCTTGTCACTCTCAAGGCACAACATGCTCCTTAAATAGCAGGCTAAATTTCTCCACCTAGCCTTAAAAAATAAAAGAGTCCTCTGCCAAATCAAAGGACATATTCCAGTATTCTTTGTTGTTGCAACAAATTGGGTGGATACTGTCAGACTTCTGTATTCTGGGAATATTTCCAGAGCCTCTTTTTGTGTGCAAGTCGGTTACCATGTAATTGTCAATTTAAATTGCAGTGTTGGATAACTGAGCTTGGGCTGTGAGATAATCTGCCTGTCTGTGCCTCAGCCCTGGCAGAGAGGGCCGGGCTGGGCTCTGCCCCCTCTGAGAGAGAGGAGAGGGGGCTGCAGAGCCCGGGGGGCTTTCTGAGGGGGTCTGGGGGGGGCATTTGTATTGGCATCTTCACTAGAGACAACCCTGCCCAGGCAGGAGGATGGTCACAGAATCCCAGAATCACTGAGCCTGGCAAAGCCCTGCCAGCCCCTGGAGCCCACCCTGTGCCCGATGCCCACCTTGGTAAAGCCCTGCCAGCCCCTGGAGCCCACCCTGTGCCCGATGCCCACCTTGGCAAAGCCCTGCCAGCCCCTGGAGCCCACCCTGTGCCCGATGCCCACCTTGGCAAAGCCCTGCCAGCCCCTGGAGCCCACCCTGTGCCCGATGCCCACCTTGGCAAAGCCCTGCCAGCCCCTGGAGCCCACCCTGTGCCCGATGCCCACCTTGTCCCCCAGCCCAGAGCACTGAGTACCACGGCCAGTCCTGCCTTGGGCACCTCCAGGGCTGGGCACTCCAACCCTCCCTGGGCAGCCCGTTCCCTGCTCCTGCCCGTGTGGCTCGGTGGGGACAGGGACACGGGGGGTCCCTCCCTGCCGCTCCTCCCGGCCCCGCGGCTGTGGCTGCGGGAGGAGATGAAACGCTGCTGCTTTCGCTGCGATGGGAATCGTCTTCGCCCTCTTCCTTCCCCTTTCAAATTGGCAGCTCATTTTGTTGTGTTTGTTTTAGCCCGAATCCCAATGACAATTAGCGCTGGAAGGCGAGATTAAGCTGTTTTTGCTTGTTTTCTTTTTCACTTTGATTTCCACCTCCTCCAAATTCTTAATCCTGCTGAATATTTCATCTCCTGTAAGCCCATCAATTGAAAGTCTCCCAGCGGGACGTACAGGACCAGCGCTGCTCCAGCTGCTTTGCTTCAGCTGCTGCTCCCAGCCCTGGGTTCCCTGTGCGAGGAGTTTCGGAGGAGGAACCGCAGGATCCGCTCGGCGAGAGCCGCGCCGGCGATTTGGGAACCGCGCTGGGCACCGAGAGCTGGGCTGGGTGGTGAGAAAGGAGAGCTCCCCCTGTTCCCACCTCACGCCTTCTCCCCACACAGGCAGCCCTTGCAGGTGGGGAACCCCTCGTGTGGCCACACGTGGGAGGCCCCTCCAAAATTTGGGAAGTTTTCTGTGTGAAGGAGCCGGTGTGGTGGTCACTGGGCTCCTGTCGGGGGCAGCCAGCCCAGAGGGGGGGGGTTACAACATGTGAGAGGAGTTTGTTGGGGGACAGCCAGCCCGGGGGGGGTTACAACATGTGAGAGGAGTTTGTTGGGGGGCAGCCAGCCCGGGGGGGGTTACAACATGTGAGAGGAGTTTGTTGGGGGGCAACCAGCCCGGGGGGGGCTACAACATGTGAGAGGAGTTTGCTGGGGGGCAGCCGGCCCAGAGGGGGGGGGGGGGTTACACCACGTGAGAGGAGTTTGTTGGGGGGCAGTCAGCCCGGGGGGGGGTTACACCACGTGAGAGGAGTTTGTTGGGGGGCAGTCAGCCCGGGGGGGGGTTACACCACGTGAGAGGAGTTTGTTGGGGGGCAGCCAGCCCGGGGGGGGTTACAACATGTGAGAGGAGTTTGTTGGGGGGCAGAGAGGTGGTGGTGGATGATTCTGTAGAATAATCGAATACCCTGAGTTGGAAGGGACCCCCAAGGATCATCCAGTCCAACCCCTGGCCCTGCACAGACACCCCAACAATCCCATCCTGTCCATCAGAGCCTTGTCCAAACCCTCCTGGAGCTCTGGCAGCCTTGGGGCTGTGCCCACTGCCCTGGGGAGCCTGGTCAGTGCCCACCACCCTCTAGGGGAAGAACTTCTTCCTAGTATCAAACATCCCAACATCCTCAGCCTCCCCTGACACAGCTCCAGCCATTCCCTTGGGTCCTGCCCATCTCTTTGTGGTTCCCTGTTAAAAATTGCACTTTTGCCTTTTTTTCTGTAACTGCTTCTTGGGATGCTCTGGGACTTAATGTTGCCCTGCACTTACAGTGTTGACAAAAAAAGCTTTCAGAAAGAGAACTGGTTTTTTTCCCCTGTCAAAATGTCATTTTCCAGCTTGAACCTCTCCAGGCCAGCTCTGTGCAGGGCTGTCCATCAGCATGGACACACTCCCACTTCTGCTGCTCCCTCCTGCCTGGAAAGGAAAGCTGGGGAGAGGGATTTGTGTCGGGGTCTGTGGGGATTGTATCACAGCGGGGTGGCTGTTTGTAACGATGCCTTTTACCACCCAAATCCCCACTTGCTTCACGACATGCCCACGGGTTTGCCGGGTGTCTCCAGGAGGACTCCGGCTGCCTCTGATGGGGAGCAAGGGCTGCAGCAGCTCTGCCGACACGGCCTTTGATGCCTGCAAAGCTTCAGTGCTCTTCACCTGGTCTACGTGCTCCTTCTCAAGAGCCCCAAAGTGTCTGCAGCCCGGATGGGAAGAGCATTCCGTGCCAGCAGCCGGCTCCAGGAGCCGCTGCCAAGGGAGCTGCCGTGGCATATGTTCGCTCTCAGAGCAAGGTTACACTCTCGACTCATTACAAGTTCCTTTCCTCATTTTAGGGCATATGCAGAAGATCCCGGTGCCAAGCTGGCAGGGAGGGCTCGGAGAGGCTCTGGAGGAAGTTTGCTCTTGCACTTCTGTCCTCAATTATTGTGTTTTGGAAGCAGCACGAGCCCCGCCCTGAGCGAACGGTGGCACCCAGCGCCCCGCGGGGCTTCCCTGGTGGGCTGGTCCCGTCCGTCCCGACACCCCCCCGGGTATCCCGACACCCCTCCCGGGCTGGTCCCGTCCGTCCCGACACCTCCCCAGGTATCCCGACACACCTCCCGGGTATCCCGGCACCCCTCCCCGGCTATCCCGACAGCCCTCCCGGCTATCCCGGCACCCCTCCCGGGTACCCCGACACCCCTCCTGGCTATCCCGACACACCAGGAGCAGGCGCTGGCTCAGAAAGCCCCGGGAGGGGTGGGAAGGGGTGGCCAAGGAATCCACATCCCAGGGGACCAGGGTGCGGGCACTGCCGTGGCCGGTGCCAGGGGCAGCCCAGCCCTGGGCGCTGCTGAGCTGCATCAGCCCCGGGGAATTCAGCACATTCCTAAATAATGGGTCTGGTGGTTTTGCAGGATCTGTAGCCCATACTAATGGCTCATTGCTGAACCATAAGTGGTTGTGTTATAGTTTGGATTTATTGGAGGCCAAGGGATTAATTTCCTGAAATATATGATCATGATGTTGAGGTTAAATTAAGATCTCATTCAAAAGGATTCTTTTTATTATATTTAATTTGTAACCCCTTTTCTATAGCCATTTTACAGCTATTCCTCCCCCTCCCTTCAATGTTCAGTGTCGTGTTTCCAGGAAGAATCTTATTTCATGCAGACTAAGAGCATTTTTCAGTATAACCTTTTACAGTTCCTCACCGTTTGAGTTCCTCCAGTCTCGGTTGTTTATCCACAACAAGGTCTTAAATCCTCTCTTAGAAAATAAAGATGTTGATGCAAAAGCAACAAGAGCTTCTGGCAGAGCTCAAATCCATCCGTTCTCTCCTCCTTCCCCACATGCCACCCCCTTCAATCTGCTGGAACTAAAAGCCCTTTTACTTCAGCGCTTGAGCACTTTGATAAAATGCATGTTGAGTAAATCTTACATGACATTTTTACTCTGGGTGAGATGTATATAAAGTTGAGCTGGCTCGGTGCTGGCCTTGCTTCGCCCTTCTCGATGATGCCATTATTAAACTGATAAATTAACTGTGGGAATCGGTGCTGGGAGCTGCTGGAGGGGAGTGGGAAGGGGGATGAGGCAGCTGAGAACAACAAGGGTCTGGATGTTCAGCCTGGAGAAGGGAAAGATTCAGGGAGACCTCAGAGCCTCTTCCGGAGCCTAAAGTGGCTCTGAGAGACCTGGAGAGGGCCTGGAGTGACAGGGCAAGGACCAACATCCCCACCGTGGGGACCCCCACACTCTGGGCTCGTGCAGCACCAGCCTCTCCCCCCAAAAAAACTCAGCCCCAAATCTCACCCCAGCCTGGCCGAGCCCTGCCCGTGCTCGGCGGCTCCTCGCCCCGCCCGGGCCCGGCGGCTCCTCGCCCCGCCCGGGCCCGGCGGCTCCTCGCCCCGCCCGGGCCCGGCGGCTCCTCGCCCCGCCCGGGCCCGGCGGCTCCTCGCCCCGCCCGGGCCCGGCGGCTCCTCGCCCCGCCCGGGCCCGGCGGCTCCTCGCCCCGCCCGGGCCCGGCGGCTCCTCGCCCCGCCCGGGCCCGGCGGCTCCTCGCCCCGCCCGGGCCCGGCGGCTCCTCGCCCCGCCCGGGCCCGGCGGCTCCTCGCCCCGCCCGGGCCCGGCGGCTCCTCGCCCCGCCCGGGCCCGGCGGCTCCTCGCCCCGCCCGGGCCCGGCGGCTCCTCGCCCCGCCCGGGCCCGGCGGCTCCTCGCCCCGCCCGGGCCCGGCGGCTCCTCGCCCCGCCCGGGCCCGGCGGCTCCTCGCCCCGCCCGGGCTCGGCGGCTCCTCGCCCCGCCCGGGCTCGGCGGCTCCTCGCCCCGCCCGGGCTCGGCGGCTCCTCGCCCCGAGCTGTCAGCTCCGGCTTCTGCAGGGATTTTCTCTTTTTTCCCCCCTCTTTCCTCCCCCCCCAGAAGTGCTGATGGACAAGCTGAGTAACCGTATCTGCTTGTTACAGGACATCTTGAGGCTGATTGCGGAGGTCAGGACTCAACTGGAAGGACCGCAGCGGGTTGCTGACTGGCATCCACGGTCCAGATAAGATAAAAACAACTGATGACAGCAGGGAAGTGAAAGAGTCAGCTCAGCACTTGGATTAGTGCCCGGCAGAGAGGAAGGGAAAAAAACCGAGGAGGGCCGGTGGGGAGGGGAAGGGGGTGGAATATGGATTAGAATAGAAACTCTGGAAAAAGCTATCAGGAGGCAGCAGATTTGGGTGTTAAATATTTATGAATTAGCGGCACTTGTCGGGTTCTCTGCGAGCCGAGAGTTTCCGGGATGGGAGAGTGAGATGGGAGGGTGAGCGGCTGCAGTCCCGGCTAGTGCGGCAAATAGTGGGGAGGTGGGAAAGTGAAGGGATGGAGCGGTGGGAAAAGCAGAGGGATGGAGAGGTGGGAAAAGTGAAGGGATGGAATGGTGGGAAAAGCAGAGGGATGGAGTGGTGGGAAAAGCAGAGGGATGGAGTGATGGGAAAAGCAGAGGGATGGAGCGGTGGGAAAAGCAGAGGGATGGAGTGGTGGGAAAAGCAGAGGGATGGAGTGATGGGAAAAGTAAAGGAATTGAGCGGTGGGCAAAGCAGAGGGATGGAGAGGTGGGAGCAGAGCCCAAGGACCAGCTCCGGTGGGTCTGGCAGTGCCGAGGCTGTGGCAGTGAGGGATAAATCCAGATGAAGAGGAGAAAGGATAAATGAGGTGCCATTAAAGTGACTATTATTATTCAGAAAATTTCTGCTGAAGAGCATTGGAGTAATTAAATCATAATTGCTTATTACTCAGCTGAAGTGACATTGTAAGTGGCTGAAGGTCTGTGAGCAGGGGAGGAAGGGGGGGCTCAGCTGCTCTGCCCTGCTCTGGGTTCACTGCAGACCCCCCTGCCCTCAGGGAAGGTCAAAAGACCCCCGGGCCTGGAAAGCTCATTTCCAGTGTGGCAGCAGGACAGAGCACCCAGGGGTGCTGCAGGATGGAGAGCCAGGAGCAGCTTCAGCTCCTGGGGCAAGAGGTGCCCAAGCTGGCCCAGGCTGGCCAGGAG
Source organism: Pithys albifrons albifrons (assembly GCF_047495875.1). Lineage (NCBI taxonomy): Eukaryota > Metazoa > Chordata > Aves > Passeriformes > Thamnophilidae > Pithys > Pithys albifrons. Next base: position 21,270,548 of record NC_092470.1, on the reverse strand, counting down.
TTCCTGGAGTATGGCCAGGTGATCCTGGAGGTGAAGATTCCTCTGGCTGATCTGCTAAACCTTGAGAGCTTTAATGGAGCCGTTCCCACCATGAAACCAAGAGCCTGCAAATCCTGTAAGCACTTAATTACAGAGAGATGTTTGTGGAACACTGGAAAGGGCTCAGGCAGCAGAGGAGCAGTGAGGGATGGGAAGTGTGAGTGTTCCTGGGGCCACACCATGGTGGGCATTCCCTTCTCCACTCAGGTTGGGGTGACAAACTTCATTTTCAGCTTTAGGTTCTGAACATTTATTTTTGTTTCCTCATTTTTATTTAAAGTCCCTCTGTGTTCCACATCCCGAAATATTCCCAAACAAATCCACCTGGCACTGAAATGCATCTGAGTATTCCCTACTGATTTTTTTCTCACCTCTAGTTGTTGCTGCCCTCCCCAGCTTGCCCAGGGGCAGGGAGAGCTGCTGTGCCCTGCCATCTGCAGCCCTCCCACAGCAGCACAGGCCACATCCCACCTCACTGCTCCTGGCTCCACTCACATCCCTGGTGAACTTTCCTGGTGGGAAAGGAGAAGAGGAGAAGGGCCCATCACTGTTTCTGGCTGCTTGGCTTCGTTCTGCTCCAGTTCCAGCTGGCAGGACAAGGTTCAGCACTGAGAATTGGGCAGGTTTGGTGGGAAAGGATGGAAAAGATCATGTCCTCTGTGGCAGACTCGAGGATAACCCCACACTCCCAGGGAGGGTTGGCCTCCAGCACTCTGTGGAGCTGAGGAGCTGCTGACGTTTCCACCGAGTGTGTTTATTTTGATTCTTGAGATAGCTGTGAAGTGAGTCACCTGGCAGAGCAGTGCCCACCATGAGGGCAGCACGGGGCTGCCAGGGAGCTGCTGCCAGCAAAGCACTTGTGCCTCAGACAGCTCTTGTTTTGGGGCTCTCTGGAGCCAGCTGGGAAGGGAGGCTGCTGCTGGTGCCAGCTCTGACCCCTGCTCTGGTGCCAGCTCTGACCCCTGCTCTGGTGACAACACTGACCCCTCCTCTGGTGCCAGCTCTGACCCCTCCTCTGGTGCCAACACTGACCCCTCCTCTGGTGCCAGCTCTGACCCCTCCTCTGGTCCAGCACTGACCCCTGCTCTGGTGACAACACTGACCCTTCCTCTGGTGCCAGTTCTGACCCCTCCCCTGGTCCAGCACTGACCCTTCCTCTGGTGCCAGCTCTGACCCTTCCTCTGGTGCCAGCTCTGACCCCTACTCTGGTGCCAACACTGACCCTTCCTCTGGTGCCAACACTGACCCCTCCTCTGGTGCCAGCTCTGACCCTTCCTCTGGTGCCAAGACTGACCCCTCCTCTGGTGCCAGCTCTGACCCCTCACTGGGACACGCTGCCAGCCCCACTGTCCTCTCTGCCCCAGCCCCGCTGACCAGGGAGAGCCCAGGTGGGAAAGAGCAAGGAACTTTTGCTCCTAGAAAAAAACCCAAACAAAACAAACTCAATTTCATTTCTGCTTCCAGCAAATTCATAAATGAGAATTATCACTCTGGGTTCTTTGCATGCTGGTGTGTATCCCCAAAGCTTCATCCCCTTCTCTTGCTCCTGGGAGGGTGTGTCTCCTGCAGAGAGTAGGGGCAAGGAAGGTGGCCAAGTGGCTGGATGCCCCCCTGTTCATCTGTGTGCCCCTGTGCCCACCTGTGTGCCCCTGTGCCCATCTGGGTGCCTCTGTGCCCACCTTTGTGCCCCTGTGCCCACCTGTGTGCCCCGTGCCCACCTGTGTGCCCCTGTGCCCATCTGGGTGCCCCTGTGCCCACCTGTGTGCCCCTGTGCCCATCTGGGTGCCCCTGTGCCCACCTGTGTGTCCCTGTGCCCATCTGGGTGCCCCTGTGCCCACCTTTGTGCTCCTGTGCCCACCTGTGTGCCCCTGTGCCCACCTGGGTGCCTCTGTGTCCATCTGTGTGCCCCTGTGCCCATCTGTGTGCCCCAGTGCCCACCTGTGTGCTTCTGTGCACACCTCTGTGCCCCTGTGCCCATCTGGGTGCCCCTGTGCCCACCTGTGTGCTTCTGTGCCCACCTGTGTGCCCCTGTGCCCATCTGGGTGCCCCTGTGCCCACCTGTGTGCCCCTGTGCCCACCTGTGTGCCCCTGTGCCCATCTGGGTGCCTCTGTGCCCACCTGTGTGCTCCTGTGCCCACCTTTGTGCCTCTGTGCCCACCTGTGTGCCCCTGTGCCCACCTGTGTGCCCCTGTGCCCATCTGGGTGCCCCTGTGCCCACCTTTGTGCCTCTGTGCCCACCTGTGTGCCCCTGTGCCCACCTGTGTGCCCCTGTGCCCACCTGGGTGCCCCCGTGTCCAGACCAACATTTCCCGAGCTCCCACAGCCCTGGCAGGGGTGAAAGAGCCGAGGGGGAGGGAGCAGAGCTCTGGTGGTGCAGCCAATCAAACTTCCCCTGAAGTTTGGGAGCCCCTGGCACAGGCCCATCCGTGTTACTTAAGCAGAAAATCACCAGAAAAGTGCTATAATCTGACAGATTTTTCACAGGCTTAAATATTCATGAATTAGAAGAATTGGCAGAATTTTCTACATTATTAGCTTTCATCCTGGCTACAGGAGCAGTTGGTGCACTGGCTGCTCTTCAAAAACTATTAATCTAGTCTGTCATCACAGCAGCCATTTTTTAATTAGCTGCTTTACTGAACGATCTGGTGCAGGAGGGAGACTGGAACATTTAAATGGTATTAAAGTTTTAAAGGTGCCCCTTTCCATTTTTGATCTGAGTTCTGGAACGCTGCAATGGGGAACCAAACGGCTTCACTTCAATGGTTAACTCCTCATCTTGCTCTGGAAAAAAGTGAGTCTTGGAAAACTGAGCTGCAGGAGAAGAAATTGCAAGGAATAAATTGCTCTTGAGCCCGGAGTTTGCAGCATTCCTGCCCCATGAAATCAAGGGAAGGGTTTGTAGCTGAAGCCCTGAGTGTGTGTTGGAGAGGCAGGGACAGGACGTGCCTGTTCCTAGGGTGGGATTTTAGTCCCAGGGTACCACAGTGTGTTCCTGAAAATCCTCCTCCTGCCACATGGGACCCATTCCCACATCCCTGCAGGGCTCCACACCCCGCTGGGAACACCCTCTGCAAGGGGAACTCCCATATCCCATCAGCTCCCACCACAACCCTGGTGGGGGCAGGAGCCACCAGTGTCCTTTTGCAGGATGTGACCTAAAGCTCAGGCAGGTTGGAAGCAGCTCCTTCCTTAAAAAACAGGGGCCTAAAGTGAGTGTGTGTGGGCTGGTCCTGCATCCACCCAGGCTCCTCCTGCATCCATGCAGAGTGTTCCTGCATCCACCCAGGCTGCTCCAGCATCCATGCAGAGTGTTCCTGCATCCACCCAGGCTGCTCCTGCATCCACCCAGAGTGCTCCTACACCCACCCAGAGTGCTCCTACACCCACCCAGAGTGCTCCTGCATCCACCCAGGCTGCTCCTGCATCCACCCAGAGTGCTCCTACACCCACCCAGAGTGCTCCTGCATCCACCCAGGCTGCTTCTGCATCTACCCAGAGTGCTCCTGCATCCATTCAGGTGCTCCTACACCCACCCAGGCTGCTCCTACACCCACCCAGAGTGCTCCTACACCCACTCAGGTGCTCCTACACCCACCCAGAGTGCTCCTACACCCACTCAGGTGCTCCTACACCCACCCAGAGTGCTCCAGCATCCATGTGGGTCTGTGTGGGCCGCTCCTGCACCCACGGGAGCTGCTCCCACCTCAGTGTGGGCTGATCTTGCATCCACCCAGGCTGTCCCACATCCCTGTGGGCTGTCCCACGTCCCTGCCATGGGAGCCCATCTCCTGCCCCAGCTGTGTCACTGTGAGTTCTGTGCCCCCTTCCCAGGGACCTGGGGCTGTGGCCACGCTCTCTCTCTCAGTGTTAAATCTCCCTGTGCCCCGAGGGCTGCCCTGGCCTTGGCAGGTGCCTGAGCTGGATTTACAACCAGGGTTTTATTTTGAATTCACCAGTCCCTGACTCATTGCATGTGCCAGTTTTGGCTGCTCCTGGGGGAAACACGCTCTGGAGGTGGGATGCCTACTGAAGGTCCAGCTGGAAACATCTCCTGACCCCTGAGGTGTCCAGCTCTGGGGTTCAGCAAGAGGCCTGGAGGGTGGGACAGGTCCCTGTCCCCAGCCCGGCATGCCCAGGGGGTTGGGGGGCACGGCAGAGGAGCTCCCTGGGCACAGACCCGAGGCTGGATCCATCGGAGCCCCCTGTGCTGTCCAGGCTTTTCCCTAAACTTTATCAACTCTGCCCTTGGCTTTGAGCCTGCCCTGCTCCCCGTGCCAAAGATGTTGCTCTCCTGCCTTATTATTTGCATGTGAAACACAGCAAAAATTACGGCTTTGTGGTGGTTTTCAATGTGCCTCCTTTGGCATCGGTGTCTCTGTCTCTGATCTCCTGCCCCTTGGTGCCAGCACTTTAATTTGTGTATTGTAGGGCCAGTGTCCCGCTGACCAGGAGGGGAATTGCTGTCTGGGGAAGGTTTTCCCCCAGTTGTCATGTAAAACATGTGAAGTAAAGAAATGGGCAGCTAAAATAGCTAAAATGCCAAGGCTGCAGCAATAACCCTTCAAGAAGTTGTTCTTTGTAATTCAGTCTGGGAAGAAGAGGGTTGGGGCTTGTGGGGGTTTTTGTGATGTGGAATAGGGAAAGTCTGAGCCTCAGGATTCAGGTGGAGTTTAATTCGGTTTTGGAAATGATTTTTTAAATTAAAATATAAATGTTAACGTGAGTGAAGTATTTTGGTGGTAAATGTGACCCCCTGTGAAGCTGCAACTCTGCCCAGAGATCCCAATCCTCAGGAAAAGGGTGAAAATATCCGACTGTACTCCAAAGCTGCAAGGGAGGAAGGATGGGGAAACATCCCAGAAAAACTTTTATTTACAGAGAATGACTTTTCTTGGAGTTTTCTTGCTTTGTTTGGGTTTGTGGGATTGCATGAATGGACAGGGCTTGGAGCAACCTGGGACAGTGGGAGGTGTCCCAGCCCATGGCAGGGGGTGGGACTGGATGAGCTTCAAGGTCCTTCCCAACCCAACCCATTCCATGATTCCATGACACTGAGTGGATTTGAAGCATCATGTCAACAGAAACGTCCTCCCTCCTCAGCAGCCCCTTGAGAGTCCAGCCTGGGAGCAGGGGGGGAGCTGGGGAAGGGCAGGAATTGCTGGAATTGCTGTGGCACAGCTACTCACTCTTGCTCTGGTTAAAAATTGTGTTGTTTTGTTGGCTTTCCTTGACTCTGCTGCATCATTTTTGATGTTTAGTCACTTAACTGAGGCCCACACCCTTCTTGGCAATTATTTGTAGTTGTTCCCTGTGAATTCTTGAACAAAACGCTCTTTATTAGCACCCAAAGCTTTCAAAGGCCCTGCAGAACTGATGGGATGCTGCACCACGTTCTAGTCCTTAATTACACTCCCTAGATGGGATAATTTATTAGAAGAATATGCTCAATAAGTTCTTTAAAACGTGGTGTTGGCCCCTGGTTTCTGGAGTGTAACACAGGGCTCTGCTTTGCTGTTTGCATTTGGGGGTAAAAATGAGGTTTCACATGGAAATTCAAATGAAGTCAGAGTGGAATGAGGGGGTTTGAGGCAGAGCCCCCCATGGAATCTGCTCATCCTGCTGTGCGTGGGGTTCCACGTGGCTGGAAGGAGCTGGGAAGGAGGAAAACGCTGCTGGAGGGTGTGAAAGTGATGGGGAATGGTGGGAATGTGGGTGGGGACTGGGACTGGGGTGGGGCTGGAGCTGGGATGGGGCTGGGCTGGGCTGGGGCTGGGCTGGGGATGGGGATGGGCTGGGGTTGGGGATGGGATTGGGATGGGATTGGGATGGGGATGGGGCTGGGATGGGGCTGGGATTGGGATTGGGGCTGGGATTGGGATGGGGCTGGGATTGGGATGGGGCTGGGATTGGGATGGGGATGGGGCTGGGGCTGGGGATGGGATGGGCTGGGGCTGGGGCTGGGATGGGGATGGGATTGGGGCTGGGATGGGGATGGGGCTGGGGCTGGGATTGGGATGGGGCTGGGATAGGGCTGGGGCTGGGGCTGGGGCTGGGCTGGGGCTGGGATAGGGATGGGGCTGGGATTGGGATGGGGCTGGGATGGGGCTGGGGCTGGGATGGGGCTGGGGCTGGGGCTGGGGCTGGGGCTGGGGCTGGGATTGGGATGGGGCTGGGATAGGGATGGGGCTGGGATTGGGATGGGGCTGGGATAGGGATGGGGCTGGGATTGGGATGGGGCTGGGGCTAGGATTGGGATGGGGCTGGGATAGGGCTGGGGATGGGCTGGGAATGGGAGGCAGCTTTGCAGCCAGGCTGTGATTTACACACTGCAGTCCCTGTACTCCAGAGCCCCTTGGAATGTGGTACTGCGTGACACCAGCGGGCTGAAAGGAAACTTGCACATCTATTAAGAAAAGCACGAAAATCAGCTTTATTTTTCCATGTTTGAACAATGCAGCCATATGTGTTTCTTCTCATTAAACCCCTTTTCTCTGTAAGGAGCTCCAGCGCAGATCCGAGCGTGGAAACCGACATAATTAAAGGCTTCTTTTTCCCCAGCCACAGTCCTCTGGTCTTTGAAGAGCTCGGGGATCCCTGAGGAATGCTCTGAACTCGGCAATATTTTGATAGCTGCAATAACATAATCAAAAGATGCTTTCATGAAGGGAGCACCTTGTGTGGATTGCGGCCGCCCCTCTCCCCGCGCTCCTGCCTTAATGGGGGCCAGAGCTCGGGTGCACATGGGGAGCTTCCTCTGCTGCTGGGCCTTCTCCAGGGATGCTGCCTGAAGAGCTTTGGGCAAGAGCTGGAGCGTTTTCCTGTGCCTGAGCCCCGGGGGGCTCAGTGGGTGCCACAGCCCGGGGCTGGGGGTGCCACAGAGAGCGGGGGCTGCAGCCCACCCAGCCCAGCTTTGCCTCCGAATCACTGCACACAGCGATTCTCTGCTGCTTGAGAGCCCGCCAGGTTGTTATTCATCCTGAAATCCTCATTAAAACGCTTTAATGTCTCCCTTTCGTTCACTAACGGGCTCAGCTGTGGCCATGAATCCTCCTGTCTGTGCCCGAGCCGCTGAAAGCCCCGTTTTGTTCCTTGCTGCCTCCCAAGCTGTGCCCCATGCGTGTCTGCTCCACCTGAGTTTTGGCAGGCAGGGCTGTTTGGAACGAGGAAATTGGGGCATTTCTTTAATCATTAAGCTGGAATCATTAAGCTTTAATCAGGCCAAATTAGGGTTTTGAATCCCACTGCTTTGCATCAGTCTCTGATTGTATGAACTCAGTCACTCTTGAAGCAGAGCTGTCCTGGGGCTCTGTCCTCTCCAGGAGAGCAGCAGGCACAGTCCCACCAGTGTCCCTTGCACTGGGACCCCGTGGCTCTGGTGGCAGCAACATTTGGAGCCTTCTTGCTGCTGTAGGAACACCCCTGTGCTGGGGCATCCTGGGGCTCCTGCCACTGACATCCCCCCATGGCATCCCACGGCCCTGGAGCTCCATCTGAACCCCCCTGTAACCTTTCCTGCCTCCCTGAGGGGTTCCAGAGCCTGGCTCTGGTCCTGCCTAGGCTGATCCTGCTCTTTCCTGCTCTTTCCCTGCTCCGTCTCTGCTCATCCCCCGCCCTGGCACGGGGGAAGGGGCAGCGATGCATGGTGGCATCTCTGCCAGTCATCTCCGCTCCGACTGGTTCCTCACCTCTTGTCTCCCATCAAAGCAGCCATTCACCATATAATGTGAATGAATTCTCATTAAATCCTGCTAAATTACTCCGAGACAAAGCGAGGCGCCAGCGCCGGGGCTGCTCTGCCAATCCTTCACGCATGTTGAATTTACTGCAGAGCCCTTCCAGAGTTAGGAGGGAGCTGCTCAGTCCTGGCTGGCACAGGGAGGGGAATGGCAGCACCTTCCTGCCCACAGCACCCCAGAGCTGCTCCCCGGGGTCTCAGCTGGGGATGGAGCTGCCTGTCAGCCTGGAATGGGAACCCAAACCTTGGGATGAAAGGAGCTGGGAGCAGCACAGCACTGCTGTCACCTCCCTTGCCCCACGCTTGGCTCCTCCTCCCTGTTGCTGTGAGCAGGGCCATGCCCAGGTGAGCCCCAGGCAGATCCCAGCCCTGGGAATGTGCCACCCTGAGGGGCACGTTATGTCTGGGCTGCACCAACCAGTGTCACTCTGTCCAGGCCAAACTGAGCCACGTGAACCTGCTGCAATAGAAGCACAGAATTCATGGTGCTGATAGAATTTCACAGAATTCTCCCCTCTTTTTAAACTCATGTGTTTCCCCACACGTTCTGAATTTCCCAGAGCTCAGCTGACTGTGCTCACTGTCCTCCCACTCACACCTTCATACCAAGACAACACCAGTGGGAGGTGGATGGGTTGGTTTTGCCCCGATAACGGTTCCCCAGAGCAGCTGATGCAGCTGGGGAACAAATCATGGGCATTTGGTATTTGCCAAGTACTTGCCCCAAACCATCTGAATCTCAGTTTGTCTGAAATCTGGATTTTCTCTACAGTCCCTCAGAGGTGAAGCTTTGGGGACAACACCTGTAGCTCGGTCATGAAGTCATGATGGCCAAAGGTGGTGGTGGAAGTGGAAGTGGTGAATCCCAGGATGGTTTGGGTTGGAAGGGACATTCAAGTTCATCCAGTTCCACCCCCTGCCAGCAGTGAAAGGCAGGGACACCTTCCACTATCCCAGGTTGCTCCAAGCCCTGTCCAATTTGGCCTTGTACACTCCCAGGGATGGGGCAGCCACAGCTTCTCTGGGCACCTGTGCCAGGGCCTGCCCACCCTAAACCAGGAATTATTTTCCAATATTCCATCTATCCCTGCCCTCTGGCAGTGGGAAGCCATTCTGCCTTGTCCTGTCCCTTCATCCCTTGCCCCAGTCCCTCTCCAGCTCTCCTGGAGCCCCTTTAGGCCCTGGCAGGGGCTCTCAGGTGTCCCTGGATCCTTCTCCTCTCCAGGTGACCCCCCAGCTCTCCCAGCCTGGCTCCAAAGGGACTCCAGCCCTGGAGCATCTCTGGGGTCTCATCTGGACTCACCCCAACACCTCTACATCCTTCTGATGGTGGGGATCCCAGATCTGGTTGCAGGCCCCATCTTTGTGTGAGGATTTTCCCCCCATGAGGTTTGGGACTGGCACCCCTGGGAATGCCCTGCCAGCAGTGCTGCATTCCCAGTCTCAGTCCCCACAATGAGAATCCACCCGGCCAAAGGTGCCCAGACTGAGTCTGCCCAGGGCAGGGAACAACCACAACTCCTTTTGCCCCCATCCTGACTCACCCACCCGGGTGTGATGGATTCTCCTGGATCCCGTGGCATGGGGCCATGCCATGGCACTGCCAGGTTTGTGTCCCAGCCTCCGATTCCAAACCCTCGGCGTTTCTCGGGATTGTTTTGCCTGTTATCATTTTTCCCACAATGCGCTCGCATGATCCTCTCTCAGCCTTAACCACATGGCAACCACATCACACAATGCAACTTCTGTTCTGAGATTATTCATATTTTTTTCCCTTCCCCATTGTTGCTTTGCCAAGTTTTTCTTCCAATTCTGAGAAGCCGAATGAAAAGAGCAGCGTCTCCGGTGCAAGGACATGCTTTGGAGGCAGCGTGAGCAAATCAACTCGACAAGTGTGTTCACAGGAGTCAGACCAGGGGGGAGCTGTGAAAAAGCAAAACAAAAGCCCCTCCAAATGTCTATTTTTGTTTTATTTCGTTTTCCTGGAATGTCTCCTCACATGACATAACAATGCAGCCCGAGGAGCTGAGAGAGGCTCCAGCCAAGGGGCAGCCGAGGGAAGGGCTGCTGTGGAAGGAGGTTTCTGGGGGGGGATCTGTCTGTTGTTCAGCCCATTCCCAGCAGAATGGGATAAGCAGCACCAAAAGGGCTGTGCTGTGTGGGATCTGGGTTTGCAGGTGGGAAGGGGACAGGGTCACTCTGCCCATGTCCCCCATGGATGGTGTGTGGAAGGAGGGCTGGGGCGTGGGAACTGCCCTGGTGCCTCCCTGGCTCCAATTCCTGCCTTGGTGTCCTCCATGGAGCTGCCACCACGGGACCTGTTGGCCATCAATGATGGCAATGGAGAGGGACCACCATTCCTAAAACACCTTCAGAACCAAAGGCCCCCTTTATTCCTATTTCTTTTGCTTTACAGCTGCTGGAAGATGGTCTTGTTTAGGCCCAAGAATTTCCACTTTGCATCTGTTTCCTTACAAACCCACTCTACCTTCATTTTTCCTTCATTTCTGCATCTTTTATTGCTCAACTCATCAGCAGCACTGGCCAGTTTAGCATAAGAAATGAAATTAATTCTCATGCTCAGGCTCCAAATGTAAATTCCTTTATTAATAATTTAAATTGATTTATTTATGCAGTTTGATATTTTTCAGGTTCAGGGAAGCAATTCAGTTTTCTCGCGTTGATGATCAACAGACACCGTCATTAAGCTCTTTCCCCCCACCCCCCTCATCCTCTTCTCCTTCTTATCCTGCTAAACAGATTAAAGATTGGAGCCCACTGGTCTCAGCAGGTTCCCAGGGAAGATTTCCATGAGCTAATGTAAGTAAATAATTAATTTGACTTTATCTTCTATCTACTTTGGACATTTCCTCCCCAGAAAAGGGATGGATTTTCCTTCCAAATGTTTCCAGCACCCACCTTGCAAAAGAGCTTCTGCCAGACACCTCGAGCCCCCAGGGAGGGCAGAATCATCTGTGGCTCACCCTGGAGAGGCTTGAGGATCATGTGGTGAACATCAATGTGTTCATGGCAGCCACAACACTCCACTCCAGATCGGGATAAATGGGGATGTGGTGGGATATTTTTAGTGAGAATCACGTGTATTTACTTAGAATTAGATGTCCCTGAAGTCAACCTCTCCATCTGGATCCCCCCAGCCCAAGTCCACCTCAGAACAGCTTTCTGCACATGCTTTTCATCTGCCTAATGGGTCCACCCACCCCTCGGGGTGGGAATACCACAAAACCCTGGGAATGTTTGAAATTTTGATCCCTTTCCTTGTGATTTGGGCCCCTTGGAGCTGCACTGAACTTTCAGTCAATGTGGATTTGCTTTCATTTCCCTGTGAGACGGAGCCGCTCTGCTGAGCCCGGCCCAGCCGAGCCTCACGTGGCTACTCGTGACGTTACGGATCTGAAACCATCTTTTCTTGCCCCAGAGTGTGGAGCAACCCCGATGGCATCAACATGTGGCCTCAGAGCCGGGAGGAACTCTTGGTTCTTGCTCTCTGAGCACAGGGGAGGTGCTGGAGGTTTCCCTTTCATCCCAGCCTTGTCAGAGCCACAAAGATCCGAGCTCTGCCGTACCACGACGCCGGCAAAGCGCCGGCTCGGCCGCTCCCCACCACCCCCTCCTGCTCCTTTGGAGGAGCTTTAACATTTCTCTTTTATCTCACTCTTGTGAGCTTCAAAGAGGCTGTGGAGCCAAGTTCTGCCTTCCTGTGCATGGGGATTAACCAGCCCGTGCTCCCTGCGCTTGTCCTGCAGAACTGGAATGGATTTCTTTGGGGTTCAGCAGCAGCTGCACAGCAGTCCCTGTGTGGGGGCACTCCCAGGAGTCTCCGAGGATTTTTAGCATCCTGGCTCAGAGGTTTTGGCATGAAGAAGGTGATGCAAATCCAAGCCCTTTTCTGTGTGTGCTGGCACGGCCTGTTCTTGCAGGCAGGAAGTTCACAGGAGACATTCTGCTGGAAAACTCTGGAACATCTCCCCGTACCACCCCCAGGGAGCTCTGGGGTAGGTGTGTGACCAGGGATCCCCCCAGGGAGGGGCAGCAGGGCCAGGGGATGTTGCTGGAAGGAGATGAAATTTCTGTGCCCTACTCAAGGGTCCCCCCAGGGTCCTGCTCAGCAAGTCGTGTCCCTCCTGGAGGAGGTTGGTCTTTCCTGGGGTGGGAATGAGGAACCTCCAGCACTTGTTATGGGATCAATGCCGAGGGCAGGGATGCTCTGCAGGGATGCTGGAGATGCAGTGACACGGTGACAGTTGTCCTGCCACAGATAAGCAAGTGTCCAAGCAGGCTGGATGGGGCTTGGAGCAACCTGGGACAGTGGAAGGTGTCCCTGCCCAAGGCAGGGAGTGGAATGTGATGAGCTTTGAGGTCCCTTCCAATCCAAACCACTCTTGGATTCTGTGATTCTCTGAAGAAGCTTTGCAGGGTTTCTGCATCCCTGGAAAAGCAGATCTTGCTCCAAAGCTGCTGCAGGTGGTTGGGAGGAGTCCCTGTTGGAAGGAGCTGGCACAGGTCCTGTCCTGGGTGGGAGATCCCTCTGGTGCATCCCAGCCTGTGTCACCTCCATTCCTTGTCACCAGAACTCCCTGAGCATCTCTACAGGACCAATTTGTTCTTTGCATAATTCCAATTATGTTTGATGATTAATTGCCCAACTGCAGGATCTCAGACAATGGATGGGATTGATTGAAAACATGGTAATTCCCAGGGGAAACGCTTTTAAATGTGATTTTTGCAGCAGATAAAGCTCCCTGTAAAGGATTACATGTGCTACTGGGCTGGAAACCACCCTGGGTTTGCAGATTGTGTTCTCAGCCACGCTCTGGGCTGTGCCTCAAACACTTCCATGCTCACCTGCTCCGTTTGCCTCTTGTTGGATCCTTTCCAGAGGCACCTCTGCAGGCTGATTTCCACTTTTTTCCAGGGGAAAAATATTTATTGGTGATCTTAAGGCAAATTATTCTCACGGGAGGCTGATGCTCACAGGTATTTCTCTGGTGTGTTCCATTTTTGAGGAAAAAGATGCACATTCCTGTGCTGATCTGAGCCATCCCAAGTGAATGTATCAAAAAAAAAAAAAAAGCTCCCACTGGGATATTTTTGTGAGAGAAAATAAAAAGTTGGGTTTCATAGAGCCACAGAATGGTTTGGGTTGGGGAGGGCCTTAAAGACCATCTCATTCCATCCCCCTGGCACGGGCAGGGAATTTTTAGAAGGATCTGAATGATTTCTGTGGATGGACCCACAAAGACTGGTGGGGCTTTCAGTAATATTTCATATTTTAATGGGTTTTTGGAGGAAAATCAAGGCAGGGATGCCTGGAGAAGAGGGATGAGGGGAGCCCCAGTGTGCTGGCCAGGGGGCCATGGGGTGCTGGGGACCCCCTTCCATCCAGGCTCCCCCTTCCACACAGTATTTCAGAAAAGCCCTTCCCTAATTTGTTGGGTTTCCTCCCTGGCAGGTGCAGAAATGGAGGGCAGCGCCCGCAGCCCAATTCCTGGGAAAGCAGAGAAGGACATTGATTTATGATCAAAAGGGAGAAAAGCAAAGCAGAATAAAAAGAATACTTAAGACTTAAAAACAGGGAAATCTCGTTTCTTCCTGTGTAGGTGTTACCTGGGAATCTTTCATGTTAAACTTAAATGGAATTAAGAATGAGGGGAAAATCACCCTGGGAGTTGCGTGATCCTTGTAGCCCTCTATTAAAATTAATCCTGGCATTGATCTGTACAATTTATTAATAGCCTGGCACGGGGAGAGGAGCTGCTGCCACAAACACACAGCCCTCCTGGAGCATCCCAGCAGCAGCAGGTGCCAGCACTGTCCTCACCTCATCCCTGGCATCCCAGAATTGATGGGAGTGGTCCCCCCCGACCCCCCCGACCCAATTAACCACCGTCCTCCTGACCTGGCGGGGACGGGGATGGCACTAAAGACTTGAAACGAAAAGAACCAAGAGCAAAGACCTAAATCTTTTTGGCTGCCTGATTAATAATCCTGTCAGGCCTATCACAGGCACTAAACAGTAATGCTGGTTGCAGCTGAATTTTTTATACTTTCTATTAATCTTTAATGATAGCTTGGTCACCTAGTCTCTTTTATCTTGTCAGATAAATGTATGGTTAACAGGATAATGAGATTTCTAAGGCTCTGTTCTAGCTCACAGCCATGCAGCACATGGGGTGACCCCTGCCCTGCCGGGGAGCACATGGAGGTGATGGTAATTGCTGGATGTGCTGGGAATGTATTGGGAGCTGATGGATGGTTTAAACTTTGATTTGAGGTCAGGAGGTCCCTCAGCTCTGGAAGGCAACTGTGGTTTTATTACTTGCAGGATCTGATGGGGATGTAATTAGATTTAGCTATTGCTTTATTAATAAGTAATTGTTCCTACTATTGCTTTGGGTTAGCAAATATATTCCACTGATAATTTAGGGCATTGATATGGCTTTATTTATTAATAAATGGGAATGTATATTTTTGCCCGTGGCAAAGACTAGCACAGAACTCGGGCTGGCCACTTCTCCTGGAGTGGAGGATTTGCTCTTTATTAATTCAATAATTAACCTAATTCTGGGGCTGGGCTCTGCCGTGGAGAGCAGAGAGTGCCGGCTGGGACTCCAGCACTTGTCATGCAGAACAGCAGCAGGGACCTGGGGCAGCCTGAGACCCCTGAGGGTGAGGGACTTGAGCCCACCCTCACTCCCTGGCCACAGCCTGGGGCAGCTGCAGGGTTGGCAGAGCCCCGGGGTGGGTGGGTTTGCCAGGTGGGCATCGCTGGGAGCCCCCGAGTGCAGTCAGGGAGCCAACCCCAGGCCCCCAGAGCCCTCTGCACTCCCTGCTCCTCCCACCTGCACTCTGAGGGTGCTCTCCCCAACCACCAAACCCTCCCCATCACCCCTGAGGTGCAGATGGACCCACCACCACCACAGAGAGGGACCCCCGGCCCTCCCCACCCCTCTGGGCACCTGCAGGGTGGGTGCTCTGGGTGCAGCCCAGGCTGGGGGCTGCATTGGGCTGGTTGCTGCTGCATCCCTTTCCTTCCCCTGTGATGTGTTCTTTTATTTTCCAGAGGGCCCTGGGATAGGGAGGTGTTGGGGGCAGTGCAGGGTGCTGAGATCCTTGCCCAGCTGAGTCCCAAAGGGTGGTGGGTGCTGGGCAGGGGCTGCCCCACTCCCCACACCCAGCCAGTGCAGGGCACCCGTATTTTGGTGGCTTTTTGTTGCTTTGCTGCTCCAAGGAAGCTCCTTGCATTAATTATGTTGCCATGTAGAAAGCTCTGGCCTGTCATATACTTTTTTCTTTTTTTTTTTTTTAAGCTCTGTTTTTCATAAAGTGGTCCTAAAATGACACGGAAAGCAGCTGCTTAAGCAATTGTGCCAATTAATGGGTCTCTGAAATTAAAACGCCTACACAGTCTAGATGAGATTTCTCCAGGAGGGAATTCAGCAATTGTCTTCATGATAATCAGGCTTGACTTGTCTTAGCACACATTAATAAAAAAGCAAATGCATTCAAAGAGATGCCCTTTAGTGGAGAATATCCACAATATAGTAATGAGTCTCCAAAAAAAAGGAGGGGGGAGAGAGAAGGGATGCTGAGTTGGCTCCAGCCTTTCCTTGAGGAAGGGAGACTTGGAATTCATGTCATGGACTCGCTGGATTCTCCTGCTGCAGCTGCTGAATGTAAATCTCTTCTCTGCTGAAGCAGAGCCATGGCAGAGGCTCGACGGGAGGGTCCAGGTGGGATTTGGACAGAAGGGGGGAGCACTGGGGGCTTGGGGCTCCTGCTCGGGGCTCCTGTCAGCATCCCAAGCACTCCAGCAGCCCCTGGATCACTGACCAGCAGCCTCTGGATCATTGTCCAGCAGCCCCTGGATCACCGTCCAGCAGCCCCTGGATCCCAGACCAGCAGCCCCTGGATCATTGTCCAGCAGCCCCTGGATCACCGTCCAGCAGCCCCTGGATCCCAGACCAGCAGCTCCTGGATCACCATCCAGCAGCCCCTGGATCCCAGACCAGCAGCTCCTGGATCACCATCCAGCAGCCCCTGGATCCCAGACCAGCAGCCCCTGGATCACCGTCCAGCAGCCCCTGGATCCCAGTCCAGCAGCCCCTGGATCCCAGTCCAGCAGTCCCTGGATCCCAGACCAGTAGCCCCTGGATCCCAGACCAGTAGCCCCTGGATCACCGTCCAGCAGCCCCTGGATCACCATCCAGCAGCCCCTGGATCCCAGTCCAGCAGTCCCTGGATCCCAGACCAGTAGCCCCTGGATCACCATCCAGCAGCCCCTGGATCCCAGTCCAGCAGTCCCTGGATCACTGACCAGCAGCTCCTGGATCCCAGTCCAGCAGCCCCTGGATCACCATCCAGCAGCCCCTGGATCCCAGTCCAGCAGCCCCTGGATCACCATCCAGCAGCCCCTGGATCCCAGTCCAGCAGCCCGTGGATCCCAGTCCAGCTCCCTGTGCTGGCACCTTCTGGAGCAGGACCCTGCAGAGGGTTGGAGTTCAAGTGCACATTTGTAGCCGACTGACCAGGGGTTTTGCTCCATCTGTAGGAGCACAAGTGGCCTTGGGTTGCACCAGGGGAGGCTCAGGTTGGCTGTCAGGGAATGTTTCCTCACAGAAAGGGCTGCCCAGCCCTGGCACAGCTGCCCAGGGCAGTGGTGGAGTCCCCATCCCTGGAGGGATTTAACAGCCATGTTGATGTGGCACTTGGGGACATGGGTCAGTGGTGGCTTTGGCTGGGTGAGCTTGGGCTCCATCTCAGAGGGCTTTTCCAATCCAAACAGTTCTGTGATCCTGTGATTCCCTGACCCCAGCAGCAGGGGTGCTCTTCTCCATCTCACCAGGCCAAAGGGGTGGGAGGTGAAGCTGTTTGTGCCCTTAACTGCAGGTCTGGTCCAGAGGGAGGGATCTGATCTGGCACCATGACATGATGAATTCCCTGCACCCCTCCCCATTATGTCATTTTTGGAAAAAAGGACAAGGACATCCATTAGTGTTAAGTGGCCACCCCACTTCCCCCAACATTTACAAGGTTTAGGAGCATCGGTTAAACCTCTTGGCTTTATGCCACGGTGCTGGATGGGGTTGTTTTGTCTAAGAGCATCCTCCCAATGCCAAGGAAAACACGGACAGTCTGGACATCCAGGCTGGGACACCCAGTTCCAGCTGGGACCACCACGGGAGACCCCACGGGTGCTGCCGCCGTGTGTGCAGGGCAGACCCATGTTCACACCTGCAGGCACACGTGTGCTGCAGCCAGGGAACAAGCACAGCTCTCCCTGGGTTTGGCACCTCGTTTCCTTCCCCTCCTAATTAACGGCTCTGGCTGCGGAGCTCTGTTTGTGTTTGTTGGCGGCTGCAGCCTCCTGACAGTTTGTCTGGAAAAGTCTTTTCTTTTTTCTCCCCCTGTTATTTTCATTTCAAAAATTTAGGAGGCTTTAAAAACAAAAGTATTTAGAGCAAACACGATCTTTCTGTATGCAAAATTGATGAAAGAAAAAGACTTACAGCTCTAAACTCACCGGTGCTGCTTGGAGAGGAATGCAAAGCCTTGAGTTTGTGGAATCATAGGGTGGCTTGGGTTGGGAGGGACCTTAAAGATCATCCAGTTCCCATACATTTAATTAAAGAGGGACCAGCACAAGTGACTGTTGGGCTGGAGCCCAGTCCAGGGTCCCTCTGGCAGTGCTCCAGCTGTCCCACCCCTCACCACCCTCAGGAATCACCCTGAGCTGCTCCAGCCCTCAGCCCACCTCCCATGGGGTCCCCCAGCCCCCTCAGGCCCCCAGGGTGGGCAGGAGCTGCCTGCTCTGCCCAGGGGGGACAAGGAATCCTGCAAAACATTCCTTACTTTTCCTTTAATCCTCTCTAATATTTTGGATTTTCAGATCCATCCTGGTTTGAGCAAATATTTTGATTGCAGCCCAGTGTGAACATAACAAATGCTGTTTAGACAAAAGCAGCACATCCACTATTAGTTTTAGACAATTTGTCCTAATATTGTTTTGGATCACGCATTTATTCCCCCATAAAGATTTGACTGCTTTGCTTGTTTCATTAATCTTTATTTGTTTAATCATCTGCTAAATCTGTTTAATCATTGGTTTAAGTGGAAAGATTACATGAAGATATTTAATGCTCAGTGCCAGAGCTGCCCTGACATCTAATCCAGCGCAGTTACATCGTGCTGGATTGCCCTGGGTCCTTGTTTTGTGCAGCAACCAACCAGGCTCCCATCCCCTGGGATCTTCCTGTCCATCATTTCCCAGCCTGTCACCAGCGTTGGGCAGAGAAACCAGGAAGGAAAACCCTCACAGCCTGTCTTTGCTGTGCTGCACACACTGACAGGGTGCCAGGGATGGTGTGATGGATGTGGCTCGCCCCGAGCTGGGATGGAGGGTCCCCAGCCTGGAGCATCCCTGTTCCTCCCACTGGATTTTGTGCCATGAAGTCAATCCCCTGGAGGGTGGAAGTGCAAGGTGATATCACCTTTTTTATGGATAACTTCAGTGGAGTTTGGGGACCTTAAACTTTGGGGGCAGCACTGGGTGGTTGTGGCTGCAGCGGGACCTGCAGGTTAAAGCCACATTTAAGCTGGAAAAGAGGGATATGTCTCCAGCAGCTCAGCAAGGTTCAGTGCAGCAGTTTGGTGATGGATTTTCCTTTTTCCCTGTCTTCTTCCTGCTCCCAGCCCCGCTCAGCCACCCAGTCCTGCTCCTCCCCGGCCCTGGCCAAGGGAAGGGATTAATATTTGATGCCATGACCGTGTTTCCCTCACCCAGGCTGGGCAGGGAACATGCAATATCCCACCAGCTCTGCATTTGGCTGCTCCTGCAATCAGCACCTCAATCACAGCGATGCTATTTTATGAATTAATAAAAAACCAGATCATGGAGGGTCCGGTGGGACGGGGGGAGGAACAAGCCTGGCACAATGTTAATGAGCACGGTGGGGATTTCACCTCTGCTCCCCCTGACAGCTTGGCTGGGGTTGGGTTGTCCTTTTCCCCCCTTTTTTTGATCCTTCTCCCCCTTTTTTTTGCTCCACCATCCCAGGGGGTGCTGCTCTATCCTGGCTGGGCAGGGGCTGCTGGTCCAGCCTGACTGGGCAGGGGGTGCTGGTCCAGCCTGGCTGGGCAGGGGGTGCTGGTCCATCCTGACTGGGCAGGAGGTGCTGGTCCATCCTGACCGGGCAGAGGGTGCTGGTCCAGCCTGACTGGGCAGGGGCTGCTGGTCCATCCTGACGGGACAGAGGGTGCTGGTCCATCCTGACTGGGCAGGAGGTGCTGGTCCAGCCTGACTGGGCAGGGGGTGCTGGTCCAGCCTGGCCGGGCAGAGGGTGCTGGTCCATCCTGACCGGGCAGAGGGTGCTGGTCCATCCTGACCGGGCAGGAGGTGCTGGTCCAGCCTGACTGGGCAGGGTGTGCTGGTCCATCCTGACTGGGCAGAGGGTGCTGGTCCAGCCTGACTGGGCAGGGGCTGCTGGTCCAGCCTGGCTGGGCAGGGGCTGCTGGTCCAGCCTGGCTGGGCAGGGGGTGCCACCCACCCACCCTCACCAGCACTAATTGCACCGACCATCCGGCAATTTGTGGCGTTCCCGGGCGGGCGCTGGCGGATCCTTTATGGCAGATCTTGTACTCATTACTGAATAATTCATTGGTGCATTAATGTCTTCAGATCCCATCGCGCTCCCGCTCTCTCCTCCTCTCTGCCTCGCTCTGCCCACTTGGGAAAACTTTATTATGCCTCGCTCTGACGACAGAGTATACAGATAAAAGATAATTGCTTGGCTTGACTCCCCCATTGATATGAAAATAAGATTTAAATTATTCACTTCAGTTTAAAGGTTAGTTGAAGGTTATTACAGGGGATAAAAAAATCACTCTTCATAACATTTCTGTTGGAGATGAGACAGGTTTGAAAGGCCTAATTTGCACGGCAGGCCGAGGCGGCTTGTTGTGAATAAACCCAGAGCCCCTCAAGAGATTTTAATCGCCAAGAAGTCAATTATTTATAAGCAAATTACGCTTTGCTGTTCGGGTATAGACAACCCAGCTAGGCATGAATAGGGACAAGATGGAACCTATAACTTAATACACCTCCCATTGAACAGCAGCGAAATCTTTCCCCGGCGCTTTCCTGCCTCTAATCCCGGCTGGAATTTAACGAGCGGCTGAATTTCAGAGGGGGGGCCTGATCCCGGCTCCCTTGGACTCCTGTTTATTTTATTCCTCCCCTTCAGTCTCTCGGCTTCCAGCCTCCGTCTCCAGCTCCCTTTTGTGTTGCCGCCTTGTAAATGGAATTAAAGGATTGTAAATTTGCCTGCCGAGCAATAGGGCTTGAAAGGGGGACGTCACTTCGCCGAGCGATCGCCTTTATCCGGGCTTTCACTTAATGCTCTTTTATGTAGGAAACTATTTTAGTGTCTGGTGCTGGGAGAGTGGCAAATCTCCTGTACAGAGTTAATAATTAATGCTGCGGCTCTTGGCAGCGGGGCCGTATTTCAGAGCGGGCTCGCCCTGACCGCAGAGCTCTCTATTAATCACCTGCACTTGCTGCTATGCAAATAAATAGCTATGGAAAACCCAAATCCTTGCCCACTGTGCATCGGGATCCCAGACCTCTGCAGATGTGATCCAGCAGCATAAATCACTGTTTCTGTGTGGCTCTATAGGCACAAAGTGTCTGTGTAATGGAGAGATTCTTTATTCAGCCTTAAAAGGCAGGTGCATTAAAAAGACATCGACATCTTCCACTTAGATGCTTGAATTAATATAAGGAAATGCAAATGGGCTTCTCCACTCTGGGGTGAGCATGACTGGGCTGGAAGCTTCTTCTCCTGTGTTCATAGTGCTCCATAACCTGCATTGCTGGAGCTCCCAGAGGGGAGGCCAAAATCACCCCTCCATCGCTTGTGTGGCCACTTCACCCCAGTACCTGGTAGCCCAAGGCCTGGGGATGCCAAAGGGTCCTGCTCAGCCTGAGCCTGGTGGGGGCTGACAGTGCAATTCCCTGCTGGAGCCTCCTAGTGCAGCACCAAAGTTGGATGGTGCTGATTTACACTCACTGAATCCACAGAGCTGCTCCAGGGCTGGAGCCCCTTTGGAGCCAGGCTGGGAGAGCTGGAAGGGTCACCTGGAGAAGAGAAGGAGAAGAGAAGGCTCCAGGGAGGCCTGCCAGGGCCTAAAGGGGCTCCAGGAGAGCTGGAGAGGGACTGGGGACAAGGGATGGAGGGACAGGAAAAGGGGGAATGGCTTCCCACTGCCAGAGGACAGGGTTAGATGGGATATTGGGAGGGAATTCCTCCCTGTGAGGATGAGGAGGCCCCGGGAGAGGTTTCCCAGAGAAGCTGTGGCTGCCCCATCCCTGGAAGTGTCCAAGACCAGGTTGGATGGGGCTTGGAGCAGGCTGGTATAATGGAAGGTGTCCCTGCCCATGGCACGGGGTGGAACAAGGTGATTTTTAAGGTCTCTTGCAACCCAACCCAAGCCTTTTCTTCTCTTCCATGTGATGTGGAAGAAGCATTGGAATATGCAACCCCTTTCTCCCAAACTGGACTCCTCCCTGCTCACCCTCCTTTGGCACAGGGGCAAGGCTGGTGCCCACCAGGTGGGCAGGGGGCTCTGGGAAGGGGCTGATGGATCCTACCCTGGGCAGCCCCATCCCCTGTCTGGGCTGTGCCACCCCCGGGTGGCACCGTGGGGTTGTGGCTGCAGAAATGCTGCTGATCTGTGTCCCCTCCACCAGCAGAGCTGTCAGGCAGCATTATTTGTGCCTGTGTATTTTGTTTGAAATAAGATGTAAGCAAAGCCCATGTGTGCCTCCCATCTCCTTTGTAGCAGAAGAAAGGGAAGAGTGGAGAAGATGTTTGCCATCGTGTCTGGCCCTTGATTTGCAGCTTTGCTCAGTGCTGAGCCGGGCTCTGGCGCGTACCTGGGGCTGTGGAACGCAGAGCCAAGTTATTCCTGAGTGCTCAGAGGCCTTGTGTTCCAGTTAAACCCTTTTACCTTTTATTTAAAATTCACAGAGACTTGACAGGTAATCTCAGGAGCTGGATCATTGTGGCAGCCAAAGGCAACCTGTGGAGAGGATGCTGTGTCAATCCCTGGGTGAGGCCCCGGGGTTTGCTCTGCCTCCCTTTGCTTTCCACAATTAGTGCTCTGGACCCCGAGGTGCCATCTCTGCTCTGGGGCAGGAGGAGAATGGGGCCCTGCAAAAGCACAGGGAGGTGCCAGTGCCTTGGTGGGGAGTGGGAGGGGTGGGTGGTCCAGGGGCTCGGGTGGTCCTGGGTGCTGGAAAGGGGTTGTGGGCTCTGGGCTCTCCCCCAGGCATGACCTTTGGGGGCAGGATGGTGCTGGGTGATGCTCCAACAGTCTGTTGGGCAGTTCTTGGGGGGACTGAGGGGTTTCTACTCCCCAGGCTGTGCCCTGCTGGGGGGTTCAGCCCCCACATTCTGAGTGGAGACCATGGGAATCAAGGAATTGCTGACCAGGATGCCCTGGACAGGTGGGGCTGTTGGTGCTTGGGTCCACCCCTGTTGTGGGCACCATCAAACCTCCTGGGTATATTGTGAGAGAGATGAGGCAAGAGCCTGGGTAAGGCCTGAATTCCTATAAAATCTCCTAAGGCAGAGTCCCACTGCACACCCCAGGCCTCAGCAAGCCTCAGATGGAATCCTGATGGGGTGAATAAATGGGCTGCAGATGATCTTTACAGATTCCCATAATAATAATGATAATAATAATAATAATAATAATAATTTACAATGGCAATAACAACAGCAGAAGTAATAACAACAACAACAGCAGCAGCAATAATAATAATAATAATAATAATAATAATAATAATAATAATAATTCTGCTGCTGCTGCCTGGCTCCCCTGCAGCCCCAGCCTGTCCCTGCTCTGGTCTGTGTTTCACCCAACCACTGCTCGGTGCTGGGCGGGGAGAGATTAGGGAACTAATTGGGTGGAATTGGTGGAGCTGGGATGCATATTGATGGGCTGCCAGGATGCTGCTGCTGCTGCTGCTGCTGCTGCTGCTGCTGAGGGACAGCTGGGGAGGGAGCGCTTTGATCTCACAGAACGGCAGGGCCGTCTCCTGCTCATTATCCAGGGCCTTGGGAGTATCTTTGAAGCCCCCCGGGATGGCCACCCCCGGGACCTGGGGAGGGTGCTCTGGGCTGGAATGGTGTGGGGACTGAAAGCAGCACCCTTGGACCTGCTGTGGCAGCAAAGGGTGAAACTGGGCACCTCTGCTGCTGCCAGGGATGTCCCGTTATCCTGGGGAGGCTCCAACACCAACCTCTCAGGCAGAGCCTGATTTCCTGGTGGCACCGTCACCGCTGGCACTGGGGCTCTGCTTTCCCCGTGCTAAGTGCCCCTGAAAGGAAACACTCAGGGGCGAAAATTGCTTGGGAGGGTTAAAATGGAGCGTCTCAGGTGAGGCAGCACCCCCGGGAATTGCTGTGAGAGGAGGAGGAGGTGCCAGCAGTGACTTTCCCACCCAAATCTCGCTGCCTCGGGGGAGCCTGGAGCAGAAAACACTGCCCATCTTTCTGGCACTGACTGCTGAGGCTGGGCCCCTCCTGCACTCCCACGTTTGCCTTCCCTCCATGTTCAGAGGTATAAAAATCCCTCTTAAATCATTCAGTGGTTCTCTAATGTATTCACGATGTGGACTATGGAACAAGATCTGAAACACTCTTTTTTTCCAGTAAGACTATTAAATGGTGACACTTTGACACCAGCAAGAAGTATATGAGATTAAAAAGTAAAAACTGCATAGAAATCTAAGTGCCTTCACATAGTGTTAGAATAAAAATTGCTGTTAGGAGCATTAAAATAGAGTACTTGTCAGGAGCGATGGATTCCAGGGACGTGCCTGCTGCTTTCTGTGGCATCACTGCCTGTGGTTCCCTCTTAGGGAAATTATGGAGCGTTTAGAGGAGGCAGAGGAGGCACTCCCGGGTTAAGGCAGGGGATGAAGGCTCAGAGGGAGCCATGGGCAGGGTTTGACCTCTCCTCCTGGCTGATTCTGCCGGGGAGGAACTCGTGGGGTCCTGGGGAGCTGTTTCATCTGCCCGTGACATTTGAAGTCCCCTGGAGGCAGCTGGTGGATGAAAGCAGGAGATGAAGGAGCCGGCTTTTCTTGGCACCATTAATCATTTATTAGCTAATCAAGAACGCTCACAGGAGATGAGGAGAGAGAGAGGAGCTTGTTTCTAATAGGAATTAGTTAGCTTATGGTTATTTTTTCCCCTTGCTCTGATTTCCCAAGGAAATGAGGCTTGCAGAGGGCTGCAGCAACCCCTCCCTGCTTTCCAGGACCCCTTTGCAACCCAGTCAGGCTGACCCAGAAAACCTTCAGTGCCTGAAATCCGCAGCAAGGAGCCACACCAAGGGGTGCTGGCCTGCCCCAGGGGAGATTTCTGCCCCTGCTGACCCGGAATGCTGCTCTGGGCAGCACCAGGGAGCTGCAGAAAGCCCTGGGGACCCCCGTGTCACCCCACGGATGAGCAGGGGGCATGGACACTGACCCCAGAGGCTGCTGGCAGGGGCAAAGCTGCTGTGACACCACTGCTGGCAGCCAGGCATGTGCCAGGCTGGACTGAGTCCTGCTTGGGTATGATGCCATTCTGCCCAGCAGGGATCTCCATGAGTGGCAGCTGGTGAGGCAGAGGCTGCAGCTCTGGGGGGGCCATGGCACCGTCAGGGCTGTCAGGGACAGCACGTTCATGAGCCAAGGCAGATCTGCAGCTGTTGGTGCTGCCCACACGGCTGTGCCCGGGGTCTGTGCTGGCACAGGTGAGCAGGGCCATGTCCCATGGCACAGCTGGCAGCCTGGAGCTGCTCCCAGAGCAGGGTCATCACTGTGTCACACCTCGGGGTACCCTCGGGCTCCAGCCACGCTCTTTGGGTGATGCACAACAAAAGGGTCCGGGAGTGGAGCAGAGAATCAATCACAGAATCCCTCAGGTGGGAAAAGCCCTCAGAGATCATCAGGTCCTCAGCACTGCCAAGGCCACTGCTCCTACAACTACCTGGTGGGAGGGTGGAGCCAGGTGGGGATCAACCTCTTCTCCCAGACCACAAGTGACAGGACAAGAAGACAAATTCCTGAACTGCATCAGGGGAGCTTTAGGGTGGACATCAGGAAGAATTTGTTCACAGAAGGGATGAAAAGATATAGGAACAGACTGCCCAGGAGGGTGGTGGAGTTCCCATCCCTGGAAGTGTCCAAGGAATGACTGGATGTGGCACTCAGTGCTCTGGGCTGGGTGATGAGGTGGGCATCGGGCACAGGGGGGGTTCCATGCTCTGGGAGGGCTTTTCCAAGGACTTTTTCAGTGATTCTGGGATTCTGTAAGGCATGTCCCCAAGTGCCACACCTCTAATGTGGATATGAAGGTTGTGCTGGTCACCCACCTTCGTAATCTCTGGGAATCCAAACCTCATCTGGGGGTGGTGCTGACCCAGGAAACCATCAGCATTCTGCACCTCCCTCGAGGGCAAGGCCAGGGCTCTGGCAGCCACATCCATTGGCACACTCCCCCTGGGGGCTCTTTGCCACTGTGTCAGCACCATTCCTTCATGCCCTACAGACCAGCATGTCATGACCAGGAAGGGACAGGGAGAAATGGGAGAGGTTTGTGGACAGGAGCTGAAGAGCCAGGCAGAGGCAGGAGAACTGATGGTCTGCAGGAGCTGAAGAACAAGGAAGAGCCAGGGGATGTAGCTGGTCCCAGCCCTGGTTACAGCCCAGCCTGCACCCAGGAAGGTGGCCAGATCTGAATCCTCCTGACACACTCACTACAGCATCTCTGCCCTGGTGTGGAGGGAGGGACAGCAGTGAGAGGGGAGCTCAGGGCTGGACCACATCCCATGGAAGGGCTCCCTGGGATGAGCTGCTGCTCGCAGGTGGGGCAGGATCTGTGCCTGCTCTGGAGCCTGGGCTGCCCTGAGCCTGTGCCAGCCCCAGGCTGGGACACACTTCCTGAGCTGTGGGAAAATGCTGTCCTGAGTTGTGGTTCTCTGTAAACAGCCCTGGAAGCACCTGGAAAAGCAATGTGTGCATCCAGCTGGGAGCCACACACAAGGCTCTGCAGAGTGGCAGGAATCAGCCTCCACTGGGCTTTCCTGTGGGATTCAGGGGTTACATCCAGCCCCCAACACTCTGGCCCCTCACACAGCAGCAGCCAAATCTTTAGTGGGTTTTGTTGAACTTCCAGCTCCTGGAATCATGTTGGGTGAAAATCAACACTTTGGCAGGAGAGAGTCAGATTTCAACCCCGTGGCTTGAAAATGTGAACTCTACTCTCTCAAACTAAATAAAAATAACCCCAAACATATGACATTTTAAAATCTTGTGACATTTTCGTGAGTGACTCGTGATTTTTAAATGTTTGGAGCCAGCAGTGCCACAGTCAGTCTTGCTGCCTCTTTGAGTGATTGCTTTCAGGGAGATTTTAATTCTCCTATAAATACTTCAGCTTTACAACAGCAGTCCTGGTCAGATATGCAATAATACCCAGTTCTGCATTTCAGGTAAGGCTTTAAACTAAATTAAATCTCCTCAGTATAGCTAATCAGAGATTAGCTTTGATCACAGTGTGTTAGCCCAGGCCAATCTCATTCAAATCCTCCTGCAGACCCAATATCAGGAGTGCTTTGTCCTGCTCTTGGAATGTGAAGCTCTGTTCCCAGGGTGAGGCACAGCAGGCTTTTTCTCTTCCACTTTCAGGTATTTATCTGCAAGCAGTGGAAGGTTTCTCTGGTGCAGTTGTTGTCTCCTGGAAGGTCTCTGTGCTGCAGTCAACATCTCCTGCTGGTGGGTGGTGGGTGTCCTGTGCACGTGGTGGGCACTGGCATTAGGTCCCACCTTGGGCTCCCAGCCTTTCCTCTGAGCCTTCCTCCCTTCTCCTGTATCCAAGGAGAGGGTGAAGATCTGTCCTGGAAATGGGAAGAGGCAATGGAGACAGACAATGGGGTGTTTGCTGAACTCAGCTGTGGAGCACCAAGAATAATGGGGTCAGGATGCTCCAGTTCAGATCTAGTTATGTCACAGAATTACAGAATGGTTTGGGTTGGAAGGGACCTTAAAGCCCATCTCATTCCACCCCCTGCCATGGGCAGGGACACCTTCCACTATCCCAGGTTGCCCCAAGCCCTGTCCAGCCTGGCCTGGGCCATTCCAGGGATGGGGCATCACAGTGGGGCACTTGTAAGGAGCTGAACCAACCCTTTCTGCTGGTTAAGAATGTCCTCCACTGCTGCTCCTCTGGATTATTTATAGCCCAGGGAGTGTCTGAGATCACAAACGCTGACACGGAGCTGCCTCAGCACCCAGCTGGATTCTTGCTGGAAACATCAATTTGCCTGTTGCTATCGATTTTGGGGGCTGAGTGGTGGGGAAGAGCCCTCTGAGCCAAGCGGAGGATTAAGCAATCATTTCTCCAGCAGGTGACATAACTCCCCCGGCATCAGTTTGCCCTAATGGGTCTGCTATTACTCAAGTGCTAATTGATTGGGCATGGAGAGGAGAGCAGCGAAATTCACTTGCGAGGTGATTTTTATGGCCAGGCTCATAACAGAGGTAATTTGCTGAAAACGTTCAGTCCCTCTCTGGTTACGAACCATCATCTGTGCTCCTGCACTCCGTCCCTGCCGTGCTCCAATCAGCAAACCCGGCTCTGCTGGGGGCGCCTGAGGTGAAGTCCCCCAGGAGTCGCTGGGAGGGAGGAATTCTTCCTTCTCTGTGTGTGCTGAGGATTGCACAGAGATCAGGAATGGCACAGAGAGACCCACTGCAGGATCTGCCCGGGGAGCCCCAAAGATGCAGGACCTTGTGCTTGGCTTCCCACCCTGGGGAAGGCTTTGGAATAGCTCTGGTTGCCAGAAATCATAGAATCACACACGGTTTGGGTTGAAAGGGACCTCAGAGCTCATCCAGACCCACCCCCTGCCACGGACAGGGACACCTTCCCACTAGCCCAGATTGGTCTGAGCCCCTGGCAAACCTCCTGGCATGGGGCAGCCTCAGCTTCTCTGGGCAACCTGTGCCAGGGCCTCACCACACTCACAGAGAAGTATTTCTTCCCAATATCCCCTCTAATCCTGCCCTCTGGCAGTTTTTGGGCAAAATTCTAATTTCTACAGTGGTCAGAGGGAGTTTCATCCCAAATTATTTACGCCTGTATCTGCTGTGCACAAATCCAGAGGGACAGGGAAATCAAAGCAAACCCTCCTCCTCTTCTTTTAAGCTACCTGGAAGTTTAACAGCCCTGGAAAGGTGGTTAAAGCTTTGACTTGTTCTGTCATTCCAAATGCAGCCCATTGAAACCCCCAGATCTCTCCTGTGTCTCTGCCCAGATGATCGTGAGCTCTGCTGGGCCTGACCTGCCAAGCCTGGGCAGTGGGTACCACCCTCCCACAGGGCAGATGCTCCCAGGCACTCAGGGAGATTTTTCTAACAGATGAGGACTGGTGCCTTTGAAGTCATCGGCTGCCTGCCTGGAAAATCAAAAGTGGAGCTTAGAGCAGCTTGGAATGTCACCAGATCTTGGAGGAGATGTCAGAGCCTGGTCCTCGTTATCTCGCCAGAGCCTGATGGGTTTCTGGAGCCCCCAAGGTGAGCCCTGTGTGTGTAACAGCACAGAACATCCAGCTGACCTCAAACTATGGGCATTCTCCCAGAGCTGGGAGAAACCAGCCAGTCCTGCAGGAAAAAATACCCAAAGGTTTGTTCTGCAGAGCCAGATCAGATGCACTGTAAAATTTTGGGCAGTTCTTTGGTGGAGATTGAGACTGGGGGAAAAATGGCAAGGCATCTCCATCCATCCATTGACAGGACAAGAGGAAATGGCCTCAAGTTGTGCCGGGAGAGGTTTAAGTTGGATTTTAGGGAAAATTCATCACCAAAACAGTTGTCCAGCCCTGGCAGAGCTGCCCAGGGCAGTGGGGGGGTCCCCATCCCTGGAGGGACTTAATAGCCATGTGCATGTGGCACTTGGGGACATGGTCAGTAGTGGCCTTGGCAGTGCTGGGGGGAAAGTTGGACTCAATGGCCTTTTCCAGCACCGTGCATGGCCTTGTCCCATGGAGCAGTGCTTTGGAACAGAGAGAGGAGACACTGAGAGAAGGAGCTGCTGGTTCAGGATGTTCAGGATGCCTGTGGGGTATCCCCTGGGAACACTTCCCACCCCCCTCAGTGCCCTGGGAGCCGGGCTGGGGTGCTGCACTGCGGGATGGGCGAGGATTCCCGGGGGAGAACAGCCCCAGCCCCCGCGGCTCCGGCCCCCCATGCAGCGGGGTGCGGGACAGGGGGGCGTGTCCCCGGGGACCCCCGGCCGCTCCCGCCTGGGCAGAGGGTGCACGGCCGGGCACAGCCACACGGTGGTAGGAGAGTCCCTCGGCGGAGGGAGAGCAGAGGGACAAGGGTGACCGACCCTCGAGCCCCTCGGCCCCACCGGGCCGGCCCCCAGCAGCATCCCCCGCTCCAGCCCTCCTCCTGCATCCCCTGACCGGGGAAATAACTCCGGGCATCCCTCCTCCTTCTTCTCCTTCTCCTCTTTCCCCTCTTCCTCCTCCTCCTCTTCCAGCCTGCACCTGCCCTCAGCCCAGCCCGGGGCTAGATGAAGGCACAGGGCAGGGAAACAGCTGGAGAGATCAAACTCCAGGATTCTGGGGGTCTTTTCCGCCTAAATCATAGAATGACAGACTGGGTTGGGTTGGAAGGGACCTTAAAGCTCATCCAGCTCCACCCCCTGCCATGGACAGGGACACCTCCCAATATCCCAGGTTGCGCCAAGCCCCATCCAGCCTGGCCTTGGACACTTCCAGGGATGGGGCAGCCAGAGGTTCTCTGGGAAAACTGTATCAGGGCCTGCCCTCCCTCACAGGGAAGAATTCCTTCCCAGTATCCCATCTAACCCTACCCTCTGGCAGTGGGAAGCCATTCCCTGTGTCCTGTCCCTCCATCCCTTGTCCCAAGTGCCTCTCCAGCTCTCTTGGATCCCCTTTAGCACTGGAAGAGGCTCTCAGGTCTCCCTGGATCCTTCTCTTTTCCAGATGAACACCCCCAGCTCTCCCAGCCTGGCTCCAGCCCGGAGGGGCTCCACCTCTTGGAGCATCTCTGGGGCCTTCTCTGGACTTGCTCCAGCAGCTCCACGTCCTTCTGATACTGGGACCCCAGGGCTGGAGGCATCTCTGCAGGTGGGGTCTCACCTGCGTGGGGCAGAGGGGCAGAATCCCCTCCGTGCCCTGTGGTGTTGATTCCATGATTTCCTGCTGCCCTGGAGGGAGTTGGGTCACCAGGTGTTTATTTGGCCAGTCAGGATATTTGCATCCCGTTCTGGCCGCGCTGGGAGTATCTCCAGTCCCCAGGGAGCTGTTTGCTTTGCTGTGACCTTTGTATCTGTGGAAGAGGCTCGGGCCAAGGTCGGCTCTAATGGCAGCCCTGCCTTTCCCATCGATCGGGGCGCTGTCCCCGCCCGGCTCCCTCTCGCCCTGTCAGCACATCGCGGTCCCTCTGTCACCCCCGCGGGTGACGTCAGTGACACCCACACTCCCAGCGCTCAGGGGGTGCAAGTTTTGTTGTGCCAGCAAAGGAATTTTCCTCACCTGTTGGTTTGTTCCAAAGTAATCCTTTCCTCAAACTGGGCAAACAGTTTGCCTTGGCTGCCCTCCCGTGACACATCAGCGAAACATTTCAGGGATCGATATCCCGGCGGCTGAACCCTCCACAAGGCTGTCAGTGAGGCTGAGGCTGGCGGGGCCATCCAGATGGGCCATTCAGTGTGGGGAGAACTGTGTAATTCTGACACCCTCCTGCACTGCTCACAATGGGTCGATTAGAGACTTCAGAGTGTATAAAACGCTTTTCTCAAGGAGATTTCCAAGTCAAAGCCAACTCCATGAGAAAACAAATGAAAAGAACCTCGTCTAGTGGAAGGTGTCACGTGGCAGGGAATGGAACAAGATGGGCTTTAAGGTCCTTCCAACCCAAACCAGAGCTGCAGCTCTGCCAGAAATTCACTCAACACCAGACCTGTGTCCCACTGGCACGGTGGGAACGTGGGTCTCTGCAGAGGTTCACCCTCACCCAGCCAGAGGCACCTCCTCAGTCTTGACTGTGGGTCTTGCCCCAACCTTGAGCAGGGCCCACCTTCCCTGACATCTGCAAATGTCCCAGATAATTTTCCTCCATCTGTTCCCCCTGGCCCTGAGCCTTCCCTTGGCCAGGCTGAGGGTGTTGCTTCTGCTGTCAGATCCTGGGGGAGAAAAAAAAAATCAAAATATATTGATTTCTGAGCTTGTTTTAACTTGAAAACAAAAGCCATGAGCAGTGTGGTTCCAAAATATCAGTTTCCATTTCCAGGAGCAGGCGCTGGAGCTTTACAACAACTGCATGGACCCAAGAAGACAAGGAGGGAACAGTTTGTAAATAGCCTTTTAGTACAAACTGTGTTTTGGTTTTATGGGAGATGGCTGGAGATCCCTTTGGAGTCATGTGCTAAGAGGCTATTTTGGATCCAGCTCAGAGGCTGCAGCAGTTTAGCCCATTAAAAAGTAAATTTTTCATGTTGAGAAACAATCTCCTGCAGATGGAGAGCTCGTCTGTGCAAAGGGGAAACCACCCCTGGGTGAGGGGGCAGCGGCCGCAGCGCCGGGCACGGGCTCTGGGGAGCACCGGGGGGTCTGGGGCCCTTCCCGGTGTGCCAGGGGTGGGGGAAGCTGCCTTGGAGCTGCCTTGGAGCTGCCTTTGGCCACTGTTCCCCACCCTGGACCCGCTGGCAGCCGATCTTGGCCCAGCACAAGCACAAACCATTAGTGGTTTTCCAGCCTGGAGCACATCAGGGCTCGGTCCCCCCGGGCACTTTGGCTGGATGGATCCCGCACCAGGTGTTTGTGGAAGGGCCCAGGGACAGATGTGACTGCAGCCTCAACTGAAACCAAAGAAAGCTGCCATTTCCCTCCATAAATCTCAGCTTTCCTTGGCTTGATTCAATCCCAGGCAGCTCCTCTCTGGTGGTTTGTTGGGTTTGCTTGATTTTTGCTGCTGTTCAAACACGGATAACGGCGCAGGACGTGCAGCATCCCCACATCACCTGCATCACAGAGATACAGCAAGGGCTGTTTGCTTTGAGCTCCCCTTAACTGAAATAACACATTTCAATAAAAAAAGCCCTCAGAAACCTGGAACTGTTTTTTACACCTGTGGCTCCTGAAGTTTTAATTCCGGTTGACACCAGTGAAGAGTCGTGGTAGTTGTAACCAAAAGCAAAACTCAGCACCTGAAACTGGACCCTGAAAAGGTGCTGATGACTTGGTATTTTTAAAATTAAAGTTATAGACCTTTTGTTTTTCCCAAAGCAAGACTTTTCCTTTTGGAAAACCCTCTCTTGAGAGCTGGAGAGGGACTTTGGACAAGGCCCTGGAGGGACAGGCTTAGATGGACCCTGGGGAGGAATTCTCTGTGAGAGTGGTGAGCCCTGCAGAGGTGTCAGTGTGACTTGGTGTCGGTGTTTGGCTCACAGGTGGCTGACAGCAGCCAGGATTGGGCAGGGAGTGGGCAGGGATTGGGCAGGAATCCCAGGATACCCACGGCCATGTCCCTCCCCTGCCCACAGCCACTGCAGCTCCATGAAAGTGCCTCATCTCACCCTTAATCTTCATCTTTTGTTTCAAGCTTTTAATTGTGAAATATTCTGTGTGCATTTTGCACACATAATTATGGGGCAAAAGATGGTGATAAAATAGTTTAAATTAATAAGATTATTAAGTAACCTCTGCTGCTGGTAATTCCTCACTCGAGCAGGCGCGCAGTTCGCTGTAATTAGTTTTCTGCTTCGCTGGAGCATGTTTAAAGGAGCTGGGAGGGATTTTGGGGGGAGAGAAAGCTGTAAAGCCCAGCTCACAGCAGAGCAGAGGTTTGCCCATGGAAGGTGACAGTCAGGGAAATGTCCTTGCTGGCCCCCACAGCACAGAGGGGTTGGGGGTTCGCTCTGTGAGGTGGCACAGAGAGAGGGGACGGTTCTGGGGCATTGGCACAGGGCACTGCTTGTTGTCCATGTCCCCCTGGGCTCCCCTTCTGAAGAGGCTGCTCAGTGCCTCTGCTCATCAGCACATCAGCAACTGCCCCATTTTGCCAGACCCCCAACACAGGATTGTTCTTTTTGGTGGGTGACTGATGTAGGTGGAGGGTGTTGTCAGGTGGAGGGGGATCCTTGCAATTTGTACCCTGAGTAAAAAACAAATAACAAGTCAATTCCATCAGCCTGTAATGGTGGAGATAATCAATGGGTTTGCAGTCAAATCATCTTGTTTGGGCCATAAAACAACATCCCTTTGCAGGGAAAGAGGGGGGTATTCATCTGCCTCCTCCTTTCTGTGGTCAGTGACAGGCAGGCACCCACTCCTTGGGTTTCCACATGAATTTTTATTAGTCCATCCTCATGGAGTGCTGTGTGGAGCACAGATCCAGCCCCAGGGCAGGCTGAGAGTGGTGCCACGTGTGGCACAGCCCCCCGAGCGGGCACTGGGCACATCCCTGCGCTGGGCACATCCCTGCACGGGGCACATCCCTGCGCTGGGCACATCCCTGCACTGGGCACATCCCTGCGCTGGGCACATCCCTGCACTGGGCACATCCCTGCACGGGGCACATCCCTGCGCTGGGCACATCCCTGCACGGGGCACATCCCTGCGCTGGGCACATCCCTGCACGGGGCACATCCCTGCGCTGGGCACATCCCTGTGCTGGGCACATCCCTGCATTGGGCACATCCCTGTGCGGGGCACATCCCTGCGCTGGGCACATCCCTGCACTGGGCACATCCCTGCACGGGGCACATCCCTGCACGGGGCACATCCCTGCGCTGGGCACACCCCTGCGCTGGGCACATCCCTGCACTGGGCACATCCCTGCGCTGGGCACATCCCTGCACGAGGCACATCCCTGCACTGGGCACATCCCTGCGCTGGGCACATCCCTGCACGGGGCACATCCCTGCACTGGGCACATCCCTGCATGGGGCACATCCCTGCACTGGGCACATCCCTGCACTGGGCACATCCCTGCATGGGGCACATCCCTGCACTGGGCACATCCCTGTGCTGGGCACATCCCTGCACGGGGCACATCCCTGCACTGGGCACATCCCTGCATGGGGCACATCCCTGCACTGGGCACATCCCTGTGCTGGGCACATCCCTGCACTGGGCACATCCCTGCACTGGGCACACCCCTGCGCTGGGCACATCCCTGCGCTGGGCACATCCCTGCACGGGGCACATCCCTGCACTGGGCACATCCCTGCATGGGGCACATCCCTGCACAGGGCACATCCCTGCGCTGGGCACATCCCTGCACGGGGCACATCCCTGCACTGGGCACATCCCTGCACGGGGCACATCCCTGCGCTGGGCACATCCCTGCATGGGGCACATCCCTGCACGGGGCACATCCCTGCACTGGGCACATCCCCGTGCTGGGCACATCCCCGTGCTGGGCACATCCCTGCACGGGGCACATCCCTGCGCTGGGCACATCCCTGCGCTGGGCACATCCCTGCACGGGGCACATCCCTGCACTGGGCACATCCCTGCATGGGGCACATCTCTGCGCTGGGCACATCCCTGCACTGGGCACATCCCTGCACGGGGCACATCCCTGCGCCGGCTGCACCAAGCCCCGCTGGGAGCTGTGCAGTGCCAGTGCTCGGCACAGGGCTGGGGAGCTGAAGGCAAACAGCTGTGTCTGTGCTGCAGCAAAGCTCCCCATTACCTCTGTCAACAATTTTATTTTTAAAACTCCGCCAAATGAGAGGTGCATCCTTTATCTGCTGTACGGCGGCCGCATATGTAACACCAGCACATAATTAACAGTCAAGATCATTTACATTGTCGCTTAGCTAATTTTCATAATGTTTTCTTTATTATCAGAGGAAGAAATTAACCCAAGAATTTATTTACATACTAGTCTCAAACAGTAACAGCTTGCTAATTGCCTGTTAGGTGATTAATAAGCTTACAGCAGATGCTAATGAATCGAGAGCTCACTGTTTCAAAGGTGCTCTTGCAGCATGCTTGTGTTTTGGCAGCTTAATTAGTGCAATAATTATGTACTTGTTGCTCCTTCTTTCAAGCAAATACTGTCAAATGCTTAAAAGATTAAAGAGAATTATATCGCTGAGAACTCGCTGTGCTCGAGTGTTCTGCCTTCCCTTCCCGTTGGCTCCGAACTGGGAAGGGAGAAACGCAACGATGGCGTGTTTGGGGTGGGTTTGCTGGAAGTGGGAGGAGGGAGCAGAGTCACCACTGCTCCTCACCCAGCCCCTCTCACCCTCTGGAGGATTTTCACAGAGAATCCTTTGATCAAGATGGGGACTGAAATGTTGGCACTTGCAGGCGTGGTTCAGTGGTGGCCTTGGCAGTGGTGGTGGAACAGTTGGGCTCAACTATCTCAGAGGGGTTTTCCATCCTAAATACTTCCATGGTCCTCTGAAAATCTCCAGAGCCAAGGCTGTGGAGGCTCTACAGGCCTTTCCCCATGGCAGCTTCTCAAACCACCTTTTGCAGCAGAGGAGGGGGAGGTTTCCTATGCCACCAGGTTGGGGAACAGGTAAAGGTCTTTGTCCTGTGCAAAACAGGAGCTGGACTAGATGGTCTTGTTCATCCTCGGTGATGATGAAGCCATTGCATGACCTGTAAGAGTTGATGTTGATGTTTAGGTGATCTTGCTGGTCTTTCTTCAGGAAGTGGCCATCAGGTGAGGGGGAGATTCTGCCCCTCTGCCTCTCTCAGGTGAGGCCCCACCTGCAGAGCTGCCTCCAGCTCTGGGAACAACATCAGAAGGACATGGAGCTGCTGGGGTGAGTTCAGAGGGTGCCATGAAGATGACCCAATGAGATGACATTTGAGATCCTTTCCACTCCAAATCATTGTATGGTTCTAAGAAGAGTCATCCAGGCTCTGTGTGAGAATCGTGGTTGTGCTGCACCAGCTGTGGTGAGTTTCCACCTTGAGGGTGAAGAACTTGAGTTAAATCTTTCAGGATGAGGTGGAGAGATGTCCTGTTTGCCTTCATGGTTAATTCCCTCTGCCATCTCCATGCATCCAGACCTTTGGAGACCTCTTCATGGCCTCTCTCTCATCTCCTTTCCAGGCTGGGAAGTTCTGCTCTGCACTGTTGACTCTTCCAACCACTCCTTGGTTGCACCCAGTGCAAGTCAGGGAAGCTTCTCCGCACAGAGAAGCTGCCACCTCTCCCTGCGCTTTTCCCCATTCCCTTTGATGTGGGAAGGACTGGAGCAGACACAGAGCTCAGGGTGGGAGCAACCCCATGTCCACACTGAGACGTTCTCCTGCCCCTCTCCAGCACCACGAGTCAATCACTGGGCAGAAGTCCCTGCACGAAAGTCCCCCCGATGGCCCTTGGAGCTCCTTGAGGGGTAAGAGCTCCTTCAAACCCATCGCCGTGTGTGCAAAGTCAGAGGTGAAGTGTTGAGCCTCTGTCGCAGAGGGCTCGGAGCGAGGAGGTGGGAAATGCTGCCCGGAGCCTCTCGCGAGTGTCCTCCCGTGGGCGCCGGGCATGGAGTGGTGTCCCTGTCTCAAGGAGCGGCAGTGGAGGCTGCTGGAGTGCCACTCGACTGCTGGAACACCCGCTCCTGGAGGGAACCGGCAGCAGGGCTGGAGATCGCTGCGGCAATCTGCGGTTTCCTTGGTGACAGCCGCGATCTCTGCGCCGCACAGGAGCTGGGGCTCGGCGGGTGGAGACGAGCCTGTTTGCCGGCTGTTACCCGCGGTGTCTCGGTGTGGGGTTTCCAAGGTCCTCCTTGTTTGGAGGCTGAGGGACAGACCGACAGCAGAGCCCCACCAGCCCCGGCCCCGCGGGGTGAGGGCACCGCTCCTGCCTCCAGCTCCTTCCCAGTCACTGGTGCCATCTTGTTTAATTCCCGCCTTATCTGATTGTCGCAGTGTGTTTCTCTCTATTAGGCAACGAGCCAATTTGTTACTTAACCTGGAATTGCACTTTAGTATAAGCCATCTCCAAAATGTGTTTTCAGAGGGAGTCTCATAAACACACGCTCTGCTCCCCCATCCCACGGTGGGCTCTGGGGAACGGGCTCCGGGAGGGGCTGGCACCGGGGCTGGTGGTTCTGGTGGCTGCTGCTTCATCGCGGGCTGACACGCTGTGGGTCGTGAGAGGGCACAGCCCCCAGGAGCTCACTGTATTTAACACAGACTTCTTCCCAGGAATTCACTCGGAATGTGATTAGTTGCTGATTTGTTGACTTGAACCCTGTGAAAACCCACCAAGCTTCTGACTTCAGCTGAAATCGCATTGTTGTGGGAAATGCGGTGCTTTTTGGTTTGTGGAATGCAGGAATAATAGTGAGAATAATGCTCTGCCAATGGCTGCTGGCAGATCCACTTTCTAATAACTCCAATTGCACAAATTAAATGCTGATAACACGTCTCGTTCTCATCCCGCGTTCCTTCCCTGCTGCAGTTGTAGGGGAGGGAAGGTATTCAATCTCCATCTCAACTCATTAATTTTAAAAAGTTGGCCAGTATTTGCAAAGTGTTAAACATATAAAAATTAATGTTGACAAATCTTTGAGGAATAGAATGAAACAAAAGAAATCAATTAAGGAAACAGCCTGCGGTTATATTTTATAATCTAAATTGTGCTCAGCCTTGCAATAGAAGTCACCTGCAAACCCTGGTGCCGGATGGAAAGCTTGGGAGGGGAAGTTTGGGCTCAGCAGGGAGTGCAATATTTGCTGAAAATACCTAAACTTGTGATGAGTGTTGGTGTGTGGCTCCTCCAGGTCTGGTCCCCAGCTTGGGCAATGTCCCAAGGGGGAGTGAGGTCCTGGAGAGCAAAAGGAACAGCCTTAATGGACTTCGTGGGCTTTGCATGAAGCCTGCTACAAGATGTGATGGCTTCCCACTGCCAGATGACAGGGTTAGAGGGGATGGTGAGAGGGAATCCTTCCCCTTGAGGGTGGGGAGACCCTTTTAGAGGGGATGGTGGGAAGGAATCCTTCCCCTTGAGGGTGGGGAGACCCTGTTAGAGGGGATGGTGAGAGGGAATCCTTCCCCTTGAGGGTGGGGAGACCCTGTTAGAGGGGATGGTGAGAGGGAATCCTTCCCCTTGAGGGTGGGGAGACCCTGTTAGAGGGGATGGTGAGAGGGAATCCTTCCTCTTGAGGGTGGGGAGACTCTGTTAGAGGGGATGGTGGGAAGGAATCCTTCCCCTTGAGGGTGGGGAGACCCTTTTAGAGGAGATGGTGGGAAGGAATCCTTCCCCTTGAGGGTGGGGAGACCCTTTTAGAGGAGATGGTGGGAAGGAATCCTTCCCCTTGAGGGTGGGGAGACCCTGTTAGAGGGGATGGTGGGAAGGAATCCTTCCCCTTGAGGGTGGGGAGACCCTGTTAGAGGGGATGGTGGGAAGGAATCCTTCCCCTTGAGGGTGGGGAGACCCCGGCATGAGTTGCTTCTCCATCCCTGGAAGTGTCCAAGGCCAGGTTGGACGGGGCTTGGAGCTGCCTGGGCTAGTCGATGGTGTCCCTGCCCATGGCAGGGGATGGGACTGGATGGGCTTTAACGTCCTTTGTTCACATCTGGGCTGGTTTTGACCCAGCACAGCAGAGGCCACACAGTGGATGAACACTCAAAGTGGTGAGGTCATGGACAGAGGGCTCAGAGTGAGGACCACAACTACACTTCTCTCCATCCTTGATTCCTCCTGCGCCTGGCACAGGCAGGGCAGGACCTTGGCACGTGTCTCCATCATTTTCCTCCACCGTTGCTGGCCCCAGACAGTGCCTGGGGCTGTGGGAGCAGGGGACAGAGGGGGGACAGGGAGCATCAGCTCCTGCTCTGCCGTGACCCATCGCCCCGGGATCCCCGCGAGTCCCGCGAGCTTCGGAGGGGCCGTGTCCCTGTGCTATCAGTGAGTCACTTCTGCTTAGGACAGCACCATAAATGAATTTGGATGTCTGTGTGATCCTATCAGTGTTATCTCAGGCTTTGTATTTTAAGGCTTCTGTGGCCTTCAGAGTAAATAAGTGTTTTCTCTGGCTGACACGTGAACCCAGAGGAGAAGGGTAAGTTGTCTTGGCTGGCTCCGGCACAGTGGGAGAAACCCTGTGGGGTTTTCACCACCAGTTGTCTAAGTGGACTAATGTTTATTACAGGCAGGAAAGCGATGAAGGAAGGCCCCCAAAGCATCACCCCAGGGGGGATCCTGCTTGTCCTTTTGCCCCAGCAGCATTGCCAGCCAGCAGAACTGCCTGTGACCTTGTGCAAGCAAACAGCTCCAGCAAGGTGATGTGCTCACTCGGAGCCCGCTCTCCTCCTTGACATTTTCTCCTCCTTTCCAAAGAAAAATTATTGTATTGACCATTTTTTATACATAGTTTGTTTCCATGAAGATTTAGATCCATAAGAGTTTCAGAGGTCTGTATAGAAAATACAGCTGAGGGAGGAAAATCTCCATCCCGGGGAAGGGTAAAGGAAAGATCCATCAAAGGATTATCTCCAGCATTCACTTAATTTTATTACTTCAAGTGACTTTATTACCTTCATTTTGCTTTCTGTTGCATTCCAGCACTTATTTAATAAACCCCTCTCTGGTTTTAAATAGCAGTTTAGTTTTTATGGTAATGCTAAACTTAATCAGATGCTCAAATTAGCTTGAAATTAATTATATTGACAGCAATAACCCTTAGTTCCCTCTCCATGTCCTGGATACAGATCTCCTTCAAGACTGCATTAAATGCCATTTAGACATGGAAATTAGTGGCATCCCAGTTCCCTGCCAACAAGGGCAGTGCTGGTGGGGACATGGAGAGGGAACAGAGTGGAAATCTGCAGTAAGAACATCTCTTCCTTAAACTGGCAAAAACTGAGTTTCCCTGGGGGTTTTGGCAGCCTGAAGGCACCACCTTGCTAAGGAGGAAAACAAAGCATGGAGGAGCAGCTGGAGGTCAAAGAGTCCTGGAATGGTTTGGATTGGAAGGAATCTTTAATCTCATCCCATTCCACCCCCTGCCATGTGCAGGGACACCTCCCACCAGCCCAGGGTGCTCCAAGCCCTGTCCAGCCTGGCCTTGGACACTCCCAGGGATGGGGCAGCCACAGCTTCTCTGCCCAACCTGTGCCAGGGCCTGCCCACCCTCCCAGCCAGGAATTCCTTCCCAATATTCCATCTAGCCCTGCCCTCTGGCAATGTAAACACTTCCCACTTTTCCCTGTCACTTCAGGCCTTGGTAACAAGGCCAAAGATTCCCCTCCTTTGCTCTCCAGGTTCTCTCTTGGAGCTGCCAGTCCCTGTTGCCTCGTGCTCTCCCATCGGAGCGAGATCCCAGCCGTGTCCTGCCCCTCCAGCCGTGGCTGGAATTGATAATTGCTGTGTGTTGGTGGGAAGCCATTTGTTACTGATGCCAGTTTAGAGCTCTGATTAGCTCAGCACAGCTCGGTGCCCCAAACCCAGCCCTTCCCACGTTAACCCGTGCCAGGCCAGGGCTGGGCACATTGTGCCCCTGTTCCAGGGGTTGAGACCTTTCCCAGGGCCACCCCCAGTGTCCTGGAGCACGCAGGGTGTTAAAGTGCATTAATGAGGCTGATGTGACAAATCCTGCCAGCGGGGTCAGCCCTCCCTGCTGCGGGTGGGACTTTGCATTTGAACAGCCAGAAGAGTTTGGAATATCAACCCACGGTTTCTTGCCAGCGGAATTCCGGCTAGGCACAACTGCAGTGGGGAGGGAGGACAGCCTGGCTCGGAGGGGACTCCTGCTCGGTCTGCCCTGAGCTCCCCGGGACCTGGAAAATGCATTATGGTGAAGAGCCACATGACCTTCTGCGAGCACCGCGCGGAGCCTGGAGCGGCCCCGCGAGCGCCAGAGCAGCTCTTGGAACAGCACGAGTCTCCCCCATTGTTTGCTTTCTGGCTGGATGAGGGAAAAGTAATCAAATTAGAGCAAAAACGCCCCCCAAATGACCCAAATGGAGCAACCCCCACGGTATTTGCTGCCCATGCCTGCGCTGTCACGCCTGCCCCATGCCATTGCCATGGCAAAGCCTGGTTTGCCTGTGATTGGCTCCCAGGCACGACACGATGGGGGCTGCAGTGTGAGCTGGTTTCCCTTTTGGAATGAATAACTCTTGTGGTGAAGCTGACACGAAGCATAAATTTGTTAAATTACATAAACATTATTGCGACCCATAAAATTCAATGAATCCTCGTCGCCTGTTTACTCATGGCTGGCTTTACTGTTTGCACAATGTAATTTAACGTGTCAATTTGCTCTCAAATAAAAAACATCTGGCCTTTTGACATGCCAAAAAGACTGCAGAGATGATCTGAGAACAGAGCTAAAAGCCCAGGCTTTACATAGCAGTTAGCAAGAGGCTCTTAAAAGGAAGCCAATATCATCCAGATCAATTGATGGCCTCTTGGCAAACCTACTTTTGCAAACCCTGCAAGATTAGTAAATTTTATCCTAATTAAAATTAAGGAAAGCCACGGAAGCATGGCACGTGCTTTACAATTACATCTCCTGCCAATATTGACATCCACTCTATTGGATTTTTAAACAATCTCATTATTTTGTAATCACGAATAACAAGAAGAAAATTATACTTTTATAAGAGATTTTTATTCTGGACGAGCTTCGGAGTCCCAGTAAATTAATTCCCCTCTCTAAGCCCCTTAGCTCGAGATTCTCCTTAAAATCTCAGACTTTGGGAGCCGGGCTCGGAGGAGCAGCCCCGGCCCCACAGCCCCACGCTCAGCAGGGCCGTTAAATCCTGGCTTAATCCCTAATAAGCCGTAATACCTATCGCTCCCCCAGACAGCACCCAGGAGATGCTGACCTAAATAAGGGGAGTTTAGGAGCCACATGTGGCAGCAATCCCCGCGAGCTCCGCGTGCCACCGCCGGCTGCTCCCGCTGATTGATGGAGACGGTTATGATTTGCATGGGAGACAGTTCGTGTAATTGCGGATTACGGAATAAAGCCAATCGGTTGCAAAGATTAAAGAGGCCACGTCCCGCAGGAGCTGTCGGGGAGCTGCACAGCCTTCCTTCCTCCTCTTGGATCTCCAGGCTGGGAAGAGCAGAGCCCCAGTCCCTGCTCCTGCGGATCCAGACGCCGCTGGAAGAGGAGCAGCCCGGCCGGGCCAGGCATCGGCTTGTGGGGTAATTATAAACCCTCCGGAACAACCAGAGCAGATCCCCGCGATGAAATCAGGAGGTTACAGCGAGTTCAGGCATTGTTTTAATTAAGGGAGAGGCATCTTTTCCTTTGGGGAATGCTGAACTCACGTTCCAGCCGATAGGACAGATTTCCCATATTGTCAGCGAGGGTTAGACACATTTTGTGCGTAAATAAATTGGGATTTCTCCTCCCCCGCCAGGAGAACACGCAGTGTTTGCTTTGAAAGGCTCTGGGACTGGCGGTGGTTTTACTCTAATCAAGTTCTTGGCATTTCATATGGGCTTATAATGGGACTCAAGTAGTTGCACATTTTCTGTAATTGGACTCGAGTAATTGCACATTTCTCCAAATGATTAATGAACGGAATTAAAAAGTTTGGAAAAAAGTTGCCTGTGACACTGGAGAAAGAGGAACATCAGCAGGGCCGGGGCAGAGAGGCTGTTACACAAATATTTATGGGCTGGAAGGGTGATGTGATAGAGGAGGAAGCTCACAGGGATGGAGAGGCTGTTCCACAGCCAGGTCCCACGGGGTGTGAAGCACAAAGCTCGGTGGGGATTATCGGATCGAGATATTAGAGAGATAACATGTGCCAAAGGTGACTTCTGCCAAGTCCCATCTGGTCACTTCTTGCAGGAGATAGAAAGAAAGAAGGAAGTTCCAGGACATGGATTTCTGTAGGGTTTTCACTGAGTTGTTCCCATTTGATGGCTGCTGGTTGTTTTGCTGGTGACTCCTCTCCTCTGCACTTATTTCCATTAAAGGATGGTGTTTGATAGGAGCGTTGGGAACATATGGTGTGGATCTCTTGTTTTGGAAGTCATCAGAGTAGGAAGATAAAAAAAAGAGCTGTGGACACCCATCTGTAAAACCTGAGTGCAAACATGGCAAGGGAGGCTGGCTCTGCATGCTCCAGCTTCCAGGCTGGGAGCACTTACACCTCCAGGGCATTATCTGTGCTGCCCAGCAAGACCCTGGGGTCCCAGGGATAAGCAGATGTGGGTGGGGCACGATGGGACGGGGCATGGGGGGATCCACAAGGGATCAAGTGCATCCATCTGCACCAGCCCTTGGATCCCACACACATTTTAGCTCCTGAATCCACCTCCATCTGGCCCTTGGATCCTACACCCAACTGAGCTCCTGCATCCATCTCAGCTCCTGCACCCCCAACCAGGCTTGGGGTGCCCCCAAACCAACCTGTGACTCCGTGACCAGCCATGGCTGTGATTTTGGGAAAAATCCTCAACCCACTGCAGGTACTAGTATGGAAAACTGGTTTTGCCCAGGTCCAGGAAGCATCCAGGCTGTCAAGGGACTGGCAGGGCACAGCAGGGACTGGCAGCACTGGGCATAGGGATGAGCTGCTTAATGTAGCCAAAAAAGCAAAGAAAACTATTTTTCCTCAATAATTTCAGA
The DNA here is from genome assembly GCF_047495875.1 of Pithys albifrons albifrons. Lineage (NCBI taxonomy): Eukaryota > Metazoa > Chordata > Aves > Passeriformes > Thamnophilidae > Pithys > Pithys albifrons. Next base: position 21,227,102 of record NC_092470.1, on the reverse strand, counting down.
ATAATTTCAATTTGAATCCATTTTAATGCTTCAGTTTGCAAATGAGGATGAAAAATAATTTCCCAACAGAAATTCCATGCTTTTCCCCAAGGTGCAAACCCTGCAGGGGTGATGCACACCCTGCACTGCCTGGAGCAGCACCCACAGTCCCTTGGATCCTGCAGAGTTGGAGGGGCCAAGCACTGCCCTTCCCACTGGGCTGCCCGTTGGCTGCAACACAGCCTGTGCCCATCAGAGAGAAAAGGGGCATCTGCTGCTGTGAACCCAGAAGAAATCTCTGGCTTTGGTCTGCAAATGGGAGTGTTTGGTGTCAGGGAGGAGCAGCACAGTCAGCCAGAGCCGCTCCGTGGGGTGCGTGGGCTGGGCTGGCATCAGGCTGGGAGAGCAGGAGAGGGCTCCCAGTCTGGCTGTACCATCTCCTGGCAGTGCCAAGTCTGTGGCCTCTCTGCACTGCCTGGGAATGGACATTGTTGTCTTGTTTTGCTGTGGTTTTTGGCCACTGGCATTTTTTGCTATCTGTCAAACAGGGGCTGCCATGCACGAGGGGGGTCCTGCTTTTGTTCCAGATGTGCCAAGAATTACTCTTCAATCAAGAGACCTTTCTGCTCCCAGGATCCAGGCATTGTTGACAAATGGTTGAAAAAAAAATTCCAGAGGAAAAAGGATGGTTTGAATTAGAGAACAAGAGTTTTTGGGAAAAAAATAAAGTGCTAAAGGCTTTGCTTGGCACCTTCCATGGCCAAGGGGCTCCAGGCCAGGCTGTCTGGCTGAACTGCTGACCAGTTTGATGTACACAGTGGGGTACAGGACACAGGGATGTGAGTCTGAGGTCTGCAGCCTCAGCCCTGGCTCTCCCACCCGGGGCAGCAGGAGCCTGGACAGGTCCTGCAGGAATGGGATTCGTGAGAGGTGCAGGATGGGCTGGGGGAGTGAGGGCTGAGTGTTGTGGTTGAAAATGAAGCTGAGCTGTTTCAGCCTGACTCCTTCCCTCCAGCAATAACCTCCAGCACGGGAATGCTTTAAACAGCTGATAACGCCGGACTGTCCCTCCCCTGCGTGTGGAGAGCAGGAGCTGCCCCTGGCCAGCCCTGGCTGCAGGCTCCTAATTAGACCAGGGGCCCTGCAGATCCCCTCGCACTCCAAACACTGCTCCTTGATGGATGGCCTCTTGCTCCAGCCCAGGGATGCCAAATCCAGGGAGATTAGAGAAGGTGCTTGGGCAGTGGGAGCCGCCAGCACTGAGCTGATAACGAGCCCTGAGCCCAGACTAAACATGGGGGGGCTGCCAGCCCCTTCCCCAGGGGAGGTCCTGTGGGGTGTGCTGGCTGCTCTTCCACAGGGATTGGTGCTGTGCCTGGCACTGCCTGCTCTGTTGGGCATTCTGGAATGTTGGCATGTGGAGATGGGCATGGCCTGGCACAGCTCGGTGGGGGAGCTGCCTGGCCAGTGCAGACCATCCCAAGCAGCATCCCAGGGCATCCCAAGCATCCCAAACTCCTCTCACTGGGTGACAGTCCCTCCTTGTTCCTGTCCAGTGCTGCTGTCCCGTTGGGAATGATGTCATTCCCACACTGGCTTTGGCACTGGCCCTTTGGCCACGGCTGCTGGCCCAGGGACAAAGAGAGGATGGTCTGGGCACACAGGGATGGCCAGATGGGATCACAGGGTGGGGAGGAAAGGTGCAGCTTTCAAACCCTTTTTATTCCCCTTTTCTGCTACAAATCAGCATCCTGCCAGATCCTCCTGTGCTGGAGTGGCACAGGGATGGCAACGTCCATGTCAGCAAAGTCCAAAGTCCCCAAGCTTTGCATCAGACCCTGGGAGGTCTTGACATGATGGAGTCATAGAATCCTGGAATGGAAAGGGCCTTAAAGCCCTTCCAGTGCCACCCCCTGCCATGGGCAGGGTCACCTTCCACTCACCCAGGTTGCTCCAAGCCCCATCCAACCTGGTCGTGCTCCTTGGTCCCTCTTCATCATTCTGTGGCAAAGGTGGGAGAAGCTCCCAGCCCCAAACCTGCCTCCCTGCACCCAGATGATGGTTGCTCTCCAGCACTTCATGCCAGGGGAAGACATTCCAAGGCCAGCAAGAGCCCTGCCCTCTGCTCCCACCACAGCCCACCCTCATCAGCAGAAGCCACTGGTGCAGAGAGGAGCACCGGGGGGGAAGACTGTGCTGAAATATCTCTCCCAGTCTGAGCCAGCAAAACCAAATAACAGTGAAGCAGCAGCAAAATAGGATTTATAATACCCTCAGCTTTACTCTCCAATTTCAGCTTTGAAGATGAATGTTTGCTGCGCTGTTATTCATTTATACATTATTTTTCCTATCTCCTGAGGGACACTGCTTCCCAACACACACACACACTGCATTTACTTCTCTTTCTAAAAATTATACCTGTTCTGCCTTAAAAGTGCCTGTTCCTGAGCATTCCTGTGTCCTTGTGTAGTGCCCCATCCTTAAGTGTGGGCCCCTCTGCCCCATCCAGGTGAGACCCCACCTGTGGAACTGCCTCCAGCTCTGGGGTCCCAGTGTCAGAAGGACATGGAGCTGCTGAGGTGAGTCCAGAGGAGGCCCTGGAGCTGCTCCGGGGCTGGAGCCCCTTTGGAGTCAGGCTGGGAGAGCTGGGGGGTCACTTAGAGAAGAGAAGCTCCAGGGAGAACTGAGAGCCCCTGCCAGTGCCTAAAGGGGCTCCAGGAGAGCTGGAGAGGGACTGGGGACAAGGGATGGAGGGACGGGACACAGGGAATGGCTTCCCACTGCCAGAGGGCAGGGATAGGTGGGATATTGGGAAGGAATTCCTGGCTGTGAAGTGGGTGAGGCCCTGGCACGGGTTGGGCAGAGAAGCTGTGGCTGCCCCATCCCTGGGAGTGCCCAAGGTCAGGTTGGACAGGGCTTGGAGCAAACTGGGATAGTAGAAGGTGTTCCTGCCCATGGCAGGTGGCTGGAACGAGATGAGTTTTAAGGTTCTTTCTAACAAAAACCATTCCATGATTCATTCTCTGATCTCTGGAGACGCAATCCCTGCAGTGCAGGTTTGTGCCAGGTGAGTAATTGCTCCAGAGTCCACAAAGCCACAGAGTTATGGTGAAATTTTCCAAGGTGCTTGTGCTCAGGTGGTTGTGGGTCCCCAGGCCAAGGGCTGCCAGGCCCCTGGGCACGGGGCTGAGGACTTGCTCCCCTGGGAACATCCCCTCCCCATGGCACGGGCACTTCCCTGCCAGGTGCCCTGTGAGGCGACTGCGTTAGATCCGGGGGTGATAAAACGTGTGTAATGTTGTGTTGCAAAAGGAACAATGAATGTAAATGAGTTGGAGAGGGTTTTATTATTAAAGGGAAGATGGATGGTTCAGCTATCTGGTGTGGGAAAAGCCGGTGTCCTTATTAAATGTAATTATCTGCAGCGCTAATAAAAGCCTGCAGATTTCCCCGGGTCAGGCCGCGCTCCGCTCTCCCCGCGCTCCCAAACGCTAATAAGCAGCAGCTGGGAGAGCCTGAAGAGGAGTTCAGAGATGTCCATCACACCAAGCACTTGCTAATTGCTGCTCAAGGAGAACACGGAGCCCATCAGGGCAGCTGCTCAACTGGCCGTGCAGGACGAGGGTGCTCCGAGCCGTGGAGAGGGGCTGGAACAGCGGCAGCACCTCGGCAGGGACGGAGGGAGGGAGGGAGGGAGGCAGGAGCTGCTTTTCCCAGAGCGTGGATGGCAATGCCACCCCCGTGCCCCTGTGCCCAGCTCCTGCAGCTGGAGGGAGACTCGGCGGCTCCTCCTGCCCTGCCCCGGGATGCTGCTGGTGCAATACCAGCCCCGCTGACCTCAAAGGGATGAGAACAAAGCCGGGATGCGGAGGGGAGGAGGAATCATCCCAAATGAGATGCTTCGAAGTGCTTTGATCTGCTATTGTTTTAATTAATGCCTCTAATAAGAATGGGAGATTCTGGATAAAGGATCCCTGGATCATCAATTTAATGAGCTTTCCCTCTGGAGGACGTGTGAGCAAGGCTGGTCTGGCTTGGAAACTTCCCAGCAGCGCCAGTGCGGGCTCGGGAAAGCTGGAGCCGTCCTGGGAAAGCTGCGGGAGCGGAGCAGGCAGGGACTGAGGCTGGGAAAACAAATACCTCTCTCCAGCTTTCCCTAAGGAAGCACAAACCACTGCGGTCCTCATCGCTTTTTAGGGATGTTGCCAACCTGATCTCTTAGAGATTCCAGCGGCTGGAGAAAAACCTTCAGGAAACCAAAATGATGTTTTTTGGAGGGCAAGATGGTCCAGCCTGTGTGTGTTAGAGGGGAGAGGCTGAGCAGGGCCCCCTGCCTGGGCCTGGAGCTTCACTGGGAGCTGTGGACACCCAGATGGCAGGAGCAACAAGGTGGGGGCAGTGGCTTGGGTGCTTCCTCCTGGGTGCACAAGGGTTTTGATTAAGAATTACTTGGGCTAAGGGATGTCCACCAGCCTTGAAGGGTCTGACCAGTGAGACAGGCTAAGCTGAGCAGCTGATCCAACACAGAGAATTTTCTTGCATCAGATCCAGAGAAATTGCCCTTTGAAGCCAAACCCTCCCTCCCAGATTCTGCAACCTCTGTGCTGGAGTTGCAGGATGGAACCTGCTGGGAGGACAAATCCCCCTGGGAGATCCACCTGGATCACCAGCTCTGCTGTGCTCACTCCTCATCCCACTGCAACCAGTACCCAACCAGTTGCCAATTCTGCAGGCAGGAAACTCGTTGGAAAGAGCTCTATGGGGATCCAACTCTCCAGGGAATGTAAGAACCCAGCACTGGGGTGTGGTCTGGGTTATCTTCTCCTCCTCGGGTCTGGCTCCTCTGGATACCTCGTGGTGGATCATCCCTGCCCCAGGTGCTGCTCTGCCATACTTTTCCTGCAGGTTCAGTGGGACAATGTGGCTGGGCCTGAGGAGGGGCTGGGAACCTGCCAGTCGGGGCAGGGCCTTGCAAATCACATCCCTCCCCTTCAGCAGCACCAAAAGAGGGGCTGGAACAGGGGCAGGGAGAGCTCTGCAAAACCCTGAGAAGGGCCCAGGTGCTCACCCTCCAGGTTGTGATTCCCTGGGGCTCCTCCCTGCTAGAAAGGGGCATGTCCAGAGGGGTGCCCAGTCCCCCCAGTCAGGCACTGGGGAGAGGGGAATAGGGAGTGCCTGGCAGCTTGACAGGCACTGGGAGTCACACTCCTGACTGTGATTAATTGCTCCAATGAAATAATTGTTGTTGAAAGTCTTCTCCTGGTTGTACAGGTTGTGTCCCTGGGATGGACAGATGGACAACCAAACTCCATATTCCCTCCATGCTCCAGGGATTGCCAGGGGGGTGGCACAGACATGCCCAGGAGGTGGCACACACATGCACCAGGATCCACTGACCTGACAGACCCCAACATTCCCAGGCAGCGTTTTCCAATCTGAGCCTGACTGTTTCCCTCGTGGTAAAAGACAGAGCACTGGAGTGGCTGCTGTGCTGCAGCTCCCATGGGAAGGGTGGGGATTTCAGCTGGAGAAGGTTTGCTTTCAGTTTTGTCTGACCAAGGAATAAATAGAGGGAATTTTCCCCCCCATGTGTCTGTATGTAATTTCAGGGTGGGAAGTTGTCATTTTTCTGCTGGCAGCCTTTGCTGTCAGATCTCAGGGATGTCATCAGAGCTGCAGGACTCGGGCCAGCTCCCATCAAAGCCCGTGGAAATGACATTCAGCTTCCCACAGCCTCACCAGGATGGATCTGGCTGCTGTGCTGCTGTTCCAGAACATGAGGTGAATTCAGGGTGCTCCATAAATAATCACCATTAACAGGAAAACCTGGCACACATTTCCTCAGGTCCTCCCTGGCTGCCAGAGCCATTCACCTGCCTTGGTTTTCCAGCAGGATGGCACCCAAGGCACCTGGTGGGTGATCACGGGTCCCACAGTGCTGACACTGCCCAGGCCAGGATGTCCCCACAGAAACAGGAGCCTTTCTTGCCCCAGAAATGCAGATTCTTGTCTCACAGTTCCTGGTGTTTTTTCTGAAACATCTCTGAGAAACACAATTCCCACCAGTCTCTCCTGACACAAGAAATCCCTCTGGCCATTGAACCTGATGTCTCATGGTGGCACAAACCTCTCTCTGAGAGTGACAAAGGTCCAATTTAACACCCAGCTGGGCTTTTTGGGCTCGTCCCTTTTACATCCAGTTGGAGTAATTTTGGGCTGCAGGGGTGACAGAAACCATCAAGATGAAACATGGGAGGGCTGTGAGTTCACTCTGTGCTCTGATGGGATGTTTTGGTGGCTGGAAGAGCAGCAGACGATGGGAGAAGAGGATGCTGAGGACCTTCATCCCCTGCCCCACAGCAACTCCCATCATTGAAGAGAGCACTGGGTTGATCTAATGGTTATAAAAAATTCCTTCTGGCACCTTCCCCCCCTGCAGATGAGGAAGGAAAGCTGATTTTTTTCGCAGTTTCATTTACTAGAGGCTGAAAGATTCCTGTACAGGGCTGGCTCCCTGTCCTCCAGCTAGTTAGAGCACAATCCTGCCTAAATTGTCTTTTTGATAACTGTTCTGGCTGCAAGAACAGAGGTTCCTGTGGGGAATTCACACAGGGCTGCCTCCTGCTCCCCCATCCTTCATATTGCAATATTGCTCTTTACCCAGCAGAAGATATTCCTAATCGGCTCCACGGAAAGCAATAAAGCCTTTTCAACACTTCATTGGCTCTGACATTTGAGGTGGGTGGTGGGAGCACAGGTGGAGGAAGGTGCTCCCTGGCCCCTGTGGGGTGCTGGGGGGTGGGTGCTGAGGAGGGGTGGGTGCTGGTACCTTGTGGGGCGTTGCTCCAGCCTGTGGGGCATCACTCGGGCTTGTGGGGTATTGTTCTGTCTGTCTTGTGGGGCAGAATTCTGGTGTGGGGCACAGTTCTATCTCATGGGGCATTGCTTTGTCCATCTTAAGGGGCATCACTCCACCCACCCATCCTATGAGGCATTGCTCTGTCTGTCTTACAGGGCATCACTCCTTCTTAAGGAGCATTTTTTGTCTTATGGGGCATCACTCCAACTTATGGGATGCCATTCCATCCACCCATCCATCCATTCAAACATTCCACCCATCCACCCACCCATCCATCCACCCATCCATCCATCCATCCACCCACCCACCCATCCACCCACCCATCCACCCATCCATCCATCCATCCATCCATCCATCCATCCATCCATCCGTCCGTCCGTCCGTCCATCCATCCATCCATCCATCCATCCATCCATCCATCCACCCATCCATCCACCCATCCACCCATCCATCCATCCATCCATCCCTCCATCCATCCATCCATCCATCCATCCATCCATCCATCCATCCATCCATCCATCCATCCACCCATCCATCCATCTACCCATCCATCCATCCATCCATCCATCCATCCATCCATCCATCCATCCATCCATCCATCCATCCATCCATCCATCCATCCATCCATCCTATGGGGCAGCATTTTATCTTATGGGATATCTCTATCCCTCCCTCCCTCCCTCCTTTTCTCTTATGGGGCATCACTTCACCTTTCGGTCCATCACTCCATGTGGGACACGTCTCTGGGATGTCTGTGGGTCTCTGCAGCACCCACAGCCCCCCAGCACTGCAGGCAGTCCCAGTCCATGCCAGCCTGGATGCTCCTCCATGCAGGAGGAGTGTTTCCCACGTGGATGCAGCTCCGTGGGTTCCTCCCTGCGCTCTGTGACCCTGCACAGCCTTTTGCCACCTCAGAGCTGCCTGTTTGAGGCTGCAGCTCCTGCCCCAGCTGTAATGGCTCAGCTTTATGAGGCTGTGCCTGCAGCCTCCGAGCCCTGGGAGGGTTGGAGCTGGAGCAGGAGCAGCGTGCTGAGCATCCTGGCACGATGCCTCTGCTCCTATAAAGCGTCATGTTTCCAAATGGGTAATTACTGCACTGGGATTTATGCAGTACTTCCTCTAAGTGGTTGTGTGGGCTGCCATTCCTCGATGAATTAAAAAAGAAAAAAAAATAGAAGAGAAAAAGAAGGATAAAAAATAAAAGGAGCCTGATGCAGCAGTGGTGAGGCGAGGGCAGAAATGAGCTCAGTGTGCTCTGCCCTTACCTGGCAATAATGGGAAAGTGCTCTTTCAATTGAGCTGTTCCATTCTTTTGCCCTGAGCTATGAGAAGTAGATTGGATGAAAATTATCAGGCTCCCTGTCTAGAATAAATATTCTTGAAATGGAGCAAGTCATAAATAAGCGAGCAGCAATATCCTGGGTTATGAAGATATAATTTCTATCTTTAATAGCTGAGTAGGCCCCAGGGACTGTCTGGAAGTGGCCTGCCTGGCCCCAGTATTGATGAGGGGAAAAATACAAACAAGCAAAAAGGAGCTTTTGTTTCTTTAACCCTGAAATTATTGATACTTGGAGGGAAATAACGCGGTGCTGTGGCTGGGACGTGTGTCTCCATCGCCGCAGAGGGTGGGGAGCTCCCCAGCAGGATTAGCTGGGCTCAGCCCGTGGGTTATCCCTTGCCAAGGCTGCCCCAGGCTCCCACCAGAGCCCTGCCACTGCTGGTGGCACCGTGGCACCATCCCTGGCACCGGGATGGCGCTGCTGGCAGGTCTCTGTGGTGGGGACACCTGTGAGAGGAGGGGGTGGGAACGTGGCACAGCAAGTGGGGGGGTCTCCACTTCAAGCAGGGGGTGGGGGGAGCACCCCGAACCAGGCAGAATTTAATAAAATACATATATTTATGCACAGAGAGAATTTCATAAAATATGTGGTTTTATTTCCAGCCCCGCCTTCAGAACCTGCAAGGTGGGACAATAATTAATAAGAGTTGACGGGATGAAGCTCCAATTTTGATGGGATTAGACTTAATGGTTTTATTTTTAAAAGCCATTTAATTACTAATCAGCTCTCCCTTACAAGCTAATACGTGCTGGGGCTGTTTAAAGCAGTCTGTGAGGGGGCTTTGCTGGCGGGCAGCTGGGATGGCTCTCCAGAGCTCCTTAGAAATGTCCTGATTTTCCTGCTGAGCCGTCTGTGCTGCCGGCATGGCACTGCCCGGGGCTGGCACTGCCCAAGGGAGCTGTCCCTGATCCAACAGCCCTGGGAGCGCCCGAGGCCAGGCTGGATGGGCTCTGGAGCACCCTGGGCTGGTGGGAGGTGTCCCTGCCCATGGCAGGTGTGGAACTGGATGGGCTGTAGGGTCCCTTCCAACCAAACCAGTCTGAGATCCTGTGATCCCATTATGGGGTTGGGGGGTCAAATGGATCAGCCAAAGCTTTGGTGCTTCCAACCCTGGTGCTTCCCACCCCTCCCCACCAGCCCCAGCCCCTTCATTTATAACACAACAGAAGCTGTTCCTTAATCTTTTAATTATATGGAGTGACAGGGATGAAATAACTCCTTTCATTTCTGAGCCGCTGACATGATTAAGAACCACAGTGTGCTGTTTTGGAAGGAAACTGGTGTAAATTGCCCAGGGTGGGAGATGGGTATCCCCCTCCAGGCGAGCGGGGAGCGGCGGATCCGTCACCGAGCGCTGGGCGGGACCAGCGCCCCGTTATTAAATTAGATGTTTTTTAAGAAAGCCGACACACCGATCTGTTTCGTACCAGTAAATATGTGATTTACATTTAATTCTGAGTAACCTTTCCACGACCAGTGAGGTGTGAAGGAATTTAATGACACAAAGCTACGTTTATGAAGAGCCCATTCATATTCATTAGGCTCGCGCATTAACAACCCTGCAGTGACATCTCCCCAGCACCTCCTTTATTGCTGCAGTTTACAGGGCTCAGAGTGAGTGAGAGGTGGCATCAAGCACAGACAAACCCACTGAAAATACCAGCCAAAACAGATAAATGAAAGCAGGGCTGGAAATTGGACATTCCCAGGCTGGGCACACAAAGGGCTGGGCCCAACCTTCTGGTTTAGAGAGATTTTGAGGGAGAAATAGAGGCCTGGAGAGGGATACCCTTATTATCCCTGCAATATTTAGAAAGGAAGATGTATTGAGGTCACTGATCACCTTCTTTAAAGCACCTAAAAAATTAGGAGACAAAGGAAAACCACCCAGCCCAACCCAACATGTTGTAGCTCCTTCTTTTTGGAGTGTGTGAAACTTGAGGTCCAGCTGTAGGAGGGTCAGGGGGTGTGAGTCACTGCCATGGAAGTGGCAGCTGGAATCACAGAACCACAGAATCATTAAGGTTGGAAAAGCCCTCCAAGATTGCTGAGTCCAACCATTCCCTCAGCACTGCCAAGGCCACCACTGAGCCACGTCCCCAAGTGTCACATCCACATGGCTTTTGAACACTTCCAGAGAAGATGATTCTGCCACATCCCTCGATAGCCTGTTCCAATTCCTGACCACCTTTCAGTGAAGAAATTGCCCCTAATATCCAATCTAGTTAACCAGTCCAGCCTTGGGGCACCTTCTCTCATGGGGTGAAGGTGTTTTCCTGGGATCCCCCAGCTGGGTCCCAGCTCAGCAGTACCTGACACACCAAAACCCGCTGCTGGAGGAGATTAAAACCTGGTTGGCATTCGAATCTCTCCTGTAGGTCCCTGCCTGATGGTGAAGCAAATGAACCACAACAGTCTGCACTGAGGAATAATTGGGTGTATCAGGATGCCAGAAGCAAATAATGAAGGCAGAGACACTCTGTGTCCGTGGGCAGCCCTGTCTGTGGGCACCAGGACACAGACACAGCAGCTGGAGGGAACGAGGGGCATCTCTGTGGTGCTGAGTGCCCAGTGCCAGGAGGAATCCAGTACTCATCCCATGCCAGAGGAAATATTTTGCTGTAATCCCTTGCAGGGCACCAGGAAGCACAAAGGAAGGCTCCCTGTGCTGGGGGAGCCCCGAGTGCCTCAGTGACCTTGGCAGTGCAGTTTATTTTTCCAGCTTCTCTTCATCCCGAGGGAGTCACGTGCTGCCAGTGGCATTCCTGCTGTGGCCATCAGGAGCTGGTGTGTGAAGCCCTGGAGATGCCAAGGGAGCCACTGGCAGTGCCTGCCCTTGGCTGAGCCTCCCCTGCACCCCTTGGCACAGACACTGTCAGCCCCCATGGTCCTGGCAGTGGTTTTATCCCCTGGAAGTGGCTCATCCCCCTGTCTCCAGGCCCAGCCACTGTAAGAGGGGTGGGTGGGTGGCTGTGCCCATCCTGGGCAGCCCCAACCCCTTCCCACACCACCCCAGCACCATCCCATCATCCCTCACCCATCCCAGCAGCTCTGCAGAGGCTCCTGTTGCCCACTGTCCTCCTCCTTCCCTTCAAAGTCTCTGTGTTTTCCTGCTGCCTCACGATAAGAAAATTATTCCCCTTCCTTTCTGTCCATCTCCTTGAAGGTGTTTATTGAAGCATTTCTTTGTCTTTAAGCACTTTTTTTGGCACCCTGATGTCCCCTGGGCACTGCCAGCTGCCCCCATCCTCTCCCTGATGGATGGACCAGAAACCCTCCCCAGCAACAGGATTGTGATTTTCCTGCTAAAGGTTCTTAAAATCCAGTAGAAAGAGTAAAAATGACCCTTTGCAGTGTAAAACACCCCCCAGATCTCAGCTGCTGTACCATGAGGGCACAGAGAGGTGACCCAGCACCACTGGTGGGCAAGTGACCCATATTTACCAACCCTCATCCCAGGAAAAACACCTTTTAGAGCCGATGACATTGTGACATGCCCAATTTCAGAGCAGGGAGAAGCATCTTATGGGCTGCCTGTGCTGCAAAAGAAACATTAATTAATTTACCAGCAGGAAGGATATAAATAACTAAATCAGATGGTGCAACTTATTCATGAGGTCCTGATGGAAGGCAATTGTTATTCCTGGCTGTGCAGGTTAATGAACATGCTCTCCTTTTCCCAGCATCACAGGCTAAAAATACAAACAGGCCAAGTCTTGCCTGGTGGGTCCATCCTCCATCCCACGGCTCCAGACCCCAGGGATGGGACCCACTCCTGGGGCTATGGGTGCAGGGCAGGGGTGGATGTGGGGCAGGAGGGAGGAGTGTGTAGGAGTGGAAGGGAAGATGCTCCCAACAGCCAGAAATTCAGCCTGGTTTGAACACCCTGTGCTTGGATGGTGTGCAGGGAACTGTGGAGCATTGAATCATGGAATGGTTTAGGTTGAGAGAGACCTTACAAACCGTGGTTTTCCATACCCCCTGCCATGGGCAGGGACACCTCCCACCAGCCCAGACTGTTCTAAGCCCTCTCCAACCTTGTCTTGGACACTCTCAGGGATGGGGAAGCCACAGCTTCTCTGGGCACCTGTGCCAGGGCCTGCCCACCCTCCCAGCCAGGAATTCCTTCCCAATATCCCATCTATCCCTGCCCTCTGGCAGTGGGAAGCCATTCCCCGTGTCCTGTCCCTCCATCCCTTGTCCCCAGTCCCTCTCCAGCTCTCCTGGAGCCCCTTTAGGCATTGAAGGGGTCTGTAAGTTCTCCCTGGAGCCTTCTCTTCTCCAGGTGAACCCTCAGCTGTCCCAGCCTGGCTCCAGAGCAGAGCTCTCACACAGGCTGAGAACATTATTTAGGATTTTACTACAGTGCTCCTGAGGTTTTAGCTTTGTGGTGTCCTTGACTTCTCATGAAGTTGGGGAGTCATTGTGTTCCCAAGCCTGGTGCAATGTCAGTTGGGAATGTGCAGGAATATCCTCTCCAGACTCAGGGACCTGCTGCAGAGAGTGTTTGGTTGTTGGGCAACAACACCCCAAAAGGGCCTCCATGCACCTTTGCTAAACCCAGGACATCCCTGTGCCAAGAGAGGGCATCGTGGCAGCAGCAGCAGCCCCCTCTCCTGCCCCCTGCCCCTGCAGCAGGTCCCTCAGAGCCACAGCAGCTCCCACTCTGGCTCTGGCAGATCTTGCCTTGCTTCCCCTCGAGCAGAGATTTTCCACAATGTGCTGCCTTTTCATTTGCCAGTGCTTAAAAGGATTGGAAAGATTAGGAGATTTCAATTTAGCAGCAGGCAGGCAGTATGTCAGGCAGCTTCCTGCTCCAGAATAACATGCCCTCATCAATAACACCAGCCCTCAGCCACGAAAATGCTCGAAGGTGAAAACAAGGGTTTTTTTCAAAAAGGAGGAACTAAAGAAAAACAAAGCGACAGAGCCGCAGCCGCCTCTGCTTTCGGTTTCTGGGGCGTGAAGCTAAAGGGGCTAAACTTGAAACAGGTTCTCAGCCTGTGCTCCCTGAGACTACCAAAATCCGGGGTTTATGTGCCCAGCTCAAGGGGCTGCTTGTGGAGAGAGAGGAAAGATGGCAATTCAAGGTGGTGGGTGCCCGGGCAGCCGGAGACAGCACAGCAGGGAGACTGGGATCCAGTCATGTGTGAGCATCCTTTGGGATGGGAGAGGGACCTGAGTATTCCTCAGGATGGGAGAGGGACCTGGGCATCCCTCAGTCTGGGAGTGGTGCCTCAGCATCCCCCATCCCAGGAATTGTGCCCAGGCATCCTGTATCCTGGGAGAATCCCTCAGCCTGGGAGAGATACCTCAGTATTCTCCAGCCTTGAAGCTGTACCCCAACATTCTCTAGTTTGGGAGTGGTGCTCCAGCATCCCCCATCCCAGGAGTGGTACTGCAGCATCCCTGAGACTGGGAGTGGGACTTGGGAGCAGTTCCCAGTCTCTCAGCCCAGAAACAGTACCTCATATCCCCCAGCCTGGGAGTGGTACCTCATATCCCCCAGCCTGCTCAGCATCCCATCCCAGGAGTTGTGCCCACTGCTCCCCCAAATCCAGGACAGTGTCCCAGCCTCCCTCAAACCCAGGACAATGTCCCAGCCTCCCCCAAACCCAGGACAATGTTCCATGCCACCCCAAACCCGGGGCAGTGTCCCATGCCCCCAAGCCCAGGACAATGTCCCAGCCTCCCCCAAACCCAGGACAATGTTCCATGCCACCCCAAACCCGGGGCAGTGGCCCAGCCTTCTCCAAACCCAGAGCAATGTCCCAGCCTTCTCCAAACCCAGGGCAGTGGCCCATGCCCCCCAAACCCTGGGCAGTGGCCCATGCCCCCAAGCCCAGGGCAGTGTCCCATGCCCCCCAAACCCAGGGCAGTGTCCCATGCCCCCCAAGCCCAGGGCAGTGTCCCATGCCCCCCAAACCCAGGGCAGTGTCCCATGCCCCCAAACCCCGGGCAGTGTCCCATGCCCCCCAGCCCAGGGCAGTGTCCCATGCCCCTCAAACCCAGGGCAGTGTCCCATGCCCCCCAGCCCAGGGCAGTGTCCCATGCCCCCCAGCCCAGGGCAGTGGCCCAGCCTCACTGCTGCACATGCCCTGGCTGTTATTAAAACGTGTAGCTCCAGTCAGTGCCCCGCGATCGGCTCCGAGACATCATTGTCAGCCGCCGTAGCGTGACTTTTTTTCCCCTCCTCTCCTTTCCCTTTGATTGGAATAGAGCCTCCTGGGAGACGTGAACTCATCACAAATGGCTTCCCAGGGATGGGAGCAAATGAAATGTAACAAATCTCCATTTGCAATTTTGGGGGCACGTGACTGGAATGGGAATGGGGCTGGCGGAGCTGAGCTCTGCCTCGGTGCGTTACCAGCAGTCAGTGGCTGCTGCCTGCTGAAATAAACCCTTTATCACCTTCATCCTTCATTTCCAGTGCAGCTAAATAATACAGCAAAATGGCCCAGCCCAGCCCACTCAGCCCAGGACATTGGCTGCTTGGCACAGGCATGAGGGAGAAGATTTTATTCCAGTTTTCTTCAGAGCTCTCTCATTCCCTGTTCAAAATGAGCATTTAGGGGGGTTGTTATGGTGTGGAAAAGCTTTCATGGGGCTGCAGAGCTCCCATGCCTGGTGAGCTCTGTGCATGCCCCAGGCCAGGCCATGCCATGTGGTGTCATGTTATGTCTTGTGGTGACATGCCATGCCATGTGGTTTCATGCCATGCCATGCCAAGCCGTGTCATGCTGTGCTGTATCAACCCCTTCCAAAGCCCCCTCAGTTTCAGCTGTGCTCACACATCTCTGCCCTCACAGTCCCCCATGGCCTCACCAGGGGCACCACTGGAGTCTCCCTGTGCCCAACTCTTGCCATTTCTCCCTCAATTAGGCCATGCCACACCACAGGCAGAGCCAAAGCCATCCCTGGCCACACCACAGCGTGGGAATACCCACCATGCCATGGCACAGCCTGTGCTGCTCAGGTGGTGCTGACGGGCACGAGGCTGCTCCAGCTGAACCACAGTGTTCCAGGGTGATGGGATGGTTTATTTCCCAACCTCCCATCAGGAGCAGTTGCCATTGTCACTCCACTGGACAGCTAAAGAGTCCTGACCTCACAGGGTTAAAGCCTTGTGGCATTAAGGAGTTTCATGTTCCTGCAGCAGAACAGGGACAAGATGAGCTTTAAGGTCCCTCCAACCCAAACCATCCTATGATTCTTTGAAAGAAAATCCTTGCTGGACCACATTCCAAAGAACATCCCTGAGCATGCCTGGATATGGGTCTCCATCCCACCACAACAGGGATCCAGCCCACAGGGTGGGCACATGCTGGGCACAGAGCTCTGGGCTCATCCCATGTTTATTTGTTTATGGATTTTTCTGGGAATGCTGATGGTGCCATTTGTGCCCTTCCCACCCTGTCACTCCATGGAGCTCAGCTGGGTACAGGGGGCCCAGCTCACCCTTGAATCCACCTCAGCACCTCCAGCCCTTTGGCTGAGCTCACCTTGTGTGATCCAGGTGTGGGGTTGGGTCAAGACTCGGGTTATTTGCTGTGAGATGCCCAACCCCCTCCCCACGGATGCACTGAGGTCCTGGTGCTGTGCAGGTCTGTGCCCACAGCTCTGATTCCTTTTGGATTCCCTGTGATTGACAACCTGCACTGTGTGGGCCTGAGGCTTTGGGTTGGTTTTGGCTTGTTTTATAAATATCCGAGCGGCTTTGGCAGCCGAATGGAAATGCTGAGCCTGACGAGTAACAGATGTAATTTTACAGGAGCATTAACTGATCCACGGGGTTAAGTAGATGTGAACACAAACACAAAAATCCCTGGGTTTGTGTGCTCTGCCTGGGAAAACCCCATCCTACCCCAATTACTCATGTCCTGTCCTGCTGGTGGGACCTCTCCATTTGAGCCCTGCTCCTTCACCCCCACAGCGGTGCCACTTCTGATCCAGGGGCACATTCCGGGGGGGACAGTGGAGTCATCCGTGGTGGGACCCAGCCAGGGACCCACCCCAGTGCCCAGCCCAGCCCAGAGCCAGGCTGCAGGTGTGGTGTGGGCAGGAAGGTGCAGGCAGGTCCCACCTGGGGATGCATCTCCCCCTGGGCACAGGGCCCTGTGGGATGGAAGGGGTGTAAATGTCCATGTCAGAGGGGACGGGGACAGGGGGGTGAGGCAGGGAGGTGACTCTGTGACATTTGGGGCAGCTGACGGAAGTGAAGGGTGACACAGAGGGGCTGCTGCCACCAATCCTCACTCCAGGGCATTTCTGCCTCTGGGGATGCAGCTTTTCCCCCAGATCTCCTCGCAGAGCAGCGATGGGAGGTGTGTTTTCCTGGAGGATGGAGCAGCTCATGGGAGCAGGGACTGCCCTGGGTTTGAGGTCAGTCCCTTGCACCCATTGGGAGGCATTAGGACCATGGTCAGCCATGGGACCAGCTGTGCCAGGCTGTGCCAGGGAGGGAGGGTGTTTCTCCACTTCTTTATTTTCCAGGAGGAGAGTTAATTTTAGCAGAACAAACAGAGGAGGAAGGCTGTGCTAATGAGACACAGATGAATCTCGCTGGCTCCCAGGGTGTCCAGGGAGCTGTTTTTCCAGCACTAATAACCCAGCCTACAACAATGAGTGAGGCTGATATTGTTTGTTATTGCTAATAGATGCTGGTGATAACTTTATCTGCAGCTCCGAGAGCTCCTGGCTGGCAGCACTGGGAAGGTGCCTGGCACTGGCACTCACAGCATCCCAATGCTGTGCCAAGGGATCTGTGCTGTTTGGGGCTCCAGGGTGGTGTCTCCCCACTTGTCCCACCAAAGGATGGGCTCTGTGGCCATCCCTCAGGTGGGAAGGGAGCCTGAGGAAGACACTTTGTGATGGTGAAGGTGGCTGAGCACTGGGAGAGGTGCTGGGGAAGGCACTGGAGCTCCCACCACCCTCAGAGCACTTGAAGCCCATGGTTGTGGCAATCCCACTGGGAATGCTGCATTAGTGACTGGTCTGAGGGAGAAATTGCCAGCAGATGGAAGATGGGTGGCCCCACTGAAAAAGTCAGTGGCCAGGGAGAGAGTGGGAAGAGCCCGAGCTGAGGTGATAAGGCAGCACAGGGAGGGACTGGTGTCCAGCATCCTTCTGCCAGGCAGGAGTGTGTGGGGGACACAGGAACCTCTGGTGGAGAACCAGCCCCTCTGGTGAAAGGCATCCCGTTCTGAGGCCTTGTGTAGAGTCCCACATGCCCCAGCATGTGATATGTGCTGGAAACACCACTGAGAAAAACCCTTAAAGGCTCTCAAATGCTGAGTAAAATGACAGGATTCCAGGTAGGTCTCTGGGCTCTCTGGATTATCAAGCAGCCAAGGGGCTCTGCTGGGTTGTCTGGGTCCAGGAATGGTTCCCTGGGGAATTCCAGTAGCAAAACCCCCAAACCACTTGCTTCAAAATCCTTTTCTCTTGAAAACCCTGGCCCTGATTTGTTAAAGAAATGACTCTAAAAGCAGAAGCCACCGCGGGGGCTGCTGGTTCCACCCAGCCCCTCCTTGACTGCCACCCACAGTTCTTGGTGCTGCTGGGGGGGTCCCACCCCGGTGGGGGGTCCTGCCAGGGGTCTGGCCCCATCCACAGTGGTGAACCTCTGGCGGGGACACAACCACCAGCAGCCACAGCTTTGGGTTCACACAGCACTGCGGAGCAGAAACTGCTCAGAGGGAAGTAAGAAAAGAGCAGAGAGATGCAAATGCAGTGGAAAAACTGAGTGTGAGCAGAGGAGTTGGTTCAGCTTTGCCGTCTCGCAGCGGGGCAGTTTCGACCGAGGCGTTTTCTGTCTCACTCTTTTCCCCCCCAGTATCTGATCCTGTCAGAGAAGCCATTTCACGTGTCTGTGCAGCCCCAACCAGCCTGGAAGTCGCTGGCTTGCAGGGAGGGAAGTGCCAGCAGGAAAACAAAGCCATGAGAGTCTGAAGGATATTTATTTTCATATCTACAAAGCGAGCCTGCAGAGAGAGGCACAGGGATGTTTGGTTTCCAGCGCTGGAGCCGAGCTCCGAAATCACTTCCCGATGGGTTTGGGTTGTAGGGGAGGTGTTTAGCTGAATCTCAGTTAAGTACAGGAGGTACCAAACACGGCCTTAAATCCAGGCTTATTCAGGAAAGATCTTTAGGCATGTAATTAACTTTAAGCACATGCTTAGGTGCCTTGCAAGTGGGGATGCTTTGCTGAATTAGGGCTGTAATTACTGGGCTGCTACTGTGTCTGTGTCCGTGTTTACCCCGTGGGCACCCCATGGAACGCTGCCCAGGCCACTGCGGGAACATCGGCGGGACAGGCTGGGCACTCTGGCCCCAGGGACGGCCTTGGTGGAGTGTCTGCAGCCAGCAGGTCCTGGAGGTGTTTGGGAGCTCCAGGAGTGAGCGATGCCAAAGCCCTTTGGGGTTCAGCACCACTGTGACCCCCAGCTCTGCTCCCAGGGCTTGGGATCAGCTCAGCACTGCAGAACCTCCCCCTCCTCTTGTGCAAAGAGCCAGCGCAGCTGTATCAGCCCTGATAAACATCTGCAAGCCGAGCAGGGCTCTGGGGGAGCTGGTGGCTTCAGCCGAGGGCTGTCCCAGGCTGGGAACAGCTCCACTGGCATCCCCGGGGCCGCCTCCTCTGCTCCCCCCAGCTCCCACCTTCCCAAAGGGGCAAAGAGCACGGGCAGGAAAACGCCACGAAGCCTTTGGAGACATGGGGGGATGTATTTATAGCCAAGGCTTTCATGTCACAAACACAGGAGGCCAACCCAAACACGCCGAGTCTGCAAGAAAGCAGGAAACGAAACCGGATCGTGGCTCGCCAGAGCCCTCGGATGAGTGTGAAGGGCAAACGTGAGCACAGCAGCTGCTGCTGGTGTGGGGGGCACAGCCGGGCACCAGCCCCGTCCCTGGGGTGGGAACTGTGCCCCAAGTCCAGCCCTGGCACCAAAAGGTCGATGGGTGAGGATTTTCCCATTGTCACTTGTCTGAGTCCTGCTCTTTGGGACAGGTGATTTCAGGGTTTGCAAAGCAAATATAACCTTCATTTGGAAACCATGCTGGCTTTTGAGGGGCTCTGAGAGGAGCACAGGATCCCAGGATCACAGAATCCCAGGAACACAGAATCCCAGGAACACGGGATCAGAGTATCACAGGATCACAGAATCCCAGGATCACAGAATCCCAGGATCACAGTTACAGGATCACAGAATTCCAGGAACACAGAATCCCAGGATCACAGAATCCCAGGATCACAGAATTCCAGGACCACAGAATCCCAGGAACACAGAATCCCAGGATCACAGAATCCCAGGACCACAGAATCACAGGATCACAGGATCACTGAGGTTGGAAAAGGCCTCCAAGGCCATCAAGTCCAACTTGTGACCCATCACTCCCTTGTCCCCCAGCCCAGAGCACTGAGTGCCATGTCCTGTCATTCCTTGGGCACCTCCAGGGATGGGAACTCCAGCACCTCCCTGGGCAGCCCCTTCCAATGCCTGACCACCCTTTCTAGGAAGAAATCTTTCCTGAATTTCAGAACATGGTTCTGCCAGATTCCCTCTTGGAGCTGCTGGATGCTCCTTTGTGATGAGCCTCTCCCTGCTCTGGTCTCCTCTTTAATGCACCTCCTTGCAATGTGAGACACCTTGGCCATGCTCCTGTGCCCTCGTGGGTGGACACAACCTGGGAACTCTGGACTAGTGGAAGGTGTCCCTGACCATGGCAGGGGATGGAACAACATGAACTTTAAGGTTCCTTCCAACCAGGATTCTGTGTATTTCAAGGTCAGCTCTGGGTGGCTTTGGCCTGCACTTGTGTGTCTGACACTTGGGGAGGTTGGTCCATGTCACGGGCACTTCTTCAGTGCACACAACCAGCAGCACCATCCGAGGAGCTGCTGCACCCACAGGGATGCTGGAACCTCCTGGGAGATTCTGGCCCTCGATCTCTGACCTTGAAGAAACTCTGCTAAGCTGTTCTCACTTCCTCCAGAATTGTTAACCTGGGTTAAGAGGATATTTTCCACGTATGACAGATTGCAACACCAAGCCTGGAACCAGAAGGGCGCTGATTAAAGAACAAGCCCCACGTTTAAGGCACTGTAATGATTTCCACCGAACTTAATGGCTGCGAAACAGAAACAAGTTATCGCTGGCACATCAAAGAGCTGGAAAAATGTAGTCAACGGTACCTTTGAGCTATTATGCATATCAAGTGGCAAGATAGCATCGTGAATAATAAGGGATTTGCAGCGAGGTTGCACAAACAGCAGTGAAGCAACGCTCACCACGCACCTCCTCCCGGGCTACATCAAAAGCCCAGAGAAGGGCGACTCATTTCCAAATTGCTGCACATCCAGAGGCAGTCAGAGACAGAGGCCTCTGAGATCCTCAAGAGGAGGCTGGGACATGACACAGCTCAGGGGCCAAAGAGAGGGATTGGCACATAAGGCCGAGTGCTGAAGGGATCAGTTTTGGGTGTCACCAGGTCTGGCATAACCCCAGATGAACTCCTCGTGCCCCTGGGAGGCCAAAGCTTCCCTCACCTGGCAGTTGCTCCATCTTTCTTCTAAGCTTCCTTTTCACCATTTGTTCCAAATAAATAACAGGCAGATCACTGGGGGCACCTCCCTTTATCCCTGTCCTTTCAGCATGGCTTTCCAGCTGCCTTGGCACTGCATCAGAAAGGCTGTTTCTCCCTCTGCTTTCTGAGCCACCAGGTGTTTCATGTGCTCTGAGCTTTGTCCATGTGAATATCCCTCAATGAAATATCAGGGGTGTTAAAGTTCCCTGTGCCTGCCCTCCTTGCCTAATCCTTGGGAGCATTCAAGGCCATGTTGGACAGGGCTTGGAGCAGCCTGGTCTAGTGGAAGGTGTCCCTGCACATGGCAGGGGGTGGGATGGGGTGATTTTTAAGAGCCCTTCCAATCTGAATGGTTCTGATTCCATGATTCCATGACTCCTTGGATGGGCTGTTCACTCTGGTCCCTTTGGAGCAGGGTGAGCAGAAGTCTTGCTTGAGCTTTCTGTCCTTTCAGCTCCAATGAGACTAAAATGACATTTTAGAAGATATTTGTGGTGTTCCCCTCCTGAGAACATCCAGGAGCACGAGGGGTTGTGGGCACATCGCTCCTGAAGCCACCACAGTGAGGGGACAGAGCAGGTCCATGTGGCTGCAATGGCCCCCCTGACCCAGAGGTGCCTCCCCCAAAGTCTGCCCAAGCCCTGGCACATCCCACTTCATCTCCCCAGCCTGGTGTCCAGCAGGAGGATCTGAGGCAGGGGCTGGGGTCGGTGTGAGCCTGGCACACCTCAGCACCAGACAGCTGCTTAGTAAGGCTTTCCCAGCCCTCAGCAATTACAAGGCGAAGAAAGAAATACACTTGACTTGCAAATAGCTCTGGTTGGGCAAGCAGAGTCTCTCACCCACAGCAACAGCCCCGGGGCTCGCGGGGCCGCCTCAGTCTGACACGGTTCAATTTTCGCAGCGAGTGCTGATGACAGAGGATTACAAGAAGGAACAGTCCATCCTCAATAAATGGTTTCACTTGAGAGCTGCAACGCAATTTGCTAATTCCTCTGGTATTTCTGGCAGCGGCGCTCGCTGCTCGCCTCCCATGCTAACGCCTCCCTCCCTCCCTCCAGCACCCTCCTCCCGGCGCATCCTTCGGGGTGATCCTCGTTTTGGAAGGGATTAAACCGGCCCATTACTCACCAGCCATCCATCAGGGGCTGTGGAGCTGCGTGTGCTCCTGGAGAAGTGGGTAGGGTGGCGTGGGATGGGCAGACAGGGACAGGCTGGGAGGGTGACGTCATGTGGGACGTGGGGTGGCAGAGCCCTGCTCTGGGGGAGGGGACACAGTGCCACCCAGTCACGTCACAGGTATTTTTAAATGATTTTTTCACACTTTTATTCTCATCCAATGCCTGTTTGTCTCGTGTCCCAAGGTGTGTTGGGAATCCTGAGCAGTGAAGGGTTGAGCAGGAAAATAAAGTCACACCTGGAGAGGAGCTCTGGTTGCTGCCAGCCCCTGGTGCTGGTCTGGCTTTGCCATGGCCAGTGGGTCTTCCTCACCATGAGCACCAGGAATTCGGGGCCAGATGGACATGGAGATGGAGATTTGAAGTTGCTCATGTTCCCCACACCAAGACACTTGTGTCCCCCACCCTGAGATGGTGATGTGCCCCATCCTGACATGCCTGTGTGACCCACCCCAGGATGCCCCTGTCCCCCACCCTGACAGGGCCACGTCCCCCATTGCAGGGCAGTTCTGCTCCATCTGCTGAGCAGGGCTGGGCTGATGCCACCTGCCTGCCCTGAGCACCTGAATCACTGGGCCCTGGGAATTAACTTCCTCTCTAATGACTCCAATAGTTGAATTTTTAATTCTTTCTGTACAGAATTAGCTTTCCAACTCCCCTTGCAGCAGCCATGGCCTGGCTCCACATGTGCCCAAGATGGCAAATCCTCTGCCTGCAATGAAAATAAGACAAACATCCAGAAATGGAGCATTAGAGGAAGATCAGGATGGTATTAATATTCAATTAGAAACAATCAAGGTGAGGCTAAAGCTGACTCCTCCATTATTGCTTTGTTTGCAGGTGGCCTTTTCCTGCTGCTGGAGCCAGTTGGGAGCAGAGGACCATCCCCATGTCATCAGGAGGATGATGGAGGGACCACATGTGGTCTTGAGCCCCCAGATAAAAGAGAAAATGAGGAAGAACTGCAGTTTCTGGTGCTGAACCAGCCTGTTCTGAGCAAGTCTGGAGAGCAGCAGCAGAACAAGTCCCACGCAGTGGGGAGGATCCAGCCCCTCTTTGCCATTCCCATCCCCACAGCCACAGAGCACAAAGGCAGGATTGGGGCAGCAGAATAACTGGGCTTGTTTGTGCTTCCAGGCTGGGCATGAATAAAACATCTGGGGAGCACAGGCTGTCTTTGTCTGGCCGCTCTGGGTTTGGAGGGCAAGATTTTAATGGGACCAAAAGAAACGACTGATTGTTCCATCTGACTGTGCCCAGCTGAGGGGCTTCCTCTGGGCACAGACCCTTAACTTCTCCCAGACAAGCCCAAAGTCCCCTCAGGGGGGTGGCTCTGATGGCTCTGGTGGCTCTGATGGCTCTGCTGATGCTGCACAGCCCTGGGTGCCTGTCCCACCTACTGAGCTGCTTCTGAGAAAAGTCTTCATGAGAAATGAGTCACAGGCAGAATAATTGAAACTTTTGATGTTTTGGAGGATAAAGGGCTCAGAGCAGCTCACGCAGAGCTCTGCCTGCATCCCAAAGAGCTTCCTGAGGCTCTGACTGGAGGCTGCCAGCTTGGAATGGTTTGGGTTGGAAGGGACCTTAAAGCTCATCTCATTGCACCCCTGCCATGGGCAGGGACAATTTCCACTGGGCCAAGTGGCTCCAAGCTCTATCCAACCTGGCCTGGAATACTTCCAGGGATGGAACATGCTCTCCTCCCAGATATTTTGGGGTATCAGCCCCAGCAGGTGATGAGAGGAGCCCACTCTGGGGCCATCCCAGCTTGGCACTGGTCCAGGGTCAAAATGAGGAACATTCCTACAGAAACAGGGATTTGCTGGAAAATGTTTAGTCCCAGGGGAGCAGGAGAAGGCACAGGAGTGGAAAAGCTGCTCTGGCCTTGGCTGGTTCCCCCAGCCCAGAAATATCTGGGAAAAGTCATCCCCTTGTTGAGTCACCGCTGCAGGCAATGGGGGAAACGGCACTTAGGATAACAACAGCAATAATGATAATGATGATAATAGTGAATAATAACAATGAATAATAACAATGAATAATAATAACAAACACCCAGTTCACTGGGAGCCTGGTGGAGCAGAGTCTGCCCAATGGAGTTACTCATCCCCACCCAATGCCCCATTCCCTGTGCCTGGCCCCACATTCCTGTGGCCCAGAGCGTTGCCATTCCTGTGTCCCTGTGGATGTGACACCTGTGCCACCCCCGTGGCCATGCTCAGGATGCAGAGCCACTCTCAGCAAGGTGACAGGTGCTTTGAATTAGTTTATTATGAATAATGGAGCCTCTAATATATTCCCAAACAAGAGCTTGGGATGTGTTCTACATTTCATGTGATTTCCCTTCTTACAGATGAACCTCTCCACGGCTGCTCGGCTCAAGGAGAAGCTGTTGAGGTGAAAAGAAATGATTAAAAGGTCTGATTTTTTTCCCCCCCTCAAACAGCAACAACTTTGATGGCACCAAATTAACGACAAAATGTTCCTTCCAAGCGGGCGGTTTATAATTGGAGATGAGGATTTTTTTGTAATTCCCAGCCAAGAGTGATTTCAGCAGCTCTGATGAGTGCATGGAGTGTGTCCCCCCATCAGCACCGGTCCCAGCTCCCACCAGGAGCACACGGAGCACGTGGAGCATGTGGAGCACATCCCTGTGCCCTCCTCGCCGGCTGCCTCCACTCGCCCCACCTGCCACCAGGATGAGCTTATATAGGCTGTATTTTGGGGGAGGAGTGTTTTTGGGAAGGAGGGGAGCTCCAGCCATGGCAGGGGGAGCCGTGGAAAACGGGGTGCTGGTTAATCCTGGCAGAGACACTCGGGAGAGCAGCAAAGCAGGAGGAGTGGCATGTGAGCGTTGATTGCTCGCTACAGGCATGTTGGCTCCGCATGTGTAAAAACAATAATTAAACGTAAGATGTGGGAGGATTATTAAAGGTTTTATGGCATCTAATCCTTTTTGAAACCTTTCTGTAGGCTGGAATCTGAGGCTGGAGCAATAAAAATGCAAACTACACCCAGATTAATTCCGGGCATCATTATTTTCCCTCCCCAGCCCTTGCCCTTGGTGTTTACGGGGCTGTGGGAGCTGGATGGAAGGCAGGAGCTGGGATGGGCATTGCCCTGTGCTGGTGATGGTGGGATGCTGTGGGATACTGGATCCGAGGCTGAGGGGCCTCAGCAGCCCCACAGCAGCCCTGGGGCTCACAGATTTGGGAACCACATCCAGCTGGATGAAGGATCCACACTGACACAAGGTCACGTGTGCATGTGAACATATAGACACACAACTCCAACATACAGACATGTATATCTGAACTTCACCTTCCAGAGGAGCCCCTCGGGTGCTGCTCCCACCCCTCTGTCTGGGGACTGAACTGAGCAGTCCCAGCGTTCCCAATGTGGATATAAATAAATAAACGAATGAATGCAGGCGCCTTTCACATTTCAAAGCTGGGAGATTTTCTTTTCCTTTTTTTTTTTTTTCCCCTTATTTTTTTCTCTCCTCCTTCGGAATGGCTTATCTCCATGAAATTAGTAATTGGCATTTCTCTCTGAAGCCGGGAAAGCGCCAGCAGCCGGTAACACCCACGCGACACTCCATTCTCTGCGAGAGGCCCCGCAGCCAAAGCAGCGAGGCTAATAAAAATAATAACAAGGAATTAAAGGAGGGGAGAGAAAAAAAGGCAGAAAGTGCTGAAATCAGATGTTACTTTCCCTTTTGCTTCCCCGGTGTTTTTTGGGTGTGTAAAGCTGCGCCGGGCTGGGCAGCCAAGGGCGGCGGGCGGGTTTCGGGCACCCTTCGGAGCAGCGGGTGACTCAGGGGGCTGGTGCTCCCTCCCCGCCCCGACCAGCCCTTCTCCAGCCCTGGGTGCAGACGCGGATTTACAAAACCCCGTTTCATCTCCGAAGGGCCTTCGGGGCATCCTCCTCCTCCCCCGGAGCTCCCGGCCTCGTCTGGCACGTCGGGGCGGCAACCCCGAGCCAAAACAGGTTTTGGCGGCTGATTTCCAGCTGCTCATTAGCGTTGGGTTCTTCTGGCTGGCTTCATGAGGGCTTTTTTCCATGTGTGGCAGCTCATCCTGCCCTGGTGCTGCTGCTTGGAATGCTGAGAGCCCCTTCCAGTGCCTAAAGGGGCTCCAGGAGAGCTGGAGAGGGACTGGGGACAAGGCATTGAGGGACAGGACACAGGGAATGGCTTCCCACTGCCAGAGGGCAGGGATAGATGGGATATTGGGAAGGAATTGTTCCCTGGGAGGGTGGGCAGGCCCTGGCACAGGTTGGGCAGGGAAGCTGTGGCTGCCCCAATCCCTGGGAGTGTCCAAGGCCAGGCGAGACAGGGCTTGGAGCACCCTGGGCTGGTGGGAGGTGTCCCTGCCCATGGCAGGGGGTGGTCCCTTCTCACCCCAACCATTCCATGATTCTATGAAACCAGTCTCCTGGAGCCATCCTCAGTTATCCTGGGTGGGTCTGGAGTCAGGGGCATTCAGCGACCTTGGGCTGCTCCAGGATCAGGTGCCTTGTCTGGGTGAGCTGAGAATGGAGGAGCGGGGCCGTTCCCGGGTGGGGTGTGCCCGGTGCCTCAGC
Organism: Pithys albifrons albifrons; assembly: GCF_047495875.1. Classification (NCBI taxonomy): domain Eukaryota; kingdom Metazoa; phylum Chordata; class Aves; order Passeriformes; family Thamnophilidae; genus Pithys; species Pithys albifrons. The sequence goes on along the minus strand of NC_092470.1, from coordinate 21,200,571 downwards.
GAGGGCTGCGGCAGATCCCTATCGTACATCCCAACCTCCCGAAAACCAACCCGGCCTGCCAGCGGCGGGCGAGCTCTGCGCATCCCGGGATCCAGCGGCACATCCCTGCTAATCCCCTTTGAGCTGCTAATGCCGAGCACGCCCTGAGCCGGTGCTTATCAGTGTGGGAGATCCTGGGTGCAGCCCCACGCCCCGGCCACGCCGCAGCTTCCCGATGTGTCCAAGGCTGCTGCAATCCCTGGCGGAGGGGCGGGATGTCAGCCCTCTCCCGCTCGGCTGCTGCTCCCCTTGGATGCCCCAGTGCACCAGCAGAGACACTGGGACAGACTGGGGGGTTAAAGGAGGGGGCTGGAGGCTGCATCCCTCCTGATCCCGCGCTCCGCAGGCTCCTGGCCCTGGCTCTGCTCCCCGGAGCGGTGATTCACTCACACTGCTCCCAGCACAGCTCCCTGAGCGGGTTAATTACCTTAATAAATAGAAATTACAGCGTGAATTAGACCACGCTGCGGTTTCCAGCCTGGGCTTTAACCAGCGCCCCATTTACTGCCAGTAACCCGCAGCTGACACTGCGGGGGGCGGATAAGGCTGGGCCTGGGCACGGGGGGAACATCCTTGGGAAGGAGCCACAGACTCCCTGTGCCCTGCCCATGCTGCACATCCCCTTCCCATCCTCCTCATCCCTCCCCATCCCTCCCATTCTTCACTATCCTGCCCATCTCTCTCATCCCGCCCCATTCCTCCCATCCCTCCCACTCCTGCCATCCCTCCCATCCCTCCCCTCTTCCCCAGCCACACGGGGTGGTGAAGTCACCAAACTCCCACTGCAAAGCCTGGAACATCCATGGAGAAGTCATCAAGAATTTGGATTTACTTAAGCTGAGTCCCTGGCCGTGTGCACACCCAGCTCCTGGGATCCTCTAAACTGAGGAGAGACTGAATAGGCTGGTGTAGAACCTCAGCTGGGGTCCCTCTGGGTTTGGGCAGAGGGGCAGCATCCCAGCTCCCTCCACCATCCCAGCTTCCCACAAGAGTCAGCCCCAGCAAACCAACGTAATTTTTATATTTTTTCTCTCTCTGCTCCCAGCAAAGCCAAAAGCACAGAACGGGCGATGGATCGATTTTGGGCCCTCACATTCAGTGGTGCCATTTGCCACGGTCTCAGTGCCCGGTGCCGGCGCTTCCATCATCCCATTACAGGGTGACACGGGGCCGGCACCACCGAGGAGAGACAAATTACCCAATAAATCAACTCCCGGCACGGGAGCCGACAGAGCTATTAGGCTGCTCCGGAGAGGGACAGAAACAGATAGGGATGGAGCCAGGCTGGAAAGTCTGGAGAGGGTGGATCTGCACCCGGAGATGGCTCGGCTGTGCCTGGCTGCCCTGTGGGCTGTGCCTGGATGGTCCATGGGCTGTGTCTGGATGGTGGATGGTCCATGGGCTGTGCCTGGATGGTGGATGGTCCATGGGCTGTGCCTGGCTGGTCCATGGGCTGTGCTTGGATGGTCCATGGGCTGTGCCTGGATGGTGGATGGTCCATGGGCTGTGCCTGGCTGCCCTGTGGGCTGTGCCTGGCTGGTCCATGGGCTGTGCTTGGATGGTCCATGGGCTGTGCCTGGATGGTCCATGGGCTATGTCTGGACACTCCATGGGCTGTGTCTGGATGGTCCATGGGCTGTGCCTGGATGGTCCATGGGCTATGTCTGGACACTCCATGGGCTGTGTCTGGATGGTCCATGGGCTGTGCCTGGATGGTCCATGGGCTATGTCTGGACACTCCATGGACTGTGCCTGGATGGTCCATGGGCTGTGCCTGGATGGTCCATGGGCTATGTCTGGACACTCCATGGACTGTGCTTGGATGGTCCATGAACTGTGCCTGGATGGTCCATGGGCTGTGCCTGGATGCTCCATGGGCTGTGCCTGGATGCTCCATGGACTGTGCCTGGATGGTCCATAGACTGTGCTTGGATGGTCCATAGACTGTGCCTGGATGGTCCATGGACTGTGCCTGGATGTCTCATGGGCTATGTCTGGACTCTCCATGAGCTGTGCCTGGCTGATCCATGGGCTGTGCCTGGCTGATCCATGGGCTGTGCCTGGATGGTCCATGGGCTGTGCTTGGATGGCTCTTGGGCTGTCCCTGGTAGGTCCATAGACTGTGCTTGGATGGTCCATGGACTGTGCCTGGATGGTCCATGGGCTGTGCCTGGATGCTCCATGGCTTCTCCACCATGGGTCCAGAACATTTATCTCAATCAAGGCTCTGGAAGCAAATCCCTGGGTGCATGGAATGGAAGGAGGTTAAGGGTGCTGGGAGTGTTTTCATCAGCCTCTCCCTTTTCCTGAATCCTCCTTGCAAGTTCTCATGACTTTAACGAGAAATTCCGAGGGTTCAGGAATGAGTCTGCTCCAAACCACCAGGTCTTTGCGGCCGTCCCTGCACAGCCCTGATTTCATTGTGGGATTATAATTAGCAACTACAATGCCATAATTATGCACCACTTAACTTCTTGGCTTTAATATCTGTGCGAGGCAGCATGAAAGCAAGTGAGCAGGATCCCGGTGCTGCGGCGGGGAGGGGGAATGGGGAGGGAAGAAGGCGCTTCCAAGGGGTGTCATCCTGGCGTGCGGCTCCAGCCGCCCTCTCCCAGAGCCATCCCATTGTTCTGGTGAGAACTGGAGCGGGGCTGCGGCCGGAGGAGGAGCCCTCGGCCCCGCCGGGGCGATGGGCAGAGGAACAAAAGAGGGCTGCAGGAAGGAAATGCTTCAGAACCTTCTAAAGGCTCCTCTCAACAGCAGAAAGGCTTTTGATTTTTATCACTTTTGTTCTTTCAAATAACCTGCCCTTAACCTTTTTGTGTTTCCCTTGCTGGGACAGCGAGATAGTGCTGGGAGTGCTCGAACTCTTGGCTGCTGGTGGGGAAGCCTTGGATCTCTTTTTGGCATTCCTTGCCTTGTGTCCCATCTGTCTCTTCACCTACAGCAGAGTCATCTCTGCTGCAGCAACCACATGCCACCCCAGGGTCTACTCCCTGGTCCCCTGCCCTCCCCTGCCTCTGGGATACCTTCATTTTGGGTGGTTGCTCCTCCAAGTCCACCACGATCATCACCCTCCTGTGTCATTTAACTCATCAAAAGCTGCCCCACAACTCATTATTCTGGGTGAATTAAATTGTTTGTAATTGATAAATTATGCAAAAGTGCCTGCCAATTCCGAAATGTAGAACTGATAGCAACTCACCCAGGGGGACTCATTCTAATTTTATCTCAGCCTTGCATTGTGCCTTGCCTGCTTGATGTATGTTGTATTGATTTAACAAGGCTCCTGGGAATTAGGCTGATTTTCTAATTTTATCCTCTAGATGAAATGAATCAGATTTGAATACAATGAGGGCATTGTCTGCCAGGGGGAGTGAAGTGTCCCCTGGCCCCACAATGGACTGTGCTCACCAAGGGGTTCCGTGGGGCCTGTGCTCGTCCCAGGGTCATCCCAGTCTATCTCCCAAGGACTGAAAACCCACCCTGGTCTCCCCTAAGTTCTTGCCCCTGCTCTGATGTCCTTCCACACATGTGGCCCCTGGTGGCAAATGCTGTCTGTGCTTTTCCTGCCCACTGTGCCCCCAGAGCAGGAAATATGAGATTTGTGCCCAAAGCAGAATCATGGAATCCTGGAATGGTTTAGGTTGGAATGGTTTGGGTTGTTCCACCCCCTGCCATGGGCAGGGACACCTCCCACCAGCCCAGGCTGCTCCAAGCCCTGTCCAACCTGGCCTTGGACACTCCCAGGGATGAGGCAGCCACAGCTTCTCTGGGCACCTGTGCCAGGGCCTGCCCAGCCTCCCAGGGAGCAATTTCATCCCAATATCCCATCCAAAGCCTCCTTCTTTCAGTCTAAATAGCCCTGGTTTTCTACCTGGGAGCCCTGCTGGAGCCTCTGTGATGCCCCAAGGATGGCACTGGCATGAGCAGGAATGTCAGGACTAACGAGAAGCTCAGGAGAAGATTAAAGCTGTATTTTTTCCATGCTATTCAATTCTACATGGGAATAGTCTATAGAGGGGATAATGGAAGAACCTGATCCATGGATCAGGGATATCTTTGCAGTCTCCATCTTAGAAAGTCTCATTACGGCAAATCCGAGGGTGTTCCCAGTTCACTGGAGTCTCCCCGGGGCTGAGGGATGAGACTCAAGCCATTATTGTCTCCCACTGGCAAGACTTTCAAAAGCAGCATCTGATGCCCAGCACTGCCCTGCTCTGCCAAGAATTCCCTGACCCACCCTTTTCCCTCTCCACTTATCAGATAAGTGGGACAATTAGGAGATCATGGCCATAAATAATGTAGATTATGCAAGAAAAAACAGTGGTTGGGGTAACACATCCTGATGGGTTGGATTCAAAAGGCTGGGAGAGACCTTTGGCTTCTGGACATGGCTCAAAACATGGGGTTTGGAGGAGGTGAGTGGTTGAGAGGATGAAGCACCAGCCAAGATCACGGGTGCTGGGGGTTTGCTTTGTCCTGGTTTCCTGCTGGGATTGTGGTTGCATCTCTTCAGGGCCTGGTTTTTGGAGATATTTACCAGAACTGGTGGAGAACAGCAGGATATTCGGGGTGGGGGGTCTTCATCTGTGTTCACAGCCCACACTGTGAGACCATTCCCAGACCTTCTCACTCTGTGGCCCTTGTGGTGGTTTGGGCTGGAAGTGCCAGAAGCTGATTCCCAGGGAGCTGGATGGGAATGTTGCTCCCAGGCAGTGCTGGGGGAGCTGGGAGGTCCCATCATAGAAACACAGAACCACCAGTGCTGGAAAAGCCCTCCAAGACCACCGAGTCCAACCATCCCCAGCACTGCCAAGGCCACCACTACCCCTGATCCCCAAGTGTCACACCCACATGGCTCTTAAACCCCTACAGGGATGGGGACTCCCCCACTGCCCTGGGCAGCTGTGCCAGGGCTGGATCACCCTTCCAGGGAGGACATTTTCCCAGCATCCAATGAAATGTGTCCTGGCACAACCTGAGGCCATTCCCTCTTGCCCCATCCCTGCTGGGAGAGCAGAGCCAGAGCTCCCAGCACTGGGGAAGGTCCTGAGTTTGCTCCCATTGCTGAACTTCATCGAGGAGGTTTTATCCCTGGGATATCAGATGCAGCCTGGAAACCTCTCTGGGATTCCTGGGTGGGAGTTGCCACCCAAGAGGGACACTAGGAATTATAGAACCCTGGCATAGTTTGGGTTGAAAGGGATATTTAGAGGTCATTTAGTCCCATCCCTGCCATGGGCAGGGACACTTTCCACCAGACCAGGTTGTTCTAAGCCCCATCCAACCTGGCCTTGAGTTTTCCAGGGATGTGGCATCTACCAGTGGAGGAGGGTCCAGAGTTATGACTTGGGGTGGCATCTCCACACTGGAGAGTGTCAGGGAGTGTTGGCAGAGAACCAGCCTGGCAGTGGGAGAAGGAGCTCTGAAGTTCACCTGCCCCCTTCCCTGCCTGCCCAGTCCCAGCTGCCTCAGCCTGGGGGACAAACAGGGCTCTGTCCCCTCTCTGGGGCAGCCAGGGCTGTCCTGCAGTGTCCCCTGTGCCAGGCCAGCCCTGCAGGAAGGGAAGAGCCCAGCAGATTTCTCTGGTGGGGGTGATAAGCAGAGAGGAGCCAGCAAGCACATTGCCATGCAGGAGTTCTGCATAACTTGTCTGTGCATATGGCACAGTGGCCCCGAGGCAGCCGAAATCAAATTAAAATTAATATTTTTTTAACTCCTGTTCTAAATGAATATGCATGTTTTGCTTACAGCCAGGACCAGCTCTTCTCCCTCTCCTCCCTCCTGCCCTCCAGACCTTCAGGGCTTGTAACTGGCCTGTTGTTCATTACATATTTCCAGAATATGGGAATATGTGAAATCAAAATACATATTTTGGTGCTGATTTGGTGTTTGGGAAAGGAGTTGGCAGCAGGAGGAACACAGGTTTGATGCCTGGGTGGGGAAGTCCCCAAGAAGCTCCTGTTGGATCTTCAGGAGAGTTTAATTCGGGGGGGATGGTGGTTCCTTCTCCCCATGGGAACCTTTGCTGAGTCAGGGGCTGGTCCCAGGGGTGTGGAGGGCACGGAGCTCCCTGTGGTTCCCAGAACAGCTCCGTGCTGGAATCCCCTCTCCCCCCAGTTCTGGAAACCCTTCTGCCTCTGCTGAAGAGCATGGATGGACCAAGTGGTGCTCTTTCATCCCTGCAGGCCCAGCTCTTCCCGACACAGCTCTCCAACGTGCCATTAGGGAAACAAAAGTGCTTTTCCCACTTGATAGCCGGCCCTTTATTTTTGGAGCCGATCCTTGCAATCACAGGCACATGGCCCCAGCAATTAGGGAGAAAAGCACTTTTCTTCTGCAGGCCCAATTACCCATCCTCTAATTGACATAATTATTATCTTTCACTTTCCTAATAATATTTATTGAACACCACAAATCCTTGCTGGCAGTGAAGCTGCTCTGGGAGCTCAGCAATTTTCCAGTCCTAACAGGCTTTGTGCTGGAAGGAGGGATCAATATGGTGAAATATGTGGAAGGAATTGTTCCCTGGGAGGGTGGGCAGGCCCTGGCACAGGTGCCCAGAGAAGCTGTGGCTGCCCCATCCCTGGGAGTGTCCCAGGCCAGGCTGGACAGGGCTTGGAGCACCCTGGGCTGGTGGGAGGTGTCCCTGCCCATGGTGGGGGTGGAACAAGATGAGCTTTACTATCCCTTCCCACCCAACCATTCCAGGAGCCCCTTGGTGTGCTGAGCAGTGCTGGATCAGGGATGCTCCTGGTGGCTCCCTCCTCCCTGCAGAGCCTGCCGGGGTGGCCTGTCACTCATGGCCAGCCACAATTCCCTGGTGCTTTGGGGCTTTTGTTTTTATTCCACAGTAAATAAAAATCTCTGTGATCCTGCTTGAAAGATGGCTGGGAGGAATTTCCACGTGGTGGGAGGGGGGAAGGGAGGGCTGATTTATTCCCTCCTTGCCTGGTATAAAAGACCCTGCACTGGGTCTGCTGAGCTGGGAGTGTTTGTATAAATCTGTCTGCCCCAAACCCCTCCCTGAGCTGACTGATGGCCCGTGGAATTCAGCACACAGCTCCAAATTTAAATCTTTCTTCCTGCTGGGAGCTGGGCACAGGATTGTCTGTGCCAGGGCTGGATTTTGGGGGTGTCTGCAACACAGCTCACCCCCTGGGTGGCTCCTCTGGGTCTCCTCATGGGATGGAGGCATTGCCTGGCACAAGAGGTGTCTGGTGGAGCTTGGGGATGTTCAGAGAGGGGTTTGTGTCTGTGTGGCAGCCCGAGGGTTGGTGACCTTCTGCTCAGGGGGTGATTGCAATGCCAGTGGATTCAGTGGCCTCTGGGACATCCCAACACCCTCCCGGTGAACTCTGGGGAGGCCCAAGGGCTGGGGACCTTCCCCTCAGGCTGCCATGTCCCCTTATGTAGGAGGGATGAAGGTGTTGTGGGTTCAGGGTGCCCAGGACATCCCAGTGCCCTCCACACGAGCTCCCTTCTCCCAGATGCCTCACTCCATGCCAGGGGCTGTTCTGGGGGCAGAGCAAGGCTGGTTGGCAATCTGAGCTTGGGGCAGGATGCTCAGCCCACCCATCAAGGCACAGCATGGCAGTGAGGTGCCCACCCCCAAACCCACCCGCTCCCATCCCTGGGATCAGCTGAGCAGCTCCAGCTCCCAGCACTTGCCCGACTCCCATTCCCTTCTCCTCTTTTCCGTTCATCCCCCACTGAATTCGGCTGCCACAGAGCCCATATGTTTGCCTGGAGATGGCGAGGTTTATTTTTTTCCCCCGAACTATAAATAGACATTTCAGCACAACTTCTTGCTGCCAGTTATCCGTCTGCACATCAACATTAACATAATTACCGCCGTGAATCCCTAATCCCGGCAGCGGCAGCAGCTCGTGCGGGTTCGAGCAGCGGCTCCGCTTCCTAAACGGGTGTAATTTGGGTCTTTAGTGAAGTGACAAATCTGCCGGCAAATCACAGCGGCGGGTTGGGAACTTCCCCGAGTTCTCAGCCCTGATTGCTCCGGAGCACAATGGTGACAAGTGAGATGGGAACAATGAATTACATCAGCCCTGGCTGCCGGAGGAGGGGATGGATCACAGCCGGGCTCGTGCTGTCAGGAGAGCCTGGCATCAATCTATCAATCTTTCATCTTCTTCCGTTTGTTTGCAAACGTCCCTGAAGGACGGGGCTGTAATTGGGCCAGGACTGGCACTGGGATTTCTCCGGCGTGTTTTCCAGCTGCCAGCCCTGACAATGTTCTGGGGAGCTGCTTTGGAGTGTGGCACATCCTGGAGGTGACGCCTGGTCACTCACCTGTCCCCAGGGTTGTGCTCACACTGGTGTTTGCATGGCTTGAGCCTGTCCCCATGTCACCTTCCTTATACAGGAGCCACCAGCAAAGCATCACTGCAAACCACTCCAAGCCCACACTGCTGAATCCTGGAATTGTTACTGCTGGAAAAGCCCTCGAAGACCATCGAGCCCAACCACTCCCCCAGCACTGCTGCCCACCCCTAAACCCGGTCCCCAGGAGCCACATCCACATGTTTTTTTGGAATGTGACTCTTCCAAGAGATGCATCTCCCCCTTTTCCCAGGGAAGGGGGTGTTTGCAGGGGCTGGCAAGGGAGAGCTGCCCCTCTGCAGCCCCTCTGATGCCCCTGGCACAGGAGGGACTGGGCACCTCCGTGCCTCGGCTTTGCTGAGCCAGGGATCCCGCCAGCTTTCAGTTCTCCTCGGGGAGAAGAGTTCCCCCAAACCATAAGTGCCTGTGTGTTCCTTTCCCAGCCTGTGAGTGATCCAGGCCCTGGTTAGATGGTTTCAGTGGTTGGATGACTCACGACCTCATCACATTGTGGCAAGGCTGCTCAGCGCTCACACTGCAAATTATGGGCTGGCTCCCTGTGGCTCAGTGCCCGATGGGGCAGAGTGTGTGTTTGTGTGTTGAACAGCTTTGGCTTCAGCGGGAGGGGTTGGCTTTGGGGCTGCTTTATTTTGCCTGAGGAGGAAAGAAAGAATGGAGCCTTAAAAAGGGCCAGGGCGGTGCTGCTGGGGATGCTGCACTGCCTGGGTGGGACATCCCCGGGCTCAGCGTCCCTCCCAGGGTGACCCTGAGCAGGGCATGTGCATCCCCACTGCCCAGGCCAGCTGTGCTGCGATTCCTCTGGGATGTGGGAATGGCAGTTAAAGTGGGAGCCCCATCCACTCACCCCAAGTAGCCCAAATCTCCTCTCCTGGTCGGCTGCCGTCACTGCAGCAGCGTTGGCAGCACATTTCCCACGGCTGCGGTGGGTTGCCTGGAAGGAACCTGCTCAAATAATCATCACTTTGATTCCCAACAAAGGAAAGGAGCCGACTGAGTTAAATGCCTTCCCTCTGATGTGCTGTTTAGTTATTTTGCTTTCAAGAAAAAATAAATCCCCCCTCGGCATGTTTACAGAGCTGATTTGGTGCTGCAAACACAAGCTGGAATTGGAGGGCAAGGCATTGTTGGAAGAAAAGAGAAGACAACCTTGGAGCAGCTGGAATGGCCCCACGGAGGGGCAGGAGGGGCCCTGGGAGCTGCATCCCCTCCCCACAGGAAGCCCGAGGCTGGGTTTGGGGACCTGCTCCCCAGCACTTCTCCTCCCCTCCCTTCCTGGGGTTTCCCCTCCCTGCCCCCTCGGCACCCGGACCCTGGGGCTGCTCTCCGTGGGGTATTTCCCCTCATTTGCATCTTCTCCAGCTGCTTCCTCGGGCCTGGCACCGCTGCCCTGGGTGGGGGCTGAGCTGGGGATGCCCCCCCACCCTCTGCCCATGTCCAGCCACCCCCAGCCCCGGCTGCCTGCACAAGGCTTCACATTTGTGTTTTGTTTGCATCTGATTTTGGTTGCATTTGGGTTTTGTTTGCATCTCCTGCTCCTGCCTTCCTGGTTCTGGTGATCCAGCCCCTTGTCACTGACCACCCCACGTGCAGCTGTGCCAGATGTTCCTCCTCAGCGTGGGACGTGGGGCTTGGGACAGTCTCAGCAAAGAGAGTCCAGGAAATGGGTTTGAAAGCACCAGTGCTGAGGTGGAGGGATCCCTGACTGGGATGGATTATCCTGGCCCAGACCAGGGAATGCTGGAGCAGCACCTGCTCCTCCTTCCCCAAAATCCCCAAGATGAGAGAGAGCTGGGGGGGTCACCTGGAGAAGAGAAGGATCCAGGGAGACCTGAGAGCCCCTTCCAGTGCCTAAAGAAACTCCAGGAGAGCTGGAGAGGGACTTGGGATAGGGCCCTGGAGGGACAGGACACAGGGAATGGCTTCCCACTGCCAGAGGGCAGGGCTAGATGGGATATTGGGAAGGAATTCTTCCAAGGCCAGGTTGGACAAGGCTTGGAGCAACCTGGTCTAGTGGAAGGTGTCCCTGCCCATGGCAGTCCCACCCCAACAATTCCAGGGTTCTATGAAATCCAACGGAGTTTCCTATGTGGGGGCTCAGCAGACCCTCATTCCCAAACCTTCCTCCCATTCCCTGGGCAGGGAACTCCCTGCAGCCCGTGCTGGGGCTGTTTGAATGAACTGGCCAAATTTCCCTCTGTTACTCCCCATCCTTCACACCCACTCCCACGAGGGAGCAGAGCCCTGGGGTGGGAAGGCAGGGGGGCAGGCAGGGGGGCAGGCAAGGGGGCAGGCAGGGGGGCAGGCAGGGGTGCAGACAGGGGGGCAGGCAGGGGGGCAGGCAGGGGGGCAGGCAGAGGGGCAGGCAGGGGGGCAGGCAGGGGGGCAGGCAGAGGGGCAGGCAGGGGGGCAGGCAGGGGGGCAGGCAGAGGGGCAGGCAGGGGGGCAGGCAGGGGGGCAGGCAGGGGGCAGGCAGGGGGGCAGGCAGGGGGTGCAGGCAGGGGGGCAGGCAGGGGGGCAGGCAGGGATGGCAGGCAGGGGGTGCAGGCAGGGGGGCAGGCAGGGATGCAGGCAGGGGGGCAGGCAGGGATGCAGGCAGGGGGGCAGGCAGGGGGGCAGGCAGGGATGCAGACAGGGATGGCAGGCAGAGGGGCAGGCAGGGATGGCAGGCAGGGGGGCAGGCAGGGGTGCAGGCAGGGATGGCAGGCAGGGGGGCAGGCAGGGATGCAGGCAGGGGGGCAGGCAGGGGGGCAGGCAGGGATGGCAGGCAGGGGGGCAGGCAGGGGGGCAGGCAGGGATGGCAGGCAGGGATGGCAGGCAGGGATGGCAGGCAGGGGGGCAGGCAGGGATGCAGGCAGGGATGGCAGGCAGGGATGGCAGGCAGGGGGGCAGGCAGGGGGGCAGACAGGGATGGCAGGCAGGGGGGCAGGCAGGGATGGCAGGCAGGGATGGCAGGCAGGGATGGCAGGCAGGGGGGCAGGCAGGGGGGCAGACAGGGATGGCAGGCAGGGATGGCAGGCAGGGGTGCAGGCAGGGGGGAAGGCAGGGATTATAATCAAGTAGCACTACAGGGGGTGAGGGTTGTTTTTCTTCCCCAGGGCTCGTGTGGCTGCGCCAGCATCTCTGACAGCGCAGTCCTCTGCCTGGTGTCATCATTATGGAAACAAGCTGTAACTCTTCCCTTGATGTTATGTAGATCCGGGATGCTTTGCCTCACGGGAGCAGCAGCGTTAGGAAATCGGGTGTTGAACAGAAAGATGAACACACTGCGAGCTCTAATTTTGGGGAAGGAGCCGCCTGGGCGAGGGGGTCGCGGCCGGCCTGGCTGTGCCAAGCTCTGTGCCAGGTCTGCCGCCTTCCCCGCGGCTCCCGAGCTGGATCCTCTCACCACACCGTCACCTTTTGTCTTTTTATTCCCTTCATTTCCTCTGGCAGAGCCGCGGAGCAGCAGGAGGAAGGTTCCTGCGAAGCCAGGGAGGCTGTTCCACAGCACAAGTTGCAGTTTGGATATTTTCGGCGCAGTTCTGCTGACCCGCAGACACCTTTGTTGGCCGCAGCTCCCAGACCTGTCATCTTCCCACCTGCTCCCATTTAATCCTGCCCATCCCGACCGGCTCTGCGTGTCGGTCCTGGCGCGGTGATTGTTCCAACTCACCCCCTCGCTCTCTTCCAGCAGCCCTTTAATCTCGGGGAATATTTTTTTTCCCTCTGACATCTCTGCCTCTCTTGTGAAATGCAAATTAATTAGATTCTAATTACTCACTGTGTGCTGTTGCTGTTTCCCTCTCGTGTTAGGTTAGTCGAACATCTTTGTTGTCAGCTGTGTGTTGTATGTATTCAGCCCATTAAAAGTGATCCTTGTTCAGCGGGAGACAGGCAGAGCAAAGAGACAGTTCCCCCCTCCCGCTGGGCTTTGTCAGGAGCAGCTTTGTCAGCACTTCCCGGCAGCACCGCCAAGGAAAACTCTCCTGTTTTATTGTTCACTTTTTCTCCTGTTTTTTATAACCCGGTGAGTTAATGAAACATTTAGTGAGCGTCGGCCGACGCCTCTGGCTCCCTCGGGGCCGTGCTGGGCTCTGCTCCACGTGGGGTTTGTGCTGCCCGTGGGCTCCTGTGCACTGGGAAAGCCACCTGGGACCCCTAACTGGGACCTGCATCTCCTGCCTGGGGCCTGGGACCCCTGCCCAGGACCAGGGACCCCCGACTGGGAACCCTGTCCAGGACCCCCAACTGGGACCTGCAACTCCTGCCTGAGACCTGGAAATCCTGTCTGGTACTTGAGATCCCTCCCTGGGACCCAGGACCCCTCCATAGGAACCCTGAGATCTGGAACCCCTTCCTGGGGCTTGGACCCCCTGCTCAGGACCTGGGACCCCTACCTGGCACTTGAGAACCCTGCCTGGGACCTGGGACCCCTCCATCCTGCCCCAGCCCCACTCCAGGTCCCACATCCCTCTTACTGGAAAGACCCTCTGCCTGGTGGGGGCTCACAGGCAGAGGTGGGACCCTCGGTGGGATCCTCATCCCAGGGACCTGTGAAAATCCCTATAGATTGAGTGTGTAGGTGGGGAAGATAAAGAGGAATGACACAGGTAAGTGGAAGCACCATCAGCACTTCTCTGGCTGCAGAGACCAGGGTTGCCTCTGTTGGCACCTCCATCCCTGCTCCCCACACCATGCCAGGGATGCTGCTGTTTGGGGTGATGGTGGTGTTTGGAGGTGACACCAGTGTTTGGAGGTGACACCAGTGTGGGGACAGCTTGCTGGCAGTGTCAGTAGCAGCCACTGCCTGTGGGGTGAGGTGGAGAGCCATCCTGGTCCTGTGTGGGAAGTTGGGATAAGGACATAGAAGCAGGATTTGTCCCTCCAGTCAGGGATCACAGTGCTGCCCCATGGAGCACCCAGCACCCAAACCTCCTCCTGCCCTGCATCTGTCACCCATTATTTCTCTGATCCCACAGGCCTGGGCTCCTTCCCACTGGAATGTGGCACTGGGCAGGGAAGGACCAGGCTGGGACCATTCCCTGTGCCTTGTTCCAGCAGCACCTCCCTGCCCTCCACGGTGGGAACCAGCCCTTGGCTCGGGGACACTGATGGAGATTTGCATTGGTCCATCATTAGGCTGTAACTCTCATTTAAGGCAATAAAGGTGCTTAATTTCATAGGGAAAACTTAATGGAGCACTGAGTTCCCATGCACTGCTTTCCCTGACATTTTACAGTCTTTGAAAGTGTAACTTAATAACGGACAGAACCCTGAAACCCCAAGTCCTCCTGGCCCCTCAGGAAACAAAATAAAGCTGCTTGGAGGGAAAAAAAAAAAAAAACAAAAAAACAAAAAACCAGGTGTTGTGGAAAAGTCAGAAGATGCAAATTCTTCCTTCTCATTAATTATTGTATTTATTCCACGATTCCACCTGTCCGTGTGACGTCTCTCCCTCACGGAGACTTCTCACAGCAGATTAAAGTGCACTTTTATCATTATTCTGAAAGGCATTTCATGAGGGAACATTAGTTCTCCTACATTATTCCCGCATGTTATAAAAAGTGTCTTTTTAAAATATTAGACAGCAATCGAGGTTAATTTAACCCACATCAAACACGCTCGGCTGCTTTGCTGGAACCTTCCCCCCAGCACTCGCTCCGGACGCAGCAGCGGCCGCGGGCACAGCTCGGCGGAGCTCCCGGAGCTCCGGGCTCTGTCCCAGCCCTGGAGGGACAGGGAGGGGATGGGATCCAGCTCTGCCCCAGCCCTGGAGAGACAGGGAGGGGATGGGATCCAGGCTCTGCCCCAGCCCGGGAGGGGCAGGGAGGGGATGGGATCCAGCTCTGCCCCAGCCCGGGAGGGGATGGGATCCAGGCTCTGTCCCAGCCCTGGAGGGACAGGGAGGGGATGGGATCCAGCTCTACCCCAGCCCGGGAGGGACAGGGAGGGGATGGGATCCAGGCTCTGCCCCAGCCCTGCAGGGAGGGGATGGGATCCAGGCTCTGCCCCAGCCCTGGAGAGACAGGGAGGGGATGGGATCCAGCTCTACCCCAGCCCGGGAGGGGATGGGATCCAGGCTCTGCCCCAGCCCGGGAGGGGATGGGATCCAGGCTCTGCCCCAGCCCGGGAGGGGATGGGATCCAGGCTCTGCCCCAGCCCGGGAGGGACAGGGAGGGGATGGGATCCAGCTCTGCCCCAGCCCTGCAGGGAGGGGATGGGATCCAGGCTCTGCCCCAGCCCTGCAGGGAGGGGATGGGATCCAGGCTCTGCCCCAGCCCTGCAGGGAGGGGATGGGATCCAGGCTCTGCCCCAGCCCTGCAGGGAGGGGATGGGATCCAGGCTCTGCCCCAGCCCTGGAGAGACAGGGAGGGGATGAGATCCAGGCTCTGCCCCAGCCCTGGAGGGGCAGGGAGGGGATGGGATCCAGGCTCTGCCCCAGCCCTGGAGGGGCAGGGAGGGGATGGGATCCAGGCTCTGCCCCAGCCCTGCAGGGACAGGGAGGGGATGGGATCCATCTCTGCCCTGCAAACACCACACAGAGAAACACAGAGGGTCTGAAGCATCAGAACACAGAGGGTCTGGAGCATCAGAACAAGCCTTGTCCAAGCACCCAGAGCCCAGGGTTGCATCCCCATTGGAGGTGGTAGATCTCACCCAGGTGTCTCCTCCAAGCACCACAACACCTCTGGATACCACTGGACTCCCAACACCACTGGACTCCCAGTGCCAGTGCCCAGGCAGAGCAAAGGGTGGTATTGTGGCAGGGCCAGGGGGTCCATCACCATCCCCAGGAAAGCTGCATCGTTTGCTGGCCTGACTTCCATCACCCTGTGGCTCCCACAGCCCAGTCTGTGCCCCACTGTGGGAGATGCTCTGACTTTGCTGGTGGAACAACTTGCCCAGAGCAGCTGTGGCTGCCCCATCCCTGGGAGTGTCCAAGGCCAGGTTGGACAGGGCTTGGAGCAGCCTGGGCTGGTGGAAGGTGTCCCTGCCCATGGCAGGGGTTGGACTGGATGATGTACAAGGTCTCTTTCAAACCCCACCATTCCAGGATTCTGTGACTTTATGATCCATTTTCATCCAAAATCATTCCTCGAGGAGCCAAAAGTTTATAGCGCTTTTAAATATAAACTGTTCCACCTTTATCACCTCAGTGAACAAGGACTTTGCAGATCCTGTGGTCACTCTGAGCCGCAGCGTTTTATCACCTCGAGCTGAGCAATCTCCTCTTCCCGCTGCCCCAGGGGCCGGATCCGGCAGCGCCTCACTTGGCATTCCAGCCACATCCTCCTCGAGGAGGACCCATCAGCCAGATACCTGAAAACACATTTTCAACTCCAGTGAGCAATTGACTTTCAAAGCTGGTGATGCTTGTCAGCCGTGTCTCCGAGGGCAACAAACAAACTCCGGAGAGCGGCGAGGCTGCTGCTGCCGAGGGAGGAGAGCACGGGGAGAGAAGATCCTGCTTGTATTTTAACACTATTGATGGGCTGTGCAGCACTCGGAGGAGAAAAAACAACCTGCAGAAACTTTGTTCTGCTTTGCTTGGTGGTGTCTTGTTATAGAAGCATCTTCCTGGCCCTGCACCTGCAGGAACCAGGGGGACACTGTGCCTAAATCCAAGAGCTGAGAGCCCCTTCAGTGCCTAAAGGGGCCACAAAGGACCTGGGGAGGGATTTGGGACAAGGGATGGAGGGACAGCACAGGGGGAATGGCTTCCCACTGCCAGAGGGCAGGGATAGGTGGGATATTGGGAAGGAATTCCTGGCTGGGAGGGTGGACAGGCCCTGGCACAGGTTGGGCAGAGAAGTTGTGGCTCCCCCATCCCTGGGAGTGTCCAAGGCCAGGGGTTGGACAGGGCTTGGAGCAGCTTGGGCTGGTGGGAGGTGTCCCTGCCCAGGGCAGGGGGTGGGACTGGCTAAGATTTAAGTTCCCTTCCCACCCAAACCATTCCAGGGTTCTATAATGAGGCAGCACAACTTGCAGCTCCTCTTTCCCATCCTTCCAAGGCGTGGGGAGCACAGCCCCGGAAGCAAAGCTCAGCCACCAAAGTTTTCAAGGCAACACTTTCATCTCGAAAATAACTTACCATCAATTTGCATGAGGGTTGAACTCCCGAGCTGTGTGTCCTTCCAGGCTCTGCGCAGGGCAGACACCACCAGGGTGGCTCTGGATCCTCGGAGCAGCCGGAACCAGTCGGCCCTGTTTGGGAATGCCACGAGGATCCGAGCTGCTTATTTAAAGCTTTGAAAAGCAACCGACTTCCTTGAAGTCATTAAAGTCTAACCTTTAAACTCCAGGAGTCTAATGGTTCAAGCCAAGCATAATGTTGAGGCACATCTGTGATAAATCTGCTTTTAATCTCCACGAAGTGCTTTTGGTAGATTCCAAGGTGAACGTATGAGGTGTTAGATGAACACACTGAGTGCTTGTAAAACACACCCGATTGTAATCTATTACCTTTTACACAAAGCAGCATTTAGTTTTATTAACTATTGAAATATACTGAAAACTGTTAAAAAAGCACCGTGTAAATCTCTAAGATTCATGCTGCCTGATTTTATAGAGGCCTAATTCCTCACAAAAGTGGCAGGAGAGGAGCTGGGCCAATGACTTAATCGTTTGTAGCTGATTAACAGCAACCTCCCACCTAATTCCAGGGAAGGGCTGGATAATGAGGGAGCAGATGCTGTGCAGGGATGGAGGGGGCACTGTGGGTGCTGTTACCTGGCCCGACACCCCATTGCACCCCAACCTCTTCTCTGCAGGGCTGGAGGGGCTGAGCTGCAGCTTTGCAAGTGGTGTTTGAAACTGGGATGTCTCTGGCCTCAGGTGGGTGCTGGGGAAGGATCTTGGAATGGTTTGGGTGGGAAGGGACCTTAAAGCTCATCCCATCCCACCCCCTGCCACGGCAGGGACACCTCCCAGCAGCCCAGGCTGCTCCAAGCCCTGTCCAACCTGGCCTTGGACACTCCCAGGGATGGGGCAGCCACAGCTGCTCTGCCCACCCTGTGCCAGGGCCTGCCCACCCTCCCAGGGAAGGATTCCTCCCCAGTATCCCATCTATCCCTGCCCTCTGGCAGTGGGAAGCCATTCCCTTGTATCCCATCACCAGAGAGAAGTTTCCTCAGGTGCAGCAGTGAAGGATCACACCTGGCACACCTGGCTGGGGGTGCAGGGGGTCGGGGCTGCATCCTGCCCACACCTGTGCCCCAGGAGGGCCCTTCCCACCCTGTGTCTGCACATGTGTGCCCCAGGAGGGCCCTTCCCACATGTGTGCCCCGGGGATTCCCGCTGGGCAGGGAGCAGGGTGTGGGATGAGTCAGTGCCAGTGCCCTCCAGGCTGGCTGGAGGGTCTGGGCTTCCCCTCCTGCCACTGCCTTGACTGTGAGGAGGAAAATCCAACCCACACATGAGCTGTGGGACGTGCCCAGGGCCACCTTCCTGCCCGGTGCTGCGTGGGCTGAGCTGGAGCTGCTCTCAGGGCTCCCAGCCCAGCTTGGGGTGTGTGGGGCTTGACTGGGGGGTCCCAGGGAGTGTGTCCTGCTCCAAACCGGGCAATGGGAGCCTGAGGATGTTTGGTGTTTGAGCCTCACCACACTTGGCTGGGCTCAGGGGTCCCCTCAGTCTGTGTCCTCCTCCTGCTTGAGCCATCACACCCCAAGAAGGCACAGGAAGGGGTGGATTCTCTCTTACAGACATCACTGCAGCCAAGAAACACAACCCCCCAGCAGGCACACACAGGGACTGGCTGGAGCCCCTGGGACACGAGGCCATGGCTGGGCAGGTCCATGGGAGCCTTGGCTGAAGAGCCAGTGGTGGGGCAGCACATCCAGCTGTGGGTTTCATTTGCTCACTCACAAGCAAATGTCTGAGCTGAGCCTGTGTGGGAGGCTCTGGGATTGCCTGAGCCCATGGGATCTGCACCCTCTGCCCCCCATGGCTGCCCATCTGTGGTTTCCCACCAAATCCTGGCAGCTCCCAACCCTCTGTGCCAGGCTGAGGGTCCCGGTCCAGGACTGATGCAGGGCTGGTCCTGGTGCTGAGCTTTATGGGTTTGATTCAGGCCTGATTCTGGTGCTGAGCCAGGATGGTGCTGAGTCAGGATAGAGCTGACTGGGAGCTGGTCCTGGTGCTGAGCTGGGATGGGGATGTGCCAGGGCTGGCCCAGGTCCTGATCCTGATCCAGGGCTGGTCCCGGTGCTGAGCTGAGGCTGAGCTGGGATGGGATGGGGATGTGCCAGGGCTGGTCCTGATCCTGATCCAGGGCTGCTCCTGGTGCTGAGCTGGGATGCAGATGATCCAGAGCTGATCCTGGTGATGATCCAGGGCTGGTCCAGATGCTGAGCTAGGACTGAGCTAACACAGGTCCCGGTGCTGAGCCAGGGTTGGGCAGGGCCACTGCAGCACGAGGGAGGTTTGGATTTGGGGGCTGAGCTCGTCTCCATCTCCAGCTCTTCATTTGCACTTTTACAGCCAGCGGGGCTCATTGTCAGGAAAACGCGCATTTGAGGGGGGAAAATCCTGTGAGCCGCAGCAAACTACAAACATGGGAATAATTAAAAGATATGCAAGGCCAGAAAGTCAGCACAACAGTAGGTGATTTAAATACGTGCAGAGGGAGCTCTCCCCGTGCTCCCCCGCCAGCCGCTCCCCGAGGCCTCCGGAGCAGGGAAGGAGCCTTTGTTGGGGTGCCAGCAGCACGGGGCAGGGAAGGGAATGTTTGTTGGGGTGCCAACAGCACGAGCAGGAGCTGCACGGCCGGGCACGGTGGTGGCAGGAGGCAGCTCCACACGGATCTGCCGGGGCACGGCTTCCTTTTAATGAAAAGTTAAATTGGAAATGGTTGTTGGAAAGACTGTTCCAGATCTAAAGGGAAATAACTCCAGTCCAGGGCTGAGGAAGCCAAAATGTGTTTTGGTTCTTTCCACTTTTGGAAGAACTGTCGATAGTTGTTCGGTTTTTTTTTTCTCTTGCTCTTTCTCTTTCCTCCCCCTCATATGATTATTCAATTTGCCATGAAAGCTGGGACCAAACCAAAACCTCCGTGCCAAAACCTCCGCACTTGGAGAACATTTGGACCCTGAGCTGGAGCTTAAATTACATCTTGCACATGGCCCCAGCCGCACTGGATTAAAATCCAAGATATACACGAGTTCCTGGTTGTTGAAACCCGGCTCTGAAGGAGCCGCTTTCCGCCCGGGGGGTTCTCTGTCTTCCCAAACCCAGGGAAAAAAATATCCTGGTGCTCTGGCACCGGTGCCCGACTCGGGGACCTCCAGGTGCCGACGGGCCCTGTGGCGCGGGGGGCACAACTGCCCTTCGGGGGATTTTGCGCATTTTTACCCCAGTGTGGAGCTGACAGCCTTTGCTCCTTGGGTCTGGCAACTCCTCCCTCCCCTTCCCGGGGAGGAAACACCTTTGGCAGCTCAGCCCCGGGTGGGCGGGATGGGGAGGGAGCTGCTCCTGTCAGCACGCCCTGCCGGTGGGGAGGTGGGGGCTGGCACGGCTCGGCCCGGCACGGGGAGGGAGGTGGGGAGGTGAGGGCTGGCACGGCTCGGCCCGGCACGGGGAGGGAGGTGGGGAGGTGAGGGCTGGCACGGCTCGGGCTGGCACGGCTCGGCCCGGCACGGGGAGGGAGGTGGGGAGGTGAGGGCTGGCACGGCTCGGCCCGGCACGGGGAGGGAGGTGGGGAGGTGAGGGCTGGCACGGCTCGGTCCGGCACGGGGAGCGCAAGCGCTGGAGCAGCGACAGCCCAAAGGCGGCCACGGCTGAGAACACCCCTGGCCCCGGGAAGAGGCGTTTGCCACGGCCTCGATGCCACCGGCCAGGCCAGTTCCAATGGGATCGGCCTTTCCCACAGCAGGATGAGCCTCTCCAACCCCACCATCTCCCTCTCCAACCGCACCATCTCTCCTTCCACCCAGGGGTCTCCTTTTCCATGGGATCCCTGTGAGCCCCAAGCCAGAGTTCTTCCCCTGGACCCTCTCCTTTCTCACCTTCCCAATTCCCCTTTTCCCCCTCCATTTCCACGTCTCTTCCCACTCCTTCGCATCCCACACACGGTAAACAAACACATCCTGCCCTCGCGGAGCCCATGCCCTGGGAACTCTCGGCCTCATTTCAGCCGTACAAGGTGTTCCAGTGATTATTACCCTTAAATAACGTGGTTTAACAATTAACAGCTTGTTTAAAGAGCATTTGCATTTCCTCGCTGCCGAACAGGAGGCTTTAATCTCCGCACAAAAGCAGCGTCGTGTCGGGACAAGCTGCGGGATCTCCGCGCCGTCCTCGCCCTGGTTTGTGTCCCCGGCCGGGGTTTTGCCAGGAATGATCCCACGGTGTTGCCGAGCCCGGCGGGCTCGGGCTGGGCCGGGGCCGGTGTCGGGGGCTCGGCAGGAGGGACCAGGCTCGGCCGCTCCGCCGACCTCGGGCCCCTTTGAACACGCTCCTTCCAATTATTCCCAATTCCCGGCGGTGCGTTAGAAGCCAGACGGCTTTGAACCTGGGAGGGCATTTGTGCCGTTTCCAGATGGGAGCAGCACAGCCACATGAAAAAAAAAAGAGATTTCTGGAGCTATTAAAGAAGTGTCTTTTAATGATTTAATAAAATAGCCACGTAGAACGAGTTCTCTCAGATGTCCAAACCCCAGTGCAATAAACGACCAGATTCCTCTGATGCATCATCGGGGAAGGGTTTTCCGAGGCAACCTGGGATGTCCCTGATGATGGAGCTGAAAGGGACCCAAGAAGGTTCGTCACTGCTCCAGTTCTCACTCAGAGCTCACCCTGCCCCATCCCTGATTGTGTGCAGAGACAAGGGAGCATCTGCAAGTGGAACGGCGGGGCCATAATCCCATTTATTTCGGTGCTGTCTGATGCCCTTTTGCAGGCAGTGCTGATAAATGCTGGGTCAGGCTGCATTGTTCTCTCTTAAACCAAGGAACAGAAGCATTAATCATCCACCCAGGCATTTATCGTGGTTCGGGGCATTCATTTGATGGTCTGTCATTTCCCTTTGGTTTGGGTGTTGTGGAGTTGTATTCAAAACACCCTCAATTAGATGTAACTGAAGATACGGAGCTGTTTGAGGGCCTGATGGTGCCTCAGAGCAGGAGGTTCATGAGACCAACACAGCCCTCGGAGCGGCCACCTCTGACACCAGGGAGGGGCAGGGACAATCAGGCTTCCTTGGAATCAGAATCCCAGAATGGGTCGGGTTGGAAAAGAGATTTAAAGGCCTTCTAGTCCAACTCCCTGCCATGAGCAGGGAGATCTTCCAGGTTGTGGCTTCCCCCTCCCTGGAAGTGCTCCAGGCCACGTTCGATGGGGCTTGAGGCAACCTGATCTAGTGGAAGGTGTCCCTGCCCATGGCAGGGGGTGGAACGGGATGAGCTTCAAGTTCTCTTCCAACCCAAACCATGCTGGGATTCTGTAAAACAGACCTTGATCCCCCTCCCTCTCCAGGTATCCACGGCACAAAGCCAGGCAGACCACAATGCCCAGATCAAAGGTGTCCAAAGGAGAGGGAGAGCTGTGGCTGCACTCCCTGTGCAGGGCAGCACTGGCAGCTCAGGGACGAGCATGTCCCAGCCTGTGCTGCCCTGGGCTGGCAGCGGAGCCTCGGGCTGGCCCCGGGCACCGGGCGAGCTGTGGCCCGGTCATTAGGTGTGGGTTTGGCTCCTGGCTCAGCCACAGCCTCGTTACACAACCAGTGTGGAGCAGGTGAGGTCCTGCCTCGCTGGTTTGGCTCCTGAGAGCTGTGGAGGCTCCGAGTGCAGAGCACCCCGTAATGACCCAGGGTATTTATTTGTGGCTGCCCAGGGAGTCCCAGCCCAGTGGGCAGATCAGAGGAGCTGCCTGCAAACAGTTCTGTCATCCCCTCAGAGCTGGCCTGCAACACCCTTATCTGTCCCAGACTGGGGCGGCTGAGCAGAGGCTGCCCACGGTGCCCACGGTGCCAACAGAGCCCAGCAGAGCAGCAAACACACATTGGGTGCTACTGGTGCCTCCTGAGCCCACAGTCCAGCACCACGGGGACCACAGCAAAGCCTGGCTGGAGCACTGGGCTGAGGGGCAGCACAGGGCAGGAGCTGTGTGAGGACAGCTCAGGTTTGCTGTGCCTTGGAGAAGAACTTGTGTGCAGAAAAATGCTGAGGATCTTCCCTGCAGTGGTGCAGGAGCACATCCTGCCCAGCACGGCAAGAGTGCTGGAGAGGGATTTGGGACAAGGATCTGGAGGAGCAGGACAAGGGAGAATGGCTTCCCACTGCCAGAGGGAAGGGTTAGATGGGATATTGGGAAGGAATTGTTCCCTGAGAAGGTGGGCAGGCCCTGGTACAGGTTGCCCAGAGAAGCTGTGGTTGCCCCATCCCTGGAAGTGTCCAAGGTCAGGTTGGAACAACCTGGTCTAGTGGAAGGTGTCCCTGCCCATGGCAGGGAGATTGGAAGGAGATGAACTTTAAGGTCCCTTCCAACCCAAACCATTCCATGATTCCACAATCCTATGATTTTCACACTCACTGGAAAGCCCTGTCTCCTGAAGACCTGCTCCAAAACAACCCAGGGAAAGGCAGCTGCTGCCCTTTTGGAGGCAGATGATGTACTCCATCCCTGCAGTGATTCACTGGGAGCTGGTCTGGTCTGTTTGGTCAGGGCTGTTTTGCAGGCTGGGCTCAGCTCCGTGTGCAGCATCACCTCTGGGGCCCTGGGCACAGCAGTTCCCAGTTCCTGCCCTCTCAGCTCACCCACGGAGTCTGGCAGCTTTCTGGGGTGCTGGGCTGCACCCTGACAGTCATTCCCATGGCTTTTCCCTTGGGAATTGAAGCACCCCCGGGCCGGGGTGAGCTGTGCCCCATACTGAGCACTGGAGCCATCTGTCCCCCTCCTGTGGGTCCAGGGCAGGCAGGTGGCAGTGCCAAAGCCCCCCATGGCAGGCTCCTGGCAGCTGGCCCGTGTGGGGCCGGCACGGCTGCTCCGGCCCCGCTCCGGGAGCGCCGAGCCAAGGCCAGGCTCATTAGGGATGCCACAGTAATGCCTCTGTTCTTCCCAGAGCCCACACTGCTGTGTTTCCACCCGGCTCCAGGCAGTGCCCTGGCCGTCTCTAAAGAGTGTGAAGCCCTTCTAAAACTTTCCGGCTGGCTGACAAAGTCCTCGGTGATGCAGCGGCCCCAAGTATTTGCTTGATCTTCTGTTGCCACACATTCCTCCGAGAACAGCCCGCGCAGCAACGCGCGCACGTCACTCCCCTCCGGAGGGCTGGCGGCTGCTGCGCCGCTCTAAGCCAGGCCTGACAAGTGTCAGCCCTCCTGCCAAAGCCGCGCTGACTGCCATTCTCAGGAGTGTTGGTCAAACAGTAAAATCCATTCATTTGTCTAAAAACAAACCCACAGCATTCTCCTTGTCTCGGGCTGGGACAAAGCCTCTGCCTGTCTGCTCCCAGCGCCCTTCCCATGGTGGCAGCGGGCATCGCCCCCTCCCAGCCCCGCAGCTGGCACAAGGGTGGGTGCTGGGGGTGGCACCACGTTGCTTGGTGGTGGAGGTTTAAGCAGGGCCCCTGGCAAAGCAGGAAATCTAAAGCTTGGGAGGTATTTGCAGTGGGAAGCAGCAAGGGTGATGTTCTAACACAGGGTTGGTCCCCTCCATCCTCCAGCACTGCAGACCAGGACAGTGTCCCCAGACCCAAGAGCCACTTCTGCCCACGTGGACTTCATTCTCCCCAGCCATGGCACATGGATCAGTTGGGCTGGTGCTGCTGGGATTGATGTGCCTGAGCTCCTGGTGTGATTCAATCTGCTGAGGAGGGAGATGCTTCCCTTGCAGCCCAGCACCTCTCCCTGGTGTGGGGCCTGCAGGAAGCTGGGGGTGTTTATTCCTTTTTTACAGACTTTGGATTTGTGCTGGGAGGAAAGTGGGAAATGGGGTGAGCATTGTACAAACCTGGCAGCTCCTGAGAGCACTTCACTCTTGGCATTTGGCTTTGAGGACCAACCCTCTGCAGATAAACATCAT
This sequence comes from Pithys albifrons albifrons, assembly GCF_047495875.1. Lineage (NCBI taxonomy): Eukaryota > Metazoa > Chordata > Aves > Passeriformes > Thamnophilidae > Pithys > Pithys albifrons. The sequence continues at coordinate 21,176,175 of NC_092470.1, read as the reverse complement.
GTTTTATTGGGAATGAGGAGAGACCTCTTCACCTTCACTCTCTTCCATTTTCTCTTGCTTTGATGAAGCTCTTTGCAGGGATCCTGAACCCCACACTGCTCCTGTCATCACAGAGGCACTCGTGGAGTTTGTCTGTGGAAAAGAAGGTGCCTGCCTGAGTTTTTGATGTCAAAGTTGCCAGGAGAGCAGCCAGGTGGCTTTGGAATCAAATTTGTCCCTTACACGAGGTCCTGCTCCTTTGCAGCCATCAGCTCAACCCAGTCTGGGGGGCTCCGAGGATCCAAAAAGTCCCAGTCCTTTTGGGGGATTCCTGGGCCTCTGGACAGTTTGGAAATTATCCCCCCTCAGCGCTGACAGACTGTTTGAGCCCCAAAGCACAAGATTAGAGCTGGGCTATGAACAGTGGTTAATGGTCCAAGGAATGGGGTGCAGGCACAGAGGGTTGCTGGGAACCATCCCCTACCTACCACGGGATGGAAAGAGCCCCAGTCCCATGGGAGGCAGGATGGGCAAGAGCTGGGGCAGTGATTATTGCCCCGAAGAGAGTCCACAGAGAGCCCAGCAGGTCCCGGGAACCGCGCTGAGCTCCGGCTGAGCCCGTCCCCGGCCGAGCCGCGGCCCGACGCGCGCTCTCGTGTATCAGTGGTGAATGTCTTCCTGTTTAAAAGCTCTCAAAATCACAGGGGCAGCTTGTTTTGACATTTGATTAGCCACAGAGAACAACTTGAGAGTGCTTGAGTGAGTGAGTGAGTGAGCAAACTCCGCGGCGGGGCTGGTGCTGAATGCTCCGGCCTGTTGGCGATAGCGGGCAGGGGAGGGTGGGCACGGCTCCAGGGGAAGATAAGTGGGCTGCTGGGAGAGGCGAAGGCGAGGAGAGGAAGTGGTGAGTGAAGTCAGCTGAAAACAGGTTTTTTTTGCTCGCTCTGACTCATAAATTTCATTAATACCTCGCAGCATCTCCCCGGCCCCGCGCAGAGCCGAGCACTGGGGGGGATCCGGCTGCGCAGGATGGAAACCCACCGTCATCGGGGTCTTGGGCCGGGATAACGCGCCTGTCCCGAGCGCTGGGGGCCTTGGCAGGTCCGTGAACTGCTTTTCCTGTCGATGGCAGCGTGATGTTGGTGCTGGAGCCGCGGGTGTGGGAGCAGCTCCCGGGCCAGGGAATCATCCCTGCTCCCACCGCCCTCCCGCAGTCATGAACTCGCAGGGCTTTGTTTTCTTTTTCTCCCCAGACCTACAACATGTTGTGTCAGGTTGGTCGTGACACTGCAGGGCTGTTTTCCTTTCCCTCGCTATCATCGCTATCAAGTAGGAGTTAACAGCTCTTGTTTATACAATGACTATCTGGCCAGAGGCTGATTTAATACCTCCCACTTCTTTTAAGTGCAAATAGACTCTAATGTGTGTATTAGGCTACTTGAGCGGCTGTTCTGGTGAAATACTCGCTTTCCAAATAACTTATCTGCAGTTAATGCCGAGCAGAGGAGAAGAGCAAACTTCTTAAGAATTTAGCAATAAGGAAAAGAAAACAATCCGTTTAATATTCCGCTCTTCCCTTGGCTAAGCCTTTGGCCATCCCGAGCTCGCTGGGATTTCACAGGCAGCATCCTGAGATGGTTTACGGGTCACAGCCCTCGTTCAGCTCCGTCCTGAGCATCCCAAGCCTGAACCCAACCGCTCTCATCGCGGGCACTGCCACACCCGGGGACATGGAGGTGTCATTGTCCCGCTTCCAGCCCCGCGTGGGCTCCGGCCACGACATCCCGCATCCCTCGCGGACCCCGAGCCACTGGAGTGTGGCAAGCGGCGAGGTGGGAGCGGTAGCCACGCCGCACAGGCAGCCGTCTGCAGCCACGCTTGGCAGGAGAGACAAAGGGTAACATCATCCCTGAGCGAAACTGCGGAGTTTCTGCTGAGTCACAGTCATCAGGGAATGGGGAGAGCAATTACAGCCGAAAACTGGGAAGGCATCCCAAACAAATTGGTTATAATTAACAAGTAGAAGAATAACACCAGTAATACCATTAGCAGGCCCAAAAGCCATTTGCAATATAATATCTATAATTAGACAGTGCACAGCAAAAGCCTGGGCTGAGCTGTTTGCCCCGGGAAGGGAGGGCAGGTGAGACTGTGGAGCAGAGGGATCGCGGACCAGGATCCGGGGGCGGGCAGCACCTGAGAGCATCCGTGAGCATCCATGAGAATCCGTGAGGATCTGAGAGTGACCTGGCTCCGGCCACGGGCACCGGGAAGATGGGCAAGGGGACAGCAAAACCCGCTCTGCCCTCCCACCTCTCTCCGGGGTGCAGCCTGGCACTTGACATCCTTGAACATTCCTATCCCTGGAAGTGTCTAAGGTCAGGTTGAACGGGGCTTGGAGCAACCTGGTCTAGTGGAAGGTGTTCCTGCCCATGGCAGGGGGTGGAACGAGACGGGCTTTAAGGTCCTTTCCAACCCAAATTGGAGCTGCAGGGTTTGGACCTGAGCTGCAAGTCCTGGGCACGATCCCTCCTCCAGTTTTTCCTTTTGGTCGCAACTTCTTGGCCAAAACTGCTGCCGGGAGCATCCCAGTGCTGTCCGTGCCCCCAGCACCGTGTGCCCCCACGGGTGCCCCTCACCCAGCCTGCTCACACCCCTCATCCGAAATTCAGGGAGACAGGGCAGAAAAACGTTGCGTTTGGTGCTGGGGCCGTCCCTGGGTGCTGGGAGAGGATCTGGGGGTCCTGAGCCCGCTTGCTGACCCCGTGGGCCCCCCTGTCCTGCGGCAGGAGCCGCCGGCGCTGGGCTGGGCCGGGCACGGGGATTGCTCAAGCAAACCCGCGGCTGAGGGTGAGGTCAGTGGGAGTTTTGCTTGTGAAAGGACGGGGTAATCGGGGCCTGTTGTGGCAACACCAGCAACCGACGCTCTTCCCGGTCCCGCCTGCAAACGTCACAGTCTCGTGGAATGGTTTGGGTGGGAAGGGACCCCGAAGTCCAGTTCAAGCCGATGCCACGGGCAGGGGCATCTCCCAGCAGATCAGGCTGCTCCGGATGTGCGTGGGCACCCCCGCAGAGCTCCTGGCGCTGCTGGTGCCGCAGCGGGTCAGGATCGAACCCTCTTTTGCCGAGGGGCTGTAAAACCTCCCTGCCAAGAGCAGATAAAGCCCAGCTCCCCACAAAGCCACATATCCGGGCTGAGAGCTCTGCCGGCTCGCCGAGGCCGCTCATTCGTATGCGATTCGCTGCCTTCCCAGCTCTGAAATCCTTGTTTAGATAAACTTGAAAGCTAAAGGAAATTTGGCAGGCAGGGTCCTGCCCTGCGCGGAGGGCAGATAGTGTCACCTGCAGTGTAAACACACACCATTGACCGGGGCTGGGACCGGCTTGTCAGCGATAAAGTCACTTCTCGGGGCGGCTCCCGTCACGCTGGGCGAGCTCGGCTGCTCCCGGGGCCGGGGAGGGAGGAGCGGGCAGGAGGGACACACGTGGGTGCGTCTGTGTGTGTGTGTGTGTGTGTGTGTGTGTGTGTGTCTGTCTGTCTGTCTGTCTGTGTCTGCGTCTGTGTGTGTGTGTGTGTGTGTGTGTCTGTGTGTCTGTGTCTGTGTGTCTGTGTGTGTGTGTGTCTGTGTGTCTGTGTGTGTGTGTGTCTGTGTGTGTGTGTGTGTGTGTCTGTGTGTCTGTGTGTCTGTGTGTGTGTGTGTCTGTGTGTGTGTGTGTCTGTGTGTGTCTGTCTGTCTCTGTGTGTGTGTGTGTATCTGTGTGTGTGTGTGTGTGTGTGTGTGTGTCTGTGTGTGTGTGTGTGTGTGTGTCTGTCTGTCTGTCTGTCTGTGTCTGTGTGTCTCTGTGTGTCTGTGTGTGTGTCTGTGTGTCTGTGTGTGTCTGTGTGTGTGTATCTGTGTGTGTGTCTGTGTGTGTCTGTGTGTGTGTGTGTGTGTGTGTCTCTGTGTGTCTGTGTCTGTGTGTCTGTGTCTGTGTGTCTGTCTGTGTCTCTGTGTGTCTGTGTGTCTGTGTCTGTGTGTGTGTTCGTGTGTCTCTCTGTGTCTGTCTGTGTGTGTGTCTGTGTGTCTGTGTGTGTGTCTGTGTGTGTGTGAGTGACTGTGTGTCTGTGTGTGTGTGTGTGTCTGTTTGTGTGTGTGTGTCTCTCTGTGTGTCTGTCTGTGTCTCTGTGTGTCCGTGTGTCTGTGTGTGTGTGTGTGTGTCTGTGTGTGTGTTCGTGTGTGTCTGTGTGTGTGTCTGTGTGTGTGTGTGTCTGTGTCTCTCTCTGTGTGTCTGTGTGTCTGTGTGTGTGTTCACACGTGTGGCAGGGCAGGATTTGCCCCTTTCCCTGCCATCTCTGCACCCTCATAGCAAATCCACATGGAAGCAGAGCTGGACTTTTCCGGGAAAGGGGAGATAAAAATCTGGGGGAAAAGTAGTTGTGGTCTCATGGGTGTCTGGGGAGCCTGGGGGTGTTCAGCCCCTCCCAGCTACCCCAAACCTCATCCTGAGGGATTGTTCCTTATTCCCTGCCATGGGCCCCAGGATGGCCCAGCCCCGAGAATGAGGTGGGGGTGTGCACCCCTTGGGTGCCAGGACTGGGTCACTGGGGCCAGCGGGGGTGGCAGTGCCAGGGGATGTCTGTGAGTCCAGCGGGGGTGGCAGTGCCAGGGCATGTCTGTGAGTCCAGCGGGGTGGCAGTGCCAGGGCATGTCTGTGGGACTGTGTGTGTTCCCCGCAGGGGCCGTTTGGGAAGGGGAAGGGGAAGGACAGCTCAGATGGTTTCCCTGAAAGGGTGGCATTGCAGTGGGGACAGGACGGTGTCACAACACCCTGTGCCCAGAAGCTGAGCCCGAGCTTTGTGCCCGGACAGGGTGGGGAGGACACCTCCTGCTTCCCTTCCTGGCTGTGACAGCTCACAGGGGGCTGGGGCTGCATGTTGGCATCTCCTGAGCACCCAGCTCAGGGACAGGGCACACCATGGCCAAGCCCAGCCTGGGACCAAGGACATCCGAAGTGGCATCTGAAGGGAAGGGGCCACCACATGGCCCCAAAGGACCCCAGTGGCTCCTGCTCTCCCTGGAGTGCTCCACTGACATGGGAAACTGCCCTGTGCAAGGCACCCAAATGATGCCACAGGCCTTTGCTGAGTGTCCCCAGAGCCTCATCCTCAAAAACTCAAAAAAAGAAAAATAAAATATGGGAAAAGATCACAGGTTTATAATTGGGATGTGCAAATATCAATTTAAGCAGATCTTAAAACAATATGAACCAGAATGTTCCCTTTCACCCCTAATCGTTCTCTTTCTTCTTTTTTCTTTTTTTTTTTCCAACCAGGTGAGTTTTAATAAGCTAAAATAAACCAGCTCCTATTTCAGCTCAGTCCTGGTGTGAGGAATATCAATTAACGAGAGACATCCTTGGTCGTTTGAGTTCACCACAACAGTGCTGGAGCTGCAGCTCGATGGGAATGGGAAGAAAATTACAACCTTTTCGGGGAAACCATTAAGTAAAAATCAGAATTTGTCCATAAGTACCACTGGGGGAGGGGAACATCTCAGCTAATGTGTTCTATTTTGAGCAATGAAGTGAATTTTCAGAGCAAAATCGCTGCTTTCCATTCCTCTCCCCGTGGCTTCGTGTCCCCTGAGTCAGGGCCCAGAAAGCCCCTGGGGCAGAGGGTCTGGTTCAGCCTCACCCCAGGAGGGTCCCCTTTTTCAGACTTTCCCAGCCCAGGGAGACACAGAGTGAGGATCTTCATGGAATCACAGAACCCTGGAATGGTTTGAGTGGGAAGGGACCTTAAAGCCCTTCTTATTCCACCATCTGCCATGTGAAAGGACACCTTCTACCATCCCAAGCTGCTCCAAGCCCCATCCAACCTGGCCTTGGACACTCCCAGGGATGGGGCAGCCACAGCTGCTCTGCCCAGCCTGTGTCAACGTCTGACCACCCTCATAGTGAAGAATTCCTTTCCAATATCCATCTATCCCTTCCCTCTGGTAGTGGGAAGCCATTCCCCTTGTCCTGTCCCCAGTCCCTCTCCAGCTCTCCTGGAGCCCCTTCAGGCCCTGGAAGGGGCTCTCAGGTCTCCCTGGAGCCTTCTCTTCTCCAGGTGACCCCCCCCAGCTCTCCCAGCCTGGCTCCAAAGGGGCTCCAGCCCTGGAGCATCTCCAGGGCCTCCTCTGGACTCTCTCCAGGAGCTCCATGTCCTTCTGCTGTTCCCCAGACCTGGAGGCAGTTCCACAGGCAGGGTCTCCCCTGAGAGGGGCAGAATGTGGCCTGGCTGTGGAATGAGCCCAGGATGTGCTGGGAAGAAGGGCAGGGTGGTGAGCAAGGGCAGCAGGAGTTCCATCCCCGAGGGCCTCACAAATCAGAGGGTTTCCAGGTGCTTTTCCCTTTGCTCTGCAATCTCCTGGGACTGATGTGAGTTTGTGACACCAGGAGCACCGGGCACGTTCCTCCACTAAATAGCTGTCACCTTGGAAGCACTTGGCAGAGGGAACTGCCAGGGAGAGCACTTTGCAGGAGAAAAAAGGACCTGTTTCACCACTAATATTTCCAGGGGTGTTTGTGTCCATTAATTTTTGCTGTTCTCTGGCACACGAGGTCCCCGGAGCTCCCACTGCTCCCTGTGGCTCAGGGAACTGTTCACCCACGTTCTCCCATACACTGCCCCAGGGTCTGCCTGGCTGCAGTCACGGGGGGGCCTTGCACCCCAACATGCACCCGATGGTGCTCCAGTGGGTGCCCGAAGTGATGGGGTACCCCGGAGGGCACCCAATGGGAACATCAGATGGATGCCCCAAGGGTACCCCAGCTGGTGGAAGCCCCAGTGGGGGGCTCAATGTGCACCCTGATGGGAACATCAATAGGCAATCTATGGACATCCCGATGGATCCCTGAATGGATATCCCAACCACACCATGATTTGTACCCCAGTGCCCCCAACGGGAGCCCCCGTGGATGCCCCAACTGCACCTCGATGTGCACCTCAGTGGCAACCCTGATTTGCACCCCAGTGGGCCTCGGCAGCGAAAAGACAAGGAAAAGGCCCAAAGGCGGTAGAATTCGTCTCTGGGAGGCGGGGGCAGCGGCCCCGCCGTGGCTCCGGCTCCACTCCGGGTTCCGCTCCTCGTTCCGCGCCGGGATTTGCGGCGCGCCCGCCGCGCCGAGCGGGCCCCACGTGGGGCAGGGGCGGAGCCGCGAGGCGGCAGCCAATGGGCAGCGCCGGCCGCTGACACCGCTTGTCACGTCAACAGCCGGAACGCGCCCAATTAGCGGCGGGCGGGGGGGGCCGGGACACCCCAATCCCGCAGCGCTCCCGCACGCCGGGGCTCGGCGGGGCCCCGCACCGGGACCCGCGGCGGGGGCTGTCCCCCCATTTGATTGTTTAAGTGGCCTTGTTTCCCTGTCCCCGCGGGGCCGGGACCGATCCCTCTGCCCCCGATCCCGCTCCCCCGGCCCGGCTCCCCCCGATCCCGCTGCCCCCGGCCCGGCGCTGACAGGTCGCTGGAGCGGAGGCCGCGCCGGTCCGGGCTAATTACGCCGCCATGGCGGGCGGGGGGGTGCGCGCCGCCGGCCCCGCGTGGCTTTGATTGACAGCTCCGCTCCCCGCGGCCAATAGCGCCCGAGCGGCGGCCCGCTCCGCTCTGTGATTGGCCGGAGGCGCGGCTCGCCGCGCGGCCCCACGTGGGGCGGAGGCTCCGTCTGACGCGCGGGCGAGCGGCCATTTTGTGCGCGGGGAAAGGCCGGGCCGGGCCTGGGATGGGCCGAGCCGGGCCCGCCGCTGCTCCCGGTCCGGCCGCGGGGCCCGGGGGTGCGGGACGGTGTCCCTGCAGCGGGACAGAGGCGTGAACGCCACTCCTCGTGTTCCTCGTTACACGCAGGGGGAGCAGAGCGGCCCTCACGGCACATCAAAGCGGCCGCCAGGGAGGGCAGGGCAGGGCAGGGCAGGGCGGCCATGGCGGCGCGGGAGGCTCGTCCCGGGCGCTGTGCGGGGCGCCGTGAGGCGGGACCGGGCAGCGGCACCGGCTGTGTGGGGCCGTGTTTTATTGCGGGCAGCGGCCCAGGCCGGGCAGGCCCCGCCGCTCTCCCCGGGTCGGTGTTTCGGGGCGGGCCCGTTTTACAGCACCCCAGGCCTTGCGGGCCTTGCCGCTCTCCCCGGGCCGGTGTTCCGGGACGGGCAGCGCCCCAGCCCGAGCAGGCCCGTGTTTTACCGCGGCCCAGCCGTGCAGGCCCCGCCGCTCTCTGCGGGCGCTGCCGCTCGAACGGGCCCCGCGCGGGGGCGTGGCCAGGAGGGGGCGTGGCTTACCATGGGCGGGGCCTCCCCTCGCAGACACAAGCTGGCATTGTGACGTCACGCCCCGCAGCGCCCAATCAGCGCGCGGCCGCCGTGTCCCCACGTGGGCGCGGCGCGGCGCGATTGGTCGGCGGCGGAGCGGCCGCCCGGGTTTTGTCGCCCGCCCGCCGCCGCGCTCCGCCCGGGCGCTGTGGCCGCACCGCGTGCTCGGGCGCTGCTCCCGCTCCGGCCCCGCACCGGCCCCGCACCGGCCCCGCCATGGCTCCCGGACCCACGGCCAGCACCGCTGGACGCAGCTGAACGGCCGCCCCCCCTGGGCGGGGGAACCGCTCGCACCTCGCATGTCCGCGGCGCCCGGGAAGTCGGATGTGTACGGCCTTCCTCCCCCTCCTCCTCTCCTCCATGGCCGTCGTGCTCCGGCGTTAGTTCCTGGCTTTGCTTCCCCTTCTCCCGGCCGCAGGAATACCGCGGGACCTTCCTCCCGCCGCCGCGTTGTTGTTGTCGCTGTGGCTTTTTAATATTTTTTTTTCCTTTTTGGGGTGATTTTGCTTTTTTTTTTTTTCCGACAGCGAGTGCCGGAAGGAGGGGGGGGTGAGGAAGCGCAGGCCCGCGGAGCGCGGCGGCCGGGGGGGTCGGCACCTGGCTCCGGCGGTGCGGGGCTGGGCTCGGCTCCGCGGGCGGTGCGGGGCCGGGGGGGGGGGTCAGTGTGCGGGGGGGGAACCGGCCGAGCCCGCTCCCCCCCTCCGCCCTCCCTCCTCCGCCCCCCGCACGGACTTTCCTCTCGTCCCTTTGTTCAGTTCTCGGCCTCTCCGGGAGCGCTCCGAGGCCGGCGGGCAGCAGCGGCAGCAGCGCACGTCGCGATCGCCGTAGCGAGGCACGGCACGGCTGGTTCCAGTGACCGCGCCCCAGCCCGGCCATGTACCCCCAGGGCCGGCACCCGGTGAGTCCCGGGAACCCCCCGCACCCCCCGGCACCGCCCCCGCCTCCCTCCCTCCCTCCGCATCCCCACAGCAGCCCCCCCTCGGCACTCCCCGCTAACCGACCCCCGGGAACCCCCCGCAGGCTCCGCACCAGCCGGGCCAACCGGGCTTCAAATTCACCGTGGCCGAGTCCTGCGACCGGATCAAGGACGAGTTCCAGTTCCTGCAGGCCCAGTACCACAGGTGAGCCCGGGGCACCCCCGGCCGCGCCCCCGGCCCGCCCGACCCCCCGGCCGCGGGGTCTCACCCTGCGCTCTCCCCGCAGCCTCAAAGTGGAGTATGACAAGCTGGCGAACGAGAAGACCGAAATGCAGCGCCATTACGTTATGGTGAGAGACTTTAATCAGATTTCGGCTCAGCCTGTAAATGTCATTAGCTGGGAGCCTGCGAACGCGGGGGACCGGGGGGACCCCCCCAGAGACGGGCACTGCCAGCCCGGGGACCCCCGGGGGCGGGGGTGGTGCCCGGTGCCAGGCGCACGGAGCCCCGGATGGCTGGAAGCGCAATCCCAAGTTTCCTGTTAACCCCTTTGGAGCGCTCCGGGAGGGGTCGGGGGCAGCGGCAGCAGCGACCCCGGGCTCTGGGGGGGGTCCCTCGGCATGGGGGGGGTGCCCCCTTTGCTGCCCCGAGGCGCCCGGTGAGGCCACCCGGGAGCCATCCCAGCCCACCCCGTTCATCCTTCCCGAGGGAAACGAGCTCTTTTGTTGCTTCAAAACCCTCTTTTTAGGCACATTTGCATGGCGGGGCCCCCCAGGTGGGCTCGGTTGGGTTTCTCAGGGGCTTTGCAGGATCCAGCACCCCCTTTCCCGGCAGCTCCTCTGGCCCCGGGGCGGGGGGGAGAGCAAATCCACCCCCCCAGTGAGAAGGTGGAATTTTGGCCAGACTCCGGGCTGTACCTGTTCTGCCAGGGCTGAGCAGGCGCCTGTCACCCAGCTCTGCGCCTCTTTGTTTTTTTAAGTAGCTTAGGAGGAGAAAACAGGAGTCAAAAGGAGTGTCCCCTTGTTAAGTGCCTGCCAGTTAAACCCATAAACATCTGCTTGTTAGAAGGTGTAATTTCCTTGGCTACCAGTGTTTTAAGCCCAGTTTTGACCAGGATGCTTTTTGGTAATGACCTTATGCAAATGCCTTCTGTGAAGTTAATTCAAATTCTCCTTGGCTCTCCTATGTAATTGAATGTATTTGTATTTTTTTTTATTCCCCAGTACTATGAAATGTCGTACGGTTTGAACATTGAAATGCACAAACAGGTGAGTAATTTCAAGGGGGGGAAGTTGTGATTGATTGATCTCCTGTTGCCCTTTTTCTCGAGCTCGTGTAAAATCGGCCCTGATTGCAGTAAATAGGGAATAAGTGCCGAAAGCAGGGCTGTGACTCCAGGTGGGATCCTGTGGCCTGGCAGTTAAATTGGGAACTGCAGGTTGTTGGCAGGTTGGTGGGATTTTTTGTGTATATTGCTGAGAAATTCGAGTTTGAAACAGAGTGTTTATGCAGCGGGGTGAGAACAACCTCGCCTTCCACACTGGGATGTCTGTACCTGGAATAACGTGTTCCCAAAACTGGGAAAACACTGATATGTGCTGCGTTTCCCTCTGGTTGTGTTGTTGGTACACCAGGACTGTCTCTGAGGTCATCCCCTGATCTTGTCCGTGCTGTAGCGTGAGACTGAGGAGGGAATTATCTTCAGGGCTCCCGTAGCTTACGGTGTGTTGCTCAATGTCACGGATTTGTCTTTGCATCTGGGAAATGAAGCAATGTTTGGGGTTGGGGTTGGTTTTTTTCCCCCCTTCCAGTCTCCTCTAATATGTAACTTGCCTGAAGGAAAAAATAGAGAAGGTCCCAGCAGAACGTGGTGTGGTACCTTGATAAGATTATCGTTAAAGAGCCTAAAGGCTGCGCACATGATGGTAAAACTTAAAGGAATAAAGTTATTATTGAGATTAGACCTGATTATTTGTGCTGCTGCTGCTTACTGGTTTTAGAAGGAGGTCTAATTAAGAACTTAAGGCAGATAGAAGTTGACATCAACTTTGCCGCTCGCAAATCAGCCCCATTCAACTCCAAAGTGGTTTTGCTTAATAGCAGCATTGCCCTCCTCTAAGGAAGCGTCGTTGGGAGCTGATGAAATGCAAAGCAGCGTCTCTGAATCTGCCTCTCTTTTCTTCTTCCCTTTGCCTTTCTGCGGCGCAGTCACAGGGCCACGAAAATAATTCCTGCTTAGTCTTCAGTTTTTTAAAAATATCTTCTCCGTGCAGATAATCCCGAGTTCTCCTCTTGGCTGCTCCGCCTGGACCCAGCGCGGCCTGGGGGCACCCCGGGGGCACCCTGGGGGGCTGTGGGGAGCCAGGGCCCCGCGCTGGGGCAGACCTGGGGCATGCTGTGCCCTGGGGTGCTCAGAAATGCCCCTCAATGCAGGACTTTTGTGTGGGCCTGTGGTGGCCTCCCGCGAGGAGGGGACGGGTGTGGTGTGTCCAAAGGGACACGGACCCTGCGGCCGCTTCAGCAGCGCCTGAAGGACTGGAGTGGCACTGGGGGCACTGGAGTGGCACTGGGGGCACTGGAGTGGCACTGGAAGGACACGAGCACAGGCTCTTTGGGCAGAGGAAATGCCTCTTCCTACCTGGGAGCTCTGCGTTGAACGGCTCTGCTCTGAGCAGCGCTGGGAGATGCTGGAATGAAGCTCGGAGAGGTTCAGTGTCCTCTTGGTGGAATCTTTGGAAGCACTTGCTGTTCCCGAGACGGGCGGTGTGTTTTTCCACGAGTCCATGGGCGCAACCAAAGGCATCAGCGAGGTCTGGCACCCTTGGGAGGTGTGGATGGAGCACCCCATCCTCTGCTCTGTTGCGCTGTGACCACGTAGAGCGTCTTCCCTTGGAGGTTTTGGGGGTGACTGAGGAGACTCAGAGCGCCCAGAGGTGTTTGGTGCCCGGTGGTGTTGGCAGCTCGGGAGGCCCAGCGTGGTCAGTGCGCTCTGCTGGGAGCTTTGCAAGCGAGCGGGTCGATCCTGTCCGGGTGATTGCAGCCCTCGCCGAGCACCCCCGGCCGTCCCTGTGCCATCCCCGGCCGTTCTGTGCCATTCGCTGCGTGCCGAGCGCCGGGCTCGGCGATTCGGGAGGCGAAGCCGCCTCGGTCCTTATTAATTGCCGGCGATGTGCGCGGGGCGGGAGGAGAACAAAGCCCCGCGAGCCGCTCCCAGCGGCGCTTCCAGGCGCAAATGGGGCGAGAGGGAGCGCAGGATGGCAGGGCTGGAGCACAGCGGGGCCTGCCGAGGGTTTGCCCCCTCTCGGGGGCCGCAGCATCCCCCTGCCAGGCAGCCTGGCCGCAGCATCCCCCCGCAAGGCATCCCGCTAATTGCGGCGGGGTCCTGCCTGCATCTGGTTGAGGGTGGCTGGTCCTGAACAAACAAGTTTATCAGCTGACCTGTTTAGCGGTTGACTTGTGTTTATCTGCACACAATCAAGTAGACTGAAGTGCTTGAATTATTCATGCAGTGTCCTGCCCTCCAGACTTGACTGCTTGTGATTACATCTGCTCCAGACAAACATTGATGGATACTTCATCTTTAAGCAAAAGGGGATTGTCTGTCTGTGGGCTTATATAACAGATTATCTCTTCTACGCTGAATATTAAGTGTGTGCATATGTGGCTGCGTGTGGGGTTGGTTTTTTTTCCTTCCCCCCTTTCTTCTCGTTTTGTTTCTTGTTAAGTAAAAAATGTACTTTCATAAACAACTCCATATGCAAGGAAATATTTAGGAAGTGACTTGGTTGCAGTGAATCGCTCCTTACATCAGTCTTCCTGCTGAACTAAGCTCCCTTCCCTGGGCTCAGCTTTCTTAAACCCGACTCCAATCATGAGTTTTCTTTTGAAACCCCAGCAAAACTTTTTTTTTTTTTCCTTAGGGCTAATTGATTTTTCCAAAAGAAACTTTGCTTCCCCTGTTGGCTTTGCATTGTTTCTGTGCAGATCTCCGTGGATAATCGCCGACTGCAATAACCATTCCAAAAGAAAAACTAATTTTGTGTGGGGAAACGGGACACCTCGGAGGACAGAACCTTTGTGCTGGGTTTTATTTCTTTTTGTGGCTGAGAACCCTCCACATAAGCACTTCTTGTTTTCGTGCTTAAACACTTAATGCTTGGAACAAACCTAAACCCCCCTGACACTTCCAGAGAAGAGAGGCAGGTTTTTTTTTTTCTAGAATATTCTAGGAACACAATATACTTTCTGTCATGCTTGTTAGCAAGGAGTGCCAGGTAATAATTTGCTAAATACTTCAGAAGCCAAGTAATTTGTTAGCTCTACTCTCAGGTCTCCTAAGGTAGGAGGGAATATTGTCAGAGCTTCACCTCTCCCTCCACTCGGTTTTGCAGGTGGGTTTGGGGGTCCTGGGTGCGTTTTGGGGGGTCTGAGTGAGCTCTGCCCCCCACATCCCGTTGCTGGTGGTAATTCTGTAATGAGGGGTTGTGTCCTGCCCCTCCACCCCCCCTCCCTGATTTAATTCTCATCAGCCAGGCTCTCCACTTTGCTAATAACGATAGCAGCCACAAATAGCTTTCAACATGCCATTGACAGCCCGGTTGGAGAGAGCACTTGAAATAGTGGTAGACAGCTGAAAGTACCCATAATTGTGCGCCGGAGTGAGAACCACACTGCTCAAGGGCCTTATTTTCATGTGCTTAAAGAGACAATATCCTGGTTTCAACAAATGCTGCTGGTGCTTCACTGCTGGTGTGATTTACTCCTCGCTGCTCTCCCAACTCCCTCTGCCAGGGAGGAGGTTTGGGGGTCTGTGCAGCAGAGGGGGGACCCTGAGTGCCTGGAGGAGGGTTGGGGGGTCCAGACCTGTCTTGGAATCATCACTGGGGAGTGTGTGTGTGTGGAGGGATCTGTGGTTTGGGAGCCAAGGAGAGGCTGTGGGAGTCCTGTGTGAGTTGTGTGGTGATTTTGGTGCCATGTTCCTGCATCCAGTGGATCATCACCTTTGGCAGCCCCACCAGCCCCAGAGCTCTGGGGTTTTAGGCATTCAGTGTGTGTGTGTATATTTATACACATGTCTGTGTATGTATTTATCCTTCCCCAAGGCTGCCAGAGCTCAAGGAGCATTTGGACAATGCCCTGAGGGACGTGGTGGGATTGTTGGGGTGTCCTGTGCTGGGCTGGGATCTGGACTGGATGATTCTTAGGAGTCCCTTCCACCTAAGGATAGTCTATGACATGGATATGTGATGTAGATATGGCTGGATGATACAGATGTTTTGGGGTGTTGGGATGTTTTGGGGTGTTTTCCAAGAGGAGGAAGGGCTGTGCTGTGTGTTCAGCCTCTTCTCCCCATCCTTCATCCCAACATACAAATCCATGAGCAAGGGCAGGTGGAGCTGGGGCTGGTGTGGCCCAAAATCTGTTCTGAGGCTCCATCTGCCATGGCCTGGTGTGTGCTGGTGTGATTCCCTTCCCCACTGAGGTCTGGGGGTGTTTTGTGGAGGGTCCTTGGGGGGGTGTTTTGTGGAGGGTCCTTGGGGGGGGTGTTTTGTGGAGGGTCCTTGGGGGGGGGGTGTTTTGTGGAGGGTCTTTGGGGGGGAGTGTTTTGTGGAGGGTCTTTGGGGGGGGTGTTTTGTGGAGGGTCCTCGTGGGGTGTTTTGTGGAGGGTCCTCGTGGGGTGTTTTGTGGAGGGTCCTCGTGGGGGGTGTTTTGTGGAGGGTCCTCGGGGGGGGTGTTTTGTGGAGGGTCCTCGGGGGGGGTGTTTTGTGGAGGGTCCTCGGGGGGGGTGTTTTGTGGAGGGTCCTCGGGGGGGGTGTTTTGTGGAGGGTCCTCGGGGGGGGTGTTTTGTGGAGGGTCTCTGGGGGGGGTGTTTTGTGGAGGGTCTCTGGGGGGGGTGTTTTGTGGAGGGTCTCTGGGGGGGGTGTTTTGTGGAGGGTCTCTGGGGGGGGTGTTTTGTGGAGGGTCTCTGGGGGGGTGTTTTGTGGAGGGTCCTTGGGGGGTGTTTTGTGGAGGGTCCTCGGGGGGTGTTTTGTGGAGGGAATTTGGGGTGCTTTGTGCAGGCAGTTTGGGTGTTCTCCCCTCAGAGTGGTGCTTGTGGGGCTGGTTTCTGAGCCACCTCCATCCATCCTCCCAAGGACTGGGAGCCCAGGAGGGGTTTGGATGCCATCCTGTGCCATGGTGGGATGCTGGAATCAGCCTGGAGATGCAACCCCTGGGGCTGGGGCACCTCTGAACCTCCCATTTGCCTTATCTGCATCCAAGGCTGATATATTTTGGTACAAGTACCATCTCCATCGTCCAGAGCAGTACCCATGGGCTGTCACACAGGACCCCCAGGTTCCAGCCTGGAATTCTGCCCTCCCATGCCTTGGGTCATTTGTGAGGCTGTTCCTCTCAGCTCTGCTCTGCCTCTCCCATGACTGACGGCCACAGGGTTATTTTTAAACTTCCCTCTGCCACATCCAGGTGTAAAGACGAGCGGGCTGAGGAGCTGGGGCTGCTGGGCAGAGCCAGCCCCCAGCTATTTAACACCATGCCACCGTGTTCCTGCTCCCAGAGCCCCGTCCTGGCTCCTGAGTGGGTGCCAGGAGCAGTGCCCTGTGCCCTCCACTGCTCTGGAGGGTGGCTCTGGCCATTTTAAGAGCAGGTGGGGTGACAGGACCTGCAGCCTGGAGCCAAACAGTCCTGCTCTTGATTTATCACCAGTGCAAATGTTTTCTCTGGTTTCCCCCTCCCCACTGGTGAAACACCACCCCAGAAGTGTTTCTGCTCAGGCAGGAGGTCAGATTCTTGGCAGGGGCAGGGAATGTTGGGGGGTTAGTTGGGATTTCAGGTTCTCCAGCTTCTTGCCCTTTTTAACGACCATCAGCATCCCTGTGCCCGGGGTGGGTGTTCTGGGAGGGCTCCCACCCACCCAGCACCCACTGAGCACCCCCCACGGGTGTTTGGGTGGGTGGCACCTCTCCTGGGCACCCCCCCAAGGTGTTTTCTTCCCACTTATTTGCAGCTGTGGTCCAGGGAAGATGCAGGGCATTGGAAGGGGATGCAGAGCCTGGGATTGCCATGGCAACCTGCCGTGGGGAATGGAGGTTTTTCTTGGCAGGAGCAGCTGTGGGGGGGGTTCCATCACTCTGGGCAAGGTGATGAATGAGCCCTGTTATGGGCAAGGTGTCGGGCATGAAGCCCTCCCCTGTTCCCAGCATGCCAGAGGATCCCCTTTCGCTCCCGATTAAACTTTTAATGGGGACAACTGGAGTTTAATATGCTGTGGAATGGGGAAAGTTAAAGTGAACAAATATTTAAAGACTATTGAGTCTCATGTTCACAGGAAACCTCACGGTTGTAAACATAATATTTTGGACATGTAATATCTTTCTGCTCCCTGAATCCCACGTGGGAAGTCTCTCTCTCTTTGTGGAATGCAGAGTTTTGCTTCAAATCTTTGTTTGAAGTTTGGGCAGAATGGGATTTAAACGTGGAGGAGATGGGTTGTTGTGAGTCTGGACCATGTGATTCCTGGGGAAAACCCAACACATTCCCTTCCTCCTCCCTGCAATCAGCCTGTTTGGGTGCTGTATTTTTCCTGTTCCACTGACCCCACCTCTGCAACGCAGCGCAGGGAAGCTCATGCTGGCACTGCTGTTTTCACCTCAAATAAGGCTGGAATTTGTTCTCGAACTCTGGAGCTGGCAGGGAAGGGCTCACAGGAGCAGCAGCCGGGCTTGGCGCATCCAGAGTCCAATAGGCTTCAGCTGAAGGAATAAATATTTAATGGAGCTGCAGTCTATATATAATCTAATCGATGCCTCAGTGCCAAAAAGCCTTTAAAGAGCTTTTCCTATCACTGGGCAACACGTGGTGGGAGCACTGGGGGTGGCTGGTGGCACACGCAGTGCCAGCCTGGCTCCTTCAGACACAGAGCTGTGGCTGGGCTACATTTTGGCAGTTTGAGCTTCCAGCCCAGTTTTTTGGGTGCAGAGTGGTCCTTGGGTGATGTGTGAGTGTTGGGTGGTTAAAAACTTGTGCTGGCCAGAGCCTGTTCCTCGAGGCAGGAATATTGGACTGTACAAGGGTGAAGTGTCACTGCAGTGCCAGGACAAGGGGAATGGCTTCCCACTGCCAGAGGGTGGGGATAGGTGGGATATTGGGAAGAAATTCTTCCCTGGGAGGGTGGGCAGGCCCTGGCACAGGTGCCCAGAGAAGCTGTGGCTGCCCCATCCCTGGGAGTGTCCCAGGCCAGGTTGGACAGGGCTTGGAGCAGCCTGGGCTGGTGGGAGGTGTCCCTGCCCATGGCAAGGGGTGAAACTGGAGAATGTTTAAGGTCCCTTCCCACCCAGAGCATTCCAGGATTCCATGATCCCCTCTGCCTGCTGATCTGCGCATCCTCACGTTCGGGGCCGTGCTGATCCTGGTCGCTGGTGTAGCTGGAGCCGGGGTACCTGAATCCAACCCTGGTCCCTTCCTGGTGCTCCTGCCTTGGCACGGTGTGCCAGCACGTTCTCCTGCCCTCTGGAATTGCTAATTAAAGCATCAGGTGTAACCCAATCACTGGGGTGCTTTTGGAGAAGACGATGGACAGAAATATCCCTGTGGCTTTGCAGCAATGGGGAGGTGTGTGGGGACTCCTGGGAGCAGGACCCTGAGCTCTGGTCTCTGTGGGGTTGGTCCCTCCATGGAAGTGACCCCATTCTGGGGGATATCAGGGTTTTCCTGGTGTCCTCCTGCTTATGGTCATCCTGGGAATGTTGGCTGTGCTTGTTGGGTTGGTCTTGTAGTATCCCCAATGTGACCTGGCCATCCCCCAGCTCTCCTCACAGCAAGGGTGGAGTGTCTGTTGGGTTTTTCCTCCAAATGATGAAATGTGGGGATTTTCCTGCAATATTTGAGAGCAGGTGGAGCCGAGAGCTCCTCTCTGGGTTGGGTGGGCTTAAAACTCTGAGGTGCCGTAGGACCCCATTCCGAGGTGCCGTAGGAACCCATTCCGAGGTGCTGTAGGACCCCATTCCGAGGTGCTGTAGGGCCCATTCCGAGGTGCCGTAGGACCCCATTCCGAGGTGCCGTAGGGCCCATTCCGAGGTGCCGTAGGGCCCATTCCGAGGTGCCGTAGGGCCCATTCCGAGGTGCCGTAGGGCCCATTCCGAGGTGCTGTAGGACCCCATTCCGAGGTGCTGTAGGGCCCATTCCGAGGTGCCGTAGGACCCCATTCCGAGGTGCCGTAGGGCCCATTCCGAGGTGCCGTAGGGCCCATTCCGAGGTGCCGTAGGGCCCATTCCGAGGTGCCGTAGGACCCCATTCCGAGGTGCCGTAGGACCCCATTCCGAGGTGCCGTAGGACCCCATTCCGAGGTGCCGTAGGACCCCATTCCGCGGTGCCGTAGGACCCCATTCCGCGGTGCCGTAGGACCCCATTCCGCGGTGCCGTAGGACCCCGTTCCGCGGTGCCGTAGGACCCCGTTCCGCGGTGCCGTAGGACCCCGTTCCGAGGTGCCGTAGGACCCCGTTCCGAGGTGCCGTAGGACCCCGTTCCGAGGTGCCGTAGGACCCCGTTCCGAGGTGCCGTAGGGCCCCATTCCGAGGTGCCGTAGGACCCCATTCCGAGGTGCCGTAGGACCCATTCCGAGGGCTGAGCTTGAAGCCTTGGGATGGCAGGGGTGGATTTGGGGGGCACAGGGGCACTGTCTGAGGGGGTGGCTGCTGGCTGCCATGGGAAGGAGGCACCTTGCCAGCAGGGAGGCTGGAGCGAGCCTCGGCTAATCACTTGTGTTATTGATAACGAGCTGCTCGGGGCTGTCGGAAGGAATTTCTGGGCGTTTGATTCGCTGCCAGCGCTCGGCTCCAGCCATTGTTGCGGCGCTGGATCCTCGCGGCTGCTCCGGTGTTTGGGTTGGACCCAGAGCTGTTTTCACAGCTGCCCTGGCCAGAGCAGCCGCCGTTAACCCGTGGGAGCCGGGAGATCCCGGCGGAGCAGCCAGGGGTTGGGCACAGGAGGGTGGCACCTCCCGGCACCCTGCAGGAAAACAGCATTCCCTGTTAATTATTCCCACAGTTATCAGCACAGTTGGGTGTTCAGCTCCCAGCAGTGCAGTGGAGCTGGTGGGTTGCTCCAGACTGGGATGTGAGGATGGCAAAGGAAACACCACCAGCTTCATGTGGGATGGGGAGAGACCAGAGCAGGCACCCCCAGCCCTCACTGGTCTCTTTGCCAAGGTTTCTCCTGGAGAAACTCAACCCCCACCACAGTGCTGGGAGCAGGAGGCGATGGTGAGGGCCACCAAAAGTTGGATTTATTGGATCCAGCCTTCAGCAGCTGCTCCAAGATGAGGAGCTGTGCTAGAGCCTGGCTATGTTTTCTTGAAGGCAGGGAAGTCCAGAGTGGTGCAGCGCTGCTGGGGCTGCTCTGTGGCACCTATCCCAGGATGGGAAGGGGTTGGAAGTGTCCCAGGGGAGCAGGGACGTGTCCATGTGTGCTGCTGGGCTTGAAGGGGCTTTTGTTGCCTCTGCTGGGAGCTGCTGCTTCCACTTGCAGGGTGGGAGGGGATATATGGGAAGGGACATGGAGAGGGGACAGGGAGGGGATGCACAGGAGGGGATATATGGGAAGGGATGTGGAGAGGGAACAGGGAGGGGATGCACAGGGCTGCTCCAGGAAGCCTCGTGCCGTCTGTGGGAGGCTGTTTGGTGCTGACTCTTGGTTTTTCTTCTTCCTTTTTTTCAGACAGAAATTGCTAAAAGACTGAACACAATTTTAGCCCAGATCATGCCTTTTCTGTCACAAGAGGTAAGGAAGTTTTCACACCCTGGGTGGGGGGGAGATGCTGCTTCTCCTGGGGGGGTTTCCCTGGTCAGGCAGTGCTGAGCCCCTCGGGGGTCCCTGTGGGTGTGGGGCTGAGTGAGAAACAGGGTTCAGGTCCTCCATGTCTGTTGGAAAACCCTCAGGATGGGGAAGGGCTGGGCCCTGCGAGTGGGTTGGGGTCTGCATTGAGCCAGAAAGGCTCTGAGGGGCTTCTTCACCCTCCTGCACCCCATGGAGCAGGAAGATGCTCCCAGGCAGCTGCTCCCATGAACAAAATAGAGCCCAAAAGAGGGGTGAGCATCGATGGGGGGGTCCTGCACCTGAGCTGGTGCTCCTGTGCCCAGCTCTGACCTGGCTGTGCCCCTCTGTCCCTGCAGCACCAACAGCAAGTGGCACAGGCTGTTGAACGTGCCAAGCAAGTGACCATGACGGAGTTGAATGCTATCATCGGGGTACGTGGACTTCCCAATCTGCCTCTCACCGTGTGTATACCCCTTTTATTCCTATCATTTACCATAACCAGAGGCAATCTTGCGCTCAGGAGGGATAAAGCAGGGCAGCTCACACCCCCCAGCCATCCCACAGACCCCCCAAACCACCAGAACTCCCCCAAATGGGCAAAACTCGCCCAATCTGGCATCGAGCGAGACGGGGGTGGAATCTGCCCCCTCCCTGTGTGCTGATGCAGCTCTGGGAGCCTCCAGCAGCCAAATTGGATGTTCTCCCTGGCCCTGGGGAGTGTTTGGGGTGCAGAGCAGGACCCACAGCCCTCCCAGGCCCCCTGAGCCCAGGCTTGTCTCTGTTGGGCTGTTGGTGTGGAACGTGCTGTGGACTTGGCGGAGTTGTTGTCCCATGCATTGACTGACCCGCTCCTGCCTGCCCGGGCTCTCTCTCACAGATCTCTGCTGGTTTAATTTGAAGATTAACCATTTTTATTGTTTCTTTAATGGATGCCACGGGCTCAGGCCTGCAGCAAACCTGCTCCTCACCCTGGGACATCGGTGTCCCCATCCAGCACCCTGGGCAGGTGGCTCCCAAGCTTCTCTGGCTTTAGGTCTTTGTTTTCCACAAAATACTCATTTTTAATGCCTTTTTTTTTTAATAACTATTTGTGCTTCTTAAGGTACAAGGATCTCTATAACACTCTGCATTTGACCTGCTCTTCTCTACATTTTTCTGTATTTCATGGGTAGCACCAAAGGTAGAGTCATGCTCTGGGCTCCTGCAGTTTTGGGGGGATGAGGAAAGATTTGGCAGCAGGTGGATCCCCGGTGGTGGGGTTGGTGGCCCAGGCATGGCAGCTGAGTTTTGGGGTGGCTTTTTGCTGCTCTCACGCCTTGCAGGAGTGCTGGGAGGGGAGCAGAGACAGGGAGGAGGCAGCCCATGGCTTTGATGAGCTGCTGCAGCCACAGCCAGGAGCCCCCGGCAGCTGGAGGCAGATATTGGAATTCAATTAAGGTGAATGAGCAGGGCCCGTGACCCCCATTTCCGAGGTAATTGCTTCCTTGGATCAGAGCGAGTGCCTCCTGTCATTAAGCAGCCAGCCCAGCCGTTTAATCGCTTTCCTGACGAACTTTCAGCAGGAATTATGGGCATCTCCTCCTGCAGTGGCTGGTTGGGGAGGGACACAGTGCTGGCAGGAGGGTGGTGGGCAACTCCACATCCTTCCATGGCTTGTAGAGGAGAGCAGAGCTCACCCCGGAGATGTGGAGCTGGTTTGGGTGGTGGGTCTGTGTTAAGGTGCCCCCGAGGCACAAAACCCAGAGAGTTTTTAGGGTTTTGCTCCTCTCTGTGCACACGGTGGCTTGTTATTGTAGGGTGATTCCATGATTCCATGTCCTTCTGTGCCTTGTAGAGGAGGGCAGAGCTCATCCTGGAGCTGTGGAGCTGGTTTGGGGTGGTGGGTCCATGCCACTGCACCTTCTCAGGTGTCCCTGAGACCCAAAATCCAAAGGATTTGGGTTTTTTTCCTCCCCTCATTGCACACAGCAGTTTGTTATTGTAGGGTTGGTGCTGGCAGGAGGGGGACAAGTGATTCCATGTCCTTCTGTGCCTTGTAGAGGAGGGCAGAGCTCATCCTGGAGCTGTGGAGCTGGTTTGGGGTGGTGGGTCCATGCTGCTGCACCTGCTCAGGTGCCCCTGAGACCCAAAACCCAAAGGATTTGGGGTTTTTTTCCTCCCCTCATTGCACACAGCAGTTTGTTATTGTAGGGTTGCTGATGACAGCAGGGTGATGATTCCATGTCCTTCCATGGCTTGTAGAGGAAGTTCCAAGCTCATCCTGGAGCTGGTTTAGTCTGTGCTGCTGCACCTGCTCAGGTGCCCCTGAGACACAAACCCCAGAGGATCTGGGGTTTGTTTCCTCCCCTCTGTGCACGTAGCAGGTTGTTATTGTAGGGTTGCTCATGTGGGCACATCCCTTGAGTTTGTTTGCTCTGCCCAGGTGGGTGAGGGCAGCACTGGGGCGTGCACAGACCCAGCCCTGTGTCCCTGGGGATGGGTGGGTGGCTCTGCTGTCCCTGCCAACCCTCCCACCAAGGGACAAACTGCCCAACACTTGGTGCAGGTGCTGCCTCACACGAACCTCCACCAAATCATGAAAACCTCTTTTTTTTTTTGCCCTTTTTGAGGTCAAGAACTGTTAATTTTATGCATCTAGGCCATTGTCTCACAGTTCCTCTGCTTCAGGCTTGTGTGAAATTGAGCCCTTGATTTGGTTATAGCTCTGGAAATGATTAGACTACTTTACTAAATTTAACGCAAGTGGTGAACTTAAGTGGTGAACCATTAAATCGGTGAACAAAGGCATGAAGCATGATGTACATAATCCAATTAAAACCACTCCACGGACCAGATATTCCTTGCCAGCTTTCCCCTAAATTTATAACCTCTTCATATCTTCACCATCTTTGTCTGGCATGTGCTGAGGGACCCCAGAAGGAAGGAAACATCTCTGTGTCTGTGCATCCCCACCGGCTCCCGGTGTCACCTCGGGTTGGGTTTGCAGGGTCTTCATCCAGTGCCAAGTGCTGTCCTGGGATATGAGGGGCCATCAATCCATTTTGGGGTCCTGCCAGCAGATGAGGAGCCCCAGGGCAGCATCCTGAGCGGGTCTGAACTTGTGGTTTGGCTCAGGCACACTGGGGAGGTGGTGGGAGAGTTGCTGGTCCTGGAAAGCAGCTCCAAGTCCTTGTGCTCTGTCACTTGTTGACCACAGGACCTTGATCCCTGTCCTGTCCCTGCCTCAACTGCCAGCTGGAGGTGCTGGGTTTTTTTGGGAGCCCAAATAGCTCCTGCAGCCAGTCCATTGTTGGGATATTTGCAGCAAGCCCTCACACAATGTGTTTGAAACCCAAACTTTTCCAGGGTTGGAGCAGGGGGTGGGGAGGGAAGTTGGGCTTTTCAGCAGAGGACACACCAAGGAGCAGCATCCCTGTGCTGTGGAGTCCCAGGTGGGATTTATCCCACTCCCTGGAGTCTCCAGAAGGTTATTCCCAAGGGATGTGTGGCTGCTCCATGGGCTGACACAGAAACACAGCCGGGGAGTCCCCGGTGGGATTTATCCACTCCATGGAGCCTCCAGGATGTTATTCCCAAGGGATGTGCATCGAATGCAGTGGAGTGAAGTGGATGGGAGGACAGCTGAGGGAGCTGTGAGTGGAGCCTGGGGATCCTCCAGCACCAGCCCAGGATGTGTGCTGGGCTCGTTGGCTCATCCTCTTCTCCTCACCATGGGAATGACCCTGCTGGGACACGGCTCCTTCAGCAGTGCTGGGATGGAGCTCTGGGATCTTGGCTACTCCACGGAGCTGCAGTGCTGGATACAGGCACGGAGGGACAAGGCTTCCAACCAGAGCTGCCTAGTCAGGACTTCCCACATGGATTCTGCTCACCAGTTCCTGCTGCCAAAGGGAGAAAAACACCTTTCAATGTTATTTTGGGCCATGCTTGGATGTTGTGTCCTGACCTTGCTTTCCACATCCTGTGCTGGAGTGGGATTGTTCCTGCAGTTCATGGAGCCCTTGGATGGATTTATTTGTTGACAGCCTGAAAGAAAGGAAGAAAAACCAGTTTCCTGCTCTGCTGGAGGGTGAGGCTTCAGTTGCTGATTCCCCTGCTCTGGTGCTGTGTGTTGTTTGTGGTGGAGCTGTGTTGTCTCCTGGGGTTTTGACCCCCACCATCATCCCAGGCATGGAGTGTTGCTGCCTGTGTCCAGGATTTCCATGAGACTACATCCCTTTTTTGGGGCTCCTGGGTTGAAAGCTCCTGGAATGAGTTAAACCACGCAGATGTTCAAGGTGGAGGTTGGAGATTGCCAAGGATAAAATGTTGGATCTCTGTGTGTTCCAGCCCTGCAGGGATGGGCACCACTGGAGAGCTTATGGGAGAGGAATCTGCCATGCTGGGGAGACATCTGGGGTGATGCTCTGATACAGTGGCCAGCCCTGCATCTCACTCCAATGGGTGGAAATCGTGTGGAATTGGGATTGTGCAGAGCCTCCTTGATTTTGGGAAGATCTGAGGATCTGTTCCACTTGCTTTGGTGTTGGAGGGATGATCTTGGCACATGTGAGACTGGGTTATTGCTGGAATCACCCGTCGTGGTGCCCCTTCACCCCACCAGCTCCCCTTGTTTGAGGAACCTCCTGGAATTGCCATCCTGAGGATGCTTCCCGTCCTTGCCCTGCAGATGGAGCAGCCTGGTAGAAGCTTCCAGCTCCTGCTTTTTGAGGCCACAGTGATTTATGCTTCTCCTATACCAGAGGCCTAATTGCCTTCTCCATTTGGCTTCTGCCCCAGCAGGGACCTCGGTGCTGCCTGGAAGAAGCTGTTGGGAGATAATGCATCTCCTGCCTGGGGCTGTGGCTCCCTCCTTTCAGCTCCCACCCTGGATCTCCTCCTGGCCAGGGATTTCCCTCTCCATCACACAAGGTTTAGAATCCAGCTCTGGGAAGGGGTGGGTCACCCACCCACCAGCGAGGGGCTGCTCCTTCCCACCGTGCCCTTGGAGTGTGGCAGCACAGGAGTGGGCAGGAGCTGATCCCACGAAAACTGAGTGTGGAAAACCCACAGAATCCTGGAATGGTTTGGGTTGGAAGGTGCCATGGGCAGAGGCACCTTCTGCTATGCCTTGTCCAGCCTGACCTTGAACATTTCTAGGGAATGGAGTACCTGGATGCATCTTCTTCTGGCTCTGCTGGAAACGTCTTTGATGGAACTGTTGGAAACATGGAGTCCTCCACATATGGGGATGGTTTTGGTGTATTCCTGATCATGTCCCTTGAGCAGGTCCTGTTGTTTGTCAGTGCCATTTGGGTACCCTGGGCAGGGCATGGGTCAGTGCTTGGTAGCACTGAGGAGAAATCCTGATCCAAGCTGGTTATGGGGACCTGGAGGACATTGGGAGGCTCCACTGCAGCTCAGGTGTCTCCTCCCAGCCTGTAATTCCTACTGGTGCCTAAATGTGATTTCACTGGGAGGTAGTGGGGTGCTGCTTGAGGGGCCTGTGAGTGCAGACAGGAGGGTCCCAGACAGGAACATCAGCTCCAAGACCCTCCTGGCTGGACCCAGGAGTGTCCTGGGGGTGGAGGAGCTGCAGGAGGGATGGCCTGGGGACTCTTGGAAGTGCCTGCTCAGATTGCAGCTGGTTGTCTTCCAAGTTTGTATTTGAAATAGAAATACTGGGGATGTGTTTAGCTTTCCTTTCCTCTCCCCAGAGCTGTAGTTCAGCTTTTTGCAGCTGAAGTGGAGCAGGCAATCAATCCCTGTGGCTGGATGAGTGTGTCCTGGGATGGCTGGGACTCAGGGCTCCCAAAAAACCCCTGGGAGCAACGGGGAGCCATCCCAGCTGGGCTGTGCAGCCCCCTGTGTGTGTGCCAGCGAATGCAGGGGGTGATGCCCAGCCCTGGGGTGGTGTTGGGGGGTCCTTTTGTATCTTTTTCAGTGCAAGGGACACCCAGTGGTGTGGAAAGGGTTTGGAGCTGCAGGATGGTGGGATGGGACCAGGGCACTGTGTGGGCCTTTTTTTCTCCCCGTTAAATGCCTTAAGGCTGGCTCTGAGCAAACAGGCAAAACTTCCTTTCCTGAGGTGTCTGGGAGGATCCTGGCTGCTGGAATTTTCTCTCTCTGGCTGGGTTAGCAGCTGCATGAGCCACTCTCTGCCTCCTGGGTGGGATTCTTGTATTTTTAATTGCTTTTATCTGCTGAAAAAGCCAAGCTAACCTGATCTGCAGCAATGACGTGTTCCTGTGAATGAGGGATGATCCTGGGGGTGTGTGCCACCTGTGCACTCTTGCCACTGGCTGTGCCATGGGGATCACACCTGGGCACCCTCTGCCCCTCCTGCTAACAGGGCTTCTCCTTCCAGGCATCCGAGCAGGGCAGCACCTCAGGACACCAGGAATGTCCCTCCCCAGTCTCTGCCCCTGCCCAGCTCACTGGTGCTTTCATTGCAGCAGCAGCTCCAGGCCCAGCACCTCGGGACACAGGGAATGTCCCTCCCCAGTCCCTGCCCGGCTCACTGGTGCTTTCATTGCAGCAGCTCCAGGCCCAGCACCTCGGGACACCGGGAATGTCCCTCCCCAGTCCCTGCCCGGCTCACTGGTGCTTTCATTGCAGCAGCTCCAGGCCCAGCACCTCGGGACACCGGGAATGTCCCTCCCCAGTCCCTGCCCCTGCCCAGCTCACTGGTGCTTTCATTGCAGCAGCTCCAGGCCCAGCACCTTGGGACACTGGGAATGTCCCTCCTCAGTCCCTGCCCGGCTCACTGGTGCTTTCATTGCAGCAGCTCCAGGCCCAGCACCTCGGGACACCAGGAATGTCCCTCCCCAGTCCCTGCCCAGCTCACTGGTGCTTTCATTGCAGCAGCAGCAGCTCCAGGCCCAGCACCTGTCCCACGCCGCCCACGGGCCCCCGGTCCAGCTGCCACCGCACCCCTCGGGGCTCCAACCGCCGGGAATCCCGCCCGTCACCGGCACCAGCTCGGGGCTGCTGGCCCTGGGAGCGCTGGGCAGCCAGGCACACCTCGCTGTCAAGGATGAGAAGAACCACCATGACCTGGACCACAGAGGTGAGAGCGAGGGGCCAGGGGGTGCTCCTGCTGCCGCCACTGCTGCCAGGACTCGAGGAGTCCTGGAATGGTTTGGGTGGGAAGGGAGTTTAAAGCTTATCCACCAGGTTGCTCCAAGCCCTGTCCAACTTGGCCTTGGACATTTCCAGGGATGGGGCAGCCACAGCTTCTCTGGGCACCCTGTGCCAGGGCCTGCCCACCCTCACAGGGAACAATTTCTTCCCAATATCATGTCCAATCCTGTCTCTTGCAGTGGGAAGCCACTCTCTACATCCTGTTCTTTCAGACCCTTGTCCCCAGTCCCTCTCCAGTTCTCCTGGAGCTCCTTTAGGCACTGCAAGGGGCTCTCTGGAGCCTTCTCTTCTCCAGGTGAACCCCCCAGCTCTCCCAGCCTGGCTCTAAAGGGGCTCCAGCCCTTGGAGCATCTCCATGGCCTCCTCTGGGATTGGTCCAACAGCTCCACATCCTCCTCGTGTTGGGGGCAACGCCCTGACCCAGACACAGCTCTACTCCCACATCCTCATATCCCTCTGGACCACAGGCTTCAGGGGATGGAATTGTGCTTTTAGGGATTCAGTTTTCCTTAAGTGGTGCTCACCCTTGATGGAGTCTGGCTGCAATTCCTGCATCCTTGTTCAGCCCTGCCTTAATGGAAAGCAGCCTTCCTCCTCTCCCTCCTCTTCTGTCCACCCCCAAACTCGGGGGTTTTCTCTTAGTAATCAGACACCTTTTTAGAAGATAAAATGATGTGTGATTCCAGATGCAAATCAGCATTGTTGCATATTTTCCTGCTGGATCCCCTGTCCCCAAACACAGAAGGATTGGAGATATTTCCCCTCTCTACACCCCTGTTTGCAGGGCAGGTACCAACAGCCTTTCCAAGCTGTTGGGCTCCCCTGGGGGACTTGGGGGGTTTTCCTGTGTGGATTCAGATTGCCAGGAGATCCCAGGGAAAGTGGGGCTGTTGGGCACAAATTAATGACTAAACCACGTTGTGGCTGTGGGTGGAACTGTGGGAGGTTGTGGACAAGCAACGTTGGATTCAGGGCATTTCCAGCTGTGTTTTGCCAAATAAATCACATGGGCAAAGAAAGGGGCAGGGGGCAGCAGAAGCTGAGTGGACAGGGGGGTATTAAAGCCAGAGAGAGCCCAGATAGTGTTTGAGTTAAGGGTATGAGGAGCTTCTTGGTTTATGACTTACTCTAATCTGCTTTATTTTTCTGTCTCCTCTTTGTTTTGGCTGTGACCTCATCTCTGCCACTGGCATCTCCTGACAGAACGAGACTCAAGTGCAGTAAGTCCCATCACCTCCTTTTTTCCCCATTTTTGGTGTCTGTGGTTTTGTTTTCTTTATCCTTTCAAAACCCATGTTTGTAGGTGGGAGCTTCAGGGCTGCCTTTTGCACAGGTCTTATTAAATAATAAAACCCAGGCAATACAAAGCCCCCACCCTGCCTTGGGAAGCTGTGCTGGGATGAGTGGGTCACCTGGATCTGAGCTTTGGTTTAAATCTCCTTGCT
This sequence comes from Pithys albifrons albifrons, assembly GCF_047495875.1. NCBI lineage: Eukaryota > Metazoa > Chordata > Aves > Passeriformes > Thamnophilidae > Pithys > Pithys albifrons. Next base: position 21,147,580 of record NC_092470.1, on the reverse strand, counting down.
GGTGGCAAAGCCTCACACTTTGGTTTTAAGTGAGCCCAGTCAGTGCATGTGGCTCCAAAATCCTTTTAGTGACTGGGGAAGCTGTTTTATTCCTGCTCACTCTCCTGTTATCTTGGGTCATCTAATCTGCTGGGATGGGTTTGGCTATTACAGCACATTAAGTTGGACTTGGAAGGTTGAGCAGTTCACTAACCATGGAAAGCACTGGATTTTGGGGGCACTGGTGCCTCTGTCGGAGTCCTCGACCCCTTGGAGGCAGCGGGTGGGTTTTGGATTCCTGGGAGAAGGGATAAGAGGCAGTGGAGGATGTTGAGTGTGAGGGCCTGGACAGAGCCCCCTGCTCTGGTGTTCACAATGCCACTGGCTCAGGAAAATTGGTCATCAGAAGGAATTTCTTCACATGGTGTGCCCCTTGGGAATGGTCCTGTGCAGGGCCAGGAGTTGGATTTGGTGGTCCTTGTGGGTCCCTTTCAACTCAGCCTGTTCTGTAATTCATGGAAAAGGTTGTCAAGCATTGGGATGGGAGGTGATGGAGTCCCCATCCCTGGAGGTGTCCAAGGAATGACTGGACATGGCACTCAGTGCTCTGGACTGGTTCACAATGTGGGGCTCAGGCACAGATTGGCCTCGATGATCCTGGAGGTCTTTCCCAACCCCAGTGATTCCGTGTGAAAAGCTGCCAGGACAAAGCCCGGCTGAGCTGCGGCTTTGCAGCGATTTCCTGCCATCCCCGAGCCCACAAATGGGCCTTTTGAGAGCCGGGGGCGGGCGGGAAGAGAAGTGCTGTTTAAGGGGGGAGAGGGGAATTGGGCATCATTAACCCGCTCCTCGGGCGGGCAGGGGGCCGGCGGGGGTGGGCCCTTCCCAATCCATAACCCCGGGGCCGGGGTGTTCCCCGGGGAGGTTTAATGCGAGCGATAATCAGCCTTAGTCATTCATATTTTCCCCAGCCTTTGCCTGTGCAATAAAAAATATTTAGTTGCTTGGCGTCGGGCCAGCGGCGGGGCTGAATGGATCGATGCCTCTAAATGCTTGACATGATTCTCCGGGAGCTGCGAGGGCTTTCAGCATGACTGCCTGGGAAGAAAGAGCTCGGTGTTAGCCAAAGCTGCTTATTGGGTACCGAGGAGAAACATGAACTGCTTTAGTTCTCCCTTTCAGCTGGGGAAGAAAGGCAGGCACAGCAGCTTAGGGACGTTGCTGCTTAGCAGGGCTGGCAGGCTCAGAAGGATGGGGATTTCTCCTGCTGCTCCCAGGAACTGAGGAAAGGGATGTGGGGTGTGGGGAAGGGGCTGTGCCGTGGGGTGATGTGGGGCCAGGGTTGTGCTGGGAAATCAGGGCTGGGCATCCTCCAGCGCTCGTGAGGTGGTTTTGTGCTGCTGTTTTTACTCCCAGCATTCAAAGGGCTTTCCTGGGAATGTGGGCAGCATCTCCTGGGCTGTGCTGCTGGAAGCAGGAGCAGAACCCCCTCTGGGCAGAGCTGCACCACAGGCACTGGGCTCTGCTGCTCCTGGTCACGTGGGTTTTCTGGGATATTTTGTGGATGTCCTTTGGCTCGGCCTCTGGTGCCAGGGCTGGGATGCAGCAGTTCCTTTGTTCCTTCTGGATGAGGCCTCCCAGTTCTGCCTATGCCAGAGGAAGCACCCATGAGCTTTGGGGTTTTCCTGGCAATGTTGACATCTCCTGAGCTTCACTGCTTGAAGCAAGGCCAGAAGCCCCCCTGAGCAGAGCATCCCTGTGGACACTGGGCTATGATGCTCCTGGTCACATGGATTTTCCTGGATGTTTTTTGGATGCCCTTTGGCTCAGCAGGGCTCAGCTGCTGATGCTGGGAATGGGATGCGGCGGTTCCTTTGCTTCTCCTGAATGAGGCCCCCAGCTCTGCTGATGCCCATCTGTGGTGTCACACCTTGTGCAAAGCCCTTTCCCTGCCTGGGGCTGGGGTGAAGCTCCTGTTCTCCTGTGGGAAGCACAGGATGAGTGAGATGGGGCTGGTTCCAGGGGGCACAGCTTTTCCCCACTCTGCACTCAGCAGTTCCCACTGGTGGATTCCAGTGATGACTGGGATCTGCTGGGGTTTCCCACATCTTCCTCCCAGGGTTTGTGTTTATAACAACCACCTCCTTCCTTTTCCATGCTGTGCTTTTGCAGTGAAGGAGTTCAGGGCCCATCAGCAGCCTCACATGAGCATTCCCAGGGCTCACAGCAGTGGTGGCATCTAATCCTGTCACCTGGATCCTGTTCCCTGCTCCCTGGTGTGGTGGCAGCCACAGGGTCTCATCCCACTATCGTGACAGGACTGTATGTGGCACCTTCTAAGCTGCTGTTCATGAAATCCTAATTCCTTCTGTTTCCAACTTCAAAGCTTCTTCTGGCATTGCAGAATAACTCGGTCTCGCCCTCGGAGAGCCTGCGAGCCAGCGAGAAGCACCGGAGCTCCACCGACTACAGCATCGACTCCAAGAAGCGGAAAGCGGAGGAGAAGGACAGCATGAGCCGATATGTGAGTGACAGGGGGACACTGAGAGCCCCTGGGGACACTGAGAGCCCCTGGGGACACAGCCAGGCAGGGCCTGGGCAGAGACAGCGGGTTTGGGTAACATTTTCCAGGTGTGCTATGGCTGACCTGTGTCATAGAACCGTAGAATGATTTAGGTTGGAAAAACCCTCTAAGACCAAGTCCAAGCATCCCCCAGCACTGCCAAGGTCACCACTAACCCATGTGCCACATCCACATGGCTTTTAATTCCCTGCAGGCCCTGGGCAGCCTGTTCCAATGCCTGACTACCATCTCAGGGAAGCAGCTTTCCCAATATCCCACCTCAGTGTTGTCCTGCTGTAGAGTGATGGGTCAGCTTCTCAGGGGTGTCCCCACTGCAGTTTGTGGAGCTCTGCAGGGTGTGACTCGCTTTGTGTTCCAGGACAGTGATGGTGACAAGAGCGATGACCTGGTGGTCGACGTCTCCAATGAGGTGAGTCCTGGGGGAATTTTGGTGGCTCTGCCTCTCTGTCCATGGCACCCGTGGGGGTTTGGGGGGTGATGCCTTATTCCTGCCTGAAAGAGGAGCCAGAGGGAGCCCACCCTGCCACAGGGGATTCCAAGGCTTTCTCCTGTCTCACAGGACCCTGCCACCCCCCGGGTCAGCCCGGCCCACTCCCCCCCGGAGAACGGTCTGGACAAAGCCCGTGGGCTGAAGAAGGGAGACGCTCCCAACAGCCCGGCCTCGGTTGCCTCCTCCAGCAGCACTCCCTCCTCCAAGACTAAAGACCTGGGCCACGTATGTCCTGCGTTCTGCCAGGGGTCACTGGGGCTGGGGGTGCCCGTGGCTGAGTCTCACATGCTGTTTTCCATCCCTTCTCCACCCAGAATGACAAGTCGTCGACGCCCGGGCTCAAGTCGAACACTCCGACGCCACGGAACGACGCTCCCACCCCGGGCACCAGCAGCACCCCGGGGCTGCGGCCCATGCCTGGCAAGCCCACTGGCATGGACCCCCTGGGTGGGTACTGGGGTCACTGCTGTCCCCAGCATGGCTCCAGCTCATCCCTGGATGGGCCACAGCAGCTTTGGGGGGATCAGGTTTATGGGGCGCCTAATCCAGGTCTGTGTGGGGTGCCACCAGTTCAGGTGTCAGAGATGGAGTGAGGAAGGAGATCCAGCCATTGCATCTCCGGGGTGAGAGGAGGTCTGAACATGACATGGGATCAGCTCAGCTGGTCAGAGCATGGTGCTAATGCCACTAAGGTTGTGGGTGTGATCCCTGTATGGGCCATTCACTTAAGAGTTGGATCTCTGACAACCCCTCAGGCTGTGCCAGGGGAGGTCCAGGTTGGACATCAGGAGGAATTTCTTCATGGAAAGGGTGACCATGCACTGGAAAGGGCTGCCCAGGGAGGTGTCCAGGGAATGACAGGTCATGGCACTCAGTGCTCCGGGCTTGGTAATGGGGTGGTGGTGGGTCACAGGTGGGACTCCATGACCTCAGGGGCCTATTCCACCCTGGATGATGCTGTGGATGCTGCTGTGCTCCACGCCCTGACCATGTCCCTGTCCCTCTGCAGCTTCGGCCCTGCGCACGCCCCTGTCCATCGGGGGCTCCTACGCGACGCCCTTTGCCATGATGGGGCACCACGAGATGAACGGGTCCCTCACCAGCCCCGGTGCCTACGCGGGGCTGCACAACCTCCCCCCGCAGATGAGCGCGGCCGCCGCTGCCGCCGCCGCCTACGGCCGGTCACCAATGGTGAGCTTTGGAGCTGTACGTAGCACTTTTAGCTCCTTTTCTCACTGGTGGGAGGGAGGGAGGGTTTGGGGGGCTTGGGGGAGACTCACCTGTGTCACCTGGGAAATTGGAGCTTCTTCTCAGAAGCCCTTGAAGGGGCTGGGGATGGAAATTACTTCCCATGGGGGGTTGTGCATGTGTTTTGGGGTTTCTCCTTCCAGTTGCTCAGCCCCCTTCCCATTACTCTCTGTAAATACTTGGCTTCATGTTTTAAGGCAAAACAAATAGTAAAACATTGCCATTAATGCAGAGATGGGGGTTTCTGCAGCTGGGATCCTGAGCTGTTCCTGTCCCTGGGGATTTGGGGACAGCATGGGGAGGGGGAGCACGCCCCATGCTGCTCCTTGCATGCCCAAAACCTTTGACCAATTGCCCAGTTCCCCTTTCTGCCAGGGGAATAGTAACAATTAGCTCTTGAGCTGCAAGGGAAAAGGGAGCTGCTCATTGTCCCCTGGGCTTGGCATGGGAAGGTGATTGGTGTGCCCAGCTCGTGTCCGGCCTCACCTGTGCCCATGTGTCTCTTGGCAGGTTGGTTTTGACCCACACCCGCCCATGCGAGCCCCTGGCCTGCCCTCCAGCCTGGCATCCATCCCCGGAGGGAAACCGTAAGCCCCTCTTGGTTTTCTTATGGCTTTGGTGGGGATCAGTGTGGGCAGGAGGGAGGTGAGCCTGTCACCCAGGGCTGGCTCTGGCCAAGCCCCCGGTGAGCAGCACTGGGGTCATGACAGGGCAGTTGGGCTGCAAAGCCACCTGCTCCCCCACTAAACCTGCACCTCTGGGGCTGCCCCCCTTTGCCCTCCCCTGGCAGTGCCTACTCCTTCCACGTGAGCGCCGACGGGCAGATGCAGCCGGTGCCGTTCCCGCACGACGCGCTGGCGGGGCCCGGCATCCCCCGGCACGCGCGGCAGATCAACACGCTGAGCCACGGCGAGGTGGTGTGTGCCGTCACCATCAGCAACCCCACCCGGCACGTCTACACCGGCGGCAAGGGCTGCGTCAAGATCTGGGACATCAGCCAGCCGGGCAGCAAGAGCCCCATCTCCCAGCTGGACTGCCTGGTGAGGGCTGGGGAGCTGCGGGGTCCGGCTGAGCTGTGCCGGGTTGCTGCTGGGCCCCAGGCGTGTGTCCCCTCTGTCCTTCACCTCCAGTGCTGTTAATAAACTTCTCCCCGTTGACATCAACATCTATTCCCCACATTGCCATCTATTTTTCCTCCTTCCTCCTCATTGCCATCCCTTTTCTTTTCCCTGTTACCGTCTGTACCCCCATTACCATCTTTTTCCTCTTCCCCACATTTCCTTTTCCTATCACATCTTTGCCCCCCCTTAATGTCTCTTTTTCCTCTTTCCCCCTTTAACACCTTTTCCTCTTCCCCCCGTCATCCTTCCCTTTTCCCCTTCCCCCCGTCATCCTTCCCTTTCCCCTTCCCCCCGTCATCCTTCCCTTTCCCCTTCCCCCCGTCATCCTTCCCTTTCCCCTTCCCCCCCGTCATCCTTCCCTTTCCCCTTCCCCCCCGTCATCCTTCCCTTTCCCCTTCCCCCCCGTCATCCTTCCCTTTCCCCTTCCCCCCCGTCATCCTTCCCTTTCCCCTTCCCCCCCGTCATCCTTCCCTTTCCCCTTCCCCCCCGTCATCCTTCCCTTTCCCCTTCCCCCCCGTCATCCTTCCCTTTCCCCTTCCCCCCCGTCATCCTTCCCTTTCCCCTTCCCCCCCGTCATCCTTCCCTTTCCCCTTCCCCCCCGTCATCCTTCCCTTTCCCCTTCCCCCCCGTCATCCTTCCCTTTCCCCTTCCCCCCCGTCATCCTTCCCTTTCCCCTTCCCCCCCGTCATCCTTCCCTTTCCCCTTCCCCCCCGTCATCCTTCCCTTTCCCCTTCCCCCCCGTCATCCTTCCTCCCCATGTCGCCCTCCCTTTCCCCTTCCTCCCCATGTCGCCCTCCCTTTCCCCTTCCTCCCCATGTCGCCCTCCCTTTCCCCTTCCTCCCCATGTCGCCCTCCCTTTCCCCTTCCTCCCCATGTCGCCCTCCCTTTTTCCTCTTTTCTTGTTGCCTTCCCTTTTCCTCTTCCCTGCCATCCACATCCCTTCCCCCCCACCCCCCCGTTACCTGTCCCCCCTGCCCACCTGCTGTCCCCTGACCACCTCTTTGCCCCCAGAACAGGGATAACTACATCCGCTCCTGCAAGCTGCTCCCGGACGGCCGCACGCTGATCGTGGGGGGCGAGGCGAGCACGTTGACCATCTGGGACCTGGCGTCGCCCACGCCGCGCATCAAGGCCGAGCTCACGTCCTCGGCGCCCGCCTGCTACGCCCTGGCCATCAGCCCCGACGCCAAAGTTTGCTTCTCCTGCTGCAGCGACGGCAACATCGCCGTGTGGGACCTGCACAACCAGACCCTCGTCAGGTGAGCGGGAGGGCTCTGCTCGGGGTTGGGGCCTTCCTGGGTGTGCTTTGCTGGGAGGAGATCATGGAATGGCTTCAGTTGGAGGGACCTTAAAGCTCATCTACTTCCATGCCCTTGCCATGGGCACAACAGGTTTCAGCTAGACCAGGTTATTCCAAGCCTCATCCAGCTGGGTTTTGAACACTTCCAGGGATGAGGCAGCCACAGTTTCTGTGGGATGGTGACAGGAGCACTTCCTTGATGCTGCACCATCCGTATTGTGCTGCTCATCTTTAAACAAGCCCAATAGTCCTGGCCAGGCTGCTGCTCCTCAGCAGAGGATGCTCCTGAATGGATTTCCAGGCGTGTTTGGTGTGGATAAGCCTCCTAAATGTAACATGAGCACCTTGAGCCAACCTCCCTGCTTTTCCTAGCATTCCCCTTGCAGACTGGTGTTGTTTCTCCTGTTCCAAGGCAATTCCAAGGCCACACAGACGGTGCCAGCTGCATAGACATCTCGCACGACGGTACAAAGCTGTGGACGGGGGGCCTGGACAACACGGTGCGTTCCTGGGACCTGCGGGAAGGGCGGCAGCTGCAGCAGCACGACTTCACCTCCCAGGTAATGGGCTGGGCACAGCCTGGCCTCGCTGGGCAGGGACCCCCCTGCACCTCCCAGGTAACGGGCTGGGCAGGGACCCCCCTGCACCTCCCAGGTAACGGGCTGGGCACAGCCGGCCTCTCTGGGCAGGGACCCCCCTTCACCTCCCAGGTAACGGGCTGGGCAGGGACCCCCCTTCACCTCCCAGGTAACGGGCTGGGAATGGCCTGGCCTTGCTGGGCAGGGACCCCCCTGCACCTCCCAGGTAACAGGCTGGGCACAGCCTGGCCTCGCTGGGCAGGGGCCCCACGGAGGGGCTTAGCCCTCCATGGAAAGCAGGGCAGCTTGTTTGGCAGCTGGATCATATCTGGCTTTGAGAGGGGGTTTTCCTGCTGGGAAAGTGGCCCTGTTAGCTCTGGGCATGGCTGTTCCTGCTGTGTTTGGTGGAACCCAGGAGTGTTGGAGGCAGCAGGAGCTGTGGGGCTCCCTGGATCTGGTTTCAGCCCCTCTGTCATTGTTTTTCCATCCCTACATGATGAGACTGCCATTAGGAAAGCACAGAGTGCCTGTGGGTGGGATGGCTCCAGGGACCAGGGTCCTGCCTCCTTCAGCAGACCCTTCCAGAGCCCTGATCCAGAGGGGCAAAGCTGGCACCTCTTTTCCATTTGGCAAGTGCAGCAGTATCCAAGTGGCTGGAGCCATCCCAGCATTCACAGCTCGTGTGGCTGCTCCAAACACATGGATGTGCCTCTCCAAACGTGCTGCACCAATTTGGTGCATCAACCTTCACCAGTGCCATAAATCCCAGAATGGTTGGGTTGAAAGAGACCTCGAAGACCGTCTGATTCCAACCCTGTTGCTGTGGGGGGCTGTGGACAGAGCTGGAGGTGCAGCCCCCCCTGAGCATCCCTCTGTCCCACTTCCCACTGCAGATCTTCTCCCTGGGGTACTGCCCGACTGGTGAGTGGCTGGCAGTGGGCATGGAGAGCAGCAATGTGGAGGTGCTGCACCACACCAAGCCTGACAAGTACCAGCTGCACCTCCACGAGAGCTGTGTCCTCTCCCTCAAGTTTGCCTACTGCGGTAAGTGGCTCCCACCCATTCCGTGATGGATGGGGATCAGGGAATCGTGGAGTGGTTGGGTTGGGAGGGACCTTAAAGCTCGTCTTATTCCTCCCCCTGCCATGGGCAGGGACACCTTCCACTAGACCAGGTGGCTCCAAGCCCTGTCCCACCTGGCCTGGAGCCCTTCCAGGAAGGGAAACAGTGATGCCCATGAGGAAGGGATGTTACATGGAACAGTGTGGGGGGGCTGAGCATGGATGTTTCCAGCAGGATCCATCCCATGGATGGTGCACTTGGGGTTAATCTCCACAAAACCATCCTAGTTGTGGTCACAAACAGCCATGTGGCACTGTGGGAGGTGGGAAGCAGCACCTGCCCCATGTGAGTGCTGGGATGTGTCCCAATGGAGAGGGGCTGGACAAGCCTCTCTGGGGACTCTCCACATTTTCCTATTTCTCAAAGATGGGCACTTTGTGAGGTCAAACAGCCAGAAGCCTGTGGGGCTGGGGAGGGGTTGGCCATGGGGTCTGTCTGTAGGGGTTTGGCCACTAACACCAACTGTCCTGGGAACAGGTAAATGGTTTGTGAGCACTGGCAAAGACAACCTGCTCAACGCCTGGAGGACGCCCTACGGCGCAAGCATCTTCCAGGTAGGATCTGCTTGGGAAGGGCAAGGAATGGGGGCTACACCCAGACCCCCTCTCAGCACCATCCTCGTGGGCTGCCAGCCCTGGAGAGAGGGGGCTCCTTGGGGGTGGCAGGGTTGGGTGGGTGCCCATGTGTGGGATGTGGTGATGCCACCAGCATGGAATGCCACTGCTGAGCCAGGCAAACCAAACTAATGGATGTTCTCCCCTCCCCGCCTCCTCGTCTCCCCAGTCCAAGGAATCCTCGTCCGTCTTAAGTTGTGACATTTCAGCGGATGACAAGTACATCGTCACGGGCTCTGGTGACAAGAAGGCCACAGTCTACGAGGTCATCTACTAAGCTGGAGCTGATGGGAGGGCTGGCAGCTCCCGGCCCCGCAGGACTCGGGAAGCAGCAGGGACACCATGGGGTGGCCCAGGGACCGTCCCCGCTCCCAGGGGGCTCTGCCCGTCATCTGCCACACACGGATTTATTTGGAGATCTGCAACTATGGCACACATTGAAGCCCTAAACGGATTTTATTTTGGTTTTAGGGTTGTGGGGTTTCTTTATTTTTTTTGTGTTTTTTTTTTGTTTTTTTTTTTTGGTTTTCTGGTTCTTTCCGTCTGCGCTTTGGTGGCACTATAAAGGACTCCTTTTTTATCGTGACTTTTTTTTGTGCAGCCTGCATAAGACTTGTGAAAAATGTAAATAACGGACTAGTAAATAGCGTTCAAGGGGGTTCCCTCCCGGTACACTAGTTGTGTATTTTTCGTCTGCTGTAATTGTATTCCACTGATGGTTTTGGTGGTGGCAATTTTATTATGGGTTTTTTGGTTGGTTTTTTTGCCTTCCCCCTCCTCTGGAAGCGTCCGTGGGGACGTGACTTTGCCATCCAGGCTGAGCAGAGCTGTCCACCGGTGAAAAGTTGTTCGTCCTGTCGTCCCCGTGCGTTGTTGGTGTGTTAGTGACGGTGGGACGCTGCTGGAATCCTGGAAGCGCTCGGATCCTCAGCTGCTGACGGGACAGCAACACGATCACCTGGGGTTTTGGTTTTGGTTTTTTTTTTTTATATATGGATTTATCCTTCTTTTTTCCGTGCTTGGATGTTTGAAGCAAAGGGGAAGCCCACGCTGCGGGATCGTCTGTGCAAGCCCTTCTGGGTCTTCGGACAGAAGCAATGAGGAGTGATTTCAAAGAAAGCTTAGAAAATTCAGCTCAGGGAGCCACGAAAGATAATAGCAACTTATGTGTTTTGTATTCAAATGAAAGTAAAGAATTAGAATTGATAACCTTTAAAAAAAAAAAAAAAGAAAAAAAAGAAAAAATACAAGTTTTTTTTTTTTTTAAAGCAAAAAGTTTACTAACAAGTAGGGTTTGTGTGTGGTGGGGGGGCCGGGGCTGGCTGTGGTCCAGTGGGCTTTATGGTCTTGTGTCTTCTGGTCTTTTGGAGCAACTCCCTCCCCCCACAGGCCTGTGTGAGCCTTTTGTACTAAAGGGTTAAAAAAAAGGACAGAAAAAAAAAAAGACAAAAAAAAAAAAGAAGACCTAATGGGCAAATAAAAGTATTTGTGTAGCAGGAGTGCTCACCCTGTATTGTAGCATATGGAAGAGGATTTTTATACAACATTTTTATGGATTATTTTTTTCGATTTGAATCTGGTCCAAAATTAATAATGTTGAGGGGAGAGTGGTTTGGAGAGGGGGGAGAGGAGGATGGAGAGTTGGTACCTGGCACTGCATCCCTCTGAGGAGCCTCAGTCCCATCCCTGCAGCTGCTCCAGGTGTGGACAGTTGGGCTGGGGTTGGAAGAGAGGAGATCTCACGGGAAATCATTATTTTTCCCATCAGAGTAAGAGATTTTTTAAGATTCTTTTGCCCTTTGAAAGTTAAAATGAGGGCATGACTGAGGCACAGGGTGCCCACTCAGTGGGTGTGGGATCAATTTTTGGCACTGATGATCCAAGGAAGGAAAAACCAAGTTCTTTAAAGCTGCTTTTAGGACAAGGATTTTAGGGTGGTTTGGCTCAGATTGACTCTGAAGGTGCCCCCAGTGCCAACAGACCCAGGAGGGGTTCAGCAATGCCCCAGGTGTGTTTTGGGGCTCAGGCTGGTTCTAGGGCTGGTTGGGATCTGTGAGGGAAGCTCTGCCCATCCCCTTGTGCCCCCAAACCTGGGCATGGCATCCCCTCTCCGTGGCCTTTGGAACATCCCTGTCTGTTGATGGGATGTGTTGGAAAGGCTTGGAGGGCTCTGACCTGCTCCCAGGGCAAACCAAAACCTTCTAGCAGTGGGCTCACCCCCACCTTGTGTCCCCCAGAGTCCCTGGGTTGCAAGTCAGTGCTTGGTTTTCCTCCCCAAGAGAACAAGAATAAAATCCAGGAACTGCATGTACTGGAGCTGGCAGAGCATTCCAGAGTCAGGCTCTCAACTTTACACCAAAGTATGTAGCAGAATCTGTACAGCTGTTAATAACTACCACTGGTTTTTGTAAAAAAGGGTGAAAAAGAGAAAAAAAAAGAATAAAAAGTAAATGTACTGAAGATCAACTGAAAGCAAAGTGTCTCTAAAACCTCTAATCCCTGAAATGCTGCACTGAGGTGTTGGTAAGAGCACGAGAAGGGCTGGGGGGGCTGGGGAGCACAGGGCCCTCCTCATCTCTGGGATGATGATGATGATGGAGGAAGAGCCGAGCTGAGGACTGATGGGAGAAGCCCTCCAGGACCTCAGCCCTTGGCACCTCCCCATCCTCTGGTGCCAAGGGATGGGCTCCACCTTGGGCACCCCCATCACCCTCAGACCCCCCAAACCCCATCCTGCCCTCTCCCATCCCAAAGGCATCACCCAGCAGCTTTATTTCTGCTCCTGCCCGGGCTTTGGGATGCAGGGGCAGGGCTGGGCACGGGGCACCCAGGGGTGCCCGTGGGACTGGGGCAGGCGGCTCCCAATCCGTGCCATGTGTGCCCTGGCATTCCTGTGCTCCAGCCCGGGCACCCCTGACAGAGACAAAGCACTTCCCTTGAACTAGGACATATGTAGGGTCCTGCGGGGGCTGCCGCTGATGGATTGGACATGACAGGGCCTGCTGCGAGGGAGGAATAAAAGGCAGGAGCAGCACTTTGCCCCTTGGCTTGCCGATAATGTGCAGCACAGAGCGCGGCGAGGGCGCTGCAATCTGATTGTGAGCTGGATGGAACGAGGGGCTTACACAGGGGACCATTAACAGATCAGAATTGCCAGCAATCCTTTGTTGGGGGGTTTGGATTCCCGGGCAGGGGAGCGGAAGGGACGGGCCCTGAGCGGCTCCAGCTTCGCCTTTCAGCACTTCCAGCAAAGCGGTGCCTTTGCAGCTCCCGTGGTTGGACTCAGCCTTGCCAAGTGCTGATGGAGGAGGTGCTGGAGCCACGTGTGGGCTCTCCCATTCCCATTTATGCCCTTTAAAGTATTCTCAGCCCCTACACTGATTTTTTTTAAATTATATTTTCATCAAGGCTTTTTTTATTGTGCTTTTAGGTCAGGCCTGGCTGATGGTGTGGCACGTTGGGGTGTGATGGTAGAGACCTCATGCAGCTGCTGGAAAACTGAGTGAGAGTTGCTGTGGAGCAGCAGGATTCCCCCCAGGATCCCAGGGATGTGCATGTGGCAGACTGGCATCCTGGAAAATGGCACTTGCTGTGGGGCATTGCCCACTTTTTATCCTTCCATGAGTGTCAAATTCCTGCAAGGAAAGGATCCTGTGGGGGTGGGCAGGGATTTGATCCTGGCAGCTGCTGAGCATCAACACTGAGTCATTACCCTTGTAGGGTCACCCTGTAACCTTTATCCCTCTGGGTCCAGCCTGTAGCCCTCCCCCTTTTGGGGTTCCCCTGTGCCCATCCCTGTTCCTGGTGCTCCCAGTGTTGCTCCAGCTCCTTTCCCGCAGTGCTGCCCGTCCTGGAGCCCGAGGTGAGGCCGAAGGTCCTGTGGGGAGGGTGCCCTGGGCAAATGGTGATTCCCAGCTCCCCGTGTGCGGGGCCCAGGGGCACAAGGTGAGGCTGTGCTGGGGATACCACGGGGCTCCTGTGCCACTGGGGGGGGGCATGTGTGTCCCCTGCCCTGTGGTGGCCCCCGAGAATGTCCCCAGGGTGCCTGCCTGGGCTGCTTTGCCCACACTGGGTCTCTGCTTGCCAAAGGGCAGTACTGGGAAATGGGCAGAGCTGTGCCATGTGGTGCTGAGCCATGTGTGCCATGTCATGTGTTCTGTGCCATGTGTGACATGCCATGCTGTGCCATGCTGTGTGTTCTGTGCCGTGTCATGCCATGATGCACCACACTGTGCCAAGCCGTGTATGCTGTCCCCTGCCCTGTGTGCCATACCATGCTGTTCCATGCCATTCTGTGCCATGTCAGGCTGTGACATGCCATGTGTGCCGTGACATGCCATGTGTGCCATGCCATACATGCATGTTAATTTGTTCCATGCCTTTCCATGCTGTGCCATGCCATGCCGTGTGTCCCACACTGTGCCATGCCATGCCATGCATGCCGTGTCATGTTGTGTGTGCCATGCCATGCCGTGTGTTCCATACTGTGCCATGCCGTGCCATGCATGCCGTGTCATGTAGTGTGTGCCACGCCGTGCCATGTGTCCCATACTGTGCCATGTCATGCCGTGTGTTCCATACTGTGCCATGCCATGCATGCTGTGTCATGTGTGTGCCATGCCATGCCGTGTGTCCCACACTGTGCCATGCCATGCCATGCATGCCGTGTCGTGTGTGCCATGCCATGCCATGTGTCCCACACTGTGCCGTGCCATGCCATGCCATGCATGCTGTGTCATGTGTGTGCCATGCCATGCCATGTGTCCCACACTGTGCCATGCCATGCCATGCATGCTGTGTCATGTGTGTGCCATGCCATGCCATGTGTCCCACACTGTGCCATGCCATGCCATGCATGCTGTGTCATGTGTGTGCCATGCCATGCCATGTGTCCCACACTGTGCCGTGCCGTGCCATGCCATGCATGCTGTGTCATGTGTGTGCCATGCCATGCCGTGTGTCCCACACTGTGCCATGTCATGCCATGCCATGCATGCCGTGTCATGTTGTGTGTGCCATGCCATGCCATGTGTCCCACACTGTGCCATGTCATGCCATGCCATGCATGCCGTGTCATGTTGTGTGTGCCATGCCATGCCATGTGTCCCACACTGTGCCATGTCATGCCACGCCACGCTGAGCTGTGCCCACCCCAGGAGTACCGCAGACCTCACCAGGCTGTGCCCTGGGCAGCCATCCATGCAGTTTGCCCATCATGGCAATGCAGGATAACGGGATGCCCCTTCCCCCTGTGTTATCCCTGGCTTGTGCCCGGCTCAGGGAGCAGCTCACCCTTGGGGTGCCCAGGGCATCACCCCCCAGCGGGGCACCCCCAGAGCCCTTTCCCTGCCCTTCCCACC